>NC_086317.1:450567933-451767933 GCF_036172605.1 Pelobates fuscus
TTGCCCAGATCTCCTGCCTTGCAAAGACTTCTCATTGAGCTGCATTTGGGAACTTTGTGATTGGTTAGAAGGGAGGGCTTGCAAATGCTTCAGACCAAAGATCTACAGCTTTTGTAAGCTGTTTTCATATATACCTCCAATGAAAAAAATGCATAACTGAATGCATGCATGTTTCCATTGTGGGTATATTGCTAAACAGTGATTTGTTTGTATTTGGGCAGTAGATTGTCCCTTTAGGGTTTGAAAAGTTTAGAACATTTTAAATTGCCTCTCTTGTGCCCAACCTCCACATTCCTTCCCACTGATGGAACTTACGGAACATATTGGACTCCCATCAATCCTAGGAAGTTCTAACCCAAGCCTTTACCCTAATTTTAAAAATCGAATATAATACAAAAGATACATATGAAACTCTAGGGGGATAGAGTGGCATCTTGGTGTTTTAAAGATATCATATTAAACCACAAGAGTGTAATAATTTTTTTTAAATACTTCACAGTTATTTATCATATTATATAATATTTTATATACATGTGTTTTTGTAAAATTACAACCCAGTGTTGCTGCTGTAAATTGCACAGATGTCTCCAAAAACAATGTATAGTTTAACAACTCGCATGCACAAACAAACTACATAAGGGTGTGCAAAAAATGAACATTTATTTTCTGCATTGGGTTCATGCAGCACAACCTTAACATATCTATAAGTTTAAACCTTTCAGTTCCCCTCACTGAGTAAAGTCGTTATGTCCTTGGCCAGAAATCTTTCTTCAATTATCAGTCTTTATAGCATGTTCTCAGCTGACCCAGATACATGCACGTAACAGGAAGCTGATAAACATTCATGACTCTTGATTTCACGCACTAGCATTGGGTGTGCATCCACAATTTCAACTGTTCAACTGGTCAGCTTGATGGTCATGGTTGATGAAAAAAATTGTGCATCCGACCAAACGGGAAATAAAGATGGCAGCTCTCCTGGAAGGATGATAAACCAGTGATGAGAATTTAACTTACATGCAAGTATTTAAAATAACACACAAAACCATTACCTATAGTAATCATTGCAACAGTTTTCCTTTAACCTCTGAGTTGAGACCCAAAACTATGTCTCCAATAGTTAGAGTTAGTGCACCTTATTCATTAGGTCCCAGGTCTAAAGATTGTAGCAGCCCTGCCTTTGCCGTACAGTGGACACTCATGTGATACCTGGAATGGTCTCCTCGGCTAATCTAACAGTAACAAGAATGGCTTGTCATGTTAATTCCATGAATACAATTTTAGATTTGTCAAAAAGAAGGTTAAAAATCACTGCATTTGTGTAACATTAAGTTAGGCATGTTTCTTAACTTTTAAATGTATATTTTGTTTTCTTGCCATCCTCTTCTGGCTGGGCCTCTTCCGCTCTTGCGTATGCGCAAGAGTAAAGCATTGAGATCTATGGAGATGTGGAGTAACCAGAGTTTGGTTCGCCCGAGGGGAAGGGTTGTTGGGTAACAGTGACGCTTAAAATGCTGTATATTTCTATGTTTATATTTCCTTTAGGATGTATTCATGGGACATCCTTTTCCCCCACTTATGAACAGTCTTCACTGCAGATCACTATGTTGCATTCAGGAAACACAATGTTGAGACCTCATCACATTTGTCTGCAAGAATGAGTATTTCCTGAGTGTGGTATCTCTTGTGATAAAATGGTTGTAAAATGGCTAGCTTCTTCCCTGGGACTGCAATAATCGGAAGAACACAATGCTTTAGAATGACACCTTGAATAGTGATTTGCTTCAAAATAGTAAAGTAAACATTTTGGAGGAACAGAACAGGAAAGAGATCCCTAGTGTTTATTTAACCAAATATTAGTGAAAGAAGTTACAGCTTCCTAGAAAAAAACTACGCAATTCTTTCCAGTTTAATAGAAAACCGGGACTTCACAGAATTGTTAATATTATGTTTTTTATCTCTATGTATTTATCAACTATATGGAGGCATAATGTTAATAAGGCAAGCTAAAAATAATAATTTCCATTAGCTTTGTGATGCTGGGAGAAAAACATTATTCCGGTAGCTATTTGATTGAGTGGTGCAAAATTATATAAGATTTGGTGACTATTTTATTTTCATGTTAGAAGCCACTCTATTAGTTACAGGTGAAAACAGGAAACACATGTTATTTTAAAAAAAATTTGATTTAAATGAACTGGTAAAAAATAGATAATTTTTAACTTCTGGGATGATTAAAAACTTGTAAGCTTAGAGTGCAGTGATTAGTGTATAGGAAATAGAGAGATATTTGCAGTTTAATTTAATGCACAACAAAGATCTGATATTTTTATTTTGCTAACGGGCTCTTTTGAGTTATATCACCCATGGTGCTCAGATATCTCCTAAGTGTCCCTTGTTTAGAAGAGACAAGTTTTATGAACCTAAATAATTTTCTCTCTATTTGTTGCACTTTTCTTCCCGGCACAGCAACTGACCTGTCAAGGATAGCAGGACAACAAATGGGTAAAGTGAGTGCCTATGCTGCCAAATGCATTACTGGAAATATACTTGACCATAAATGGGGTATTCCATAAATGTCTGGCAGGACAGCTAGTCAGAGGCTGGTCATGTACTGAGAACCACTCAAGCTGTCTGTATGGGCTGAAATGCCATGACATTTCTTATAAATCACTGTGCTTAAATATGCTATAATTTGCCCTAGACCCCCTGACACTAGAATGAACTCAATTTCGGATCTGGTACGGCCATCCCAATTTAGTTCCCTGGTTTCCTGCATCCAGGGACACGAGTATGTGTCCTTAGGTAGGGCAGCTTGAGCTCATCATTATACGCCCTCGCACTGTGTCAATGGCACCGCCACCTCTCAGTCCACCCACCTATCCCCACCTTCTACTGTTGGGAAGTACGCATATCATGTTTTTCAAGGACACATACCACACATACAAACTGATGGGCAACATATAGAAAGTGCTGTCCTGTAGAAAGTAGAAATCAAATACTGCGTGCACGTAAATCAGGTAATTGATCAATCTGGAATCCTGCAGCACATAAATTCAATAATAAATACGGCGCCATTAGCACTGTCTGGTAATTGAGCTGACTGTGCGTAACGCATGGGTCACCATCTTGTGACTTGATGAGTCTGGAGTAATGTGACGTTTAACCACCATTAAACGTGTTTTGAAGGAATAGGAATAGGAAATAGGATTTTTATTTTAGCTTTTGTTATAAATTGCATTTTCAGTTCTATAAGTGGCTCTGTCCAGGCCAGCCCTGCCCCCCTGAGCACTCCCCATACACTGTTAGCTATCACACCCTGGCCATGTGTAATGATGGGAAGCACGTGCTGTGGGTTATGGCTGCTCTGGGAAGGCTATTGGTTCCCTGCGGTGACGTCACGCGCAACGTGGAACGCACACGTCGCACTGTGTTTGCGTTCCAGTGGGAGGCGCGCGTCCGTTGACAGGCTGTGCGCGCTCCCGCGGGGCGGCGTTAGGAAGTTTGTGTGGGCACCGCAGGCTGACAGGCTGTGTACCTCGCCGTGATTTAGGTGTCATTTCCCTCCCGTGGTCTGCACGCTGTAACCGGGGGCACCATGAGGCTGCCGGGCAGGGAGATCGCACTGTGTGTGCTGCTAGCGGTATCCTGTGCGGCTGCTCTCAGTAACAACGCCACGGGTAAGTAGGAGGGGGACTGGGCAGGGATATGGGGGGGCACCTGGGTTATATTGGGTGAATGGAGGGGGGGCACCTAGGTAATATGGGGTGAATGGAGAGGGGGCACCTGGGTAATATGGGGTGAATGGAGGGGGGGCACCTGGGTAATATGGGGTGAATGGAGGGGGGCACCTGGGTAATATGGGGTGAATGGAGGGGGGAACCTGGGTAATATGGGGTGAATGGAGGGGGGGCACCTGGGTAATATGGGGTGAATGGAGGGGGGGCACCTGGGTAATATGGGGTGAATGGAGGGGGGGCACCTGGGTAATATGGGGTGAATGGAGGGGGGGCACCTGGGTAATATGGGGTTAATGGAGGGGGGAACCTGGGTAATATGGGGTGAATGGAGGGGGGGCACCTGGGTAATATGGGGTGAATGGAGAGGGGGCACCTGGGTAATATGGGGTGAATGGAGGGGGGGCACCTGGGTAATATGGGGTGAATGGAGGGGGGCACCTGGGTAATATGGGGTGAATGGAGGGGGGCACCTGGGTAATATGGGGTGAATGGAGGGGGCACCTGGGTTATATGGGGTGAATGGAGGGGGGGCACCTGGGTTATATGGGGAGAATTGGGGGGGGGGTCACCTGGGTTATATGGGGTTAATTGGGGGGGTCACCTGGGTTATATGGGGAGAATTGGGGGGGGGTCACCTGGGTTATATGGGTAGAAGAGGGGGGGGGCACCTGGGATATATAGGGTGAATGGAGGGAGGGTACCTGGATTATATTGTGATGTAATTCCAGTAAAATACAAGTTTAGCAGGCTAAGATTGCCACAAGGCATATGTATGTATATGTGTTTGTAGTATCAGTTAGTTAATAACACGTAGCTAAGATACTGTTATCACTGTACTGACCAGGTGCAGGAATGTAAGAACTGGAATTACGCGTCCCTCTCCTTTGTATCAGATGAGCCACGTGGTTAGACCGGATGGATGAGTTTAGACTCTATTCATTAAATAGGTTAAGGGTATGTGTGGGTGTAGTTAATTGTGGGAGGAGCTACAGTGCTATATAAGGAATGTACTCTATGTATTCAGTACTCAGACTTTGCTGTATTTTGGTGACGCTAGTCCCTCTGAGTCCCGATCGGTGATCCAATAAAGAATCTCTTCCTTCCTGAAGAAACCTGTGTCCATCTCTCTGTGCTTGGCTTCCGTCAGTTTCTCCGGTATCATTTGGTGCATTGGCCGGGAAGCTCATCGTTCAACGGTAGCTGAGAGGCAGAGGCGTGAGACGGTCTATCTTTGCCCACGTTCTCTACGGCTGCACCCCTGAACTTCTGCGTGGACCTCCCTTCGTCTCGGCGCCACTGGTCTGTTGTCCAGGAGATCATCGGCCTCTACGTGAGAAGTGCTGGGGTGTCCCCGTCGATGAGTGTGAACTCAGGTTCAGGAACGAGGAGGTAAGACAACTGCTGTTTTAGACGGCAGGACCCGCTAGGGGTATACCGATTGTGCGGTAGGCCCAAAGGGGTTTTTGAATCTGTATCTGCCCCCTCTGTCGGAGGGAAGGAGCGAAGGCGCACCGCTCGATCGAACGCTCTTTAGTCAGACCGTTTGATTTGGTTAGTCAGGCGGGGTCCTGGTGTAAGATAGCCCTAGCCGGACACCGGTGTCTTGTCTAGACTAGCGTTCTAGGGTGTATATTACGTTCGCTAGGTCGGAGGGACCGGGAGACTAAGCGGCGCCTGTGTAAATTCGGTTCGCTAGTTCTCATCCTATCTGGGCTAAGTGGGAAGGCGTGTAAATTTGGAACCCACTAGACTTTTGATAGTGCGACTAAGAGGCGCCTGTGTAAATTCGGTTCTCTAGCTCGCTATATATGTGGTGATTGGGCAGTGTGGCTAACCAAAACGGGTGTATATAGTTTTAGGTAGTCCATTCAAGGTACTGGCCAATAGTTTAGTTGGGAATTGTAAATGTGTTAACGATTGTTTAGTAAAGTGTATATCTTGTTAGATAGCGCGAGCTCAGCCGTCTAGCGAGAGTGTTAATAGTGTGTTGCTGTATTATAGTGCACGGTACCATAACCCTGTATATTTACTGACATTATATAATAAGTACTAATCATTGTCGTCCATTGCATGTTTAACACCATAACCACTAATAATTGTATTGTGACCTTAACTTGTGCTTTGACCTATGCTAACCGTACTGTAACCGCTATTTGTAAAAGACGATGTTACTGGGGTGTGTTATAGACGGGTAATTCGTATATAGAGAATTATAGCGTGGGTGACTGTATAGTTACGCCAAAGGGCATAATATTGATTATATAGTGACTGGTGTAACAGCTGTGTGTGTACGGGAATTCCCTGAGTGTTTATTGTTATTGTGTACGTTTCACTTGATAACCGTACCACGTGGTGCTGTTGCCAGAGGAAACGGGTGTGACTGTTGAATAGTACGCGTGTATAGTAATCGTTGTCGACAACGTTCCACTGTTAAATATGGGTGCGTCGCAGTCAACGATTCCGGATCCCTTAGGATGTATGGTTAAGAATTTTAAAAAGGGATTCAAAGTTTGTGATTTTGGGGTTAAGATGTCCCCTGTACGTTTGGTCACTTTGTGCACTAGGGAGTGGCCTACTTTGGTTGCGGCATGGCCGCCACGTGGCAGTTTGGATCCAACTCTGGTACAGCGCTTACACGTGGCTGTATCAGGTAGGCCTGAACTTTACGGCCAGTTTCCTTATATTGATTGTTGGAGACAGGCCGTAAATGACTCGCCAAAATGGCTCCAGACATGCCACGAGGAGCAGTGTCGCCTCATGGTAGCTAGGACTTGCTCGTCCACTAGGACTGGTGTTAGGCCCATTTTGGACACGCCCCCTGAGTCCGAGATCCCTTTGCCGCCCCCTTACTTTCCGTTAAGAAGAAGTGACGCAAACGCAGGAAGTCCTGTAACCCTTCCCTCACTACCCCCATCCACTTCCGCTTCCTCCTCCAGTGCAGGATCCACCCCCCCTCGTACTAAATCTCCCCTTCCGGAACCAGAATCCACCCCCATTAGAAACGAATATCCTGATTTGGCGCCACTTCAGACTTCCGGTCAAGCTTCATCTAGCTCGGCTCGAAGTGTTTTATTTACGACCTTTTCCCAAAACCAACCTCCCACATCCCCATACCCTATCTCTCCCCGACCGGAACCCATGACTGACGCTTCCCTACGTAGCCCCATCCAAACCCGACAGTTGACTGGTGCCCAACAATTAAAGCACTATCAGATGCCTCTTCGCTTAAATCCCGGGTCAGCTTATATCGATGCCGCAGGTCAAATGGCACACGCTGACCCTGTCTTCGTATATGTCCCTTTCACCACTACCGACCTTTTAAACTGGAAGACCCATAATTCCTCGTATACTGAGAAACCACAAGCCATGACTGATCTGTTCACCTCAATAGTACAGACGCATAATCCGACATGGGCTGATTGCCAGCAGTTACTAATGACTTTATTTAACAATGAGGAAAGGACAAGAATAAATCAAGCAGCCATTAAAGCATTAGAGGATAGAGCCCGTGCTTTGAACCAAGCCAATCCAGCAGCATGGGCCGCGACACACTATCCCAACACCGATCCCGATTGGAACGTAAATGGTGCTGATATGGTTCAACTCAGAGCCTATAGAGACGCTATAATTGCTGGCATGAAAGCCGGAGGAAAGAAGGCTATTAATATGTCAAAGACAGTTGAGGTGATTCAGAAAAGCGATGAAGCGCCCAGTGTCTTTTATGACCGATTATTGGAGGCGTACCGCTTGTACACCCCCTTTAATCCGGAAGACGCAGACAATTCCCGAATGGTGAACTCCGCCTTTGTCAGCCAAGCTTACGGAGATATTAAGCGCAAGCTACAAAAGCTAGAAGGGTTTGCAGGTATGTCAATCACCCAACTAATGGAGGTAGCTAATAAGGTGTATATGAATAGGGAAACAGAAAGCAAGAAAGAGGAAGAGCGCAAGATGCGTAAAAAGGCTGATATGCTAGCGGTAGCGATCGCAGGCGTAGATAAACGGGGCCCAGATAGAGGCAATAATAGATGGAGTAGGGAGCCTTTGAGTAGGGATCAGTGTGCGTATTGCAAGGAAGAAGGGCATTGGAGGAACGAATGTCCGCAAAGAGAGCAGTACGAGAGAGACCAACCCAGGGCAGGCTACGGAAACTTTAGAGGTAGAGCGAGAGGTAGAGGAGGCCCCGGAGGGAGTAATGGTTATAGAGGGAGTAATGGTTATAGAGGGAGTAATGGGAACAGAGGAAGTGTTAGGGAAGACAGGTATATTCCAGCAGCGCAAAGGTCCCGCGATAGAGAAGGTAGGGACTTCGTAGGATTGGCTGACACGGTCATGGAGGACTATTGATACCGACCGGGCTCCATCCCCCTTGGTCGAGCGGAGCCTATGGTCGATGTATCAATAGGGGGGAAAAGGAGTGCGTTCATGATCGACACTGGTGCTGAACATTCAGTGGTGACTAATCTAGTTGCTCCTCCATCTGGAAGGACTATTACTGTGATAGGAGCAACTGGAAGAAGTGCTGAAAGACCGGTTCTTAAAAGTCGACTCTGTACATTGGGAGGCCACGTAGTAAAACACCAATTCCTTTATATGCCTGAATGTCCAGTCCAATTGCTGGGACGTGATATGCTATCCAAATTACAAGCGCAGATTACGTTCCTACCAAATGGAACAACATCCTTAAAGTTTAATGGACCTTCAGGTATTATGACTTTATCCGTACCAAAGGAAGAAGAGTGGCGACTTTATACAGTGTTGACTAGCCAAAACCCTAGGAGTGATGAGACATTGTTTAACATACCAGGAGTTTGGGCAGAGAACAACCCACCAGGACTGGCCCGCAATATTCCACCAATAAAAATTGAACTGAAACATGGGGTTTATCCAGTGAGCCTAAGACAATATCACATTCCGCAGAAGGCTAAGAAGAACATCCAATCCTATCTGGATAAGTTCATACGGTATGGTATCCTAAAATTCTGTACTTCCCCCTGGAACACCCCATTGCTGCCTGTTCAAAAGCCCGGTACAGATGAGTATCGACCTGTACAGGACTTAAGAGCAGTCAATGATGCGGTTGTTAGCATACATCCAGTTGTACCCAATCCATATAACCTGCTTGCTTTAATTCCGGGCGGGGCTACTTACTTCACAGTCTTAGATCTCAAAGATGCCTTCTTTTGCCTCCGAATTGCCGCAGAAAGCCAATGTATTTTCGCTTTCCAATGGGAGAACGCTGTAACGGGCTCAAAACGCCAAATGACTTGGACAAGACTGCCCCAAGGGTTTAAAAATTCACCTACCCTATTTGGTTCAGCTCTAAGTCAAGATCTACTGGATTTCGAGTCTATCCCAGGAGAATGTGTATTGTTACAATATGTAGATGACTTGTTGATAGCAGCAGTTACAAAAGAAAAATGTCAGCAAGCAACGCACGATCTACTACATATTCTCTGGAAGGCAGGATACAAGGTGTCCAGGAAGAAGGCTCAGTTGTGTTTGCCAACTGTCAAGTATCTGGGATTCCATATCTCTGAAGGTCAAAGGATTATGGGGCCAGAGAGAAAAGAAGCTGTCTGCCAAATACCAATACCCAAGAATAGAAGACAAGTGCGAGAATTCTTGGGGGCAGCAGGCTTCTGTAGGATATGGATTCCCAGCTATGCGATACTAGCAAAACCTCTGTACGCAGCTATCAAAGGTACAGAGCACGACCCCTTCTTATGGACCCAAGAACAGCAAACGGCATTTGAAGATGTGAAGAAGGCTTTGATGAGTGCCCCAGCATTAGGTCTACCTGATCACACACGACCATTCTACTTATATGTACACGAGCAAAGAAGAATGGCTGTGGGAGTATTGACACAGTACTTGGGATCATGGCAAAGACCTGTTGCCTACATGTCTAAGCAACTGGATGCAGTGGCCAGCGGACTTCCACCTTGTCTAAGAGCCGTAGCTGCAGCCGCCCTGCTAGTAGCTGAAGCCGATAAACTCACTCTGGGTCAAGAACTTTATGTACGAGTCCCACATGCAGTACAGACGTTGTTGGATTACAAAGGAAATCATTGGTTTAGTAACAGCCGTATGACCAAGTATCAAGCAATGTTGTGTGAAAACCCAAGAGTGCATTTAGAGACTGTAAACACCTTAAATCCAGCTACCCTTTTGCCACAACCTACTGAAAGTCAACATGATTGTTTGGAAGTAATGGATGAAGTATTCTCAAGTAGACCAGATCTTCGTGATTTTCCCATCCAGAACCCCGATGTTCAATATTACACCGACGGCAGTAGTTATGTGAAAGAAGGGATCCGCTATGCAGGATATGCAGTAACAACCATAGACAAGGTGATAGAAGCTCGGCCACTGGCGAAAGGAACATCAGCACAAAAGGCAGAATTAATAGCACTAACACGAGCGTTACAATTGGCTGAAGGTTTAAGAGTAAATATCTATACGGACTCTAAGTATGCGTTTTTAACCACTCATGCCCACGGAGCTTTGTATAAAGAAAGAGGACTACTGAATTCAGAGGGCAAAGAAATCAAGTACGCAGCTGAAATCCTACAACTATTGGAAGCAGTGTGGGAGCCGAAAGAAGTCGGTATCATACATTGTCGAGCGTATCTGAGAGGAGATGGTGATGTAACCAAGGGAAATCGGATGGCAGATAGTGCAGCTAAGCGTGCTGCTGAATCAGGAAGACAGGAGTATGTGGGGCATATAGCTGCTCTTATACCAACTCCACTGTCCCAATGGACTCCAGTTTATACAGCTCAAGAAGAGGAGTGGTTAAAGACTGAACCGGGAAAGTATTTGGAGAACAAGTGGTATCAGCTAGAAGATGGAAGAATAGTCATACCAGCATCACTAGCGGTAGAAATTGTCCAAAATTATCACAACGGGACACATTCTGGGAGAGACAGTACTGAAGAATCTCTTAGAAAACATTTCTACATACCAAGATTGTCCAACTTGACTCAGGCCATTGTACGCAGATGTGTAACGTGTGCTAAGAATAATGCAAGACAAGGACCAGTAAAGCCACCAGGAGTTCAGTTTATGGGGGGACTCCCCATGTCCGATCTACAAATAGACTTTACAGTAATGCCTAAATCGGGTGGACATCGTTACCTGTTGGTAATTGTGTGCACCTATTCAGGCTGGGTAGAAGCATGTCCTACTCGTACAGAGAAAGCAGGAGAAGTTGTGAGATTCCTGCTACGAGAAATAATACCCCGATATGGACTACCCTGTTCTATAGGATCGGACAATGGTCCAGCTTTTGTTCATCAGTGCCTACAACAACTGACTCATATGCTTGGTATAAAGTGGAGGCTTCATACTGCATATAGACCCCAGAGTTCTGGTAAGGTAGAGAGAATGAATAGAACTATAAAGAACCAGTTGGCTAAAATGTGTCAGGAAACCCAACTTAAGTGGAACGTTCTCTTACCCATAGCTTTATTGCGAATCCGCAGTACCCCTACCAGAAGGATGGGCCTCTCTCCTTTTGAAATCATGTATGGGCGACCACCTCCCGTACTTGGTAACTTAAGGGGGGACTTGAGTCAGTTGGGAGAAGGAATTACCCGGCAGCAGGTTGTAGAGTTGGGTAAGACTATGGAGGAGGTACAGAAATGGGTACAAGATAGATTACCTGTGAATATTTATCCCCCTGTTCATAGTTATCATCCAGGAGATCAAGTGTGGATTAAAGAGTGGAATAATGTACCGTTAGGGCCCAAGTGGAGAGGTCCTTATGTTGTTCTTTTGTCTACCCCTACAGCAATAAAAGTAGCAGAAGTGACTCCGTGGATACATCACTCCAGGGTTAAACCAGCAGCAGTCGATTCTTGGCAAGTTACAGTAGATCCAGAGAATCCCTGCAAGATCCGGTTAAAACGCACTACTCAGTCGGAGTAACGAGGAATTATTGTGGATTACAAATTTTATTGTTACAGGTGTGAGTGAGAAGGCCATAATAAAGCCTGTCCGCTTACCATCACATAGTGTATAAGCCAGGAAAGTCTCGAAGGGACACCTGTGAAGACGAGCAGAACTCCATTCCCTGCAGCCCTCACATCCTGGAAGCTGAGGTTCCATCGCACGGACGAAGACTGAGGATGACGGCGAAAGATGTGCTTTTGATTGTGTTTATTTACATGTGTTTTTATATTCAGGAAGGTAGAGGTACCGACACTCCTAGCTGTGAGGTATGCATTAAGACTACGAGAACAGGTAACCATATTTCCCAAACCCTAATTTGGCATTCACAATACGAGTGTAAAGGAGAGGTATCAAAATGTAGATACCTAAATATAGACTATAGTGTGTGCCATTTAGGAGTAGGAGAACCTAAGTGCTTCAGTCCAGAGTATCAACCTCGTACAATTTGGTTGACTCTCAGGAATGGAGATCCTCAGGGGACCCTAATTAATAAGACGGTGTTAGAATCCGTACATTCTTCGGGTGTTCTGCTATTTGATGCATGTAAGGCGATATCAAGTGGTAGAAAACCGTGGAATGTATGTGGGGATCTTAGATGGGAGAGGACGTATGGGTCTAATGATAAATATATTTGTCCCAGTAGTAAAAATAAATATGTGAGTCCTAGATGCCCAAATAAAGACTATAACTTTTGTCCATATTGGTCTTGTGTGGGGTGGGCGACTTGGGGACAGACAGTAGATAAAGACATGATAGTGACTAAGTTGCCGACTAGCCCTTATTGTAAGTCTATGGAATGCAACCCAGTCCATATACTTATTAATAACCCCGACAAGTTCCTAGATAAGTATGGAAATTTATTTGGGTTTCAGATATACGGGACGGGTTTAGATCCTGGGACATTATTGTTTATAGGAATAGAGACTGATACGGTATCCTCCCAGACTCATCAAGTATACCATTCCTTTTATGAAGAGATGAGTATAGATAATAAGATCCCCCATAATGCTAAAAACCTGTTCATCGATTTAGCTGAAAGTATTGCCGGTAGTCTTAATGTTACCAACTGCTATGTGTGTGGAGGTACTAACATGGGAGACCAATGGCCTTGGGAAGCAAAGGAGGTAATGTCCGGTTCTGAGGCAGTTGACCAACTAATATCTACACAAGCCGATTATCATATGAGTGTTAGAGGTAAATCTGAGTGGAGATTAAAGACCTCCATCATAGGTTATGTTTGCATAGCAAGGAAAGGAATGATGTATAATACTTCTGTAGGAGAATTAACTTGTCTAGGGCAAAAAGCTTATGATGATGATACAAAGAATACAACTTGGTGGTCGGCTTCAAATGTCTCAGAACCATCTAACCCGTTTGCTAGATATGCCAATTTAAAGGATGTGTGGTTTGATCTATCCATCACATCTACCTGGAGAGCCCCAGCAAATTTGTACTGGATCTGTGGTAAGAAAGCCTATTCGGAGTTGCCACAGGACTGGGAAGGGGCATGTGTGTTGGGTATGCTCAAACCATCCTTCTTCTTGTTACCGATTGAAACAGGTGAGACTTTAGGTGTTAAAGTGTATGATGTGAATCATAGGAAGAAAAGGGGACCCATAGAGATAGGCGCCTGGGAAGATAATGAATGGCCTCCCCAGCGTATTATAGATTATTATGGGCCAGCCACGTGGGCTGAGGATGGTACCTTTGGTTATAGAACCCCTATTTATATGCTCAACCGTATTATAAGATTACAGGCGGTGGTTGAGATTATCACAAATGAGACATCACAAGCGCTCAATCTTCTAGCGAAGCATAATACCAGGATGAGGACAGCAGTGTACCAAAATAGATTAGCCTTGGATTACCTTTTGGCAGTAGAGGGAGGTGTATGTGGGAAGTTTAACCTGAGCAATTGCTGTCTTCAAATAGATGACGAAGGGCAAGCAATAGCTGAGCTTACTAGCCATATGGTTAAACTAGCGCATGTGCCTACTCAGGTATGGAAAGGGTACAATCCAAGTAGTTGGTTTGGTAGCTGGTATGAGTGGTTTGGAGGGCTTAAGGCAGTGGTAGGTGGAGTCCTACTGATTTTACTGTTGTGTCTACTCCTACCGTGTCTTATACCCTTAGTAGTTAGGTCTGTGCAAAGCCTGATAGGAAGTATAGCAGAGAGGAAGGCTGCTGCACAGATAATGGCGATATATAAGTATAAGGCTCTAGATCAGGGAGAACCAATGCAAGAAGATGAATGTTGAAGATTCACATCATAAGATAAGTCTGGTCTGGTTCATGGTAACCTGAGGTATATGCAAACCAAGGTTAAGTGATGCCTCAAGTAATTGTGAAATATCAGAGGCATCAAAGGGGGGAATGTGATGTAATTCCAGTAAAATACAAGTTTAGCAGGCTAAGATTGCCACAAGGCATATGTATGTATATGTGTTTGTAGTATCAGTTAGTTAATAACACGTAGCTAAGATACTGTTATCACTGTACTGACCAGGTGCAGGAATGTAAGAACTGGAATTACGCGTCCCTCTCCTTTGTATCAGATGAGCCACGTGGTTAGACCGGATGGATGAGTTTAGACTCTATTCATTAAATAGGTTAAGGGTATGTGTGGGTGTAGTTAATTGTGGGAGGAGCTACAGTGCTATATAAGGAATGTACTCTATGTATTCAGTACTCAGACTTTGCTGTATTTTGGTGACGCTAGTCCCTCTGAGTCCCGATCGGTGATCCAATAAAGAATCTCTTCCTTCCTGAAGAAACCTGTGTCCATCTCTCTGTGCTTGGCTTCCGTCAGTTTCTCCGGTATCAATATAGGGTGAATGGAAGGGGGGGGGAGGTCATCTGGGTTATATGGGGAGAATTGGGGGGGTCACCTGGGTTATATGGGGAGAATTGGGGGGGTCACCTGGGTTATATGGGGAGAATTGGGGGGGTCACCTGGGTTATATGGGGAGAATTGGGGGGTCACCTGGGTTATATGGGGAGAATTGGGGGGTCACCTGGGTTATATGGGGAGAATTGGGGGGTCACCTGGGTTATATGGGGAGAATTGGGGGGTCACCTGGGTTATATGGGGAGAATTGGGGGGTCACCTGGGTTATATGGGGAGAATTGGGGGGTCACCTGGGTTATATGGGGAGAATTGGGGGGTCACCTGGGTTATATGGGGAGAATTGGGGGGTCACCTGGGTTATATGGGGAGAATTGGGGGGTCACCTGGGTTATATGGGGAGAATTGGGGGGTCACCTGGGTTATATGGGGAGAATTGGGGGGTCACCTGGGTTATATGGGGAGAATTGGGGGGTCACCTGGGTTATATGGGGAGAATTGGGGGGTCACCTGGGTTATATGGGGAGAATTGGGGGGTCACCTGGGTTATATGGGGAGAATTGGGGGGTCACCTGGGTTATATGGGGAGAATTGGGGGGTCACCTGGGTTATATGGGGAGAATTGGGGGGTCACCTGGGTTATATGGGGAGAATTGGGGGTCACCTGGGTTATATGGGGAGAATTGGGGGGTCACCTGGGTTATATGGGGAGAATTGGGGGGGCACCTGGGTTATATGGGGAGAATTGGGGGGGCACCTGGGTTATATGGGGAGAATTGGGGGGGCACCTGGGTTATATAGGGTGAAAGGAGGGGGGGGGGGCACCTGGGTTATATAGGGTGAATGGAGGGGGGCACCGGGGTTATATGTGGAGAATGGAGGGGGTCACCAGGGTAATATGGGGAGAATGGAGGGGGTCACCTGGGTTATATGGGGTACATGGAGGGGGTCACCAGGGTAATATGGGGAGAATGGAGGGGGTCACCTGGGTTATATGGGGTACATGGAGGGGGTCACATGGGTTATATGGGGAGAATGGAGGGGGTTATATGGGGAGAATGGAGGGGGTCACCTGGGTTATATGGGGAGAATGGAGGGGGTCACCTGGGTTATATGGGGAGAATGGAGGGGGTCACCTGGGTTATATGGGGAGAATGGAGGGGGTCACCTGGGTTATATGGGGAGAATGGAGGGGGTCACCTGGGTTATATGGGGAGAATGGAGGGGGTAATATGGGGAGAATTGGGGGGTCACCTGGGTTATATGGGGAGAATGGAGGGGGTCACCTGGTTATATGGGGAGAATGGAGGGGGTCACCTGGGTTATATGGGGTGAATAGAGGGGGTAATATGGGGAGAATTGGGGGGTCACCTGGGTTATATGGGGAGAATTGGGGGGTCACCTGGGTTATATGGGGAGAATTGGGGGGTCACCTGGGTTATATGGGGAGAATTGGGGGGTCACCTGGGTTATATGGGGAGAATTGGGGGGTCACCTGGGTTATATGGGGAGAATTGGGGGGTCACCTGGGTTATATGGGGAGAATTGGGGGGGCACCTGGGTTATATGGGGAGAATTGGGGGGGCACCTGGGTTATATGGGGAGAATTGGGGGGGCACCTGGGTTATATGGGGAGAATTGGGGGGGCACCTGGGTTATATGGGGAGAATTGGGGGGGCACCTGGGTTATATAGGGTGAAAGGAGGGGGGGGGCACCTGGGTTATATAGGGTGAATGGAGGGGGGCACCGGGGTATATGTGGAGAATGGAGGGGGTCACCAGGGTAATATGGGGAGAATGGAGGGGGTCACCTGGGTTATATGGGGTACATGGAGGGGGTCACCAGGGTAATATGGGGAGAATGGAGGGGGTCACCTGGGTTATATGGGGTACATGGAGGGGGTCACATGGGTTATATGGGGTACATGGAGGGGGTCACATGGGTTATATTGGGTGAATGGAGGGGGTCACCTGGGTTATATGGGGTGAATGGAGGGGGTCACCTGGGTTATATGGGGTGAATGGAGGGGGTCACCTGGGTAATATGGGGAGAATTGGGGGTCACCTGGGTTATATGGGGAGAATGGAGGGGGTCACCTGGGTTATATGGGGAGAATGGAGGGGGTCACCTGGGTTATATGGGGAGAATGGAGGGGGTCACCTGGGTTATATGGGGAGAATGGAGGGGGTCACCTGGGTTATATGGGGAGAATGGAGGGGGTAATATGGGGAGAATGGAGGGGGTCACCTGGGTTATATGGGGAGAATGGAGGGGGTCACCTGGGTTATATGGGGTGAATGGAGGGGGTCACCTGGGTTATATGGGGTGAATAGAGGGGGTAATATGGGGAGAATTGGGGGTCACCTGGGTTATATGGGGAGAATGGAGGGGGTCACCTGGGTTATATGGGGAGAATGGAGGGGGTCACCTGGGTTATATGGGGTGAATAGAGGGGGTAATATGGGGAGAATTGGGGGGTCACCTGGGTTATATGGGGAGAATGGAGGGGGGGCACCTGGGCTATATGGGGTGAATGGGAGGGGGTAACCTTGGTTATATGGGGGAATGGGGGGGGCGGGCACCTGGGCTATATGGGGTGAATGGAGGGGGTAACCTGGGTTATATGGGGGAATGAGGGGGGGTCACCTGGGTTATATGGAGGAATGGGGGGGTCATCTGGGTTATATGGGGGGTCACCTGGGTTATATGGGGGGTCACCTGGGTTATATCGAGGAATGGGGGGGTCACCTGGGTTATATGGGGAAATGGGGTATCAACTGGATTATATGAGGAAATAGGGGGGGTCAGCTGGATAATATGGGGAAATAGGGGGCGTCAACTGGATTGTATGGGGAAATAGGGGGGTCACCTGGATTATATGGAGCAATGGGGGGTCACCTGGATTATATGGAGGAATAGGGGGGTCACCTGGATTATATGGAGGAATGGGGGGTCACCTGGGTTACATGGAGGAATGGGGGGTCACCTGGGTTACATGGAGGAATGGGGGGGTCACCTGGGTTACATGGAGGAATGGGGGGGTCACCTGGGTTACATGAAGGAATGGGGGGGTCACCTGGGTTACATGGAGGAATGGGGGGGTCACCTGGGTTACATGGAGGAATGGGGGGGTCACCTGGGTTACATGGAGGAATGGGGGGGTCACCTGGGTTACATGGAGGAATGGGGGGGCCACCTGGGTTACATGGAGGAATGGGGGGGTCACCTGGGTTACATGGAGGAATGGGGGGGGTCACCTGGGTTACATGGAGGAATGGGGGGGGTCACCTGGGTTACATGGAGGAATGGGGGGGTCACCTGGGTTACATGGAGGAATGGGGGGGTTACATGGAGGAATGGGGGGGTCACCTGGGTTACATGGAGGAATGGGGGGGTCACCTGGGTTACATGGAGGAATGGGGGGGTCACCTGGGTTACATGGAGGAATGGGGGGGTCACCTGGGTTACATGGAGGAATGGGGGGGGTCACCTGGGTTACATGGAGGAATGGGGGGTCACCTGGGTTACATGGAGGAATGGGGGGGTCACCTGGGTTACATGGAGTAATGGGGGGTCACCTGGGTTATATGGAGGAATGGGGGGGGGTTACATGGAGGAATGGGGGGTCACCTGGGTTACATGGAGGAATGAGGGGTTACATGGAGGAATGGGGGGGGTCACCTGGGTTACATGGAGGAATGGGGGGGGGTCACCTGGGTTACATGGAGGAATGAGGGGTTACATGGAGGAATGGGGGGGGGGTCACCTGGGTTACATGGAAGAATGAGGGGTTACATGGAGGAATGGGGGGGTCACCTGGGTTACATGGAGGAATGGGAGGGGTCACCTGGGTTACATGGAGGAATGGGGGGGTCACATGGGTTATATGGAGGGAATTGGGGGTTACCTTCATTATTTGGTTGGGGGGGTGGCGGCAATTGGGGGTAACCTGGATTATATGGGGAGGATTGTGGGGTATGTGATATATGGCCTGAGATATATGGGGTCACCTGGGTTTAACTGGGTGATATGTGGTGCATGACCTGATAAATGTAAGGGCGACTTGAAATAAGGGGGGGTAATGATGCTGGGTGAGATCTGGGATTTGAGAGTTAAATTCGGATAAGTGAGAGGTGACTTAGAATGAAAGGGGTGGCCATAAGGTACCTCCCCCAGCTGTTGTAGAACTGCAACTCCCATGAAAGCATCACAGGAAAGAACTGGCGAAGGGCAGGTTTCTTGTGCCCACTCTTTGGGTACAGGTTACATGTGGCGAAATTATGCTATGTGATTTATGTGGTGGTCTAGAATTCAGGATGCAATGATATGGGCGGGGGTTTGTTTAGAATAATGGTCAAGTAATTAGCACAATGTTTGTCTGGACGGCAGAAAGTAGAGCAACTCTATCTGAAAGTCGAAAAAGTGTTGAAAGCAGGTTGGAGACTAATTTAGATGGTAGCCAGGGTTCAATAGTAATATTTCCAGATGGTTAGTGATGATTTTCAGTAGGATCAACATGACCTGTGTAGTGAATTGGAAGTACACAAGAAGATGTTGATTTAGAGTTGACATGTCATTGATTCGTTATGCACAGCACCAGTGGTGTAATATAGTGTGAGCAAGGTATGGCGCATATTGATGTGGCAGTGATTCTGACATGTGAGTGACTGTAATGGAGAACGGGTAACTATTCCCATTCCAGCTGATGAAAGAGCTCTATGGGAGTCGCTATTTACATCACTTTGACGTGCCAGAGCTTTGCTGCCCTACTTTAAATAAAAGGAACGCTATAACGTTATAGTGTTAGAAAAACTAACGTGTGTAGTGTTTAATATCATTTTAGATTCACCCCTCCTCACTATTAAAAAATAAATAAAATTAATAAAAAAAAAGGATTTACTTACCGTTCTAAACATTGGTGCGCCGGCCTAGACACGGTCAGACCGCTGCTGCTGGTTGAGATAATAAATTCTGATGGTATGAGCTAATCCAATGTTTCTCCCTAGTGACGACTTGGGGAGCTAATGTGCATGTGTTGCACCAATCAGCATCTTCTCATAGAAATGCATTGACTCAAGCATTCAGTATGACACCGAACTTCGGTCCTACAATCTTTGCGTACCTCATACAGGAAATTCCTTCCTGTGCGCACCTCTTACAAATAGAGGTAGCATTAGGGAGCAGTATTTACACTGCCATTTATCAGAAAAAGCACACTTACACTGCTGAGGCTACAGGCACTAGCTATTTGGCACAAAACCAACACATTAAGCAGTAGTAGTTCTGGTGCCTACAGTTGATAAGAAACATCAATTTTGTTTTCCATGTGTTGATATATATATATATATTTTTTTTAAATACACTCACAAAGAAATTATGCATTAGAGGGTATCTTATAACATTGATTGTATTAAGATAATTACAAAAAAAAGTCTTCCATTTGGTATTCCAGTTACTCATAGTATTCCTTATGTGTTTCTAGTACCCTTAGCACTGGTATACTACCTCCACACCTTTCTTTCATTTCCATTAGGGGTTACCCCTCTCCTTTCTTAGTGTACCAGAGTGAGCTGTACTCAATTTGTTTCTTGCATCATATAAATGATACTTTTTATTTAGAACGATTTTTCTATATACTAGAAATCAAACACTGAATCCAGTTCAAGCACTCATAAAATTATTAAACCGTGGGGATTTAGATTTTTGGATAATTATGTACATGAATATTTTGGGGGGATTTAAACTGAAGGAATGACATTTTGGGATGTTATTCTACAGTTTTTGTATAAGCTGTAGTGGTTATGGTGCTTAGAATGCCTCTTTAAATATTATACTAACTATGCATACCGACACATAAAATAAATTTACATGTTCCGTTCTAGAGCATGTTAAAAATGCAATCTGGTGCTTAATCTAATTTGGCAGCTAAATTAGTTGTGCACATTATATAAGCCTGGTCCTATTGTAATTCAGATTAGTATAAATGTCAGATATCATAAAAGTGTGATTTTTATTTTTTATTTTTTGTGTGTTTTTATTTTAAAATTCACTTGTGTTTAGATCTCTTAATCTTTTTTTCATCCTGTTGAGAATAGTCTTCTTAATCTGACTGCTTTGTCTTCGTTGTGAGTTTGAGTTTGATCTCATTACTTATAAACAACTGTATTGTGTTTATAAGTAATGAGATCAAAGTTAAATGGAAGAAAGAAGACAAAGCAGACATGATTATTTAGCAGAGTTATTGAAAAAAATTGTGGGAAAATAGAATAATCAATGTATTCACTTGCTTATATCAATTCTCTAGCACACATCATTTATTTCATGCAGGTAATTTTTATATTTAAAAAAAAAAAGCATGCATTTTGGTTTGTATATTGTTTGCAGCTAAAGCCATTTGCAAGTTAAACCTATAAAACACAAAATGTATATATGTGTAAAATCAGTGGCTGTTAAATGGGCACTCACTGCAGAGTCTACGGGCACACCTGTTTACACTTTTACATTTTTAATCTGGACAGTAGTCTTCACTATTAATTGTGTTTCTTTGACTTTTAGATTTTTCAAAATATGGCAATCCATCCTTGGAATTAGATGTTTTAATTTGGTACAGTTTGCTTTGCTTGTGAAAGCAAGAAATACAAAGGACTTTAGTTGTGGATTCAAAAGTTGTTTGACCGTGGAAATGCCAGTAGGGCTGTTTGCACAACTTTACGCAGTGTTATTGTCAATCTTGCATGTATATCAAAGTAAAGTTTTGTTTTAATAAAATAAATCATAATTTTTTATTGAAGGGCAGAGCCGGTGCTCACACAAGTTAGACAAAACTAGAATTCTGTGTGCTTTTCTGTACTCTTGGCAATGCTACTGGCTCAATTTGTAGCACAATATAAGCTGCTGACTATGGGGCAACCACTGAAGAAATAGTGTGCAGAACCCAGGGCCTAGTTTCCAAAATGTAGGATTTTGCTCTGACAACTCCAGTGACCCGTACCTTCCAAGATGGCGCCTGTGGGGGCCTATTCCAGTGGTCCATGATAGGATGAAAGCCTTCATGAGGACTATTTTGCTGGTAACCCGCAGGTACCACTTACCACAGGGCTGGAGGAGAATGCTCCTTCAACCATGGCTGATATTAAAGCCCTATTGCAGGACATTAAAGCCATGCGTCATGCTGATATGTTGGTGGTCCAGGATCAGGCTGCAACTCTGACAGGTCGCATTGTTATTATAGAGGAAGAACTGGGTGTCACAGACGGCTACAGATGCAGCACTCAGTACAGAAAAAGTATGGGGGGGATTTAGGCACCCGCATGGCAAGTCTTTATGATAGGGCCAAGGCCTGTTATGTTAGGTGCTGAGGAGTACCTAAGACTGTTTGTTTTTTCTGAGGGGCTCCCCCACCTTCCATACTTTTGTCCCCTAAGCATGCAGCTATTGATAGATGCCTCTGAGGACGTTTTTGTAAGGTTCCAGAGGAACTCTGACAAAACTGTGCTACTTGGGGAGGATCCCTCCCTGTCCTTCGTAGGATTCCAGCTGTCCTTTTATTGGGAGCTCTCCAGACATACCATCCTATGCAGAATGTTGTTTTGCAATGTCACTAAATTATTTAGAAAGACTAATATCTCCTACAAATGGGCCCTCATCGCTTGGTGACAAAATGAATCATCTTACCTATTTCATTGAAGCACCGACTTTTCTCAGATAGCTAGGCCTGTCAGTAGAGTCTCTTCCAACCCAAGGCTGCCATTCATTGCCCATTGGCTGAATTAGTGTTTTTTTCCATGAACTTTTTCTACCGGGATGGTTAATTTCCCTGTGTAAGACCAACAGAGTTCATCTTTATTTTGTGATGTGTATTTCTTGTTTTAGTTGCCCCAGTTTAGTAGGCTATTTTTCAGCATTTTCTCAGCAGTTTTACCCTCCACACCTTCCTAGCATGTGCCTTCCTATCCTTGAGAAATAGTTTGTAAGCAAATATTTGTATTGCTGAAGGAGGACTTTAATGACCTATGCTGTACCACTAAAACCTCAGTTAACATGTTTTTCTCAAAATATCATTTATGCACCAGCTGTGTCAGTGCTCTTTATATGTGGCTCATCCTTGCAAACTAGCATGTGATATTACAGTACGCCTGACTAGATGTAACTTTGAAGTGAATATAATTTAAAGGTACACTATAGTCACCAGAACAACTACAGCTTATTGAATTTGTTCTGGTGAGTCATTACCTTCAGGCTTTTTGCTGTAAACACTGTCTTTTCAGAGAAAATGCAGTGTTTACATTACAGCCTAGTGATAACTCCACTGGCCTTTCCTCAGATGGCTTCTAGAGATGCTTCCTGGGCCCGTGCTGCACAGTGAGCAGCACTGCCATTCAGTGTCTCTACCCTCTGCATGCAGACACTATTTTTTTTTCTTCGATCATAATGTTGTATTTTTGTAAATCTTTCTCTGACTTTTGTGCACAAATGTTAAAAATTTTCATTTGCAGCATAATATTAAAACCTAACCTACATAGTTGCAATGAGTCTGTTGTAAAATGCTAGTTACTTATTGCCCGTTTACTCACGTTTTAGTCCATTGTTATCATGCTTAAATATTTTTTTTTTTTTATTTTAACATTTCTATCATTCTCCTTTTGTTGCCACTAGCAGATATAATTTTTTTTTGTTCATATCTTCGAAAATTAACTAGCACTTCAGGTATTATTTTGTAAATATAAAATGTGAAAGGAATCTAAAGACTGTGTATGAGACAAAGAAAAAAGGTACTTTCAAAGGGACACTCCAATGCCCAAATATTTTTTTTTTTTTTTTTAAAGCATTGTTTAGTAGCATTTAATTACGTTTTTGTTTTTGGAGACACATCTTCAAACAGCTCACAAAAGCTGCAGATCTACTGTAAGAAATTAAAAGCCCTCCCATTTTTCCCCAGCTTAAACTTTTAGTAGCTGTCCAGTGAGACTTTTCAATACAGTCTTTGCAAGGCAGGTGCTCTGAGCAATTGTTTGCATCTTGTGCTTGAAATCTGCACATTTTTGTAAAAAATAAAATTAAAAAAGGGCACACGCTTCACACTTAAATCACTTTATCTCTTTAGTTTACAAAAACTTAACCTCAGAGGGGATAGGATAGTATTGTACAAATAAATTCAGAGTCAATACAAACCATTGTCTTGAAATCTATTCATAAACAGAACTATACATAGGACACAAGGTCACACATTTAAAGTCTCCCCGTTCCCGCAGAAAATCGCGGAGGAATTCCGGCTCTTTTATGAACGCTTATATAATTTGTATGAACCTACCGGTGATGTTGAGAACGCGAGACACCACGCCAGGATTCAGGACTACTTGTCCAGCACGGTCACCAGCACGATCGCCCAGGACTCGGCCCCGTTGTTGGACGCCCCGATCACCGTGGAAGAATTGGCCGCGGCCCTTAAGGCATCCAAAACCGGCAAAGCACAAGGACTGGACGGTTTTTCTACGGGGTACTACAAGGACTTCTTGGGTATACTGCTACCCTGGCTCACCAAAGCACTCAACGCAGTCGGAGAGGGCGGGACCTTGGGGGCGGAGTCCCTAGCAGCCACCATCACGGTTTTGCCTAAGCCTGGGAAGGACCCGTTACAATGTAGCAGCTACCGACCGATCTCACTATTAAATGTTAACGCCAAGCTGTTCACGAAAATCCTAGCAACCCGACTTAAACATCTCCTCCCGGCCCTAATACACACAGATCAGACAGGCTTCATTCCAGGAAGGGAGGCCCGGGAGAGCACGCTGAGACTCTTCTCTATCCATCACCACGTGAGGAAACTGGGTACACTGCTGCTCCTGTTGTCGACAGATGCTGAAAAAGCTTTTGATCGTGTCAATTGGACATATATGTTGGAGACATTGCGACAACAAGGATGTGGTCAGAGACTCCTTAAGTGGATATATATAGCAGACCACGTGCGTCTGTGTGGATTAACGGAGCCTCAACCGCGGACTTCGTAATTAACAACGGAACCGGCAGGGTTGCCCACTCTCTCCCTTGCTGTTTGCGTTGACCCTGGAACCACTGCTGCAGGCAATTCGCCAAAACCCAGACATACAGGGATATGATTGGAAGGGGGTACAACACAAGGTGGCTGCGTATGTGGACGATCTCCTCTTCTTTGTGCGCAACCCCAGGATCACACTGCCGTGCCTCCTCTCGGAATTTGACAGGTTTGGACAGATTTCCGGATTTAAGCTCAACGTCTCGAAGTGTGAGGTCTTGAACTTGACGCTCCCCACTGAGGAATACCGGTCTCTGGAATCGGAGTTCGCGTTTCACTGGTGTCACCATAAAATGAAATACCTGGGCGTCTGGGTATCTGAGGCCCCGAATTATATGTACCAACACAACTTTGCGCCCCTACTGAAGGCTATACTCTCGGACCTCTCCAAATGGGCTCACCCGCATATAACGTGGCACGGGAGGGTTGCGGTAATCAAAATGAATATTCTCCCGAGGATCTTGTACCTTATGCAGACTATACCTCTCGCGCTGCCTCTGGCTTTCTTTTCCACCTTGAAAACAGCGGTACTTAAATTTATATGGCGAGGAGGACGATCTAGAATCCGGCATGACATCATCTGCAGACCTAGACTTCACGGGGGATTGGCGGTACCGGATTTTATGAAAAATCATCAGGCCGCAGTCATGCAACGTATCCTGGACTGGCACACGACACACTCAACCAAACAATGGGTAGAACTTGACAGGGGTCTTATCGGATCAGCGCTGGAGGCAAAGATCTGGGGACACTCGAGACCCTCATCTGCTCAGCTTACCAAGGAAGGGCTAACCCTACAGACTCTGCTGAGCTGGGGGACTGTACGAGAACAAATCCACATATCCCCCACTCCCAGCCCGATGATGCCAATTACACATAATGCGGCCGTAGGTGGGGGACTCCCCCCTGATGCTTTGCCTATACAGGAAAATAGGTCGTACATTCCCATACATAAAGCTCTCGAAGGCGGGAGACTGAAGCCCCTTCCCTCGCTACTGGGAGACAGAACACTGACTCACCTCCACCGATTCAGGTATCTTCAACTGCAACACTTCTACGAATCCCTACCACACAAAGATAGACTGCACAGAGACCTCACGTGGTTCGAGGGTCTGTGCGACCGAGGCACCAACATGGAACACGCGATCTCCGCGCTGTATCAACATCTCCTAACAGGGAACTCACCTGTGGCTACAACATTCAAAAGGCAATGGGAAGACCCATTGCCTTTGGTAAAACACTTTCGACGCAGCAATGGGACACGGCATTGCTCTGGCAACATAAAAGCTCTTTGAGCTCATACTTCCAAGAAATGAATTATAAATTGCTCTCCTTCTGGTATAGGACACTTGTCTTACTAAACCGTATATTCCCCTCAATACCCCAGACGTGCTGGAGGTGCCAAGAATCCCGCGGCACAGTGCTACACATCTGGTGGGAATGCGGAGCTATCACCTCATACTGGGAAATGATCAGGGAAACAATCGTACATATTATGGGGGACCTCCCGGACTGGTCAGCGGAACTGGCATTGCTGCATATCACGTCACAATCCATATCATCTTATAAGAAATCGATCTTGAGGCACTTGCTTAATGCCGCCAAAGCCAACATCCCGGCTCACTGGAAAAAGACTGAAATTCCCACCAAAAAGAGTGGATCCACAGAGTGGAAGAGATCCAAGGCGCAGAAGAAGCATACGCGACCCTAACTGGCCGGGGAACAAGACACGCAGAGACGTGGCAGCCGTGGTTCTTGTACATCTCCCGCTGCCGCGAGGGGGGAGTTGCGCTGGGACCCGCGGTGGGGGCACGGCCCGGTACGCAGTCAGCTGGAGGGAACACGTCCCGTGTAACCTGAATACCCCTTCCCCTTGATTTCCCCCCCACCCCTCTCGTCTACTTGCTGAGGCCCGAATCTGGGGCCGGTTGGGTTAGTCTCGAGTTGCTGGAGAGTGAACTACGAGACGTATGCACGACCCAATACACCTGGGGAGTAGCAGGTATGACAAGAACATACGCTTACTGAGTAACATGACTAACGCAAAGACGTTCACCTGGGGATACGTAATTCCAAGACAATCTGTGGGATCAATGCCTGCCGTTTAACAGGACTGTGGCTCACATGACGAACACTTGTCCACTACACTCCCACCGACTAGACAGACGCATGACTTGGTCCACCCTCGTGCAGGAGTAGCACCCATATTACATGCCATCTCAACATATCTATCACGACGCACAGGGGTGAGGACCCGAGCGCCTCAATTAAGGTGGAGGGATACCTGGACAACGCACGAGCTCTGCCGAAAGTGAGGGTTAACGGGAAACTCGTTGTTCCGGGTGCTAGGCTCGGGTTGGGTGCTCTTTCAGGCCCCGACTTAGGCCTGGTGTCGGGAACATCGATGTCTCAGCATGATGCTACATCCACTATTATTAGTTATTCGCCTGCATGCCGACTACTACGCTGCTGTATACCGAACCCTTTATGATTCAGACAATTTGTTGGGGCGCCTTTAAAGCAAATTCTTACGCCTACACGTATGCTTAATGGCAGGTATAACACCAGGTGTACTCCTCCCGGGTACACCGAACGCAAACTCTCGAATGTAAATACAGGTGTAGTTTTGTATATAACGATTGCACACGTTCGTCTTGGATACGATGCTAACATTTGATCCCCGTAAGGATGGATTTTGTTGCCTTGTTAATAAGTGTATTATCGGTTGTGTATATTCTGTTCACGGAATCTTGGTTTTCACCTGCTTGTACTCTACTCATTTTATTTTCTTTACATGCCCAGACCTGCGTGTCTTACTTTACTTTCATAATATGCCAAATATGCTCATAAATCAATAAACAGATTTACAAAAAAAAAAAGGTCACACATTTAGACTGGAAGAAAGGAGATTTAGGCTGAGGCAAAGGAAAGGGTTCACAAAATAAAGATGAACTCTGTTGGTCTCACACAGGGAAGAGGCTGAGTTTGATGGACATGTTTCTATTGAGCTATGAAACTTCAGCAAGCTAAAGTGCTTTATAGGTCTGGAGTGTCCCTTCAGTGTCTCATGCAATTCCACTGTTTTGTTGATCTGCCTATAGTTGGATTCAGACGTCTCCCTATCAATGAATTT
Organism: Pelobates fuscus; assembly: GCF_036172605.1. Classification (NCBI taxonomy): domain Eukaryota; kingdom Metazoa; phylum Chordata; class Amphibia; order Anura; family Pelobatidae; genus Pelobates; species Pelobates fuscus. The sequence goes on from NC_086317.1 coordinate 450,595,660, forward strand.
ATTTTTCCAATCACATTAAAATATAATTGGAAATCGAATTGCAAGACATTTGCAATAAAAAAAAACAAAAAACTAGTTTGGCTATTTTAGCTTTAATTTTGTGATATTCTGCAAGTTTCAATTCAGTTTAGTTAGTGTATGAAGTCAAACATCCGTTTTTTTTGTTGTTGCCATAGTTGCAGGATTATTTGGTAGTGGTTTAAGTCTTAAACCACTACCAAATAATCCTACAACTATGGCCACTACCAAATAATCCTACAACTATGGCCACTACCAAATAATCCTACAACTATGGCCACTACCAAATAATCCTACAACTATGGCCACTACCAAATAATCCTACAACTATGGCCACTACCAAATAATCCTACAACTATGGCCACTACCAAATAATCCTACAACTATGGCCACTACCAAATAATCCTACAACTATGGCCACTACCAAATAATCCTACAACTATGGCCACTACCAAATAATCCTACAACTATGGCAACAAAAAAAAAACGGATGTTTGACTTCATACACTAACCAAACAAAGAACTGAAACTTGCAGAATAAGATGTTTTAATGTGCATTAACAGAAGCTGTGTGCATTTTGGCTGTGCAGATGATAGGAAGCTTTTTAAAGACTAGTTTGCTATAAAATATGTTTTGTAAGGTGATATGTCTCCATTAAACAAATCTGGTCTGAACTAGTTTAGATGGGTCAGACCAATACAGTGACTGTCATTGTAGGTTGTAGGTGAAACTTGATAGAAACTGTATGACAGTAGCATTCTCAGTATTTACACAACATATTGAACAATGTTACGTTTTTGTAACTTATGTGAATGCTTTGTCTGTAATTTTTATTTTATGTATATACATATTTATATAGATTTTTTTTTTTAAAAGCATGCTAAGACCTACCTAAAAACAAAAAATACTTTTCAAAATATTTGAATGCCCTGTTGCAGAATGTTGAAACGTAAAATGATCTTAACCCCTTGTACAGGTTCTGAAAGTTGAAATGCGCACTTTGTTCCACTGCAATTTCAAGGTTTCTCTTTAAGTTCACTCATACATATTATAGGTTTGTTTTTAAAGGAACGAAAAGGCATTTGTTGTATTATCCTAAATGTTTATCTTACACAACATGAGAGGACCACTATAGGCACCCAGACCACTTCAGCTTAAAGAAGTGGTCTGGGTGCCAGGTCCAGCTAGGTTTAACCATTTTTTCTATAAACATAGCAGTTTCAGAGAAACTGCTATGTTTAATTTAGGGTTAATCCAGCCTCTAGTGGCTGTCTCATTGACAGCCGCTAAAGGCGCTTCCGCGCTTCTCACTGTGATTTTCACAGTGAGAAGACGCTGCCGTCCATAGGAAAGCATTGAGAATGCTTTCCTATGAGACTGGCTGGCTGAATGCGCGCGCGGCTCTTGCCGCGCATGCGCATTCAGCCGAGGAGAAGAGGTGGAGGAGAGTCCCCCGCCCGGCGCTGGAGAAAGAGAGTCCCCCGCCCTAGAGTCTGCGGGAGTGGGACCCTGAGCGTGGGGGCACCTTCAGGGCACTATAGTGCCAGGAAAACGAGTATGTTTTCCTGGCACTGTAGTGGTCCTTTAAGCATGAATATAATGTTAAGAATGGGGGGAAAAGAAAAAACAAAACTACAATTTTGCTCATAATATTTTGTGCAACTAAAAACGTGCAACTAAAGGAAAATAACACAAAATAGATTCACATATCAGTCTTGATCTGTCTGATCTAGAATCATTTTTGGTAGTTAACACTTCCCACCCAACCCTGTACCAACTCTACCCTACTGCTATGTTTGCACGAACCTAAAACCTATCATAACCTTACCAATAACCATAACTGTAAGGCAGCATTAGCCTTACTCTAGCTCTACCCCTATTCCTAAAGGATTTTCTCTGCTAATATCAGTACTGATAACAGCAGAAGAATTTCCAAGTTTTACAAAAACAGTAGAGTACAATCCATGACTGCCATCTACTGGCTGTTTGCAGCATGATAGGGAGATCTCCCTCTCATTCGGTAGCTCTGGCATGTAGTCCCTGCCAGTCACAGTGTGATTGGTGCTGGGAATCTGTCAAAGGTCGCCACTGATCACAATCAGCAAGGTAGCATGATGAGTTTATTCAGACCTTGGGTGTCTCCATCAGAAAGCACACAGACTGAGAATCACTTTGGCTGAGCGCAATTGCTGAGCTGCGGAGATTTAAAGAGCTGTAGGCAGTGCTCACTTTGACATACAGCTGAGCTTTTGTGGTGCTAGTGAGGGGACCACTTTAAACACACTTGCTGCATTTATATGTATATAAAACCGTATGTTTTTGTTTCATGTGTCAAACTGAATTCCTGATCATTTTTATAACCAGGAAAATAAAATTCTGTTGTTGTACCCATAACCTAATAAAACTCCTTACAGTGCAACTAGAAAAATTATTACAGCACATAAATTCAAAATATACAAAGTATTTAGGCCAAATGTTGTAAATGCATCAAAGTGTGTTGATACCTGGAGCTGTAGTGCTCCTTTATGAAAAAGTGTGTGTGTGTGTATGTATGTGTGTGTATATATATTTATTTGTAGTCAGGGACAAAAGCCAAATTGATGAGTAAGTCGGTTGTTGTGTGCCGGAACTGACGTGCGAGTAGGGCTGTAAAATAAGAGGGCCACCAGGTTGGTGATGTAATAATGGGAGTGGAGGGTGTGCCAAGCGATCAGCAGTGGCCTGGGTAGGAGGGATACCCATTGTTTTAAATGCCAGGCAACCCCTCCCCCAACTACCGGACTCAAGAAATCATGGTTTTAAATGTATTTCTGCAGCTACCGTTTGTAATGGATGCGGTCTTAAACATTGCTTTTATTAAACCCATGCATATCCGGTGTTAATGCAACTTCGATGCATTTTATATAACTTTTGTCCTAAACATTTCGCTGTTATGGCAATTTTAATGTCCCATAATGCCTTGGGCGTATGCATGTGTTCAGGCATCTAACAGGGAAAATATGTATGTGCGCATGCGCACATACAATCTTCTTGCAAGGCAAAGCATGTTCATCAAAAAAAATGGCTAATTAAAAACACTTCTAGTTGGTTATTAGATCGTACTGTATAAACTGTGATTTTCAGTACTACCCAATTGGGAAAATTGTGCCGTTTTAAAAAGTTCATGAAAATGGAGGACAGCTCATGTGAATAAGTATGTAAATGTGACAAGCTGCTGGAGGAGTTGTTAATTTAGTAGTTGTTAATCACAGACACACTAGGGCAGTGGTAGTCAACCTTTTTCTACCTACCGCCCACTAATGCATCTTTTTGGTTGAAAAAATGTCCTTACCGCCCACCAGTTTTCGCGCAAGTGCAGAATATTTTTTAGAAAGGAGGGTGTTATAAAAAAAATAAACGTATGTACATTTATCTCTTTATTTCTACTTAATGCATGTTTATAATTTTTTTAACTTAGAAAATAAAGTAAATTGAAATTACCTTTACTAGTGATTAATGATGTGATCAATGATGTTGATGCTGCGAGACTAAATATTTGATATCTGGTTAGATTTTCGTAAGGAACAAACAAAGGTCTCTTTCGGTGATATTCAGACGACTTCTCTGTTTGCACATAATATGATTTCTCCTCTCTCCTCAATTCCCCTCCCCACTTTTTTTTCCATTTTTTCTATTTTCTTACTATAGCAATGCCCAGTAGGAAGGCTGAGCCAGGTAGCCCACTTACTATAGTCCACTATAACAGACAGGCACACAAGACATACAGACACACAGACAGGCACACATACATACAGACACACACACATAAGACATACAGACACATACACACATGCAGACACACATACAAAGACACATACATAAGACACATACATTCAAAGACATACACACACACACACACACACTACATACATACAAAGACACATACATAAGACACACACAAGACATACAAAGACACACACACACACGACATACATACAAAGACACACACACAAACAAACACACATTATATTTAAGTCACCCTCCTGTTTCCTACCTTTAAGGTGCAGGAGGGTGACTTTCCCTGGGGTCCAGTGGTGGCTCAGGTGGATGGGAGTCAGAGTTCCCACTCTGACTCCCTGGTCTTCCTCCCGCGCGGCTCTCAGTGTTAGCTGGGAGGGGTGACGTGCAGTCACTTCCTCCCAGCTCTGTGATGTCCTCACAGGGGGCCCGGTAGTGCTGTTAAAGCGCCCAGTGCTGACCGGGCCCCCTTACAATCTACATCCATCGGGTGGCCCTGACAGCATGGACCACCCGATGGACACCTTGGAAGGCGGCGGTACCTGGTCGCAGTGGTACCGCCGGCTCGCACCCGCCCGCCCAGTCTATCAAAACGAGGAAATCCCTACCGCCCACCTGGAATCCTGAAACGCCCACTAGTGGGCGGTAGGGACCAGGTTGACGACCCATGCACTAGAGGCTCCTAATAATGAGCTGAGTAGAGACAAGTTTTTAAAATTAAACATTTATTATGGAAACAAGTGATATGGTGTTGGCATAGGTAGTTATGGTGCTTGGAGGGACACATTATACAAGATACAGGTTTCAAGAATGAATTAATGCAAAACATCTAGGATTTATATTGCTTCTGTGGCGAAACCGACCTCGCCACGTGTCCTTGGAGGGGGCTGATTGCCCGCCTCTTGCCTTTGGACTATGGACCAGACTTTATGGGAATGTGATACCCCAGATAGCCATACCATGGAGCCTATTCATATAATGAAAGACTATGGGAAAGACTTTAGCTCCATGGCAATTGTACTGTGTGAGTAGGATCTGCGCGCTATTCGGTAGTTTTGTGCGTGCAGATCCCAGCTATCTGGGGATAGGTGAAATGTCTGTGTGTTATGTGTAAATGTGACTTTATGTATTTTAAAGTGTTTTATGTTGTTTTGCAACCATGTGGTTAATGGAGTCTGCCTTTAGTCCTGGGTAATTGGATTACTTCTCCAATTAACTCCAGGGCAGAAGGGAGGAAACCAGGGTGCATTGTGGGGATGTTTTTCTGCCAGCCAGAAAGGAACAAAAGATACTTTTAGTAACTTTTGAACCCCTGGTCGGATTCATGCCATTTTTTAATATGTTGTTCCCCTGAATGGATTGATTGTGGATATGTATTTTTATGTGAATGTGATGTATGGTTTTAAAGTTATGTCTGCCTTTAGTCCTGGGTAATTGGATTACTTCTCCAATTAACTCCAGGGCAGAAGGGAGGAAACCAGGGTGCATTGTGGGGATGTTTTTCTGCCAGCCAGAAAGGAACAAAAGATACTTTTAGTAACTTTTGAACCCCTGGTCGGATTCATGCCATTTTTTAATATGTTGTTCCCCTGAATGGATTGATTGTGGATATGTATTTTTATGTGAATGTGATGTATGGTTTTAAAGTTATGAAAGTTGTGTAAAAGTATATTTTACACTGTATGCATAATGGGATTATGTGTCACACTAAGGGGAGGGGATGTGTGGGAGGTAACATCTATGTCATTGGTTCTTTTATGCCTCCCCCTGGGTGTGGCCTGTATGTGTGAGTTGGAAATAAAAGCCAGGCTGGATGAGCCAGTCCAGAGTTCCTGTTTTACCCTCAAAGTGATGTGTCGTCTCATTATTGGGGGAAGGATTTATTGCATGCTGTTCCAGTTGACTGCTAGGAGTACAAGCCTATTCGTATGGTTCCTATTCAATGGTCTACAGCATTCATATGCTTGGGAGAATTTAAAGGTTTCTCGGATTCGGTGATTGTGGTGTCTGCCAGAGTGCTTGGAGTCCTCAGGAAGCACTAGGAGCATCCATTAACGGAGGTACCAAGTCGGGGTGCCAGGTGATCCGTTACATTGGTGGCAGCGGTGGGATGGCGTCCTAGTGCGAGGAGAAGCAGCTCAGAGACACTGGTAACGTTTGGAATTACAAATTGAGGGCAACGCTAGTATCCGTACAGCGCCCCTGGCTACAGCAGGATGGAATCAGCTAGTTTTTGGACAGCGTTCCATGATGAGGAGGAGGAGGCGGCCGCGGACTACAGGGATGCAGACAGAAAGGAAGTCTGGTATGATGCCCTGGAAGACGCCCAGTGGCGGCGAGGTGAGAGTCTCCCCAGTGATGAGCAGCGGCTACAGAAGCGTGTGGCGATGCGCATGTATCTATTGGGAGAGCAGCCCCTGGATGAGTGGGTGACAAGACTAGAGACCCTGGTATGGCGAGAGATCTGGCTAGACAACGCATACCAGGCCCTCTGGTGGCATACCATTCAACTTACCCCCTGGACGGCCGAGCACGACTTACCGGAGGGGGATGATTATGATGGCCCGGGTTTATTATGGGATGCCTTGGAGGACGACATTGATCTTGGCAGCACGGAGGGGTCTAGGTTTTGGGACATCTACGACTACCGGATGGGCATGTATGTCTGGGCTGACGAATGCGAGGTGAGCAAAGACATGACCCACCTGGTAACAAGGGAGTGGGAGCTGGAGCAGGACTACCAACACCTGCTCAGCGTCGTGCAGCTCCAACCTACCCGACAAGCAGAACCAGACCTCATAGACTGGTCCTGGAGAGACCCACAGATGGCAGGTGGAGATGGGATCGAGGTCTCTCTACTGGCCCTACAGGGATTCTGGGCAGTCGGCCCAGATCCCCAGCGGCAGGTTACAGTTCAGAGAGAGGAGCTTGTTACACCCTCTCTCCAGCGGCAGCCTAACCCACCAAGGGGAGACCGTAAGCCCCACACCAGCGCAGATGGGACCATGGTCTCTGCGCCCAAGTTACAGGGAGCTGAAGGAGCCGTCCTCCCTCCCCAGCGGCAGTGTGATTTGTTGGGAATTGGGAGCCCGGTCTCCATTCCCCAGCGGCAGAGTATCCAGCAGGGAATAGAGAGCCCATCCCCCTTTCCCCCACAGCAGGACTCTGTGCTGGGAGGAGAGACAGTCGGTCTCCCTCCGCAGAGACGGGAAGTATGCATGGGAGAGGAGATTGTTACCACCTCTCCCCAGCGGCGGATCATTAATGTACAGGGAATAGAGAGCCCAGTCTCCATTCCCCAGCGGCAGAGTGTTCTAATGGGAGAGGAGCTGGTTACCACCTCTCCCCAGCGGCAGCTTAATGTACCAGGGGGAGACTGTAAGCCCCACACCTGTGCAGATGGGACCGTGGTCTCTGCACTTCCAGCACAGGGGGTAGGGACGGTCGGTCCTGCCCCCCCACAACAGGGCTGTTTAGCCAAAGGGGAGACAGTCTGTCTCCAGCAGCAGAGCTGTGTAACTAAAGGGGAGACAGTCGGTCTCCAGCAGCAGAGCTGTGTAACTCAAGGGGAGACAGTCGGTCTCCAGCAGCAGAGCTGTGTAACTCAAGGGGAGACAGTCGGTCTCCAGCAGCAGAGCGGTGTAACTCAAGGGGAGACAGTCGGTCTCCAGCAGCAGAGCGGTGTATTTAAAGGGGAGACAGTCGGTCTCCAGCAACCAGGCTCCAACCAGACTACTCCCGTGGTAGTGCTGGCAACAGGACAGAGTACCGCTGGTCTCTGCCCCCTCAGCAACCTACCAAGGCAGCCTACCAGTCCCCCACACATCCGTGGTGAGGCACCTGAACCTGGACAAGATTCTCCCTCACCCAGGTGTAGTAACTGTTTATTGTGGGTGGGCTGCTCTGCTGTTTCTGTCTTGTGGGTGGGCTGCTGGACTAACAAGGGCACTGACCGGCAGGAGGTCAAGTACCCTGTTAGTCTGGGGGGTAAAGGGGAGAAGTGTGGCGAAACCGACCTCGCCACGTGTCCTTGGAGGGGGCTGATTGCCCGCCTCTTGCCTTTGGACTATGGACCAGACTTTATGGGAATGTGATACCCCAGATAGCCATACCATGGAGCCTATTCATATAATGAAAGACTATGGGAAAGACTTTAGCTCCATGGCAATTGTACTGTGTGAGTAGGATCTGCACGCTATTCGGTAGTTTTGTGCGTGCAGATCCCAGCTATCTGGGGATAGGTGAAATGTCTGTGTGTTATGTGTAAATGTGACTTTATGTATTTTAAAGTGTTTTATGTTGTTTTGCAACCATGTGGTTAATGGAGTCTGCCTTTAGTCCTGGGTAATTGGATTACTTCTCCAATTAACTCCAGGGCAGAAGGGAGGAAACCAGGGTGCATTGTGGGGATGTTTTTCTGCCAGCCAGAAAGGAACAAAAGATACTTTTAGTAACTTTTGAACCCCTGGTCGGATTCATGCCATTTTTTAATATGTTGTTCCCCTGAATGGATTGATTGTGGATATGTATTTTTATGTGAATGTGATGTATGGTTTTAAAGTTATGAAAGTTGTGTAAAAGTATATTTTACACTGTATGCATAATGGGATTATGTGTCACACTAAGGGGAGGGGATGTGTGGGAGGTAACATCTATGTCATTGGTTCTTTTATGCCTCCCCCTGGGTGTGGCCTGTATGTGTGAGTTGGAAATAAAAGCCAGGCTGGATGAGCCAGTCCAGAGTTCCTGTTTTACCCTCAAAGTGATGTGTCGTCTCATTATTGGGGGAAGGATTTATTGCATGCTGTTCCAGTTGACTGCTAGGAGTACAAGCCTATTCGTATGGTTCCTATTCAATGGTCTACAGCATTCATATGCTTGGGAGAATTTAAAGGTTTCTCGGATTCGGTGATTGTGGTGTCTGCCAGAGTGCTTGGAGTCCTCAGGAAGCACTAGGAGCATCCATTAACGGAGGTACCAAGTCGGGGTGCCAGGTGATCCGTTACAGCTTCATACATGTTATATTAAATAGAACAATTCAGTGTTCCCCATTAAAACAAATACATTGAAATAGTAGGCCATTCGTGTTTTTGTTTTGATTTAAACACATCTGAAATCTGTATGATAGCCTGTTTTACAAATTTTATAAATTAAGAATGTTTGTTTATGAAGAAACGAAACCTCTACCGCACAGTGTCAGGCAGCCTATGTATTTCCTGTTATGTGGTGTGTGTAGGTGTATGCAATATGCCACTTCCTTTATCTGTTTCAAACCGTTTTACTAGTTGTAGATTTTATTAAATGTTCCACAACATGCTCATGTTTGCAGATCTAATTAAGTACAGAATGCCAGGTCGTTCGGTAGCACTCAATCTGTGCAGCGTTGCTGTTTTGATCTTTAGGATATTATCAGCTTTTTCTGGTTCAGTTTGCTCTGTATTTTAAAAATATTTGATGAGCGGAATTGCTCAGTAAAATAATAGAAGCTAATGATTCACAATTTATTGAACCGTTATGCTAAGCTCCCAGTTGTATGTGAAGTGTGTACATAACTCATGCAAAACATGGAGAAATTTTAGTTCCAGGGTCTGTTTGAAAGGCTCTCTTGGACCTGCAGCTATGATAAGTATATATTTTATACAAATAAAAGTAAAGCTGTACAGTAAACGGCGAGAATGAAGTATTTTAGAAAGAAAGGTAGACAGGGATAAGATGTCTGCTGCAAAGCGTCTTCTCTATGTATCATAATGAAAATACAATTAGACTTATGATTATTGGCCTTTAAAAGCCTTGCATCATTTACTTGACTATTTTTCTGCTTTTGTTATTTAGCAACCACTGAGCACCCACCTGCTACTACTCCAGCTAATAGCACCACTATTAATGCGACAACTCCTGAGACTAAAACAAACCCTACGTTGGCTCCATCTTTACCACCTGCGACCATTTCTAATACATCGGTACCTGGCAACACTACAAAAGGACCCGCGGTTTCTACTACAGGTAATCTCCGCATGCACTCTTCTGTATTTCTCTTGTATGGCTTTGTGAGCGTGTAGGCGTGCGTCTGCCAACCAAAAATTCAATCTGACCTCTGTGTCCAAAATCTGGCTTTGCTTCTGATAAGGAAGTAGACGTTGATTTGTTTGTATCCAGCATACTGAATAACAGACAGGCAGAAAGTTTTCTCTTTTGTACTGTTGTTAAACTTAAGTAATGCCTGAATGCGCTTCATATATGTCATCTAAGTTGATATGACTGCCTCAATTCCCCAATGCATAATAACATTTGAAAGGCTCTGAAGGTCAGAAGACTATGAGAGTTATTGGTTGTGTTTGCTGCAAGTACTTTTGCAGAACTCAAATGAGAGCAGGACATTAAACGTTACTGATAAAACGGTTATTGGATCAGACAACATACACTGTCAGAGTGTCATAGGAATTTTTTTAATTTTTTTTGTTAGACTTCAGGTGCAAGATTCTATTCTTTACAAGGATCACTGCTCTATAATCTAGGTTAGAAACATATTTATGCATGCTAAGCTTTGAGACATTCCACAATTTGTAAGTGGGTTTCTGGATAGACTTTGTTAGTAGCTTGTATTACACGTAAGCAGCTATCATTATACTTTGTTCCCTGTGATTGTTTAGTAGGACTGCATAAGACAGCATAATTCTGATCCTCTCCTCTTGGCTTAGATTTGTGTTCCTTCTGTGTTTAGAGTGTGAATTACAAGTAATTGAAAGTGAATTTAAACATGTAGGCCTAGATAGCCTAATTACAAACATTCTTCAAGTCATTTCTGTTTCCAGTTTGGTGGTTGTGACAGAAACCGGTTATTGGACTGTTTTGTCGACTCTGAGCCCATACACACAGTCTTAGCTGGCAAGGGGAGGCTCTGGTGTTTTGAGGAGTTGGACACCTCATTGTCCGGTAGCTCCGTGGAGCAACCGTGAACTGCCCTTTACGTTTTTATAGTGGAAGGGATTAATGCTTTGAGTCCATCCTATTTACTAATTTGCAGTGTAAATTAATTTGATCCTGGAATGAGTGTAATGATTGGATTTGAATTGCATAATATGCCACTAAAGTAATGTAAATACAATTGAAGAATGCATCACAAGGCTAATACATTATACGTAATTTGAGTCCCCAACAAAAAAAATAAAACGTTAAACGACAACAATATTTTTAATGCTTTATATATGTTAGATTGGATTACCCGTATTAGTCCAGTAAACAAGATGCCTATATATATATATATATATATATATATATATATATATATAATCAGATTAATTTCAATGCCCCGGTGCTCCACCATGGAACTTGGATACAGATTAAATCCTGGGAAGAAGTGGGTGCGAGTGGGTCTGAAACATTGACTCTGCACTTTTAAAATCTTTGTTACTATTTTCTAACCACAAGTTCTACGAGTGCTCACTTCTTCCCAGCATTTAAAATAAATAAATAAATATATATATATATATATATATATATATATATATATATATATTCCATGTACAGACAGAATATACATTGAGTAATTTATATAGATTTAAATTTTACATTATTATAACAAATACCTTTCCAGTTCCTAAAATTGCACCGCTTAGAGTAACTGACTGCAGTTTCAAGCACCAGCATCCAGGAGCCTCTTAACCTACAGGGTTATAAACTAGTGAGTGAGCCAAAGTAAATTCAGGGGGAAAACTAAGGCAACCAGCTAAAATAAAAAAAAATCTAATTGATTCAATGCTTTCCTATAGGGAAGCTCTAAATCACGTGGAAAGCGTCACACATTTACATTTATATAGATTTAAATTTTACATTATTATAACAAATACCTTTCCAGTTCCTAAAATTGCACCGCTTAGACTGAGTAACTGACTGCAGTTTCAAGCACCAGCATTCAGGAGCCTCTTAACCTACAGGGTTATAAACTAGTGAGTGAGCCAAAGTAAATTCAGGTGGAAAACTAAGGCAACCAGCTAAAATAAAAAAAAATCTAATTGATTCAATGCTTTCCTATAGGGAAGCTCTAAATCACGTGGCAAGCGTCACACATTTACATTAGGTCCCCCAACTGCCCTGACGTCTCAGGAGGAGGAGAGACCTCTGCACTGGAATTAAGGCAACTTAATCAATGGATTTAAAACCCTTTACAACCTCAGATGAACAACAACACATGACATATTACACAGTGTCTTGATTGCTATAACAAAAATAAAGCCAAAATGGAGAAGCCGTGTGTGTGTGTGTGTGTGTGTGTGTGTGTGTGTGTGTGTGTATATATATATATATATATATATATATATATATATATATATATATATATATATATATAATATGTATGTATGCGAGAGAGATGTACTTGTATGCAATTACATAATCATTGTTTGGTAATGAATATCTAATGTTTTAAAGTGTTTTTTGGGGGAAATTTCTAATACTTTCGTTTTATACATGCTTCGTTAAGGATCAACACTTTCATTTTCAAAGGTAAGGGCAGTCTAGTGAGATTTTATTTCACAACTCTAATTTCTTTTTAATTCTATTTTACAATTCACTTTCATGTAGAGACCTTATCAAAGCCTCAATATAATACAAGTAGTATTTGCAAATACAAATTATTCAGCCTCTTGTGTCTGATTTAAAATTCAATCAACAGAGCAGGAGATAAGAATTTCAAAAGTAAACACACTGTACTGTAAGATCTGAGTAAAAATTAAACAATTTCTTTCACGAAGTCTCTGTGAGTCACAGCCAGGGGAGGTGTGGCTAGGACAGCATAAACAGAAACAAAAGCAATTTATTTTTTAACCCCTTCAGGACCGGCCTGTTTTTGCGATGTTTGTACGTTAAGGACCAGAGCAGTTTTAACACTTTTGTGGTGTTTGTGTTTAGCTGTAATTTTCCGCTCTCTCATTTACGGTTCCCATACAAGTTATATATTGTTTTTTTCACGACAAGAAGGGCTTTCTTTACATACCAGTATTTATATTATGTCATATATTGTATTTAAAAAAAATAATGAAATATGGTGAAAAATAAAAAAAAAAAAACATGTTTTTGGACTTTTACTTGAAAAATCTTTTACTTATCTACAAAAGCTAATGAAAAAAACTGCTAAATAGATTCAAAATTTTGTCCCGAGTTTAAAAACACCCAGTGTTTACATGCTTTATTGCTTTTTTTGCAAGTTATAGGCCTATAAATACAAGTAGGAAATTGCTGTTTCAATATATATATATTTTAAATGTATCAATAGTGACATTGTTACACCGTTATCTGTCATAAATCCCCGAAACACACCTAACATGTACATATTTTTTAAAGTAGACAACCCAGGGTATTTAAAACGGGGTATGTCCAGTCTTTTTTAGTAGCCACCTAGTCACAAACACTGGCCAAAGTTAGCATTTATATTTGTTTGTGTGTTAAAAATGCAAAAACCGCTAACTTTGGCCGGTGTTTGTGACTAAGTGGCTACTAAAAAAGGCTGAACATACCCCATTTGCAATACCTTGGGTTGTCTTCTTTTGTAAATGGTATGCCATCATGGGGCTAATTCTCATTCCTTGGCTACCATACGCTGTCAAAGGCAACCTAACCAATCTGACAAATTTCAATAAAAAAAAAAAAAGTAAAATCAAGCCTTATATTTGACCCTGTAACTTTCACAAACACTATAAAACCTCTACATGTGGGGTACTGTTATACTCAGGAGACTTCGCTGAACACAAATATTAGTGTATCAGAACAGTAAAATATATCACAGCAATAATATCCTCAGTGAAAGAGCTGTTTGTGTGTGAAAAATGCAAAAAACTTCACTTTCACTGACAATATCATCGCTGTGATATGTTTTACTGTTTTGAAACACTAATATTTGTGTTCAGCGAAGTCTCCCGAGTAAAACAGTACCCCCATGTACAGGATTTAGGGTGTCATAGAAAGTTACAGGGTTAAGCACAGTGCTAGCAAATTAAATTATCTGGACTTTTGGCCTGGGTTGGCAGGCAGGTCCCTCAAATTGCAATCATTAAAATTACTTAATTAGGTAAAAATATTACATAAATATGCACGTAGAATTTTAATATATATACATATTTATATATTTGACGTCTACGTGTATATTTATGAAATTATTAATGTAATTTTGTATGTGGACATATGTATATTTCGTATTATTTTTATTTATTTATTTATACATAGATATATATATCATTACATTCTAAGTGTATTTTGATATAAATATATATATATCAATATCAAAATACTGTTAGAATAAAATTGAATATATATATAATTTTTTTTTAATTATTTTTATTTTTTGTTATTTATTTTTATTAACATATTATTTGTATTTTATAATAATATATATATACCATATATATAGTTATTATATATATTGTATATATTCGTGTGTAATTTAAATATAAGTGTATTTTTATATTAATATACGTATAAATAAATATAAAAATACACTTAGTGTGACATTATATATATGATACATATACATATATTATATATATAGATATAATACATGTATATATATCATATATATATACACATATTATAATTTTTTTTACACTGATTGTTTTTTTTTTTTTACTTTATTTTATGATTTTACACTTGCAGGGAGACTGCCTGTCAGCACAGACAGTCCCCCTGCAGGCAGATACAAAGACCCCTATTGCGGTCATGTGATCGAGTGATCACATGGCCGTGGGGTCCTGATCTGCCGAGGGGGGACTGCCCGGGCAGACAGGCAGTCCCCCTGGACCGGGAGGAGAGCTGATCGCCGCCGTGGGACCGACGGCGATCAGGTAAGTAGCCCAAAACCGTTATGACGGTTCAGGACCGTCAGCGGTCCAAACGCACGTTTTACCGCTGACGGTCCTGAACCGTCAGCGGTCCTGAAGGGGTTAAATGGCAATATAATTTTGTTATAAAAAAAAAAGTGTGAGAAATTAGGAAATGTTATTTTTCAAGTTCTGCATGGCATTTTAACTTGGAATGTCATAAACTGTTTGCTTTTGCTGCAAAAAAATACACACATTTGTGTTCAGTGATGTCTCATGAGTAAAAACAGTACTCCCCCATGTACAGGTTTTATTGAGTTTTAAACGGTTGCAGGGTTAATTATAGAGCTTGCCAATTTCAGTTTTTACATTGAAATTTGCCATATTTGTTTGCTGGGCCTATGTACCTTTGAGACCATATGGCAAAGGAATGAAAATTACTCCCTTCATGGCATACATTTGCAAAAGTAGACAACACAAGGTATTAAAAATGGGGTATGTCCAGTCTTTTTTTGTTTTTGTTTGTTTAGTCCCAGACCCTGGCCAAATATGTTAGTGGATCTGCCTGACAACCCAGACAGTCAGAGATGTAAATGGCTGATTCGGTTGTGTGATTGCAGTATTATTGAGATCAGATGCGGATGTGTAGGATTTGCTGCAAGCGAACTGCCTCCCCCTGATCAGGATCGCAACAGAAGGTTAGTATTCAGCTCCTGTGAGGTAGGATCATTATGGTGTGCTATGCCACCCTAAAGGCGTTAAAGCCCTCCTTTAGCAGGACAGCATTGCACACCCTAATAGCGTTAAATGGTTAAAGACCCTTTATCAAAATGGTTTATATACACCTCCAAATGTGAAATAGCAGGACATCCAATGCTGGCACTTGCGTCTTTCAGGATCAGTTTGTGTTGATGCTATGAGATAGCATTGTTCCTTAACCCCTTAAGGACACATGACATGTGTGACATGTTATGATTCCCTTTTATTCCAGAAGTTTGGTCCTTAAGGGGTTAAAGGACCATTATAGGCACCCAGACCACTTCAGCTCAATGAAGTGGTCTGGGTGCCAGGTCCCTCTAGTTTTAACCCTGCAGCTGAAAACATAGCATTTTTTTTTTTAGAGAAACTGCTATGTTCACTCTGAGGGTTAATCCAGCCTCTAGTGGCTGTCTCACTGACAGCCGCTAGTGGCGCTTCCGCGATTCTCACTGTGAAAATCACAGTGAGAAGACGCTGGACGTCCATAGGAAAGCATTGAGTAAGGCTTTCCTATGGGCGGTTTGAATGCGCTCGTGGATGCGCATTCGGGGCTGATGTCGACAGAGGGAGGAGCGTTCCCCAGCACCGAGGGAGCCCAGCGCTGGAGAAAGGAAAGTGGCTGAAGGGGTTTTAACCCCTTCAGCCCAGCGGAAGGGGGGCCCTTAGGATGGGGCTGACCTAATGACCCTATAGTGCCAGGAAAACGAGTTTAATCACTTTAAGGCATGGGTCCTCAAACTCCGGCCCCCCAGATGTTGCTGAACTACAACTCCCATGATTCTCTGGCTATCTATGTAATTCAAAGAATCATGGGAGTTGTAGTTCAGCAACATCTGGGGGGGCCAGAGATTGAGGACCCGTGCTTTAAGGGATTAACTTGGTAACAGACTTTTACATGTATCAAAAGATGTTATAAATGATTTTGCCTCTAACAAAGCATATTTTTTTTTGTATTTGAAATATAAGAAGTGCAATATCTTCTTTTCTTGATATAGGTGTAACTACGAAAAAGGCAACCCCTGTGGCAACAACCAATGCTCCCGTAAAGCCGACTTCTGCAAAAGCCACATCTGCTGCTATAACAACAGCAAGTATGTATTTAGGGCAAATTTATCACCTTTTAAAAAGGCCTGTTCAGAAAGCTATGCCCATATGTGTTATACGGTCATTGCCATGGACAAAGGAATGAGTTTCCCTCTAGTGTTGGCTGCAGTCTGTATGTTGTGCTTTAACTACATTGAAGATGGCCGTTATTAAATATAAAGAAAATGTAATCCGTTAAATTCCTTAAAATATTTTTAAAATATATGTATTCAAAATAATGGGTTGAGGGGGGAATAGTAAAGGGGAAAACATAATCTTGACCAAGAATATTTACTTTTCTTTAAAAAAACAAACCAGAAGTAAATAGAAAACCTCCAGCCACCATAACTACTACTGCGTTTTGTAGTGGTTATAGTTTTAAGAGTGTTTAGACACACCCTGATTGTAAGGAGTCAAGCTGTTTTAGATTGTTTTGACTCCATACCTTGGTTCTGCCAAGCTTCAGACCCTGTCTCCCACCTCTGCAAGAGAAGCTCTGTTTAAGCTCAGCCTGGTGACACGGTCTGCTTATGAGCCTGCCCTGCCCTGCATGGCTTGGCTGAGGAAGGCTAATAGTATTCTTCTGGTTCTGTGGCTGAGGAAGTGGAGCGGTGCCTGGTAGCCACCAAGTAAGAAGTGAAAACCTCCTAAAACTGTTTGATTGCTTACAATAGGAGTTACCAGGGCACTCCAGGCACCATAACCACTGTAGAGCATTGTAGTCGTTATGGTACTTAGAATGTTCCTTTTAATAAGTGGGGAAAAAAGGGGTATGAGTGGGTTTAATCTTGACTAAAATCCCAAGTAAAACATAATTTTTAAAATCCCAAGTAAAACATAATTTTTATTAATTTTGACAAAGTGTGTGTGTGTGTGTGTGTGTGTGTATATATATATATATATATATATGTGTGTGTGTGTGTGTGTGTGTGTGTGTCCTAAGTTGGTACCCTTATGTGGGATTGCCATATTTAAGGATACCAGATATGGGAGTAATTTAGCAGATAGCTCTCATATTTGGTATCCTTAAATTCAGCCCTCATGTATTTGCCGACACTTGCTGTAGAACATAGTATTGTTTGCAGAAGCATAGTTTGTTTGAAGAGACATTAGTCACCCAAACCTCTGAGAAGACGTCTACCCAGCATATCCAAATACAAAAACACACACTTCCTTTGCATACTTTCAAGTACGACATCATTCTTACACTTTTGCACAAGCCCAACAATGTTAATTTACCATGCGATATGCCATTGCAAAAATAAAGAGAAAAAAAAAAACACACTTCTACAGCACTACCAATTGGGATTTACATAACCATATAAAAATCGAGATAAACGAGACTGAAACGCAATCAAACACAGACCGTGGGATAAACCAGCAGGAATTTAAACAGCCCTAATCTTTTACAGCCATTTCTTTCATCAGTTGCAACATCATGAATCAAATGTCTATTTCTAACACTATAATGCCGTAGGGGAAATTTAGGTGACCGGCCCCCTCTGCCATGGTTAAAAAGGTGTGATTACTTTAAATATCTGCCTCGCAGTGCTGGCCTCTGGCGTCATACTCAGAGAAAATCGAGATCAATAGCATATCATTGGGAGGCTAGTGTGCTTGCACAGTAAAACTCCACTCTACAGCAATTAGATGATATCTATGAGTCCATCCAATTATATAGAGTTTTACTCCACTATTTTGGTGAAAGGGCCCCTAGTGACATTCCCATTCAGCTGCAAGGTTAAAACGGGGGAGAGGAAGACACATGACATTCATTTCCTTGTCGCATTCTTGCATACATACAGCCACATATGTAAAAAAACAATGAAAATCATACCCTCTCACAAGCAGGGGAAAGTTGGGTGGCTGCAGGGCAGCGAAGTCAATACGGGTACAATTTGCACAGGGTACACAATAGTAAAATAAAATCATGCCCAAAGGGAGAATCAATAAAGTGGGGAAACTTTGGAGATAATTGCAAATAAACAGCTAAGGGAAAAAAAATATTCCATGGGAAAGCTGAATTTTCTTTGCTGCTACTAAAAAGCAACGAAAAAGTGCTATATAGCGGCTTATATTAGTAAAATTATTCTACACATATCATTTTGCTCCAAATTTCCTTGATAAATACAGCCAAATCCATTAATTGCACTAGAGCAAAATCTGATTCCAGTTTCTTTTGATCCAGATTCTACAGCATCGTCTTCATTAATAAAGGTCTCTGGATTTGACTTGGGCAGTTTCGTAGGAGGCATTGTACTGACCATTGGAATTCTTGCCCTGGGCTACTTTGGGTGTAGATTCTATAACTCCAGGAGGGGAGTTCGCTACAGGACCATGTAAGTCATCCTATTTTTAAGTTTCACGTGTGTGTATTTTATGTTTTGAAAGTAATTTAGACATAAAGCACACTCTGGATTTTTATGATCATAAAAAAACATCCCTTAAAGAGAAACTTGCACTTCACAGTTTTTTTTATATATATATTATGGCTACTTATCTTCTCACTAATAGTCTGAAATGAAAGTATCTTCACATTCTAAATAGTAAGAAAGTAACAGTGGGATGTAAGATAAGGATAGTTTACACAGGGTATTAACAGGAGTAGGAAACTGAAGGTCCTATTGTGAACGTGCACACGGCACGTATCTATCATAGAATACCTAGGCACTGACGATAAATCTCGCTGAAGAACTCCAGATTGCTAATACTACTGGCTGTTAGATTACTGCAATAAAAATGCTAATAGCTCATATGTAAATGATGGGTCCCTGAGATCCCTCGCTCCGAGTGACTCACGGCAGCAGTAAATCTCGCTGAAGAACTCCCGGATACTAGTCCTACTAGGCTATTTAATGTCTACAATTATGTATTGCTAGTAGCTGATATGAAAATGATCAGTCCCTGAGATCTCTCACTCCGAGTGACTTCCGGCAGCAGCAGCTGCCATGCAGTAACTACCTCCTAAGGCAGAGACAATTAAATAAGAACCCAAATGTTATATAAATAAGCCCAAAAAAACACCAAATAAAGTGGAATTAGAAAGTAAAGTGTACAAGACGCCCAACGCGCGTTTTGTCGCTACTACAATGCGCCTTTGTCCGAGGAAGCCATGCAGGCTGCCTTTCTACTAAGACTCAATCTTCCTATATAGGAAAAGCCCTTTTACTGGGGTACTGGTTGATTTTGTGCCTCAAAATGAATACCCTTTCTTCCATTCTGGATATGTCCTGTTATTTTTATTCCTTTATCTTATACAGTGGCAGTGCCTGGAGATATCACATTAAATCATGTTTGACTAATGGTCCTTTCCTTCCTACAGAGCACTCCAACAGGCAGACAGTTGTTTATGCTTGTGGCCAAAAATTAAATATAATTTCTACTGCAATCATTGCTGAATGTTAAATGTTTCCTAAACTGGAATGGGAGAAAGACAGTACAATATAAACTGACCAATACAAAAGGTTAAGTGGGCCCTACCCGTGAGCAGAGATCTAACCCAAGAACATCGTTTATAGAGAGTACTTTGCTAGAGAGCCTGTGAGCTTACAATCTAAAGGTTCAAATTGGGAGATGAGATGAGCGGTAGTAGAGGAATTTGGAGGTCATGGCACTTTTTCTTGTGAACTGGCCACAATCAGGGCTTTTCAGTAATTCTGAGAATTAACCAAGCAATTTCACATATTACAACAAGATAAATTAATTAAAGTCTCCAATTCATCTTGGCCTTTCCCCACAATCCCCAGTTTAGTGCAATAAACCCATTAGTGTTTGCAATTAAGCAGTTCCAAGGTATGAAACTTTATTTCTATGTTTATTTTTCTTGTTTGTGACAGAGAAGAGCACGAAGCAATCATTTAGGATGAAGTAACGGTATGAAGTTTATTCACCAATTCCCTCCGCATCCAGCTTTTGTCTTTGAATCTGGCACCAAAATGGATAAATACAAACTTTAGTGTATGCATTGCAATTATTATTTTTTTTTCTTCTGCTATCATTATATCAGCAAATGTACGTTTTTTGGGGTGGGGTGGGGTGTTTGTCTATATACAATGTATGTAAAGGTGAATGAGCCAGGCTTACATTCCGATGTTAGTGTGCATCCTTCTCTACATATATAGCATTCCTTCTTTTTTCTTTTTGAAATTACAAATATCAGTTTTGAGCAATAATATGTTAATATTGTGTATTAATATCATATGTAAAAGAAATGACTGTTATGTTAAGTGCTGTGAAACAAAATCATTCTTATCGTTATATTAAGGAAATTACACTTCTTAAAGGATTTGGGTTTTTTACTTCAAGAAACATCCGCACCTGAAAAAGAACTCCTATTTTGTAGCATTCTTATTAAAAATGAGTGTTGACTCTCCATATGAGATGACAATCATAGAATATACAGCTCTGAGGCTGCTGTGTCTGCAGTAACTTACTTTCTTGGTGGAGAAAGTATATTTTGTATTTTTTTTTTTTAATTGTTCACATCAATGTTCCCCTGCAGCCAGTAAAACTATCAGATGTGTTATCTTGTCAATACTTTCTGGTTTATCCATATAAACCTATTGAGAATCAAAAATCTGAGCTGCAAATATAGGTAGAGTTTGCTGATTTAGAGAACTTCTCAAACACTGCTATAGTCACCGCTAAGCTATCTTCGCATTATTTAAGCCACTCAGAGTTTAGCAAATAACCAAGTGTATCTAAAAGAAGTATGAAATTCCCTAAATTAACAATAAATCTCTTAGCTCTGATATTCGTCCATTGCCCACTACATCATCCAGGACATGTCTTGGATGATGTAGACGGTTAAGTAGCTACACATTCTGTTAAGCTGCAAATAATGTTGCACACATATTCACCGTGTTTTTTGGAAATGATTTAAGCTGAGATTTTTTTGGTTCAAAAATTGTCACTTGTGTATTTAGTAAATTAACAAAAAACAAAAAGAATAATGCACATTTCGTATAACCAAAGGCACAAATATATGTATTTCTTGAATACATCTATTATTTGTCTTGGTTTTTTCTAAACCCCCACCTGATACAGCTGGTTTTATAAACTGAAGTATTTTTTTATTTTTTACTTGTAATTCGTAATGATTGCCTCAGTACTAATGCAGTTGATTTGTTAACCTGTAGCAACATGACAAGCGATCTGTATTCTTTATAATTGCTGATGCTGCAGTATACAATTTTATGTCATTTTCTTTTTGCCAATTTATTTTTTTGGCCTGTTGCAACGTGTAATATTGAGAACAGTTTGTTGTCTATTAGTTAAAGTGGGGAAAAAGTTACATTATATTATGTTGGGTATCTTGTCACAATTATATGGGTACAGTATAGATTAGTACCGGCTAACCTTGGCGCTTCGGTTATTTAAGCATCATGGTTAATGTAGTTCACAGTGAAGGGAATCCAGCGCTCTCTGTTATGGTTATATACTGCTTTGACCTCTTGCTGCTTTGATGCAGTCACTTTGTTACAAAATCAGATGTGGAACTTGGAGAAATCAAAAAACATTTCTAATGCACTGATCACCCCATTCCCCTTTTGTCTTTATATTCTACACCCCAATGGAGTATCACAGGTCAAGTAAATTGTTAATCCCTCAGCACTGACAGATTATGGCCGCAATTTCAATGTTTATGGATAAGCTCTTCAAATGGATTAATGTTTTTGGCTAAACTTATAAAATTATTTTTGTTTTCTTCAAATTATAGAAATTGGGGGGGGGCGCAGACACCTTATTATAAGTAATATAATTAACAAAGTAAAATCTTGTTTATCCAAAAGTATTAAATTGAGGCCTATATTGTTTTGCCATTTCCACCTTAGTACTGTGTCAAGCCATGCTGGATATGGATAATATCATTCCATGTTTTATGAAACTTTAGCATTCCTTCACAAACCAGACTGTGTAGGATTTTGTGTTAGCCCAGTTATGTTAGAATGGAGATAAAGATAAAACCCGGACTATCGAACCTTAGAGCTTGGTTGAAAACGGCTATGGATTTTAAAACCTTATGTTCCATGAGGTTTCACATTTGCTAAAAATATTAAAAACATTCAAGACGTTCATGCAATAAAATCGCACATTTTGTGGGGGGGCAAGGGGGGGGGGGGGATTCTGTCTTTCAAAGAGCCATATAGCTAAAACCAAACAATCTTGAATGACCCAAAAAATGGCACTTCAATGTTATATGCTATGGAGATCATCCCCGGGTATGTCTAACAAGATAATGTATAACAATGGTATCCAACCCATTGCTCAAGGGACGCCAATAGACAAAGACTTAGTCTTTTACCAATTCTGTTTCTACGAGATACTGACAAAACCTGTGAACTGTTAGTGAGCTTTGAGCACTGAGTGTGGAACCACTGATTAATGCAATTAAAAGTTCACTTTCACTTTGTTGTATTTAAAAAGATTAATTCTAGCAAAGATCTGGATTGGTCCTGTGGAATGTTTGTTTTCTCCGATTCTTCTTGTATTTTGGTTACATTTGTCATTTTAATACTTTGTACTGTACTATTGAAACTTTGGAAAGTCAAATATTTTGGGTCAAATATAGACTAAAATAAATCTGCAGACTTTACATATAATATTTTAAAACTAAATTTATATTTTTAATGTGCCTTTTGAAAAATGTTTAAATATATTCTTGATTTGCCTTTTTTGCCTAAATAAAGAGTAATTTGCACTGTTAGATTGTTGTGTTTTCAGTATGTTGTTAATCCAAAATTTCCAAAACGGATCAACATCTTTTCCATCTTTTATAAAGTCCAATATATCACCTTGTGTATCATACACCAACATTTCGTAAACACTTCTGGAATCGAATGTCAGAGGTTGTTCACTAAATGTACTATCCAAAACAGAACCAACACTGATTTGATCCATGTGAGCTTGAACAAGAGGCCATCAAAACAAATTGCACAAAATCAGCAGATCAGCTTACCAGCCTGTTCAACGGTAGCTAGCATGGAGGACTTGCAGTAGCCTTAGCATGTGTCTTTTCTCATTGCAGCTTCACACCGGTAACACTGTAGTTTTTAATTTATTAACAGTTTGTGGACAAGGTTTTGGGGTCTTCTGCCATCATGTATATATCTTGTTGGGGGTTGTGGGGAGGGGACAACTGTGGTTTCAATTGATCTATTTTCTAAAGGCCAATTAGAAACAAATTCTTGTAGTCACACTGAAGGTCTTTATGTTTGGAATTACCTGGTTCCTTTAAAAAAATATTTGTGTAATAAAACAAATGATGGTCCACTGGGATGCGCTTGTTCCATTATTAGGTAAGGGGAATAAGAATAGAATCAAACAGGGCTTCCCCTTATGTTTACTGGCATCTGTGTGTAGAGGGATGACCAACATAGACAAACTGGGGGAACAAAAAAACATAAGCAGTTTTCTTCTCAATTCTTAACAAAATATCATTTGGTAGGTAAAACCAAACTTTCCTAGCTTGTTGCCAATGTATGTGGTATCAAGCAATTTTGTATAAACTTGATCTGCAATCAATTAAAATGCTTGAAATGAAGTCAGCATCTACATGCGCAAGAAGTCTGAAATTCCTTTCTGTGCTTTCAAAATGACCAATTGGATTAAATTCTCTCCCAAGTGCGGAGTTTGATATATTTATTAAAAGAACACTACCTGCACCATAACCACAACTGCCCTGGCATCCTTCCATGGGAAGTAGTCAATTTAAGAATGGCTTGACAACTCTCCTAGAGTCCACTGGGCACCTGCCCTGTCTCCCATCGATCCAGAAGTTCTGGAAGGAGATTGTTGGCTCCACAGAGCTTAGTCCTGCTCTGTCACCTGACTACTCTCATCCAATGACAGTGGCCCTGCATGGCTGGGCTTAACACAGTGGCAGGAAAATAGTGAGACCTAGGTACGCTGTCAGGCTCTTATTAAATAGTTTTCTTTAAACAGCCAATTTTCATATTTTACTTTTGTAGGCATTTCTGAAAATGAATGGCTAGTTTTTTCTTTTCAATTCTGAAGTGTGGGGAAAAAACACTTGAATCCAGTGTATGCATTACCAAACTAGACCACAAGATGTTGCTGTTACTTGAGAAAGACAGACTAACACAGAACTAGAATATAGACCTAACATTCTACCTCTAATTGTATTAATACTATAATGATAAAAGCGCCAACACATACCACAGCGCTGTACTGGGGTACAATTGGTAAAAAAAAAAAAAAGCATTTGAGACAATACAAAGTTTGTCAACCAGATACAGGGGGAGTTGAGGGCCCTATTCCCATGAGAATGTACAATCTAAATTAGGGGTGCCCAAAAGGTAGAACTATAACTCCTATGACACTTTGCATGCCTTTAGAATGGCATAGCATCATGGAAGTTGTAATTTTAAATCCTCTCGAGATCTACCTTTTTGGCACCCCTGATCTAGATCAATGTAGTACACAGCAAACACAAATATAAAATGCCATGCAGACACGGACATCATAATGATGCTATCATAAAAAGCTTTGTTTACAATTTAATGGATACTGTGCATCAGTTATCTGCCAACAATGTTAACTCCAGGTGTGCAGTATGGACAGCCACTTCCACAGTGAAACCCTAAGAAGTTTCAGCCGCTGTAGAACCATTTATGTGATGAATCATTGCTTTTTGATGTGGGACACTGTAGGCACCCAGACCACTTCAGCTCATTGAATTGGTCTGGGTGCAAACTCCCATTACCCTTAACCCTGAACATGCAATGATTGCAGTTTTTATAAAACCAGACGGCCACTAGAGGGACTTCCGGGCTCATAGGCGTTGTATGGTCGCCTAAACAACACTGGCCGTCCTCACCACTATGCATGACGACTTACAGCATCACCGGAATCCCCATAGGAAAAGCATTGAGGAAATCCTAATGTGAGCGCATTAAATCTCCCCCACCGGCTGAAGTCGATGGGGGGAGCTGAGCCAGCACCAAGGGACATCGGCACTGGGCCCATGTAAGAGGGGATTTTTAACCCTTTTTGCACTGCGGGCATGGGAGGAACCTTGACAGAGGGGAAAGCTATAGTACCAGGAAAATAAGTTTGCTTTCCTGGCACTATAGTTTACTTTTAAATGCAACCTTTTTCTGTGTTTTTTTTTAATTTATTTTTATTCGTTTCTGCGACCTTCACCTATTTTCTTTTTATTTATTTTTTAAATACATTATTCTTACGTAAACACTTATTATAATCTTCAATATTTATTACACATTTTTACTTTTTCTTTTCAATTATACTCTTTTAAGGCACTCTATTAAAACCACTGAAAGGTGAAGTGAATAACATAGATAATATAATCACAATAGCACCTGTCAAGGGGTGGATATGTTGGGCAGCAGGTTGTCATTTCTTGGTTTTCATGTGTGGAAGAAAAAAAATCTGAGTACCAAATAGTGATGGCCAGACCAGATCATCTCTAAAACGGAAAGTCTTGTGAGGTGTTCCCAGCATGCAGTAGTTGTTACCTACCAAAAGTGGTAAAAGGAAGGACAACCGCTGAATCAGCATCAGGGTTATTGGCACCCAAAACTCATTGATTCTCTTTCTTTTATTGAGGCATAAAGTTATATGGGAACAGAAAAAAGAAGGGGGGACAGTTAAGACACATTTCAAAATGTGAAGCGACTGCCTCTTTTTTGTTTTTTTAAAAGAACAAGTAAATCACTTACATATCTATAACTGTGTGGTATAAATTATCAAGGCAATACTGAAGCTGCTCTAGTAACAGTATAGGTAGTGTGGGTATAACAAGTTAGATACTGAAGCAGGCTAATGTGGTTAGATTAGTAAGTAGTAGTGGACGCATAATGTACATAGGCTGCTTATCCAAAATGTGTTATATTCTCGTGTTGGTAAAGGGATGATGGTCAACAGGCTTGATAGGTCAGAAGGTATGAAATATATGGCGGTGATATGTGGGTTAGCCGGAGGTGGGGCAATAGCCCTGGACAAGTTAAATGCTATCATCCCCAAGTGGATCTATTCAGAAACGTCAGGCCTGCTGTAAACCATTAGTAATGCTGTACAGTGGGTTTTAATAGGCCCTTAATTGTGTCATGGCAGTTCTAGTCCAACATAGTGCTGTTGCTGACATGCAGGGTTCGTCTGCAACGTAAGTGGTGCGGTCGGTGATCCGGGTACGTTATGTCTCACGGTCAAGAGTGTCCGTGAGCGGGTCCTACAGGTCGATGAGTCCTCCGTCAGCCGATGCCCTTGCGGAGTGCGAAGGAACCTAGTAGTTGGGGCCACCCCCTGCGGGCATTATGGTACCTGTTGAGAAGCCGCTCTCCGGTCCCCGGGTGCTGGGGAGGCCTGCACCAGCGTACCACAGACTCGGGGCCGGGTCTCCCCTTTGTCGGGCGCCTCTGGAAGCCCGGGTGTTCTGCCGCCGCCAGCGGCAGTCGGGCTTCGGGCGCTGTGGTTGGTGCTTTGGAGATATTCTCCGGTTGGCCGTCTTCCCAGATCGGCCCTGAGGGCGGACAGCAGTGGCAGCTCTACACGCGGTGTCTTGGTGCTGCCCGTTCTCATGCCGTCTCCTCCGCTTGTTATGCTCGCTGGTTTTTTTTTTAGGGGTAGGCTTCCGCACAGTGTTTAGGCAGGTTGTAGCTGCTGCTCGTTGGGCAATGCGGAGCCAGAAGTTATGGCAGATGGCATTAAACCTGGCCTCGAATAGATCCTCCCAGGGAGTGTCCTGTTCGTCGGGCTTGGTATTCCACGTGGCGGCCATCTTGGACGCGCCATGGGTCCCCTGTCGGGCGGTGCCCTCATCCTCCGGTTCCCCTGAGGTGCTCATCCTTCCACCTTGAGTGGACTGGGATATCCCCCACAGATCTAGGCGGGGGGGGGTCAGAGTGCTGCGGGTTCGCCGGTCGACGCCAGACGCCTGTGCTGAATCAGTCTCTCGTGCGGAAGACACTGGATGTTTTAGACTTAAATTAAGGTATATACCGGACTGCACACATTAATTTGGATCAAGAGCAAAAAACAAATGTGAGGAAGGCTGAACTTGATGGACGCAAGTCTCTTTTCAGCTATGTAACTATGTAATTTAATAATGCTCAGTTGACACACTCGACTTATTAGCACAGCTCTTATTAACTCAGTGGAGCTATCGGGATGCAGGAGACAAGTGTGATCCAGTTAAGTTGTTAAACTGATCTAACACAGTATGACAAATTACACCGTGATGATGGCTGCGCAGTCCTGGCACCATAACATCATCAGTGTATTTTAGTGGTTATGGTGTTTGGAGTTTCCCTTCAATAAATACTCACCATATATAAAGTGTAAAAATAACAGAGAACCAACTCCCAGGTGCACACCCTAATTAAATATGCTGGGCACACCCATGAGAGGTATAAAGATCACACTTGTAAATCCGTAACTGGTAATCAGGAATGTAATGTTATTAGCTTGAAGGCTAGCGGGTCATCAGTTTATTTACCATAAAACATGTTCTGATTTGTTCATTAAATTCATCGGCAAACAAACAGGCAAAGTAAAATATTCAAATGTAATGAATCACGGAATTTTAGTGAATCAAACACAAACTGCAAAATGTATGCAAAATGCTTGTCCATTTTCATTTTACTACAGTTTGCTGTTAAGGGAATTCATTTCTTTTAATCAATTTTGGAGTTATTTAAAGGAACACTCTGGGCACAAATTCAACTTTAATCAATGCATTAGGTTTTGGCCTCATTAACTGGCTGTATTTTTGCATTCTCAAATATTTTATAGTTTTTATACAAAAAGTAAAACGTATTTAGTTTAATGCTGCGCCATAAGCCAGCCTCCTTAGCCACACCTCCTCACCCAAGAAAAAGACTTCCTTATTAAACGTACGGACACAGCTCAGCCAATTACAGCGGTGAACTACAAACCACCTCCATTAGAAGATGAGACACAGACACACAGAGAGATATAGTAAAGATATCTACCTGTTTGTAGTTTGTCTGCTTCCAGGTTATGAATTAAAGGGACACTATAGGAACCCGGACAACTTTATGTCATTGAAGTGATCTGGGGGCGGTGTCCCTATCCCCTTAACCGTGCATCTAAAAACATGATAGTTTAGAGAAACTGTAATGTTTACATTGCAGGGTTAAGTCTACTTCTAGTGGCTGTCTACTATATCAGAGTTTAACCATGTGAAACGACACTAGAGGCCTAACGCGCATTAGGTTCCTCCTCGCGGTGACACTCGTGGAGTATTTAAAGGTTTTCTTTAATCCATCGATAGCCACTGTGGTGGGGCCAGAGGGACACTTTAGTGTTAGAAATATGGCTTTGTATTGGCAGTGCTGTAAGTGTGAGTTGTGTGCATACATATAATAAGGACGTCTTTCTGGCATAAAGGGGCACGGCAAAGGAAGTCAGCATTCTGTAATGTACATACATTTTTGTTGTGCAAAAACTGTAAATATTTGAGCATGCAAAAAATACTGCATATTAGTTAGCCAAAAGCTAACATATACATTAAAGTATTATTGGTGTCCAGAGTGTCCCTTTAAATGGCTGTTTCTTTGGAATTGGCCAGTTTTGTGTAAATGTTTCAGCACATGCTTATTTGCTCGGAAGTCAAGTAACACATTTAGGACTAATCGCTACACCTAAATAAGAACCCAAAGCCACTATACGAGTCCTCACGAGATGCCAATTACACGTGCAGACCCAATAATGCAGATGAGCTATCCCACGACCAGAACAATTATTACTTTATAGTTCAAATGTCAAGCAGCAAATCTGTAGCAAGTACTCACTCTGGCATCCGCTATAAAAGGTCCCCAGTGATCATCGTCTTAAGCAAGTAGTGGACTAAATGTGTCCGGTTTGATTTAAATTATAAAAGACAAAAACCTTTATTTCCCCTTCAGGGTCTTCTTAAAAAAGTGAATGCAAAAAGGGCAATAAAAGAACATAACATGCAGGTATATTGCTAGGTGTGTAGCATGTCTACTTGTCTCATGCAAAAGTCTTAATCCAGACAAATATCGGGGCGGCAAAATGCATTTTCGTCTGTGTAAACAAAAATGCTTGCACCGGTCCTGGCTGCTAATGTGTTTGTGGGCATATATCCCAGCATTCAAATTCAATGTGATATTAATGGGCATCTGACTTGGCATATGTTATGAGCAAAATTACTGTGGTATTTTTTTGAATGGGAAAACTGACTGTAGCATGTTCTGTGGGGTAAAGTGACACTGTTCCGTGCATGCATTGTATTACTCCTATTTTTTTATATGTATTTTTGCTCGTACACGAGAATTGTGGGAGGAGCTTTGATGTGCCTTGACTGAGCGAAAGTTGAGGATCACTGCTTTAAACAAATTCAAGACCTCTTTTACATAGAGGGACAAAAAACTCCCACTTTTTTTGCTAAACACTCCTCGCAATATAACGCCATCCTCCGACACTGCAGGAGCCTCTATAGATATTATCTCATGATGAGCAAAATGACACCTTATTCCCACAGTCTGCCTTATATCAAGTTTTGTCTACTTGAGAATTTTCCAAGGACGAAGTAGTCCCTACGAAAAGATGTCCCTGACATATCTTATGATTGCATTGGAATTTCAATTCAATCCCAAAACAGTTTTTAAAAGCGTTTTAAAAAGATTATATCTTTACAAAATGCTCATTTATATTTTTCTAAATCTAAATCTCTACTTAAGAGTAGATATTCTTAAGAAAAAGACACCCAAGCATATTAAGCAAGGGACCTTTCATGCAAGTGTTTCACAAATCTTTTTTAAGGGATTTTTAGTCATATGTACTTTCCAAGTAACATTTTCACTGTAAATATTTACTACTGCAGAAACAACCCCAACAATGTTCAAAACAAAAACATGTTTATTCTGATACACACTGCGTGACCACAGGAAAAATAAGTTTTTTTTAATATACTTAGTACACAAGTTCAGTCATTCTCCCAGATGTAACAGGTTTTGAGAAGTTGAAGAGCAAAATTAGGAACCTGACAATTGTAGTTTTTACATTTGAAATTGTGATACCAGGGCTCTCACTCTTTTTTGGGACATCTTAGCATTTTAATATATTCTACCACATAAAGGGACTATGCATTTTAAGAGAAAGTCCGGGGGTTTAATTATAAAATCTAACTAACATACAGATACGGACATACAGAGGTACAGACATGCAGATACAAAGACACACGGGTGCACTCACTGACACATCCAGATACACACTGACACACATACAGATACAGAGATGCACAGATTCACAAATGCAGATACATAGACACACACTAACAAACATACAGATAAGCAGACACACACACACTTACATAGATGCAGATACACAGGTACACACACAATAAGACATATGCAGTGTGGCAAATCCAGCCACTTTAAACTGTATTTACTGTATTTTATTACAAGTGTGTATGTATGCCTTTAACCCCTTAACCCCTTAAGGACACATGACGTGTGTGACACGTCATGATTCCATTTTATTCCAGAAGTTTGGTCCTTAAGGGGTTAAGGACACATGACATGCGTGACATGTCACGATTCCCTTTTATTCCAGAAGTTTGGTCCTTAAGGGGTTAAGAACCAAGTGTATGTAGTGTGGTTCTTGCGAACAATGGCGTTTGTATGCTGGCGGCATGAAAGCCGCCAGCCTTCCTGCAAAATCGTTTCAGGAACAGTGAATTTCAACACTGTTCGTGAAACAACCAAACTACCGAAGGGAGAACACACACAGGAGGTCGTGTGGCTCCCATTAAGGATTGCAACAGTGTTGCAATCGGTAATTAGAAGGATTCAGGGTGGCCGCCGTTCGGCTACCGACCACGCGGCGGTCGGCCATCTTGGGTCCTTTGTTAGCCCAGCGGTATTTGGCCGTCAAGCGCCTGCAACTAAAATCGGCTACTCGACGGCACGAATACCGCTGGACTTCCAAGCCGCTCGGGAGTCCCGGCCCTTCGGTAGTTTGTTCCCATATGTTAAATCGGTAGTTTGAAGTGAACTTTAATGCAATGTGTATTTCATGCGGCGTTCAGTTATTTAAGCTGGGATCTGAGCGGTACTTTCACGATACGTCCATTCGTTTAAATCTAAGGAATATTATAAAATGTATGTATTTTCATGTAAAATATTGGTTCTGCTGCACGGAGGGATAATCCACTTAACTGTATATTCTAGTGGGAGTATCCCTCTCGTGCAGCAGGGCATGATGGGAGAAATGTTCAGGTTATTCAGTTCCCCATGTAGTCCCCTACTGTACAACCCCTGAAATGTCAGTAGGGAAACCCCTTGCATGGGGAATCACATAAATACGGTGACCTGTGATTAAAAGCTCAGTTGACTCCCAGCCTATGTGTCATCTAGTTCTTGGGAGGGAAGGATTCTTTTAACGCTACCTGTATTATTGCATGCTGTATCTGCCTACTTGGATTATTACCTGCTTTTCCTGTCTACCAGTGGAGACCCTGTGGATTATACTACCTCTCCGCTACATGCAGATACACAGACACACAGATAGACACAATGACACTCATACTTTATACAAATATATTCGGGGCCAGTACAAACCTTTAACTGGAAATCTATTCATAAACAGGGCTATACATAGGACACGAGGTCACACATTTAGGCTGGAAGAAAGGAGATTTTATCTAAGGCAAAGAAAAGGTTTTTATACAGTAAGAGCAATAAGGATATGGAATTCTCTGCCTGAAGAGGTGGTTTTGTCAGAGTCTATACAGATGTTTAAACTGCAATTGGATAAATACTTACAAAAACATAACATACAGGGATATCATTTCTAATTAGTGGGGTAATAGCTGCTTGATCCAAGGAGACATCTGACTGCTATTTTGGGGTCAAGAAGGAATTTTTTCCTAGTTTGTGGCAAAATTGGAAGCGCTTCAGACATTTTTTTTTGCCTTCTTTTGGATCAACAGCAACAACATATGTGAGGAAGGCTGAACTTGATGGACGCAAGTCTCTTTTCAGCTATGTAACTATGTAACAAACATGGACACACACAGGGGCACACTGACAATTATGCAGAAATACAGACACACATTAACACACATACATATAAACAGACAAAGAATAACACACATTCCGATACACAGAATGACACTTATACAGATACAAACATTGGCATACATACAGGTACACAGATACACAGGGCAGAGGCGTACCTAGAGCATTTGGCACCCGGGGAAGATCCTATACATGGCACCCCCTCATTAGAGACTACAATGAAGTCTAATGGGCCCTGAGAGGGGTCTCTCTAACACTCTGGTCCCCATTCACAATATAGTAATATAGCATAGTTTTCTGATACCCAGCCGAAGTTGGCTCTGCTCACCTTAATTACTGCTGTTAGCTGGCTGCTGTGGCTTGCAGGCTGCTGCTGTGGCTGGCTGGCAGGCTGTCGCTGGCAGGCCTCTTTCTTCCCCCAGGAGGTGTCTGTTTCTCCCCCAACCCCTTTGTGTGTCTCTTTTTCCCCTTCCCCTCTGTGTGTGTCTTCCCCCAAAGCCTTTTGTGTGTTTGTTTGTCCCCCAGCCCTACTATGGGCCTCTTCCCCCCCAGACCCATTGTGTGTCTTTGTCCCATCTCAGCCCCTCTATGGTCCTCTGTGCCCTCAGCTCTTCTGTGTGTCTCACTGTGTCGCCAGTCCCTTTGGGTGTCTCTTTGTGCCTCCAGGCCCTCTGTTTGTTTGTGCTCCCTCCCCTTCTGTTCTCTCTTTAGCCCCCTCCCCACCTGTGCCCTCTTTAGACCCCCTCCCCTGCTGTGATTTATTTAGCCCCCTGTGAACTCACCCCCTCACCTCCTGTGCCCTTCTTTTGCCCCCTCCCCTCATGAGACCTCTTTTGCCCCCTTTTCTATTGTTCCCTTATTTAGCATCCCTCCCCTCCTGTGCTTTTATTTAGTCTCCCTCTCCTTCTGTGCACTCTATAGTTCTCTTCCTGCAGTTCTGTGCTCTCTGTGAGCACTTCCTGTCAGACTGGGTAGGGGAACAGAGGTTCCTCTACCGCAGTCTGCCTGCTCGGCCACACTACATTCTGTGACCGACAGGAGTGGAGTGCTGTGCAGATCACTGTGCTGATCACAGACGAACAGGGGCACATACGGACACACATGCAGATATACAGACAAAGATATACACATACAGATACACAGATGCACACATGAACACGCAGATACATAAACAAACAGATACATAGACACAAATATAGGTACACAGACAGGCACACAAATTGATAAACATACACACATACAGACTTGCATGCAAATTGTAAAAAATTTAAGCCACTCTCACATTTCCTACTTTAAGGGTGCAAGAGGGTGGCTTCCCTGGGGTCCAGTGGGCTGCCTGATGGGGGGAGGGTCAGAGGTTCTCCTACTCTGCTCCCCTTCTCTGCCTTCCTCCCGCGTGGCTCTGTCTTAGCAAGAAAGAAGTGACTGGCAGTCACTTCCTCCCAGCGCTGACATCATCACAGGGGCTTGTCGCGCTCTTAGGGCCGCAAGGGCTGACTCGGCACATGAGGACATGTTGCCATCGTGTGGCCCATACAATTAGGGCCAACTGATGACAATGTGTTCCCAGGTGCAAACTTGGTGTGCGTTAGTTCCACCGCTGCTATAAAATAAACTTCATCCACTAAAATATTCTACTGTGCAGGACCTGGCTGCAGAACGGACCACAGGGTTGTACTGTTCCTTTAAGATCCAAAACAATCCCAATTCCTTGCATGCAACATGAAACTGTGCAGCATAGCAAATGTAAAGCTTAAAACCTCACATTACAAGCCCTCTACGTGGCTTTATGGCGCCCAGTATGGGGTACTTGTTAGGTAACACCCAACCTTATCTCCCTAGAGATAAATACCAAACGTTGGCATTTATTTTAAGCTTTATTCAAGTGCTAACCTAGGCATTGGTTTGACAAGCTGTTTCTTTAACAACACCTTATTGCAAGCATAAACATGTTCTTTCTTCTTCTTATTTATTTATTTTTGCGTGCACAAAGTAAAAGCAGTTACATATATGTCCACCATGCCAATATGTCCAACAGCATATATACCTGATATAATAATTAACATCACATTGGGTATGCATGGCATGGAAAACACAGTGCACGTTTTTATATCATGACAGAAAGACTATTTTTGTACATAAGTAGTTGTGAAGTAAAAAATAAACATCAAGACACAACATCATATGACACCTGGTCAGAATTGAGCAGAAACTACGCCTTTTAGAGTTTATCTAGAGTAGGAGGCTTGTCGATTAAAGCTGTCTTAGCCTGAAGAGGCCTTGTGCCACTCTGTGCCAGAGTAACGTACAAGAGTAGCAAGATAACGTTACAAGAGTACAGAGGACCTCATGGTGCACACTTTAATTTCTTAAACTCAGCATATATTGGACTTAGAGTGCCTTTAAGGATCTCCGATAAAATTGCAGTGTCATATTGATCCAAAACTCCCATCTTCATATTAGCATACATCAGCGTTATGCATCATCTTTTTGATATTAGGAACTTTATCCGTATTCCGTGTATGCTGGTACATATTTTAAGTTATGCCCTGTAGAAGAGGGCCTAAGAAGAGAAGGAAAGATAGAAAAGAGAAGAGAGGGAAAGAAGGGGGGCGCCGAGGGGAGGGGAGGGAGGCTCCAGAGGGGGAGGGGGCGAAGGGGCCGGCGGAGGAGCCTAAGTGCCGAGAGGACAACTGTTTCCAACAGCTTGTGAAATGTCTTAGTAGTACCCTGTAACGGATCACCTGGCACCCCGACTGGATACCTCCGTTGATGGATGCTCTTAGCGCTTCCTGAGGGCTCCAAGCACTCCAGCCGACACCATAACCACCGTGGACTCCTTCAGAGAGCAGGACAGGAACAAGCTTTTACAAGAGCTTAGTAGTGATTTAGCAAGGGAGTATGAAAAGCTTAGCAATCCCTTGTAGCAGATTCCCCCAATAAGAGACGGCACTCCAAATTGAGGGTGAAGTAGAACTGAAGCTTTTAATCAAACACTCTGCTTTTATGGACATTTTTCACACATAGTACTGCCCACAGGGTTTTGCAGAACAACCAATCAATACGTATAATACACTCAGACACTCCCACAAAAAAATCCTCCCCTCTGCCTGTGATATAATTACTGAACACAATGGTCTAACTTAATTATCACAGGCAGGAAAATACACAGTTTTACACAATATTCATAACTCTAAAAGTATACATCACATTCACATAAAACTTACATTTTCATTTTCAAAATCAGCATACTCCAAATAGCAAAATACGTCAAAATCATACAAATTGGTCCAGTGGGTCAAAAGTTAGTTGGAAATCCCTTTGTGACCGCCTGCAAGCATGGCTTGGGTGTGGTAAGCCAATTACCTCCAGCATACAGAAAATAGCTCTATTCACAACAACAGTAAAAACACATAAAATCGCATCATTCCTATTATACTTAACAGAATCCCCACATTCAATCCCCTATCCCCAGATAGCTTGGATCTGAGCGCTCACTATATCCGAACAGCGCTCAGATCTCACAAACACAGTCAAATCGCCATGGGGTTAAAGGTTAGCAACAAGTTTCAACTGGTCTTGCAGTGTCCCTGGGACAACGCCCTGCTGAAGAACAATAGACAGGAAACAGGGGAGGGGCACACCTTTCTCATGTATTCAAAGGGTCAGAAAAAGTGTTTCAAAATCCAATAAGCCCAAATAATGTCTTTAAAGGGCAATACATCCCAGGGGCCATAGTTACATGGCAGGAGGCTGGCAATCAGTCTTCTCCAATGCCCAGTGGCGAGGTTGGTTTGCCACATTTCTCCCCTTTCCCCAAAAGACTAACAAGGTATCTGACCTCCTGTCGGTCAGTGCCTTCGTTAGTCCAGCAACCCACCCACAAAACATAATCAACAGAGTGGCCCACCCACAAGAATTGGTTACTGCACCTGGGGTAGTGGGTAGCTTCTCCATGTCCAGGGGCTCCACCATGGCTCTGGGGGGTACTAGCCTTCCGGATCGGTGGGTTGTTGAGTGGGCAGAGACCAGCGGTACTCTGCCCTGGTGCCAGTGCTACCATGGGAGTAACCTGGTTGTAGCCCAGCTGGTTAGTAGGCTCCTCCCTCTGGACCTGGTGTTGCTGCT
The DNA here is from genome assembly GCF_036172605.1 of Pelobates fuscus. NCBI lineage: Eukaryota > Metazoa > Chordata > Amphibia > Anura > Pelobatidae > Pelobates > Pelobates fuscus. Next base: position 450,632,280 of record NC_086317.1, read on the forward strand.
GGAGGGGAAGACAGGCTGTCTCCCCTTTGGATAAACAACCCTGCTGCTGGGGGACAGGACCGACTGTCCCTACCCCCTGTGGTTTGGGCACAGAGACCACGGCCCCATCTCCACCGGTGTGGGGCTTATCATCTCCCCTTGGTGGGCTAGGCTGCCGCTGGGGAGGGGGAACGAGGCTCTCCCCTCCCGGTAGAATACTCTGTCGCTGGGGAGCAGGACCAACTGGCCGTACTCCCTGTAGCTTGGGCGCAGAGACCACGGTCCCATCTGCACTGGTGGGGAGCTTAGTGTCTCCCCTTGGTGGGCTACGCTGCCGCTGGAGAGAGGGGGTAACAAGCTCCTCTCCCTTACACACTTTCATCCACTGGGGAGAGGGGGTAACAGGCTTCTCTCCCTGACACTCTCTCTGCTGGTGGAGAGGGGGACCGACTGTCTCCCCTTTCAATATATTGTCCCGCTGCTGGGGAGCAAGACCGACTGTCTCTGCTCCCTGCAGGACACACTGCTGCTGGGGAGGAAGGACGGTACCTTCGGCTCCCTGCTTTCCCTGTGCATGTAGCACAGTTTCCAAGCAGCGAGTGCTGACATATTATTCAGCATCCACTGCCTGTATTGGACAGATACGATTCTGGTGGTCTGGTGAGTGGACCACTTGGTCTGCACCCCTAGAAGGTGCAGGTCAAACTTTCTTTTCTCTCTGGTCTGAAGTTACTAAATGAATCAGAGCTGTGAAAACACACATCAATGCTCTGATACACTTGTGGGAGTCAGGGCCGGCGCTACCTGTAAGGCGGACTAGGCAGCCGCCTAGGGCGCCCCTTGGGAAGGGGCGCCGCCAGGAGCGCCGGCCCCCCTAATGCTGCAGCCGCCCGAGCGCTCTGTAGAGAGCCTCAGGCGGCTGCAGCTTTGCCCGGGCTGGTGCGTCCATGAGGGCGCACCGCCCGGGCACAGCATGAGGAGAGGGAGGGGGCTCAGCGCTCCCTCCTGTAACTCCCTCTCTGTAGCGTGACCGAGCGCAGTATAGTCCGCCGGTACAGGGAGCATCTGTCTCCTGTACTCGGACGGACTAACAGGAAGTGAACACTGGTGTTCACTTCCTGTTAGTCCGCCGGGTACAGGAAACAAAAGCTCCCTGTACCCGCGGACCATGATACAGAGCTCGGCCACGCTACTATAGAGGTAGGGGAGGGTGGGGGGAATAAATAGAGAGGGGGGGGAGATAAATACATGGAGAGGGAGGGGAGGAGGAGAAATCAATGAAGAGGGAGGGGGGGGGAGAAATAAATGGAGAGGGGGGGAGGAGAAATAAATGGAGAGGGGGGGGAGGAGGAGAAATCAATGAAGAGGGAGGGGGGGGAGAAATAAATGGAGAGGGGGGGAGGAGAAATAAATGGACAGGGAGGGGAGGAGGAGAAATCAATGAAGGGGGGGGGAGAAATAAATGGACAGGGAGGGGAGGAGGAGAAATCAATGAAGAGGGAGGGGGGGGGAGAAATAAATGGACAGGGAGGGGGGAGAAATAAATGGACAGGGAGGGGGGGATAAATGGACAGGGAGGGGGGGAAATAAATGGACAGGGGGGGGATAAATGGACAGGGAGGGGGGAGGACAGGGAGGGGGGAATAAATGGACAGGAGGGGGAGGGGATAAATGGACAGGGAGGGGGGGGAAATGGACAGGCAGGGTGGGGGAATAAATGGACAGGCAGGGTGGGGGGAATAAATTGAAAGGGGGGGGGATAAATTGACAGGGAGGGGAATTGACGGGATTAGGAGGGGGAATGAGAGTGGGGAGGGGAGAAGAGAGTGACAACGGGGGAGACGAGAGTGACAAGGGAGGGGGAGAAGAGAGGGACAAGGGAGGAGGGGGGAGAAGAGAGGGACAAGAGGGGGGAGAAGAGAGGGACATGGGGGGGAGAAGAGAGGGACAAGAGGGGTTGAGAAGAGAGTGACGAGGGAGGGAGAGGGGGAGAAGAGAGTGACAAGGGAGGGGGGAGAGATTGACATCCATCACACACACACAATGCGCCCCTTGCACACAGAAAAACACACAATGCATTACACACAGACACACACACACAAGCAATTCAACCCTTACACACAATGCATCCCTTACACACATATCAGGACATCCCCTACTCCTGTGAACAAACGAATTGGTGGAACATGAAGGTGGACCCTGGGGCCCAGACCTTGAGCTGTGCAAAGGGCCTTAAAAAAAAATGGAGCCTTCTTCCTGTTCTCCCAGAACACAAACAGCCTCCAGAGAGCCTGTTCTACACCAGACCAGTGGAGCCAGACTGCAGGTAGAGCCCATCACCATCCTCATCTGATTGTAAGTAGGCAATCTAGCATATTATTCGTGGCACTAATCTCTAATTTACCTCACATTAAAGGGACACTTTAGTCCCCAGAACCACTGCAGCTTAATGTAGAAGTTCTGGTGTCTATAGCCTGTCCCTGCAGGCCTTTTAATGTAAACACGGTGGCACTGCAGCACTTGCGTTAGTTAACATGGGGCATTGTGATGTCATATCGGGGGGGGGATGGGGGGCGGCAAACTTTACTTTTGCCTAGGGCGGCAAAAATCCTTGCACCGGCCCTGGTGGGAGTGATTCATGAGGTCCGCACCAGCCAGAGGTGGAGACCACATGCTCCCTGGGTACCTATGCCTGAGCAGGCCGGTGAGGGAGATCTTTGATCTGCCCACTGCCCATTGAGTGTTACAACTCCCACCATACCAGCAGTCTGTTTGCTTCGGCCCTGCATTGACTGGCAGGGGAGATCTTTAGGGGCCGCCTAACTCGACTAATTAGAGAGCCGTCACTGGTATTTAGCACTTTGCACACAAAATAGCACCTGTTTTACCTTGATAAATATCCCCTATTGTATACTGAAATGTGTGCTAACTTGCCAGTTGCATTGTAGAAGTGTTGTGTAAAACCAGTCCTTCAGAAAAACTACATCTGGTATTTTTTTTTAATTAGTATTCTAATATGAAAATGCTGCAATACTGCAATACTGTACATCTGAGAATTTATAATGATCAGTGGGGAGTTTTTTTTAGATATGAAAACAAGACTTGCATGGTAACTTAAAGATGAGCTGGGGATTTCTATCTATGGTGACAAGTTTATCAATTACACTTTAAATACCTTGTGCTTTGTAAGGTAAAACCACTGAGAAACTGGATATCATGTTTGCATGAGAAAATGATATGCTGAGTGAGGCTTATTCCCCAGATGCAAATATTTATTTATACTGGTTTATCGTTAGATGTGGGGTTTGTTTAAACTTGTCATTATGGAGACTTGCTAAATAGCATGGGTGGGAATTTACCATGCACCTTATCTTAGGTATTTATATTCACTTGTTGCTGTACACAATATCTTATAAAATAGGTGGATACATGATCTCTTGGAGATGGCTGGCGAACGGTAACGAACGGTAGCTGACCAATTATCCAGATACATCCAAATCATATACAATTAGTATACAGCTTGACAGAGGAGTCAAGAAACGAAAACATGGCCTGCAATAAGGAAGTGGCCAGAACATTTAGATAGAAAAGCAAGACAGTCAGTAAGTGGCTAGTCACACTAGATTTTTAAAAATTGGATCAAAAATTGGATCAAATTAAACCGAATGTCATCACTTAGACTGTGAAGAAAATAGACTTTTGTTCGGTATTTTCTTCTATGTTCTGGCTTTTTCCTACAGTATTGTATGCATATTGAATCTATTAGTTCGGTAGTTTGAAACTACCGAACACCGACCACCCTCCTGGCTCATTTACTTCAAAAGAACCGTCTATTAAGTGCTCTCTGGGCGCCCGCTGTTTGTATAGCCGAATGCCACGTAGAACAGAAAATGGCGGCCATTTTGTTCGCACGAGGGGAGGCAGCGGGACTTGGTTGTCAAGTGTCTGGAACTAAAATCGGACATTTGACCTCACGAACCACCGCTGAAACTACCGAACGCCTGCTTCCTTTAGTTGCCAAACAGCCAGGAGAGCGCCATTCGGTAGTTTTGTTCGTACGGACAAGGGGAGCAATCGCTCCTATGAGCCAGGAGGATGTATTCGGTACTTTATTCGTTTTTTTTACCTTTTTCTGAATTGACCGACCGCACACGCTGAATTTGTGGAACTGTTTTGGGCAGGAGCCTCGTGTGTGGTCGGTAAAAGGTGACTTCCATACTTTTTAAGAACCCCTGAAAATGTTTGTCCCCCGGATCGGGGCTATAAGGGGATATGTAATTTGTGGGGATACCTTGTATGGAAAGGGGTGTTCCAACTTTTGGGGAAATTGTGTGCCCTCTGCCTGGAGATAATTGATGTATTCCTTAACTTATCTCAATATCTCCCAGGCAGAGGGAGGGCGGAGGTTACTGTAAATCTGTATGGTGATTGGTTATTGTCTTTGTTTGCTGTGGGAGGTCCTCTTGCAGGAGGATTTCTCATAAAAGCCAGTGTGTTTTCAATAAACTTCCTTCCTGTTACACCCTTCATGAAGTCTAGGCTCATGTTTCAGGGATATTCTATTTGTTGGGGAGAATCGTCTTGGAAGCTGCATTCATCTACACTATTCCTCTACTCCCTACTGCAGCTATAATCACTTATGCTTAGCTATTGGGAAAGGAATAGAACACCGCTGTACCATAACCACTGCAGGTCTTAACATAGACCAACAGCTGATTTAGAAAAATCCTTCAACTCTATGTCTCACATGTTGGGCTAAACTAAATGTATTAATGTGTATTTCCACTCAGAGTTTAGTAACTAACTCTGAATATTTCCCTGGTAGCTGGTAACTCCAGCCTGATAACATATCACTTAGTATTACAACGTAAACAAAATAACATCTTTATTTTAAGCAGACATGCAGTAAAACGTCACATTTCCAGAATTGTTCTTTTTCAGGTTCCTTTGCTTAGCCTACAGCCACAGACAGACCACTCTGTCATCAGAAGAGAAGCTTCAAACCAAATTTGGGGTCTAAGGAGTTTAAGCAGTTTGAGCAGTTTGGGCTCTAAATAGAGATTATTAAGGTTAAAGGAACACTATAGTCTCCTAAATTACTTTAGCTAAATAAAGCAGTTTTAGTGTATAGATCATGGGTCGTCAACCTGGTCCCTACCGCCCACTAGTGGGCGTTTTAGGATTCCAGGTGGGCGGTAGGGATTTCCAGGTTTTGACGACCGGGCGGGTGCGAGCCGGCGGTACCCCTGCGACTGGGTACCGCCGTGACCATTTGCGGCCCCGGCCCGCGCGGCAAACCGCCGTGGCCGCATATGGAGGGGTCCATCGGGTGGCCCATGCTGTCAGGGCCACCCGATGGAGGTGGATTGTGAGGGGGCCCGGTCAGCTCGACCGGGCCCCCTGTGATGACATAACAGAGCTGGGAGGAAGTGACTGCACGTCACTCCTCCCAGCTAACACTGAGAGCCGCGCGGGAGGAAGACCAGGGAGTCAGAGTGGGAACTCTGACTCCCATCCACCTGAGCCACCACTGGACCCCAGGGAAAGTCACCCTCCTGCATCTAAAAGGTAGGAAACAGGAGGGTGACTTAAATATAATGTGTGTGTGTCTTTGTATGTATGTCTTGTGTGTGTCTGTCTGTGTGTGTGTGTCTGTATATATGTGTGTCTTGTGTGTCTGCATGTGTGTGTGTCTATGTATGTCTTGTGTGTGTGTGTGTGTCTGTATATATGTGTGTCTTGTGTGTCTGCATGTGTGTGTGTCTATGTATGTCTTGTGTGTGTGCATGTCTGTGTGTGTCTGTATGTATGTGTCTTTGTGTGTGTCTGTATGCGTGTCTTGTGTGTGTCTGTATGTATGTGTCGTGTGTGTGTGTGTATGTGTGTCTGTATGTGTGTCTTTATGTGTGTATGTATGTGTGTCTTGTGTGTATGTATGTGTGTCTTGTGTGTATGTATGTGTGTGTCTTGTGTATGTGTGTATGTGTGTGTGTATGTGTGTCTGTATGTGTGTCTTGTGTGTGTGTATGTATGTCTTGTGTGTGTCTGTGTGTGTGCCTTGCATGTGTGTCTTGTATGTGTGTCATGTGTGTGTGCCTGTCTGTTATAGTGGACTATAGTAAGTGGGCTACCTAGCTCAGCCTTCCCACTGGGCATTGCTACAAGGAAGGTTAAAAAATAGAAAAAAGGGAAAAAAGGTGGGGAGGGGAATTGAGGAGGGAGAGGAGATGAGCTGACGCACAAATGAGAAATCATATTATACGCAAACAGAGAAGTCATCTGAATATCACTGAAAGAGACCTTCGTTTGTTCCTTACGAAAATCGAACCAGATATCAAATATTTAGTCTCGCAGCATCAACCTCAAGGATCTCATTAATCACTAGTAAAGGTAATTTCAATTTACTTCGTTGTTTTCTCATTAAACTTTATAAAGTTAAAACCTTATAAACCTGCATTAAATAGAAATAAAAAGATAAATGTACGTACATTTATTTTTTTTAAAACACCCTCCTTTCTAAAAAATATTCCGTATTTGCGCGAAAACTGGTGGGCGGTAAGGAATTTTTTTCAACCAAAAAGATGCATTAGTGGGCGGTAGGTAGAAAAAGGTTGACTACCACTGGTATAGATCATTCCCCTGCAATTTCACTGCTCAATTCACTGTCATTCAGGAGTTAAATCACTTTGTTTCTGTTTATGCAGCCCTAGCCACACCTCCCCTGCCTTTGATTGACAGAGCCTGCATGAAAAAAAACTGGTTTCACTTTCAAACAGATGTAATTTACCTTAAATAATTGTATCTCAATCTCTCAATTGAACTTTAATCACATACAGGAGGCTCTTGCAGGGTCTAGCAAGCTATTAACATAGCAGGGGATAAGAAAATCTTAATTAAACTGAACTTGCAATAAAGAAAGCCTAAATAGGGCTCTCTTTACAGGAAGTGTTCATGGAAGGCTGTGCAAGTCACATGCAGGGAGGTGTGACTAGGGTTCATAAACAAAGGGATTTAACTCCTAAATGGCAGAGGATTGAGCAGTGATGCTGCAGGGGCATGTTCTATACACCAAAATTGCTTCATTAAGCTAAAGTTGTTCAGGTGACTATAGTGTCCCTTTAAGCTTACAGATCAGGTAAGTGAGGGATGGGGAGCAGCCTAAAGATCAGGTAAGTGTGGCATGGGGGGGCAGTCTACAGATCAGGTAAGTGAGGCATGGGGGGCAGCCTATAGATTAGGTAAGTGAGGCATGGGGGGCAGCTTACAGATTAGATAAGCGAGGCATGGGGGGGCAGCCTACAGATCAGGTAAGTGAAGGATGGGGGGCAGCCTAAGATCAGGTAAGTGAGGGATGGTGGGGGCAGCCTACAGATCAGGTAAGTAAGGGATGGGGGGCAGCCTGAGATCAGCTAAGTAAGGCATGGAAGGGCAGCCTACAGATCAGGTAAGTAAGGCATGAGGGGACTGCCTACAGATCAGGTAAGTGCAAGGAGCAGAACGAGGCAGGAAGGGACAGAAGGAGCACAAAGGTAAAGGAACACATAGAATCAGAAGGAGCACAAAGGTAAAGTAGGAGAAGGAGCAGAAAGGGCCAGCAAGGAGCTGGAAGGGGCAGAAGGAGCAAAAAGGTAAAGTAGGAGAAGGAGCACAAAGGAATCGATATTTGCAGGAAGGGTCAGCAAGGAGCAGAAAGGGGCAGCAGGAGCAGGAAGGTACAGCTTGGAGCACAAAGCTAAAGGAGCAGAAATAATCAAAATGAGCACAAAGGTAAAGTAGGAGAAGGAGCAGAAAGGAACCGCAAGGAGCAGCGACTACCAGCAAACATGTATTCCTGACACCATAGTTGTGAAAACGCTATTCACCCTGGCTTTATGTGACTATGACTTGTATTATGACTATTCCCCTCCCCTTCATGACACTGTCAAAAAGGGGTCAAGTCATTACAATTATGCCCCCTCCCCCCCTGGAAAAATTCCTGCGGATGCCCATGAACACCATGGCCCCAGGCGGCACTTTAACATGGGTGGCATATTGCCGCCCCTGCCATTAGGGGCCCGGGCCACCTCTGTTGCACATATATTTGGCGAGGGGGTCTCTAATTGGGTGATTTAGGTGGCCAACTAAATGGCCTTGAGGCAGACTAATCCGCTGATCCGACACCTAGAGGGAACATCGTGGTTTACCCTGTATACCCAGGTGCAGGGCCCCTCCATCAGTCTGCCCTAGAGGAGAGAGCATCCGGTCTGTGTGTGAGCTGCAGACCATGTGATGGAGGGCTTGCAAACTCCCAGAACGTTGTTGCAGGTTAACACGACAACCCCATCACATGGTCTGCAGCTCACACCTGGCGAAGCTGCAGACCGGAGAGCCAGCTCACTGGACCACCAAGGAGAGAATTACTTCAAAAAAGGTAAAGCATAAAATGTTTCTCTTCCTCGTGTGCAATTTTTGCGCTGGATTTGCCTTGTCTGAACTGGATGATGTTGAAATTTTCTAAATCTTTAGCATAAATTTAAAAGAAACCGCATCTCACGAAGTGCCCCAAGTGTCAATAATATTAAAGCTTGGAGATGCTAATCTGCAACAGTAGTTTCTTCCAAACATTATATTAGATGCAGTGCAGCAGAGCAACAGCAGGTGGCATTGCTGTGCCAGAACACACTGCATCACTAGAGCCTTATTTTTGAATTGTATCTGCTTATGTTACCAATAATAAAATACTATTTTTTTTTTAATGCTGCGTGTCTCAGCCAGTGGAGGTATGGCTAGGGCTGCGTAAACAGAATAAAAAATGATTTAACTCCTAAATGACAGAGAATTTAGCAGAGAGCCTGCAGAGGCATGATATATACCTACAACTGATTCATGAAGCTAAAGTTGTTTTGGTGTTTATAGTTTTCCTGTAATAATATCACAACATAATACTGTCTATACCAGGGCAACTACTAAGTAAATTTAGGTAATATGTCTACATTTATTAGCACCACTTTGAACTCAAGTATAGGAGGTCTGGTATGATATGATCACCATTGCAGCGCATGTGCATTAGGTCTGATCCGCTGGCTGACGTTGGCGGGGGCAGGAGAGTAGGCGGAGCCTGTCCCGGCGCCGAGGGACATCAGGATTGAGGTAAGTCACTGAAGGGGTTTTAACCCTTTCAGCAACATGGGATGGGGGTGGGAGGGAGAGGGGCACTGCAGGGTCCTGCAGTGCCAGGAAAACAAATATGTTTTCCTGGCACAGGAGAGTCCCTTTAAGAGGGTTTAATATTACCATATGTCAAGGTTCAACTTTTCTATATGTATAATGATATATAGTAATATAATATAGTATAATACTGTCATATACACACACTCTATTATATTTGTATATATTACTCACTTACTTGGAGCTGAGCAAAAGTGAGCGTAACAGGGTAAATACATATACTCACATATTTCTGAAAACACGTAAATGCATTGACCAGAATAACCTCAATCAGACACTGTTTTCCTTTTCCTGCTATAGAAACCACAACTCCACCTGAATCACTCATACAATAAGCGGTTATAAGTCACATACCTATATTATTGCTGTCTTTTTACATTATATTTATTTTTTACGTATGTGCATTCATTGGCTATGCAATGACTAGGGTTAGGCCATATTTAAAATAGATGGACTATAGAATGATGAATGATTCTGAAAGAAAGGTATTTTCCACTTTAAAGAAAACTACGCGTGAGGCTAAAATAGACAATGTCTAATCACATACAGTCATGGAAAAAAGTATACACCCTCTGTGAATTCTATTGTTTTACATATCAGGACATAATAACAATCACTGTTCCTAAGCAGGCCTTAAAATTAGGTAAATTCTCAGATGAACAACAACACATGACTTTTACACAGTGTCATGATTTAACAAAAATAAAGCCAAAATGGAGAAGACATATGTGAAAAACTAAGTACACCCATACTGTTTCCTTAGGAATTAAGAGGCTAAGTGGTGACAGGTGGGCTAATAAAAGCCTAAGTTCTAGCAGTTTGCTGGTCTAGATAATACTGGTGTGTGTCGACACAATGCCAAGGAGGAATGACATCAGGGGGCGTGTCTTGGCCACCATCTTAGATGGCCACGTTTTAGAGAGGCTCCTGGACAAGGGGGGCAATTTCGTCCATAAAGCACCAATTTAATTTCAATGAAGAAATTCTACATATAAATACTAATAACTAATACAATTCCTAACATGGAGAAGCTTAAGAAGGTTGAAAAATCCGCACCTGTCACGAAGAAAACGGGAGCAGGAGCTGCTGTGGTGAGTAAGGGTGCCCAGGCTCACTCCCCTGCTTCAAAATCCGGCTCGCGGCTTGTTTCGCCGCTTAAAATATCGTTGGTGGCGCCGGGGAAATCCCTCCCCACCTCCCTCCCGGTCTCCCATGCCAAATCGTATGCCTGTGCGGTCGCGACCCGCTCGCGGCATCCAGAGAGCGGCGGGACCGCGGCCACACTAGCCGACACCTCTGTGTGCGGCTCAGAGTGCTCCGAGCACTCTGCATGCTCGGAGCACAGAGCTGTGTCTCCCGCGAGCGGCAAGGACCACCCAGCAAGCCGCTCGCGGTCTCAGCATAGAGCAGCCCGGTCACTCACTTACAAAAGTGACCGGGCTGCAAGTAAAGGGGAGGGTAGTGTGAGGTCTCGCTCCCCATCGGGATCCTCGGCCTCCAGGTTGTCGGTCCCGGTGGGGGGGGGCTCTGCTATCCGACCCCAAACTCTTAAAGGCACAGTAAGGGCTATGGAAAGCCCAGAGGACCAAAATATGGAAATAGGAGCTGAAATTCTCCAAACAAGTACTTTCTCTGCACTACCACAGAGAAAAGGTCATGATGCCACAACAAAGATGGCTGCCAGACCAGACAGTGTGTATTCCACTCCCAAGATGGCCACTGCCACCTCCAATATGGCTACCACTACGTTTATAGCAGCGACTTACAATCCTAATATGCCACCTGAACTGGCAGATGATCTGCCACCATCAGCTGGCATGATAATACAACTCATTAAAGATTTGAGAGTCGATCTGAAAAACGACTTTAAGAAAGACTTTGACACTTTGTATGGAGCCATGGAGGGCATTAATCAGCGGACGGAGATAATAGAGAATAGATTGCACTCTCAAGAGCAATCTCACCTGGATCTGGTTGAAACTGTAAAAGAGCTTCAGAAACAAGTATACCAACAGGCGGAAAAATTAGCGGACGCCGAGGATAGAAGTAGGCGTAATAACCTAAGGATCAGGGGGATCCCTGAAAATATAGACTCTCTGGAATTACAAAGTTATTTCCAGGCAATGGTGAAGTCAGCTCTACCAACTGCTAAAAATACGGATCTACTACTGGACCGCATCCATAGATTGCCTAAACCCGGTAATGCACCTGCAGCTGCACCCAAAGATGTGATAGTGAGATTTCACTATTACCACATTAAAGAGGAATTTCTGGGTGCAGTACGCACGTCAGGTCTCACGGGGGACTATAGTGGCATGAAGGTCTTCCAAGACTTCTCTGCCCAAACAATGAGGCGACGCAGAGAATTTCAACTTTTTACCGCGGAACTAAGACGAAGAGGGATAAGATATAGATGGGGATTCCCGGTTAAAGTCCTTTTCCGCATGGATGGCAGGAATTTCATAATCACGTCGCCTGAGGAAGGAATGGAACTCATCCAATCCATGAATAGGAGTCATGTATCGCCTCATAGACTGTCGCCATCTACTCCTCTGCAGGCCAGCAAGAGAAGCAAATCGGACACTTCCTGAGTTTCCAGTTCATAGGGCTACAGTCTCCATTTTCCACGGTTGTAAATCGTTCGACACTTCAAGTTCAGATGTTCTTCCTATTTTCACTAAGGATTTTTTATTTTTTTTTATTTTTATATATACATGTTTATCTTCATGATTTTTCTCTATTCTCTATTGATTTTTATGGCCTGGTTCTGAGAAAACTTTATCTCTGCAACAGGCTTTCGAGTCCTGCTCCAGTCTGGAGTTTTAGCGGGATTACTTTTGATTTTATCTTGTTACTCCTGGTTATGACTGTCCTTAGAGTTTGCACACCAATGACTATTTGACATAAGACTTAACGGTTTATTTCAGAAACCGATTTGACCACTTTCCAAACTTTTACAATCAATATTATTTTATGGTCCCTTGTTTTTTTTTGTATATCATTACATATTTCATTTTATTAATTTTTTTTTTTTTTATTGTTCTGTGATTTTTGTCATTTCAAAACGTCATATTTTACAGCTGCCTCTTTGTTTTTGTTTTTTTTTTATTTATTTATTTTTTTTGTTTATTAATATTGCTCCCCTTGTATCCAGCAGCCTTCTCTCCCCCCAACCTGGGCCTAATACCCTGAGATGGAGAGACTTTTTTTGCTCTCCCTCATGGCCCTTTTTCACTGTTTGTTTATTTCCCCTGATAGGGGTATATACCCAAGTTTTTTGTACCCCGTTGATATTTTTATTTTTATATTTTCTTTGACCATCCATCCTTTAAAATTTGGTAGAAATGTTTACAGACCACGAATCACAGAAATACCTCATACAAAAAACAGGTGTGAGGAAGGCTGAACTTGATGGACGCAAGTCTCTTTTCAGCTATCTAACTATGTAACTATGTAACTATGTAAAAAATGCATATTATGTGGCATCAGCGACTTGCACAAATTCGTTCATTTATTCCCGTACACACATGTACACATCTTGAGTTTGTTGTGACAGTATTGTTGGATGTTTCTTTATTGCAAGGCGGTTGTTCGGACTCTCACAAAGTTGAATGTCCTTTTACTCTTTATCAAGCATTGCTGTTCCATAAATTATGGTTTTAAAATATATGTCATTTAATGTGAGAGGCCTGAACACCGCCCACAAAAGACGCTTACTATTCAAAGAAGCAAAATCCAACAAATCAGATGTCATCTGTGTACAGGAAACGCATTTTAAAAATGATAGAACACATAAGATTATGTCAAAGCTTTTCCCAGTCCAATATCATAGCACTTATAAATCCAAGTCTAGAGGTACATCAATTTTCTTCCACAGGAATGTAGCATGTTTGACGAACAAAGTCATGACGGATGATGAAGGGAGGTATTTAATATGGATAGGTTCACTTAACACTATTGAATATACCATAGTGAACGTGTATTTTCCCAACACCGGTCAGTTGCAGTTCTTCAGGAAATTGATGGACTTAGTGAATGAGAATGTGAGAGGCAGCTTGGTAATGTGTGGCGATACGAATTTTGTTATGGACGGTGAATTGGATAACGCTAGAGAAGACAATGATCAACAACATAGAGGGGACAGCGACAGATTGGCAAACAAATGTTCCAAATACATGATTGAATGTGGTTTATATGATTCCTGGAGACTGATGCATGAGAATGAAAGAGATTTTACGTATTATTCTGTTTCTAAAAATATGTATTCCAGGCTGGACAGGTTTATGGTCCAGAACGCTTTAATTCCGCACATCTTGAAATCTAATATCTTAGACATTAACTGGTCTGACCATGCTCCAATCATAATGCATATTGACGAAATTGTTTCTTCAGCCCCGAATAGATCCTGGAAATTAGGCGATTATTTATTAAACGATGTTGTGAACAGATCATTGACGGAGAAAGCTTTGAGCGATTATTTTTTGGAAAATGCCTCACCCGAGGTTCCTGGCAAGGTGTCTTGGAATGCGCATAAGGCTGTGTTAAGAGGTCATTTTATTTCTAGAGCGTCTCACCTGAAGAAACTTAATAGCAATAATTTAAGAACATTGGAAAAAGAACTGTACAATTTGAACCAGGCCAATAAATGTGGTCCCTCGTCTTCCATATCAGCAATGATAGGAGAAATTAAGGCTAAAATTAACAAAATTAATTTAGATCGTACATCTCTTATGGTGAGACGTCTCAGGAAAACGTTTTACTTAAAAGGCAACAGGGCCTCTACTCTTTTGGCATCCAAACTCCGGCATGTGAATGCACAATCAAAAATAGCGTATTTACTTGATGATCAGGGGCGAAAAGTGTTTCATCCTACTAAAATAAGTGACATGTTTGCAGAGTATTATAGTAAACTTTATAATTTAGAACGCGATTCGAACCTTACCCAGCCTTCTGCAACAACCATTGATAAATTCTTAGACAGAGTGACATTGCCTCGGTTGTCTCCAGAACACTTGGAGAGTTTAGAATGTGAAATATCAGCAAAAGAGATAGCTGAGGCGATTAAACTTATGCCATCCGGAAAAGCCCCTGGTCCCGATGGATTCACTATTTTATATTATAAAACTTTTCAAGAAATTTTGATTCCCCACATGACCAAAATATTCAATTCCTATAAGTCCGGGGGAACGATGCCAGAGGAGTCCTTGTGCGCACGAATAGTCACCTTGCCAAAACCAGGAAAAACTCCTGATAGATGCCACAATTTTAGACCCATTTCTCTAATCAATAATGACTCAAAGATTTATTCTAAAGTTCTTGCAAATAGATTAACCAAATTAATCCCATTGCTAATAAATAAGGATCAAGTGGGTTTTGTAAAGGATAGACAGGCGCCCGATGGGACTAGAAGATTCATAAACTTGATTCAGCACATCAATATGACCAAAACGCCTTCATTGCTTCTATCTCTAGATGCAGAGAAGGCGTTTGACAGGATACATTGGGGATATTTATGGAGAACGTTAGAAAGATTCAACATACCACTATCCTTTATCACAGCAGTTAAGGCGCTATATTGTGCACCTTCCGCCCATGTCTCGGCTTCCGGTTTCTCGTCTAAAACGTTTTCTCTAACCAATGGGACGAGACAGGGGTGCCCTTTATCCCCAATTCTATTTGTTTTAGCAATAGAACCCCTGGCTGAACTAATTAGAATAACCCCACAAATTGCAGGAATTGCTGTTAAAGAATCCGCTCACAAAATTGGCCTGTTTGCAGACGATATAATTCTAGCTGTCAAAAATCCAAAATAATCTTTGAGCCACCTCAAAGACATTTTAACTCAATTTGGCGAGATATCGTATTACAAATTAAATGAGTCTAAGTCTCAGGCCCTTCCATTTCATTTAAAAAATTCGGAAACTATTGCCCTTAAGAAATTATATTTATTTGATTGGAGAGCTGACTACATGGAATATCTTGGCATTAATTTATGCAAAAATTTGGTAAATATGCATAACCACAACTTGAGGAAAGCATGGTCGGACCTACAAAAGGAGATGGAGAGATGGGGCGGAATGGAACTTTCATGGCTGGGGAGGGTCGCATCTGTTAAGATGACGATACTTCCAAAAATTCTATATTTTTTTAGGACCATCCCTTTGTCCATCCCACTATCATTTTTTAATAAAGTTCATTCGACAATTATGAAGTTCATCTGGGGGAATAGGCCTGCTCGAGTGAAGCTCACTTCCTTGCAGCACCACAAATCGAATGGCGGTATCGGTGTTCCCGATTTCCGCAAATATTATTTCGCCACTAACGCTGCAGTGGCTGTGAGCTTTGGCAATCAGGTTGATAAACCCAGATGGATGGAAATAGAAGAATCAAAAATTTTACCGGTTAGACTGTCGGAACTACCCTGGTTAAATTCTAAGAAAAGACCTGGAATTACTAAGTTATTTTTATCTACCAAGACTACACTTAAGGCCTGGGATATTGTTTTTAAAAATGATCACTCTCCCAGCCTATATAGAGCAATGCCTATTGAGTTATTGAAAGATTATATTCCATCCTTAAAAATAGAACTGTTGAAGGAATGCTCTA
Source organism: Pelobates fuscus (assembly GCF_036172605.1). Classification (NCBI taxonomy): domain Eukaryota; kingdom Metazoa; phylum Chordata; class Amphibia; order Anura; family Pelobatidae; genus Pelobates; species Pelobates fuscus. The sequence continues at coordinate 450,648,072 of NC_086317.1, forward strand.
TAACTAATCTTGACAATTTTTTTCACGGCAATGCTATTCTTTCTTTGGAAAAATTGAAACTTAAGTATGGATTAACGAATGTATGTGAGTTGGATTGTAAGGTAATCATTGACAAATTGAAAGAACTATATAAGGTACCTGAATTTGATAAAAACTATAAAACGCTTGAGATGTCTCCATTAGAGAAAGCTTTTTTATGCAGCCCCACTAGTAAAGGCATGATATCCTTATGCTACTCGTTTTATAACGCCAAGCCCCTAGTTAAATTAAAACACATGTTGTCATGGGAGACGGAGTTGGGTGCCCAGTACGATCTAGAAGAATGGTTCGTTTTTTTTAAAGCTTTAAAAGGCATTTCGTATTGCACCGACCACTTTGAAAATCATTATAAAATTTTATATCGTTGGTACCTGGCCCCGTCTAGATTGCACAACATGAACAATATGTATTCTGACCGGTGTTGGAGGGATTGTGGGGGTGTGGGCAATATGGCCCATATTTGGTGGTTCTGTCCTAAATTAACTAAATATTGGAAATTGATTCACGACCTAATTATTAAAGTGGACAGAACCATTAGCATTTTAACCTCGGAACTAGCCTTATTTAAAAAACTCCCGGAGTCCATTACTAGAACAGACAAAATAATCATAGGTCACATTTTGATCGCTGCTACATCCTGTTTACCTAGACATTGGAAGTCCCAAGATGTGCCATCTCTCAGGGAAGTTTTTAATTTGATTCTAGAAAACAAGGCACACGAATTATCACATAGAGCTAATATGCGTGGTTTCCCAATATTAAAATACAATTGGGATAAGTGGGAAGAAAAAATCAAAACTGCATATGGTCTTTGACATATTTATTATTAAAGTGCATTGATGTAAAAACATGTTTTTTTTATTTTTTGCCATATACACTGTCATGCCTATTGTAATACTGGATGGTTACTCTTTTCCATTTCCAAGTTTCCCTTCCCTTCCTACCCCCAATACAATGTTTATATTCTTGTTGTTATACAAATATGTAAAACTTTAATAAAAATATTTGAAAAGGAATGACATCAGCAATGATCTCTGAGAAGCAATTGTTTATAAGGCTCCTAACAAACTATTTTTTAAATCCATCATTCTACGGTGATAAATATTATTCAAAAGAGAGTTGCCGTCCCAGCAAATTCACCCCAAGGTCACCGTGCAATGCTCAGAGAAATTGCAAAAAAATAAAAAGAGTTACATATCAGTTAGCACAGGGCTTCCCAAACTTTTATGGCCCGAGACCCACTTTTCAAAATGGTAATTTTTCGAGACCCACTTGCTGTTTTTTAATGCATATTTTAAAAAGTGAACACCATGACAATCCGCTTTAGAGGCATACAATTGGCACACCATAGCAATCCGCTTTAGATGTACACCATGGCAATTGCTTTTAGAGGCATAAATCTGGCACACCATAGCAAACAGCTTAAGAGGCATACAATTGGCACACTATAGCAATCCGCTTTAGAGGCATACAGTTGGCATACCATGGCAATCAGCTTTAGAGGCTTACAATTGGCACACCATGGCAATCAGCTTTACAGGCATACAATTGGAACATTATGGCAGCTTTAGATGCATAAAATTGGTACATTATGGCAATCAGTTTTACATGTATAAACTTGGTGCATAAAATTGGCACACCAGTGCAATCAGTTTTAGAGGCTTACAAATGGCACACTATGGCATACAATTGGAACATCAGGGCAGCTTTAAATACATAAACTTGGCACACCATGGCAATCAGCTTTAGATGCATAAACTTGGCACACCATGGCAATCAGCTTTAGATGCATAAACTTGGCATATCATGTCAATCACTTTTAGATGCATAAACTTGGCACATCGTGGCAATCAGCTTCAGAGGCATACAATTGGCAAACAGTCAGATGCATTAAATTGGCACACCATGGCAATCAGCTTTAAAAGCATACAATTGGCACACCATGGCAATCAGCTTTAGATGCATAAAATTGGCATATCATGGCAGTTTTAGAGGCATAATGTTGATATATCATGGTGTTTTAGAGGCAGAAACTTTGCATATCATGGCAATCAGTTTTAGAGGCATACAACTGCTTACTCACAGACTCAGTCAGAATCAGACGTTGTGTCCTGCTCATCCAGGCCCCTCACATTGATTATCCATGTGGTGGAACTAATGTAGAGAGAGCCCTGGTGCAAGTATGCTTTCTGGGGCCCCGTCTAGTGCAAGTGTGGCCAAAAGGTAGATCTCCATCTGTCGGAGAACTTCAACAATGCTATGCCTGCTGGGAATCTACCATTTGCCCATCGTTGCAGGGTTATATTTGTGAGCAGTGTTTGAGCGTTTAAATGTAAGCATGTTTGTGTATTAAAGGACCACTATAGTGCCAGGAAAACAAACTCGTTTTCCTGGCACTAAAGTGCCCCGAGGGTGCCCCCACCCTCAGAGTCCCATTCCCGCCAGGCTGAAGGGAGGGAAAGGGGTTTAAAAACTCACCTTTCTCCAGCGCCGGGCTCCCTCGGCGCTGGGGACTCTCCTCCTTTAGCCGTCATCGGCTGAATGCGCATGCGCGGCAAGAGCCGTGCACGCATATAGCCAGTCCATAGGAAAGCATTCTCAATGCTTTCCTATGGACGCTGGCGTCTTCTCACTGTGAAAATCACAGTAAGAAGCGCTGAGGCGCCTCTAGCAGCTGTCAATGAGTCAGCCACTAGAGGCTGGATTAACCCATTTGTAAACATAGCAATTTATCTGAAACTGCTATGTTTACAGCAGGCAGGGTTAATCCTATATGGACCTGGCATCCAGACCACTTCATTAAGCTGAAGTGGTCCTTTAAGTATGTGTGTGCATGTATGGGAGTGTTTGTATGTACTGTTGCCATTGGAATGTAGTGGTGTACTTGTTTGTAATGTTTGCGTCTGAACGCAGGGGTGTTTGAATGTAGTGCTGGACTTTAAATGCAGGTGTGCTTTTTGTGTGTAGTGTCGGTGTTTGAATGAAGGGGTGTTTGTATATCATTTTAGTGTTTTAATACATGGGTGTGTTTGTATGTAATGTTTGCGTTTGATTGCAGTGCGTGTGTAGTGGATGCAGTGTGTGTATGTTGTGTATATAAAATATACATATACACAATGTGTGTTTGGAGGTAAGCATGTTTTTTTGCATGGAGTATGTGTGCAGTGTATACACATACAGAGACACACAAATACACATACTGACACAGCGATATACACACAATGACACTTATTTTCCTACACACAGATACACATTCACTCATGTAAACAGATACACACTGACACACAAATACACACACACTGACACAAAAGGAGACTCAGATACACATACACGCAGAGACAGGTGAGGGTGACCGTGTGGTAGGGAGTGTGTGTGCAGGTAACAGTGTAGGGGGGCAGGGTGAAAAAGGGTTACAGTGGGCGGCGGGCAGGGGGAGAAAGGGCTACAGTGTAGGGAGCAGGGGGAGAAAGGGCTACAGTGTAGGGGGCAGGGGGAGAAAGGGCTACAGTGGGGGCAGAGGGAGAGAGGGCTACAGTGTGGGGGCAGGGGGAGAGAGGGCTACAGTGGGGGGCAGGAAGAAAATGGGTTACAGTGGAGGAGCAGGGAGAGCAGGCGTTACAGTGTGGGGGGGCAGGAGGAGCAGGGGTTACAGTGGGGAGAGGGGGCAGGGAGTGAAGGGGTTACAGTGTGGGGAGGGGGGCAGGGAGTGAAGGGGTTACAGTGTGGGGAGGGGGCAGGGAGTGAAGGGGTTACAGTGTGGGGAGGGGGCAGGGAGTGAAGGGGTTACAGTGTGGGGAGGTGGGCAGGGAGTGAAGGGGTTACAGTGTGGGGAGGGGGGCAGGGAGTGAAGGGGTTACAGGGTGGGGAGGGGCAGGGAGTGATGGGGTTACAGGGTGGGGAGGGGCAGGGAGTGAAGGGGTTACAGGGTGGGGAGGGGGCAGGGTGTGAAGGGGTTACAGGGTGGGGAGGGGGCAGGGAGTGAAGGGGTTACAGGGTGGGGAGGGGGAAGGGAGTGAAGTGGTTACAGGGTGGGGAGGGGAAGGGGCAGGGAGTGAAGGGGTTACAGGGTGGGGAGGGGAAGGGGCAGGGAGTGAAGGGGTTACAGTGTGGGGAGGGGGCAGGGAGTGAAGGGGTTACAGTGTGGGGAGGGGGGCATGGAGTGAAGGGGTTACAGGGTGGGGAGGGGGCAGGGAGTGAAGGGGTTACATGGTGGGGAAGGGGCAGGGAGTGAAGGGGTTACAGGGTGGGGAGGGGGCAGGGAGTGAAGGGGTTACAGGGTGGGGAGGGGGCAGGGAGTGAAGGGGTTACAGGGTAGGGAGGGGGCAGGGAGTGAAGGGGTTACAGGGTAGGGAGGGGAAGGGATAGGGAGTGAAGGGGTTACAGGGTGGGGAGGGGAAGGGGCAGGGAGTGAAGGGGGCAGGGAGTGAAGGTGTTACAGGGTGGGGAGGGGGCAGGGAGTGAAGGGGTTACAGGGTGGGGAGGGGGGCAGGGAGAGAAGGGGTTACAGGGTGGGGAGGGGGCAGGGAGTGAAGGGGTTACAGGGTGGGGAGGGGGCAGGGAGTGAAGGGGTTACAGGGTGGGGAGGGGGCAGGGAGTGAAGGGGTTACAGGGTAGGGAGGGGGCAGGGAGTGAAGGGGTTACAGGGTGGGGAGGGAGGGAGCAGGGAGTGAAGGGGTTACAGGGTGGGGAGGGAGCAGGGAGTGAAGGGGTTACAGGGTGGGGAGGGGGCAGGGAGTGAAGGGGTTACAGGGTGGGGAGGGGGCAGGGAGTGAAGGGGTTACAGGGTAGGGAGGGGGCAGGGAGTGAAGGGGTTACAGGGTGGGGAGGGGGCAGGGAGTGAAGGGGTTACAGGGTGGGGAGGGGGCAGGGAGTGAAGGGGTTACAGGGTGGGGAAGGGGCAGGGAGTGAAGGGGTTACAGGGTGGGGAGGGGGCAGGGAGTGAAGGGGTTACAGGGTGGGGAGGGGGCAGGGGGTGAAGGGGTTACAGGGTGGGGAGGGGGCAGCGAGTGAAGGGGTTACAGGGTGGGGAGGAGGCAGGGAGTGAAGGGGTTACAGGGTGGGGAGGGGGGCAGGGAGTGAAGGGGTTACAGGGTGGGGAGGGGGCAGGGAGTGAAGGGGTTACAGGGTGGGGAGGGGGCAGGGAGTGAAGGGGTTACAAGGTGGGGAGGGGGCAGGGAGTGAAGGGGTTACAGGGTAGGGAGGGGGCAGGGAGTGAAGGGGTTACAGGGTGGGGAGGGAGGGAGCAGGGAGTGAAGGGGTTACAGGGTGGGGAGGGGGCAGGGAGTGAAGGGGTTACAGGGTGGGGAGGGGGCAGGGAGTGAAGGGGTTACAGGGTGGGGAGGGGGCAGGGAGTGAAGGGGTTACAGGGTAGGGAGGGGGCAGGGAGTGAAGGGGTTACAGGGTGGGGAGGGGGCAGGGAGTGAAGGGGTTACAGGGTGGGGAAGGGGCAGGGAGTGAAGGGGTTACAGGGTGGGGAGGGGGCAGGGAGTGAAGGGGTTACAGGGTGGGGAGGGGGCAGGGAGTGAAGGGGTTACAGGGTGGGGAGGGGGCAGGGAGTGAAGGGGTTACAGGGTGGGGAGGGGGCAGGGAGTGAAGGGGTTACAGGGTGGGGAGGGGGCAGGGAGTGAAGGGGTTACAGGGTGGGGAGGGGGCAGGGAGTGAAGGGGTTACAGGGTGGGGAGGGGGCAGGGAGTGAAGGGGTTACAGGGTGGGGAGGGGGCAGGGAGTGAAGGGGTTACAGGGTGGGGAGGGGGCAGGGAGTGAAGGGGTTACAGGGTGGGGAGGGGGCAGGGAGTGAAGGGGTTACAGGGTAGGGTGGGGAGGGGGCAGGGAGTGAAGGGGTTACAGGGTAGGGTGGGGAGGGGGCAGGGAGTGAAGGGGTAACAGGGTGGGGAGGGGGCAGGGAGTGAAGGGGTTACAGGGTGGGGAGGGGGCAGGGAGTGAAGGGGTTACAGGGTGGGGAGGGGGCAGGGAGTGAAGGGGTTACAGGGTGGGGAGGGGCAGGGAGTGAAGGGGTTACAGGGTAGGGAGGGGGCAGGGAGTGAAGGGGTTACAGGGTGGGGAGGGGCAGGGAGTGAAGGGGTTACAGGGTGGGGAGGGGGCAGGGAGTGAAGGGGTTACAGGGTGGGGAGGGGGCAGGGAGTGAAGGGGTTACAGGGTGGGGAGGGGGCAGGGAGTGAAGGGGTTACAGGGTGGGGAGGGGGCAGGGAGTGAAGGGGTTACAGGGTGGGGGGGGCAGGGAGTGAAGGGGTTACATAGTGGGGAGGGGGCAGGGAGTGAAGGGGTTACAGGGTGGGGAGGGGGCAGGGAGTGAAGAGGTTACAGGGTGGGGAGGGGGCAGGGAGTGAAGGGGTAACAGGGTGGGGAGGGGGCAGGGAGTGAAGAGGTTACAGGGTGGGGAGGGGGCAGGGAGTGAAGGGGTTACAGGGTGGGGAGGGGGCAGGGAGTGAAGGGGTTACAGGGTGGGGAGGGGGGCAGGGAGTGAAGGGGTTACAGTTGGGGGGGCAGGGAGTGAAGGGGTTACAGGGTGGGGAGGGGGCAGGGAGTGAAGGGGTTACAGGGTGGGGAGGGGGCAGGGAGTGAAGGGGTTACAGGGTGGGGAGGGGCAGGGAGTGAAGGGGTTACAGGGTAGGGAGGGGGTGGGGAGGGGCAGGGAGTGAAGGGGTTACAGGGTGGGGAGGGGGCAGGGAGTGAAGGGGTTACAGGGTAGGGAGGGGAAGGGATAGGGAGTGAAGGGGTTACAGTTTGGGGGGGGGAGAAAATTATTCACATTAGGGGGCAGGATCGGGGGCTGTGTCCTACCTTCATTTAATTCCCTGGTGGTCCAGTGTCTCCCTGGTGGTCCAGTGGGGTAATTCTCCGGTCTGAGCTCCGCCGGGTGAAGAGCTGCAGACAGTGTAATAAAAGTCTTGCGAGCTCCCTGAGTGTTGCCATGGTAACGCTCTGGGAGCTCGTGAGACTTCTATCACACAGTCTGCAGCTCTGAACCCGGCGGAGCTGCAGACCGGAGCTGCTGGGCAGACTGATTGGAGGGAGCCCGGCGGCGTACAGGGTAAGCCGCCGGGCTCCCTCCTGGTGGCCCCCGACGGCCCTGGATGTGTGGGTCAGCGCGACCCACTGGGAATCGCCCTGCGACCCACCAGTGGGTCGCGACCCACACTTTGGGAACCGCTGAGTTAGCATGTTAGATGTTAACGTTTGTGGCAGTTCATTTAGAAAAGACTGAACAAGTATGGTTTGTTTGGAAGGGTTGCCAGGAGAATGCCTCTTCTCTGTTAAAAGAACATGGACTGCCTAGGTTTGCAAGAATGGCTTAAAGGACCACTCTAGGCACCCAGACCACTTCAGCTTAATGAAGTGGTCTGGGTGCCAGGTCCCTCTAGAATTAACCCTTTTTTTTAATAAACATAGCAGTTTCAGAGAAACTGCTATGTTTATAAAAGGGTTAATCCAGTCTCTAAATCCTCTAGTGGCTGTCTCACTGACAGCCGCTAGAGGCGCTTGCGTGATTCTCACTGTGAAAATCACAGTGAGAGCACGCAAGCGTCCATAGGAAAGCATTGTAAATGCTTTCCTATGCGACCGGCTGAATGCGCACGCAGCTCTTGCCGCGCATGCGCATTCAGCCGAAAGGGAGGATCGGAGGCAGAGAGGAGGAGGAGAGCTCCCTGTCCGGCGCTGGAATAAAGGTAAGTTTTACCCTTTTCCTCACCATCCAGCCCGGCGGGAGGGGGTCCCTGAGGGTGGGGGCACCCTCAGGGCACTATAGTGCCAGGAAAATGAGTATGTTTTACATTTTAATATACATTAAAAAAAACTACATCCCTCACCACAGCCCACAAACACACATACACTACATCCAGTATACACCACTACAAACACACATACACCACTATAGACACACATTCACTACATCCAGTAAACACCACTATAAACACACATACACTACATCCAGTGCACACAACTACAAACACACATACACTACATCCAATACTCACCACTACAAACACACATACACTACATCCAGTACACATCACTACAAACACACACACTACATCCAGTGCACACGACTACAAACACACATACACTACATCCAATACACACCACTGCAAACACACATAAACTGTATCCAGTGCAAACCACTACAAGCACACATACACTACATCCAATACACACCACTACAAGCACACATACACTACATCCATTGCACACTCCGCATACAATACACAAGCTCAGACACTTCATTATTTACACACTGCATAAATTAATGGATGAGAGCGTGTTTTGTGGGGGGTTTTGAGAGGGGGAAGCGGGCAGCATTTCATCTATAGACCCAGGCAGCACAATGCCTTCGGCTGGCCCTGCCAAGCACACCAGCAAATCTACAAGAGAATGGCTGAAAAAGGTGTTGCTATGGTCCACTCAAAGTCTAGACCAGTGATGGCGAACCTATGGCACGCGTGCCACAGGTGGCACGCCGGGCCCGCTCTTCTGGCACGCGGCCATAGGTCGCCGGGAGAGAGGGGGCCGCTGGCTGTCTGCAGAATAGGCACCTGCCTGCCCGAAACGGCAGGTGCCTACTCTGCTTCCGGGTCGGGAGGCAGGGGGAGGGCTCTAGCAAACAGCTCCCCTGTCCTCCCGCGCGATGCTGTGTGGAGCGTTGCCGCGCGTTACCATGGCAACGCTCCACACAGCATCGCGCAGGAGGACAGAAGAGTTGCTAGCTAGCTGCCACAAACAAACTTACCACCGGACCACCAGGGATCGCTGTGCCCCCCCTTCACCAAATGTAAGAGGAAGGGAGGGGGGGGATACAGCATTGATATATATTTTCTTTTGTTTTTTTTTATGTATTTTTACCCCTACCACCCACAGCACCCCTACCACCCCTTACCCCCACAGCACCCCTTACCACCCCTTACCCCCACAGCACCCCTTACCCCCACAGCACCCCTTACCACCCCTTACCCCCACAGCACCCCTTACCCCCACAGCACCCCTTACCACCCCTTACCCCCACAGCACCCCTTACCCCCACAGCACCCCTTACCACCCCTTACCCCCACAGCACCCCTTACCACCCCTTACCCCCACAGCACCCCCACAGCACCCCTTACCCCCACAGCACTCCTTACCACCCCTTACCCCCACAGCACCCCTTACCACCCCTTACCCCCACAGCACCCCTTACCCCCACAGCACCCCTTACCCCCACAGCACCCCTTACCACCCCTTACCCCCACAGCACCCCTTACCACCCATTACCCCCACAGCACCCCTTACCACCCCTACCACCCACAGCACCCCTACCACCACAGTACCACCCACAGCACCCCTACCACCACTTACCCCCACAGCACCCCTTACCACCCCTTACCCCCACAGCACCCCTTACCACCCATTACCCCCACAGCACCCCTTACCACCCATTACCCCCACAGCACCCCTTACCACCCCTTACCCCCACAGCACCCCTTACCACCCCTTACCCCCACAGCACCCCTTACCCCCACAGCACCCCTTACCACCCCTACCACCCACAGCACCCCTTACCACCCACAGCACCCCTTACCACCACAGTACCACCCATAGGACCCATACCACCACAGTACCACCCACAGCACCCCTACCACCCACAGCACCCCTACCCCCAACACAGCACCCCTACCACCCCTTACCCCCACAGGACCCCTACCACCACAGTACCACCCACAGCACAGCACCCCTACCACCCACAGCACCCCTACCCGCCCACACACACACAGCACACCCCACAGACAATGAGCACATCCCCCACACACTGCGCCCCCCACACACACACACACACACACAGCCCTCCACACCCTTACACACACACACACACACTGCACCCCTCAATGCAGTATGTGTGTGTATTCAGCAGTCTGTCTGTATGTGTACTCAGCGGACTGTGTGTGTGTGTGTGTGTGTATTTAGCGGACTGTGTGTTTATGTATTTAGCTGATGGGGAGTGTGTATTTAGCGGACGGTGTGTGTGTATGTGTTTAGCGGACGGTGTGTGTGTTTATGTATTTAGCAGACTGTGAGAATGTGTTCTGCAGTCTGTGTGTATGTATTGCATTTGTTGGAGATACTAATAAATATAAGCTGAATTTTATCTATTTATATCATTCATAGGCGTGCGCATGGGGTGTGCCGGGTGTGCCGGGTGTGCCTGGGCACACCCCAATCCCTGCGGCCTGCGCTATGTGCCTCCATGGGCTGGTGAGGGAAATCAAAGATCTCCTCTCTGGCCCACAGGCAGGAGGGAGGCAGGAGAGGACCCGGGGGGCTCTAGCCAGCAGCTCCGCCGGGTTCCTCCCGCGAGGTCGGAGCGTTGCCGTGGCAATGCTCAGATCTCGTGAGAGTAAACTCTAGCCCCATGCCCAGGGATGGCAGCAGCATGGTCCCCCCTCCCTACATAAGGTAAGAAGGGAGGGGGATATTAACTAAACGGTCCCCACACAATACACACAAAGCACCCTTACACAGCTCACACATACAGCACCCTTACACATACACACAGCACACACACACTAACAGCACCCTCACACTAACAGCACCCTCACACATTCCTACAGCACACACTAACAACACCCCCCACACACACAAACTAACAGCACCCTTACACACACACACACACACGGTGCCCTCAAACACACACACACCACCCTCACAAACACACACAGCACCCTCACACACACAGTACCCTTACTCATACACACACACACACACTAACCGCACCCTCACACATACACACTAACCGCACCCTCACACACACAGCACCTTCACACACACATCACCTTCACACACACAGTGCCCACACACACACACACAGCACCTACTCACAGCACACACACACACAGCAGTGTGTGTGTGTGTGTGTGTGTGTGTGTGTATGTATATATATATATATACGCGGCATGTGTGCTTGTGTTTTAGGGTGCACACCCTTATGCAATAGGCTGTGCACGCCTATGATATCATTATTTAAAATATGTATCATTGAACTCTGTTGTGTTCTTCTTTTAAAACAAAAGTTGTTAATTAGTTTGGACAACTGTACAAGTTGTTTTTTCTAAACTTAAACCTCAGTATTCAGGTTTAATTGCAGTGTTGGCACTTTGAGGGAAAAAAAGTTGGCATATATTGCTGTTTGGGCACTCGGGCTCAAAAAGGTTCGCCATCACTGGTCTAGACCTTGACTCCATTGAAATGCTGTGGCGGGATCTTAATAGAGCTGTGCATAAACACATGCCAGCAAACCTCAATGAACGGAAGCAATGTTGTGAAGAAGAGTGGGCCCAAATTCCTCCACAGCGATGTGAGAGACTGATAAAGTCATACAGAATACGATGACGTTAACTTATTGCTGCTAAAAGGTGGTTCTACAAGCTATTGAATCATAAGGTGTACTTAGTTTTTTCACACATGACTTCTCTGTTTTGACTTCATTTTTGTTAAATAAATCATGACACGGTGTAATGTTCCACGTTTTGTTGTTCATCTGAGGTTGTATTTACCTAATTCTAAGACTTGGTATATGATACGAAAACCCATAGAATTCCATGAGGGTGTACGTTCTTTTCCCCCCATGACTGAATGTATATGTATATAGTCTGCTATATGTGCATCAAAGAGCTCAGCAGCAGTGAAACTCACTGTAATCTAGATTGTTTACATGTGTTTGGTAGAACTTCCCAGTAATATGTAAATGGGGATATCACGGAGCTTCACAGCAATAAAACTCACAGTGTGCGATGTGTATGAGTGTATAGCACAGCCTGCTCTATCTGCTTGTCATGAAATTAACCAGGAGGTTAGACAGCATTATTCAAGATAAGGATGGTAGATTAGTGGAGAAGCTGTCATTAGCAAGAAAAAAACGATAATCATCTCTGTCATACTGACTCATAGTATCATATTGATGTAGTAAAATGTAATATTTTGTCTTTGCATTCACACGCAGATAGTCATGTTTTTCTTGAAACTCGGGCAAGATCCGATAACGAATCTCTGGTAACTGAAAAGCAAATTTGCTGACCCCTGAATTATATTGAGATAAAGAGGCAAAATAAATAGAAAGGATTCCCCGCCTGGACTGACCAGGAAGGGGAGGCATGACTGCTGCCCACAGTAGGGGAGGGGGAAATGTGGGTACTATGTTGTAAAAAGGGGACAAGATAAAAGTGGATCAGAGGGGAGGGGACTTACCACTTGTAAGAAGGAACCTAAGTTAACAAGCTTAACACCCTCCCTCCCTTAATGTTGTGGGTTGTTGTGGTCTTTGTTGTTTGTTTTTGGTTTGTTTCTGTTCTTGTTTTTGTCACAGCATGTGGTTTCCTGGCCAGCGGAAGTGACGGGAGTGCCGAGTCGGCTTGTGGGAGTTGCAGCCTGCTGCGGCTGATGGCGAAAAGTAGGCTGTCTAAGACTCTGGAAAATATATGGATTATCTGTCTGTTGGGCAATCACCCCCAACAGCTGACAGGCGGAAGGAATGCTGGCGCATTGATTGATTTAAATAAAGCTGTGGCCGTTGCCCTTATCCAATACACAGGTGATGTGTCATTATTGGGAATTATGTTCTGGGTCAGCAGTCAAGGAAAGAACACTGCATAACACTGTCAGGACCTTAAAAAAAAACAATTTTATGGCAAGACAGGAGGCTTCATATTTGCTTAATCTTTCTTTACTGAACCTCCCAGCAGCAAAGAAATAGTTAACAGTATTGTAAAACAATTCAACCAATCAGAGTGTATATCAGTATTATATGATGTTATGAAGCTCCTCCCAATCCCTCTTTCTTTGCTGCTTGCCTCCCAGGTGAGTCTATTCCAATTATATTGCTATATCTTTATGCCTTTAATACAATTTTGATTACTTTTCCTTATGCCTTTAATACAATTTCGATTACTTTTCCTTATTAATTTATAGTCTCTAATATCATTCATTCATACCTAGCATCTATGTTCATTTAATGTTTTTTCTACACATTAAAGACACTTGTCACACTTGTAATTTTCATAAATATTTCTAAGTTTTATTTTCTGTCGTTTTTTTCTTTAAATCACGGATTTTCCGCGATTTACTTCTACCTATTACTTGGTCTTTAACTTAATTTCCAGGCCGCGGTATTCTCTCCGATTATGGAGACCGCGGCTTAATTTTACCACCTCATTCAGTCACTGCCGCAGACTCCAATTCCCAGGAGTCCGCGGCTCAGTGATTTCGCGCCCTTTCGGCTCCCCGCCCTCCCGCGTCTGTTACTTACCAGACGCGCTTCCTCCCGCCTTTTGTTGGCGGCGGCCATTTTATTCGCGGTCATCTCGTTCTCTCGGCGCACTTGCACCCTCTATCGCCGGATCCGGTAAGTACAACATTTATTTATTATTTTTTTTTAGCACTTTTTTTTTTTTTAATTCTTTATTTAGGTTGTGCATGAGTTAACAAGTAGATTTGCACTGCCACGTTAGCTAGTGCAATCAAAGCAGTAAACATTGAACAACAACAGAGTGGCTTCATATACAATGCACATTTTCTTTTTTATGATAGTTAAGTATTCAGTATGCTAGAGATCAAGGTCTAGGCTAAGCTTTTCAGACATTGTTAGGTGGGGTTATGTTAGCTAGACTGATAATAGGTTAGTACACGCTTGATAGTAGAAATACAACATGCTTGGGTTTGAGCTATATAACATGTGGGTGCAGGCAGTATTTAGTTGACAAACATCTAGTGGGGTCCCCCCTGCAATCCCAGGCTAGTCTAAGAAAAGATAATAAATTCGCTTCAACATATGCCACAACAGCGTGGTGCAAGAGTGATGAAAGGGTTAGAGATTGGCACGTGAGTACGCACATTCTTATATATATATGTATGCTTAAATTCAAATGACTGGTAACACAACTGTGTCTTGGCGGCATGGTTTTGGAATAACTAGTGCAGCCCGACACTGGTGTGGGCTTTATAAACTGAATTAATAACGATTATATACAACATCGGTATGCCCTGAGGACAGCAACTGATAACCTAAGAAATAAGCAACTCAGTCATGCATCCTTGGTAATGGTGGGGTGGTTTGTCCGGGCAGCCAGCCTCGTGTGTCAGCATAGTCAGGTGGTCATTCAGCCTATACCCCTGCTGGGCTGTGAGCTTCCATGTGGGGACGGTTCATGTTGGGCTGCCAGTGGTTTGTCCTGCGACTGATACCATGTAGTTGGTGGTTGCTGGTGCGTTCTGGTCCATCCTGAGGGCCTGGGCTTTGCATGGGGGCCCTTCGCTGCTGAGATACTGTGTCTCCTGGATGTCCTTTGACCTTTGTCCTCGTGGACGCATTCCTGTGGTTTCCCGGCGGGGTCGACGGGTTAAGCGCCTCCGTGGCTGTGGTCTCGCTTTTCTGTGCTTTGGGGAGGTGCGCCCCCCGATCCGCCGCCTTGTGGGAGCCCCTGGAGTTGCGGACTGTTGCAGGCCACTGTGTGGGTGAGTACAGGGCTGTGATGGGGTTTGTTGGCACATCATACACTCAAGTTTTGTCCAGAAGTCTTGAAAGTGCTGATCCAGCCGGATGAGGATATCATTGGCGTCGGGGCTTGGGTGCCGCGTGGCCGCCGCCATTTTGGCTAGGCCTCGGTCGACCTGTCTTAAGCTTGTGGCTTCAGCTTGCTGACCTGCCCGGTTTGGATCGCTTTTCAAGTATGGACCGGGATCACCCCCGCCGGTCCCAGGGGGGGGGTAACGGGATACCTGCATAGAGGGGTGACTTTGTGTGCAACGCTGGTTCCGTATTGTGGCCGCTGTCTCTGCCCGGCATGTAGTAGGCCGCATTTGCCTCGACGGGGCTTGCGGATTTTCAGGGAGCCGCCGACCACCTCGCCACATCTCAGGTGGGTCAGGCAGCCTATACCTCGCTTGGTGCTGCCCCTGTCTAGGGCAATCGGGCTGTTAAAAGCCTTTTTTAGTGAGAATATGGAGGAGCTTGTCCGAGACACGTCTATCCTCCATTGAAGTCAGGCCCCGCCCCCCTTTTTTAGCACTTTTAAAGTGCTAATACCCTTTTGCAAATTTTCATTTAGTTTATCTTTTTTTCCCAACAGGTTTTTAAAAAAAACAATATACCTGCTGTCTTTACTATTAATAAAGAGGCCTTGTGGGTGACCCCCACCTTTCTAATTCTATTACTCTGTGCATGAGTGTTTACTGTGGGTGACCCCCACCTCTATAACCATTCTAACAATCAATAATATAGGTGTCCTAACACCGCTATTAGAGGGTGACCCCCACTCCTACTAATCAGTATTTAAAGTGATCCCACACTTATTTTATGTTAAGACATAACCATCTGTCTAATTACTTTTAGTGGTGAACCCCACTTACTATTATTATAGTGGTACAACCCACTTGTGTATTTTAGTGGTAACCCCACTAACTATTATTGTGCCGCCCTTTACACATTTATTGCGCTAATATCTTGGGTGACCCCCAATTTAAAGGATTTTATTTAATACTGTCGGGTGAACCCCATCTTATACTATATTTTCTTAACATTTGACTATTGGTCAAACTTCTCTAAAAGACAACCATGTCTGATAATACCGAGCCAGCAATTTCACAAGAACTCAGAGCTTGGCTGGTCTCAACCATTGCCGAATCTATTCCCAAGGCGTTAGCAGCCTTCCATGACAGGACTTCTACCGAAGTCAACCCTACCACACGCTTGCTTTCTGATTCCAAGGACTCTCAGCCCTCAGATCAGGAGACCACATGCAAGCGCCCCTGGAAAGAGGATGGTAGGTCTGCTGGCAAAGGTAAGGCTCCTGCTAAGTCCCTGAAATTGTCTGTTGCTCAACCCGCCCACGTAACCTCCGATCCCTTAGAGGGCTCTGCATTCCACACGGGCGATAGGGTTGAAGATTATTACCTTGGCTATTCTGATGAGGACCCCTCGGCGAATGCGCTAGGGGATACCCCATCGGAATTTGTCAAGAAGACTTTCCTTATACCAAAAGACACTGATACTAAAGTATCTACGCAGAAGGGAACCGACTCAGACATCCTTCTGGATGCTTCGGGTGTCCCCTTTTTTGACCCCAGGATCATTAGGCATCCACGGTCAGCCGAATGGTCTCCTCCGAACCATATCGCTAGCTTCTGTAAGATGTGGTTACGTAAACCACTTGATAAAGAAATCAGGGCGAAACTCAGAGCCGAGTGCCCTCGACCAACCATCCCAAACAAGGTAGCTCTCACACCAGAGTTTGACCCGCTATTTGTAACCTTCCTCACTAAGACAGGGAAGGATCCCCGCAAGGGAATTGAACAGGGCCTCAAGACAGCCCAAGATAAACTCCTGGACATATCTGATCCAATCGTCCAAATCTTCATTCTAGCAGACGAACCCATAACCAGTGGGGAGTTTGATCCCAATACAGTTAGAGAATGGGCCCAGAGAGCCTTATGTCTCCTGGGCAACGCACATGTGGCTATATCCACTGAGAGGCGCAGGGCGGCACTATACAAGCTAGATGCTAAACTAGCCGATCTGAGCTCCCGAGAACTGGGACCAGAGGCCAATGGTTTGCTATTTGGAGACTCATTTATGAGGGATCTCTCCAAACATGTAGCTGTATTTACTACACTCAATAAGGCCCAATCCTCCTTGCACAGGGTTTTTCGCTCCCAGTCAACTCATTTTTCTGGGAGAGCTGGACGTTTTAGAGGCCGAACGAACAGCAGAGCTGCCTTCACAGGCTACAGGCCTCGCCCATCAGAGAATTACTGGCACTCAGGACAACCCCGACCCTACCACAGGCAGTTATTCACAAATAGAGGAGCTATCCGGGGACGTGGTTCTGCCTCCTTACGCAGACGAACTGCTCCAGGTAATCAACCTTCCTTTTTTAAACGCACCTATTGCAGGTCGACTAACCCATTTTTTTCCCACAGTGGGAGTTGCTGTCACAAGACCTATGGGTCCTACACACAGTCCAAGGGTTCACAATAGATTTTCTTTCCACTCCCTTCCAGGACACACCTCCTACACCACTACAGATGTCCACATCAGACAACCTGACATTGCAAACAGAATTGCACAAACTTTTCCAAAAAGGGGCGATAGAAAAATCCCCGTTTCCACAAACTTTCTCAGCAACATATTTCTGGTCCACAAAAAAACTACGTCCAATCATCAATTTAAAAGACCTGAATCGCTTTGTCAGGTACCGTCACTTCAAGATGGAGGGCATCCATCTACTCAGGGACCTCCTTTGCGTGGGAGATTGGTTCTCCAGATTCGATCTCAAAGACGCATATCTCACAGTCCCAATCGCTCGCAACCATCGAGCCTTTCTTCAGTTTCCCTGGCAGGACGAAATCTGGCAATTCACATGCCTCCCGTTCGGCCTTTGTTCCGCACCATGGTGTTTAACGAAACTGATGAAACCAGTGATGGCGTTACTCATATATTTGGACAACATCCTGATAATGGCTCAGGATTCAGATCTCTTACGCAAACACACGGACATGACGACAGCCTTGCTCCAAAACCTAGGTTTTGTGATCAATTTTCAGAAATCGGCCCTGGAACCTTCTCAAAAGGTTCAGTTTCTCGGATTTCTAATAGATTCCGTACAGGCGATTTTACAACTCCCCTCCACAAAGGTCAAATCTATAAAGAAAGGGATTCGCAAACTGCTGTCAGCCCACCAGATTCGCCTACGCGATCTGGCCCATACCATAGGTCTATTGTCCGCCTCTATCCAGGCCATTTACCCGGGACCTTTACACTACCGAGCCATGCAACGGCTCAAAACACACTACCTACACCGATCCACTTCTTACGATCAGTACATCTTCCTAACAGACGAAGTTCGGATAGAACTTCACTGGTGGCTTCACAACATAGAAGCCTGGAATGGCAAAGCCAGCGGATCGCAACCAGATTTCATCCTGGAATCCAATTCCAGTCTCTTGGGATGGGGCGCCATCTTGGGATGGGGCGCCATCTTGGGATGGGGCGCCACGTGGTCCCCCTCCGAACGAGCACTGCACATCAATTGCCTAGAATTGATTGCAGGATCTTTTGCGATTTGCAGTTTCGCAAAAGATTGTTTCAATTGTTCACTAGTACTGCGCATGGACAACGCCTCTGCAGTGCGTTATGTGAATCGGCTAGGAGGTTCCCGGTCCAAACTACTGTCAGACCTTACCAAGGAACTCTACCAGTTCTGCCTAGAGCGGAATTTATCCATCAGAGCGGAATATCTCCCGGGCACGGACAACCTAGTCGCAGACTGGTTCTCTCGCCATTGGAGAGATGTGAGCGACTGGCAATTGGACCCCCACTTGTTTTATCAAATTCTTTGTCTTCGCGGGCCCCTCACTCTGGACTTGTTCGCATCGCGACTGAATCGCCAGACCGAAGCCTTTATCAGCTGGCTTCCAGATCCCCAATCCTGGGCAGTCGATGCCTTCCTACACCCTTGGCCGGAGACAGGAGCCTAGGCGTTCCCGCCTTTCTCCATGATCCAACGCTCCCTTTACCGGGTCAAAGCCCTAGTAGTGACAATAGTCATTGTCACTCTGTTATGGAGAGCCCAGACTAGGTTCCCAACCCTGTTAGAAATGTAAGCGAATTGTCCAATTTTACTACCCCGATCCCCCGACATTCTCACGAATCCAGCAGGGCATTATCACCCTCTCGCACTCCAAGGACGGCTCCAACTTGTAGCCTCGACCGTTTCAGGGGATCCTGGAATGTCTCAGGACTTTCGGAGACAGCTCAGGCGCTCCTATGGGATTCCTGGGCCCCAGGCACTAGACGAGCTTACCTCGCTGCATGGCGAACATGGGTCAGCTGGTGTCTGGAAAGGGACACCGATCCCTTTTCAGCTCCTTTGACGATAATCCTAAATTTCCTGTCTACCTTATTTGATCAGGGCAAGTCCTATAGATCGATTAATGTTTTTAGATCAGCCATTTCCGCGGCACACGACCCTATTGACAACACATCAATAGGAAAACACCCTTCAGTTTGTAGACTAAATTTTATTAACGACAGGAGGCGAATATTTTCCCACCCTTGTCTTCAGTATCATGTCGACCCGCCCTGAGGTAAGTTACTATTTCCTCCTACTCGATATGTCTCACACACATTCACACATCATCTGTCATAGGTTTACATTACAACACTCTAACCGGCAATTTGATATACTTCACACCATTTCCATGAAATACATTGAAATAATCTTTCACTTCCTACTATACGTGCTATAAACTTGCACTCAACTAGTATGAGAACCTATACTCTCATGGTTTTTTCTCTTCTCTCCTTTAGTGTGAAGAACCCTAACGCTTGTAACATATGGATTCATCAATCCCGCTCAAGGTTTACATGGTTGACTACATCAGGATCACGACTTAGTCCACAGTTACAGTTTAGATGGTTGATATTCAAATTCAGTCGACTACAGCAAGAAAGAGGAATTGGGAGGAACTTCATAACATCATATAATACTGATATACACTCTGATTGGTTGAATTGTTTTACACTACTGTTAACTATTTCTTTGCTGCTGGGAGGTTCAGTAAAGAAAGATTAAGCAAATATTCGCCTCCTGTCGTTAATACAATTTAGATTATTCAGTCACTAGGGCTAGAATAATCCCTAATTTTTTTACATCATTTTTGAAGAGCTTTCTGGAGCTTTTCATCAGGAATGGTGCTATCATAGTGACCATAATTTATTCTCAATACAGATTAAGGAACAGTGCACACATAAAAATACAGTGTTAAAAGGCTGCTTAAAATCACCCATCTCAGCAAACAAATATGGAGATCAATTTGCATTATACAGTTGCAAGAAAAAGTATGTGAACCCTTTGGAATGATATGGATTTCTGCACAAATTGGTCATAAAATGTGATCTGATCATCATCTAAGTCACAACAATAGACAATCACAGTCTGCTTAAACTAATAACTAATAACTAATAACTGTAAATGTTTACATGGTGTGTTCGATAAAAACATGGCAACATTTCATTCTTTGTGTGTTATTAGTTTAAGCAGACTGTGATTGTCTATTGTTGTGATTTAGATGATGATCAGATCACATTTTATGACCAATTTGTGCAGAAATCCATATCATTCCAAAGGGTTCACATACCTTTTCTTGCAACTGTATATATTATTAAAATACACTTTAGCTTATTTAGCACTGGCACTATTTATTTTGTCTCCCATGTTGGAATTGGTGTAGGACCTACCGATATTGGGGTACTGTGAAGTATTGGTGGACTTAACACAATATGGCCATATGGTGGAACCGAATCCCCATATTTGTTTGCTGAGAGGTGATTTTAAGTAGCCTTATATAATGTAACACTGTATTTTTATGTGTGCGCTGTTCTGTTGTGAATCTGTATTATGTCAGCAAGATCTAGGTACAGCCTGATACATTTGTTGACTACAAACAAGGTTCAAGGTCACCATGCAAAAATACTGCTCCTTTTATTACTGACATTCAAACTGTCATTGACATGTTGGTTAACAGGTGGATAATAAACTGTTTAAGCAAGGTGATCTGTTTATTTCTCTAGCAACAGGAACCCCCCATACACGACAATCATTCTTCAAGGATGGATACAGCTTTGTCATAGACCAGGGGTCAACAACCTATGGCAAGTGTGCCATGCATGGCACTTGAGGGGCTTTTCATGGTACTCAAGGATGACAGTGCCAAACATGATCTTGCCTACTAGGAGTACCAAAGGTACTAGGGCAACCCGAGTGGTTATTGCAGGTGGTGAGGGGCGATCCTCAATTTATGCAACTCAGATCACTTCCTCCCAACACTTATGAATGGGAATCTGCACTGGAGTACAGCAGCAGAAGAAGCCTCTTCCTTATATAAATAATGAAAACAGCCTACACAGTCCCCACAAACAACACCACTGACAATCCACATACAGGCATCCGCAAGCCGCCTCTCACACACAATGATACAAGCAGCCCCCATACAAAGCCCACATTCATAAGTATCATACACACTACTACATACTACAACAGCCAACTTACGCACAAATACAATGTTAGAAAGTAACTGCAGCACCCACAAATAACAAAAATAGCACAATACGGCAACATACACACCTCAATTTAACAAAAATAGGATCAGCACACAAGCAACTTAAAGATCTTGTTTTGGTAGAGTATTACTAAAAGGCTGCCTACCTCTGTCATAGAACATTTTATACCATAATTAGACTTGTTGAAAATTCAGCTAACAAATGTAAATACGATTAGTTTAGAGTCGGTACATCAGGGTGTAACTTAAGGGTGCATAAGGGTGTAAAAAATTCCTGAAAGTTTTTTTGCATTATGAACAATATATAAAAAAAAAAACATGAAAAAATAGCAATATATCACTTGCCCTCAAGCTGCACAGTATATATAACAGGTGACCTTTGTAAAAGTTTCACCGTTTAAAGGATTTTTATAGGGACAGTGAACTATGTAGGGAATTGCACAGTGGCCACAAACTAAGCAGTGCAGTTTATTTTACAAGAAAATTTAATTTATGAGGGATATAAAAAGAAATACAAGTTTCAATTGTACCGCACATATGTATATTATACATTATATTAGATACACAGAGAATAGAATTGTTATATTTTGACACCTTGATAGTAACCATCATTATTTTAATTTATATTGTTGATAATCTTATTAAGTGTTTAATTATTAAAGTTTGTTTCCTCAGTCCCTCCACTCTCTCCACCACCTATTTTCCGAGGGCACCCAAAAGTGTGACCATCATTTGAGGTACAGGTAGCTCTCTAGGGTGCAAAGTGGTCTGCATGGTTATAATAAACCCGTAGGGAGACGAATCTCAAAGGAGGGGTCAAGGGTCTCCTTGGCCCCAGAAGTGCTGGGCAGACACTACAAAACCTATAATTGGCATAATTTGTTATTGCCATGTTTATTCTTTCAGAATAAAATGAGGGATTGGAAGTGTTAATTTATGTTTATTTTAATCATAAGACTAGCAGTCTTGTACATTGCAAGGACATGCACGTCACATACATCGTTTTGCACATGAACATTCTTGTTTCCCCGTATTCCAAAAAGATCATATCCCTACACCCTCCTATTCTATGAATACTCCGCCTAATAATGCTTTAGTACTATTTTAATGACCATTAAAGTGCAAGCTCACAAGCCCATCAAGGAAAACCACATAGGTGAGTTCTACACTTACAATTCACCTTGCTGCTTTCAGCTAAAATGCTAATTCTTTAATGAGACAGAAAGAGGTATGTTTACAAATCTCTACACACTTATAAACCCTTAACAGGGAACATATAGGTTGGGCGGTAGCACTGTAACATTCTTCTCCGTACCATAAAGCAGTGTTTCCAAACTTTTTTGACCTCGACCCTGAACACAGAATATTTTTGGCCTGGCAACGCTTGGCGTGATGTTCATTCATTTTATGTGCACGTTTTTCCAGATTGTTTTTAAAATGTCTGTAGCCAGAATATATATTTTTTTTCTAAAGACTCATGATCATCAAAATAAAAATCTAAATTGTGTAAGATATCACTTTAGCCACCATTCAATTTATTTTAAATGCTAGCAGAATGGTTGGTTGTATAGGGAGAGGTATTAGCAGTAGAAAGAAGGAAGTGCTCATGCCATTGTACAGAACACTGGTGAAACCTCACTTGGAGTACTGTACACAGTACTGGAGACCGTATCATCAGAAGGATATTGATACCTTAGAGAGAGTTCAGAGAAGGGCTACTAAACAGGTTCATGGATTGCAGGATAAAACTTACCAGGAAAGGTTAAAGGATCTTAACATGTATAGCTTGGAGGAAAGATGAGACGGGGGGTATGATAGAAACATTTAAATACATAAAGGGAATCAACACAGTAAAGGAGGAGACTATATTTAAAAGAAGAAAAACTACCACAACAAGAGGACATAATCTTAAATTAGAGGGACAAAGGTTTAAAAATAATATCAGGAAGTATTACTTTAGTGAGAGGGTAGTGGATGCATGGAATAGCCTGCCAGCTGAAGTGGTAGAGGTTAACACAGTAAAGGAGTTTAAGCATGCGTGGGATAGGCATACGGCTATCCTAACTATAAGATAATTTCAGGGACTAATGAAAGTATTTAGAAAACTGGGAAGACTAGATGGGCCGAATGGTTCTTATCTGCTGTCACATTCTATGTTTCTATGTTTCTATTTCGGTGCAGGGCGTGTGGCTTCCCTGAGTCCCACTGATAGATGCTCCCTCTACTCTCCTATGGTTGCTGAGAGGAAGGAACATAAGGTCACTTCCTCCCAGCACGGTTGCAGAGAAGGGAAGAGGGAAATATTCAGCTCAACACCGTACGTACCAAGCAGGCAGCACCCCCTTATAGTGTGTACAAACACCCCAGAAACCAAGGATATTGGATTATGTGGTGTGTTTGAAGGCGTGTAAAATTGGAGAACACCTTTACTTGTTCATAGTTGAGGTGAATTATCCATTTGAAGAAAAAAAAACAAAACATTAGAAAGACTAGCAACAGCACCAAGTAAAGAATAGTACAACACAAATTGCAAAGAACGCAGGCTGTTTTTATTGATGCATATTAAAACAAAAGTTAGAGGCAGTTTTCGAAGCTTGGGAGACATTATTACATGGAAGATTTACACATAAGCTCCGGCTTATGAAAGAAATGTCCGCACTGTGCCTTTGGTGGTGCCTCTGCAAATTGGGCATTTTCTGAGAGACGGAGCACAGTCCTTACACACTACTAAATGTCCACAAGGGATAAAAACAATAGAGACTTCCTGGTCCATGCAAATCTTGCATGTTCTTTCTTCTTGGAGCCTTCTTAACTGTTCTTCTACAGGTAGATCTACAAGAAATGAATGCACATGGTTAGTGCTCATATAGGCACTACTGAACATTAATATTGCCATAACAAACCAGTGGAAGTGTCACTAGAAAACAAGTGTAAAATATTTTATAAAATTAATGCACAACCATCAAACATGCATATAAACGTGCATATATTTGAGCAGTGGATAACGAGTTGTAATGTATTGGGGGAGGCAGCATGTAGCATAATATTTAGATTGGTTAAGTAAGCTTGACAAATGAATTTTCCCATTTAAGCAATATGTGCACTTGCATCTGGTGTTACTGATTACAGGACTGTACACATTAGAAAGTAGTCTGAGTAGATTAAGTGAAAGATGAAATCCAGACTATTAGTTTTTTTTTTTTTTTTTTGGTTGGTTTTAAAATCCTTATAGAGTTGAGCTAAGTTCTCTAGCTACAGATCATTTTTTTTACATTTCTGTGTCATTTCTATACATGGATGTGGCCTGAGGCGTAACTAGAAACCATGAGGCCCTGGTGCGAAGATTGCCCTAGGGCCCCCCCCCCATGCATCGCACAACCCGTCAGCCCCTCCATGTGTCTCATTCACGTCCCTCACCATTCTATGTGTCTCATTCACATTCCTCAGCCCCTCCATGTGTCTCATCCACATTCCTCAGCCACTATATGTGTCTGATTCTCAGTTTTCCGATTAAAAATATACTACAGTCAGTTTGCAGAATAAGCCTGGTGCCTATTAATAAATACCACAGTCAATGTGCCCATTAATATCACAGCACGTTTTCCATTTAAAAAAATTCCGGCTTAATGTGGATTGTAGTGATCACTCTTTCTAAAGTATGTATGCGGTTAGTGATCCTGCAATGATCTGCACACCCTAGAAATATTTGACTGACTAAATGTCCAAACATTATTCTCTGTTTATGTGGACAACATGAATGTTGGTATTCATGACAACTCCTACTCTCCATTGCAAACAGTACTTAAAGCAATACAGAGGGGGAAATAACTTACAATATAATTCCTTGTAAAGGTCTGCATCATATTCCTTAACCCCTTAAGGACCAAACTTCTGGAATAAAAGGGAATCATGACATGTCAGGCACGTCATGTGTCCTTAAGGGGTTAAGACAGTTTTTGAATGCTAGAACTGCATTTTTCCCTTTTGCTAGAATGGTTTCGATCAGTTCTTGTGCTTGCAGAGCAGGTGGGGTTTTTTGCTTTATGGACTCGTTTTCAGGTGTGGTTATGATATGAGATGAATGAAGGTCGTTCAGAATGAGAAGTGAGCAGGTCAAGCGTTGAGACAGAGCGACTCGACTTTTTCTGATCACAATGATTTCATCTACAGAAAGAAAAGAAAATAATATTGACAAGCATAACAAAGATTTGATGTGGTGTGTGTAATTCAGCCATTGTATACACTGTTTCCATTATCTTAAGTTTGAAAAACAGAAGATTTTGTTTGAAGCTAGCGGGGATTTGCAACAGGTCTTTTTTGCTCGTAAAACTTTTCTTTACCAAATTTCACATTATTTATATCAGCGGTAACAAAACTTTGTTTCTTTGTTTCTTTCCCCAGTGTGCAGCAGCAAACGGGCAGCAGATACCGGCTTCATTTAGTTGCTCCCCACCTACTATTTAGCTCTACCAGCTGTATATTTAGCTCTGCCCTCAGCGTTTGACATTCTACCTTTCACCACCGGCCCCTGTGTGTGCAAGCTTTGTCAGCCGCCGAATACCCCCTGTTGCCATGGTGCCCTGTGCAACTGCACAGCTCGCACACTCCTAAAGTCGGCCCTGGGTGTGAGGATACAACGACCTATCATCAACAAAAGGTTTGTCTTTTACTTTGTATAAGCTGGGTAATAACAGCTGCTTCGAATAGATCCACTATTCCAGGTCACTCAGAACAAGGTTACAAATTACAGCTAAGATAAACTGATCAATCTGTTAGATATTAAATTATATAATCTGGATAAAGCATTTTTCTGACTTACCTGATCAAGGAGATGCGGATATTTTTCTTGGATTTCTTGAACTAAAGGCTGACCTTTTATATGCAATAACAATTCACATCTGAAGGGAAAACACCAAAGAACATTCAGTTCCACTAAACACTTTACAAACTAAAACTAAATCATCTTTTGTTAAAAAACAAAACAAAAAACTCAACCCATTGTATAGAGTATGACCCATTGCAGGCCAGTGGAAATCCAGTATTGAAGATTGTGCCATGAATCTCCCACTGCACTCCAAGATGTTTGATAGCAGCAGCTTATTATAGCAGTGGCTGCACAGCAGATGACTAGAGCCATCCGAAGCTGGGGTAAACCAAGGAAACAAATGTAATAAGTTAAAAGTTTAAAACTCTGCATTGAGTCGAAATCTGTCAGTCCACTGCTAGGCCCTGGGGAGATAGCGCAGCTAAGCGGACAAGGGCACATGTAGGAGTGTGGGGATAGATGCAGGGGAGGGTCTTTGACAGTGGGTGTATTGTGTGGGTGGGGGTTAGGGCTATGTGAGCTAGCAGGGGGGAGGTCTTACCTCAGTGCCACTTGGGATTCGGGCCAGTGAACAGCTTCCCGCCCGCCCACCCCGAGTAGGTTTAGTTAGTCACAGCGAGTCGGGGGTATGTCCTTGCCAATTAAGTGTGGTTATGTTAAGGATGGAATAAGTTCCTCATGTTTACAGGTCTCAGCCTCCCCTGCTTCAAAAGGTTTAACTTTAGGTTGCCTGAGGTCTCGTGCCCATCGAGCGTGGATAAGGTCGGCTGATGGCAGGCATTGGAATATGTTTTTTATGACGGGGGGGGAGGTGAGAGGCAGTGGTGTTTAGGAGCCACTGCAGGTTTTTATTGGCAAGGACGGGGGGTTCTCTGTATAGCACTGTATGTTGAATTGTTATTTATATATATATGTTGTTTATGTTTTGTTGCTAACAATTTCGTTACAGAAAGAAGAGTTTAATATATGGAGTTATGGGTGTGTTATACAGTAATTTATTTATGTTTTAATAAATGCTGTGGCCTGTTCATCCATACCACGTTGTCTGTCGTTATTGGGGGGAGGTTGAATGGGGTTTAATTATGTTTATGCTGCATCGTAATTCCCCACTACGTACATACATGAATTGAGCCAATAAAGGCATGTCTCCTAGACAAGCTTACATACTTTTAAAGGGCAAGAGATATCACAAGTAGACTCCTCTCTACTCCTTGACCACTTAGATTATATATATGTATAGTCTTGTGGCTTGACTGGTGTGCACATTTTTGTTTAACATTGTATTAACCATATATATATATATATATATATATATATATATATATATATATATATATATATATATATATATATATATATATATATGAAATTAAAATGTAGCGTTTGTTTCCTCATAGTTAAAATGTGCACATGATAAAGTGTATACAGTGATGCCAAAAAAGGTCGATGTTTCAGTCCCAGTGTGGGACTTTCCTCAGGACAGCATAACATAGAATCACATAATTATCAAATATATAGGTATAAGGTACAATTAGTGAACTCACCCCAGGTGTATTGACCAGCCCTCCATGGAGTCCCTAAATGCTATATACGCATGTGTAACTCTAATCCAACCCACCACGTAAGCTCAGGGCGTCCGGGTTGCCATGGTACCCTCCGTTGCTAACCTCTGATTGGTGGGAAGCAGTCCGTTCTCTTTTTACCACATATGGTTCCTGTTGGACTTGTTTTTCTATAGCAACGGATTATACACCTAATAGGTGTCTCCGATCTGGTTGCCGATACCATGGCAACCTAGCCGTCCGCGTTATATGAACATAGGGGATATACATAGGAGAAAAGACATGGTGCCGGTCAATAAAGTAATAATGTGAATAAACAGTGAAGATACAATAAACAGATAAGGTCCATTAAAGATATAAAAATGCCATAAGCATGTGTGGGTTAGTAAAGTGCTTTCTTACTATTAAAGTGCACAAACTGCTCAAGTGCACGCACTCGCTCAGCAAACTGCTAAAGTGCACGCACTCGCTCAGCGTCATGAGGACATCGGCTTTGGTGCCAGGAGCAACGCCCTCGCGGTCAGCCAATTTTCTAAGTGTCCACGCGGTGAGTGCTCCAATTGGATTGCTTGTGCGCGAGGACATTTATCGGCGGGGATACCTACTACATAAGCCGTTCTAAGGTAATGGCTTGGCGCCAGCGGAACCAATAGCGTACTGGACGTCTGCGTCCTTCCTTCCTATTTTTTTTTTATTTTTGTTGTGGTATTCTATTGGGGTCAAGGTAACTTGGGGTGGACTATATTGTATGTTTAAGTACTGGCTTTTTAGGGCGTTTTTTGAGACAGGAGATTTTTGGTTACAAGTTACCGGTATATGGCTTTCAAGGTGAGTTAAGTTATTGTTACAACATGTTATTAAACTTAATAAAGGACCACGGTCTTTTCTTCCACGTATCTGTCTCGGTGTGTTTATTATTGCAGTTAAACTTATATGTGGTTTGTTATGTATATGGTTTAATCCTAA
Organism: Pelobates fuscus; assembly: GCF_036172605.1. Lineage (NCBI taxonomy): Eukaryota > Metazoa > Chordata > Amphibia > Anura > Pelobatidae > Pelobates > Pelobates fuscus. Next base: position 450,676,560 of record NC_086317.1, read on the forward strand.
TAAGACTAGGAATGGTCAGATACTACACAAGTCCTTGGGGGCAGCATAATGGAATGTCTGTTTACCCTGCCCATATCGGACAGTCATGTTACAAGAGGAGGTCTGCTGCAAGTCAGGACTAAATAATACTTGCCACTGCATAAAACCTGAAATTTGGAGGCCTTATCACAATTCAATAAGTAAACCCCAAAGTGGTTCATACTAATAAAAATTGACTGAGCTTCTTTACTGTAGCATGTAAATCAAAATATAAAATATTCAGCAATGCATTTGTTGTGTTGGTCATGTGATTACCTGGGAAACTAATTTGCATTCTCAACTGAAGGGTCATCTCCAGAATGCCAACGTGTGAGGCCACCATCACAACAAAAGCACTTTACATGATTGTGGGAAGGTGGTGAGTGTGACAGGGTTAGGGGGCATTACTTAAACAGGGGGATAGTGTGACAGGGTTTAGGGGATTCGTATAATATGGTTAGTGGGGTTAGTGTGACAGGGTTAGGGGTTAGTGTGACAGGGTTAGGGGGTTAGTGAAACAGGGTTAGAGGGTTAGAGGGTTAGTGTGACATGTCTATGGGGGTTAGTGTGACAGGGTTAGGGGGTTAGTGTGACAGGGTTAGGGGGTTAGTATAATATGGTTAGTGGGGTTAGTGTGACAGGGTTAGGGAAACAGGGTTAGAGGGTTAGTGTAACATGTCTACGGGGATTAGTGTTTTAGGGTTAGGGGTCAGTGTGACATGTCTATGGGGGTTAGTGTGACAGGGTTAGGGGGTTAGTGTGACTGGGTTTAGGGGGTTAGTATAATATGGTTAGTGGGGTTAGTGTGACAGGGTTAGGGAAACAGGGTTAGAGGGTTAGTGTAACATGTCTACGGGGATTAGTGTTTTAGGGTTAGGGGTCAGTGTGACATGTCTATGGGGGTTAGTGTGACAGGGTTAGGGGGTTAGTGTGACTGGGTTTAGGGGGTTAGTATAATATGGTTAGTGGGGTTAGTGTGACAGGGTTAGGGAAACAGGGTTAGAGGGTTAGTGTAACATGTCTACGGGGATTAGTGTTTTAGGGTTAGGGGTCAGTGTGACATGTCTATGGGGGTTAGTGTGATAGGGTTAGGGGTTAGTGTGACAGGGTTAGGGGGTCAATGTGACATGTCTATGGGGGTTAGTGTGACAGGGTTAGGGGGTTAGTGTGAAGTGTTTAGGGGGGTTAGTGTGACAAGATTAGGGGGGGATTAGTGTAGTAGGGTTAGTGTTACCGGGTTAGAGGGTTAGGAGGTTAGTGGGACAGGGTTAGAGGGGACATGTCAACAGGGGTTAGTGTGTTAGGGTTAGGTCCGTTACAGTGTAACATGTCTATGGGGGTTAGTGTGATAGAGTTAGGGGTGTGACAGGGTTAGGGGGGTTAGTGTGACAGGATTAGGGGGGGTTAGTGTAGCAGGGTTAGTGTTACAGGGTTAGAGGGTTAGGAGGTTAGTGTGACAGCGTTAGAGGGGAAGGGGGTTAGTGTGACATGTCAACAGGGGTTAGTGTGTTAGGGTTAGGGGGTTAGTGTAACATGTCTATGGGAGTTAGTGTGATAGGGTTAGGGGTTAGTGAGAGAGGGTTAGTTTGAGAAGGTTAGGGGGTTAGTGTGACAAGGTTAGGGGGGTTAGTGTGACAGGGTTAGGGGGTTAGTATAATATGGTTAGTGGGGTTAGTGTGACAAAGTTAAGGAGGGTTAGTGAAACCGGGTTAGGGGGTTAGTGTGACAGGGTTAGTGAAGCAGGGTTAGAGGGTTAGTGTGAATGTCTATGGGGGTTAGAATCACAGGGTTAGGAGGTTAGTGTGACGGGGTTAGGGGGTTAGTGTGACAGGGTTAGGGGTGTTAGTGTGAAATATTTAGGGGATTAGTTTAATAGGGTTAGTGAGGGTAGTGTGACAGGGTTAGGGGGGATTAGTGTAGCAGAGTTAGAGTAACAGGGTTAGTGTGACATGTCTAATAAAGTAAGTGTGATAGGGTTAGGGGGTTAGTGAGATAGGGTTAGTGAGATAGGGGCTAGTGTGACAAGGTTAGGGGGTTAGTGAGATAGGGTTAGTGTGACAAGGTTAGGGGTTAGTGAAACAGGGTTAGGGGGTTAGTGTGACAAGGTTAGGGGTTAGTGTGACAAGGTTAGGGGGTTAATATAATATGGTTAGTGGGATAAGTGTAACAGGGTTAAGGAGTGTTAGTGAAACAGGTTTAGGGGGCTAGTAAAACAGGGTTTAGGGGGTTAGTATAATATGGTTAGTGGGATTAGTTTGAGAAGGTTAATGAAACAGGGTTAGAGGGTTAGTGTGACAGGGTTAGGGGGTTAGTGTGACAGGGTTAGGAGGTTAGTGTGACATGTCTACGGGGTTTAGTGTGATATGTTTAACCCCTTAAGGACACATGACATGTGTGACATGTCATGATTCCCTTTTATTCCAGAAGTTTGGTCATTAAGGGGTTAAGGGGGTTAGTGTGACAGGGTTATGGGGGATTAGTGTAGCAGGGTTAGTGTGACAGGGTTAGGGGGTTAGTGTGACTGGGTTAGGGGGTTAGTATAATATGGTTAGTGGGATAAGTGTAACAGGGTTAAGGAGTGTTAGTGAAACAGGTTTAGGGGGCTAGTGAAACAGGGTTTAGGGGGTTAGTATAATATGGCTAGTGGGATTAGTGTGAGAAGGTTAATGAAACAGGGTTAGAGGGTTAGTGTGACAGGGTTAGGGGGTTAGTGTGACAGGGTTAGGGGTTAGTGTGACATGTCTACAGGGTTTAGTGTGATATGTTTAGGGGGTTAGTGTGACAGGGTTGTGGTGAATTAGTGTAGCAGGGTTAGTGTGACAGGGTTAGGGGGTTAGTGTGACTGGGTTAGGGGGTTAGTATAATATGGTTAGGGGGGTTAGTGTGACAGGGTTAAGGAGGGTTAGTGAAAGAGGCAGGGATGTATTTACCACAAGGCAAACAATGCATTTGCCTAGGGCGGCACTTTCGGGGAGGGGGGGTGCCAAAAAATGCCACCCCAAGCTCCTGGACAAATGCTTGCCTCGTGTTCACCTTACTGTGAGTGAGTGTAGCTGTCGTTGTGTGTCTGTGAGTGAGAATGGATGTGCCTGTGAGTGTGTGTCAGTGTGTGTATGTCATTTTATGTGTATCTAAGAGTGTGTACCTGTCAGTGAGTGGGTGTGTCAGTGTGTGTCTGCCAGTGAAAGTGTGTGTTGGTTAAACAGTGTGTACTTATAACTGTATGTGTGTGCCAATGACTGTGTATCTGTCAGTGAGTGTATATCGGTGCATGTATCAATGAGGGCATGTGTCTGTCAGTCAAAAAAATGGCCATGAAACGAATTGGGGGGGCAAATTTAGATTTTGGGGGTGCCCAAATTTAGTCTCGCCTAGGGCAGCACAAATCCAAAATACACCTCTGGAAAGTGGGTTAGGGGGTTAGTGTGACTGGGTTAGGCGGTTAGTATAATATGGTTAGGGGGGTTAGTGTGACAGGGTTAAGGAGGGCTAGTGAAAGAGGGTTAGGGGGTTAGTGTGACTGGGTTAGGGTGTTAGTGTGACAAGGTTAGGGGGGTTAGTCAGTGGCGTACATACCAGGGTCGCAGGTGTCGCGGCTGCGACCGGGCCGGCCCACCAGGGGGTCCAGCCGCCCCTGCGACCCGGTATGTACGCACTGGGCCAGCCTCTTCTCCTGGGGGGCCCAGGAGGCGGCCACCTCCGGGCCCCCCGAGGCTGGCCCTGCTTACACCCGGCGGGCAGGCAGGCTGGCCGGTGCGCGAGGGAGCACTCTTCCCGGAGTGCTTCCTCTTCAGCTCCCTCGCGCACTGCAATGATACTGGAGCCGGAAGATGACGTCATCTTCCGGCTCCGGTATCATTACGGTGCGCGAGGGAGCTGAAGAGGAAGCACTCAGGGGAGAGTGCTCCCTCGCGCACCGGCCAGCCTGCCTGCCCGCCGGGTGACCGGCCCCCCAGGAGCCCAGCAGCACCACTGGACCCCAGGGAATCCCCTCAGCACTCCAAAAGGTAAGGAGGCTGGGGGGATTACATTTTTAAAAAGTGTGTGTGTGTGTTAGTGTGTGTGTGTTAGTGTTACTGTGAGTGTTAGTGTGTGTGTGTGTGTTACTCTGAGTGTTAGTGTGTGTGTGTGTGTGTTAGTGTTACTGTGAGTGTTAGTGTGTGTGTTAGTGTTAGTGTTACTCTGAGTGTTAGTGTGTGTGTGTTAGTGTTAATGTGAGTGTTAGTGTTACTGTGAGTGTTAGTGTGTGTGTTACTGTGTGTGTTAGTGTGTGTTAGTGTTACTGTGTGTGTTAGTGTGTGTGTTAGTGTTAGTGTGAGTGTTAGTGTGTGTTAGTGTTACTGTGTGTGTTACTGAGAGTGTTAGTGTGTGTGTTAGTGTTACTGTGAGTGTTACTGTGTGTGTGTTAGTGTGTGTGTCTGCTAGTGAGTGTCAGGGAGTGTGTTACTGTGTGTGTCTGTTACTGAGTGTGTTTGTGTTAGTGAGTCTGTTTGATGTCTGTTAGTGAGTGTGTGTTTGTCAGTGAGAGTGTATGTTTTGTAAGTGAGTGTGTATGTATGTCTGTCGCTGAGTGTGTCTCTGTCAGTAAATGTGTGTGTCTGTTAGCTAGTGTGTATGCGTCTGTTCGTGAGAGTGTGTGTGTGTCTTCAGCACTTACCTTTCTCCAGCGCCGGACTCCCTTGGCGCTGGGGATCCCTCCGCCGCTCAGCTCCGAATGCGCATGCACGGCAAGAGCCGTGCGCGCATTCAAACCGCCCATAGGAAAGCATTACTCAATGCTTTCCTATGGACGTTCAGTGTCTTAGAATCGCGGAAGCTCCCCTAGCGGCTGTCAGTGAGACAGCCGCTAGAGGCTGGATTAACCCTCAGTGAAACATAGCAGTTTCTCTAAAACTGCTATGCTTTTAGCTGCAGGGTTAAAACTAGAGGGACCTGACACCCAGACCACTTAATTGAGCTGATGTGATCTGGGTGTCTGTAGTGGTCCTTTAACCCCTTAAGGACACATGACATATGTGACATGTCATGATTCCCTTTTATTACAGAAGTTTGGTCCTTAAGGGGTTAAGTGTGTGTGCATCTGCATGCACTGGTGTACATACCGCGGTCGCAGGGGTCGCAACCCTGCAACCCCTGCGACCAGGTGCCCGCCGCCATGTGTTGCGGCCCCGGCCTGCGCAGAGTAAGCGTGCAGGGGGGGCCCACGGATCAATTTTCGCACCGGGGCCCCATAGGTCATGTGTACGCCACTGGGGTTAGTGTGACAGGGTTAGGTGGGTTAGTGTGACCGGATTAGGAGGTTAGTGTGACAGGGTTAGGGATAAAGATAGGGATAGAAATTTAGATGTTCCTATAGCCATGCTTTTAAAGCAAATGATCAATAGAGGCATACATAAATCTAAAGATGGAATAGACTTTAAATGGTATTTGTCACTTTACCTATAAATTATACTCCTTTGAAAAAGCATAACATTTTATCTGTACATTATTCTATGTGCTTTATGTAAACAGGTCTTTCTCCAACCTGTCATTTCTTACCCATATATTCTATGCCACAGATGTGACGGACGTAGGAGAGCAGAAGAGACCTCCTACAGGTGGTGCTTTTTCTTTCCACACATGGCAACCAAATTGCATATTCTGTGCGAGACGATGCTGTCATCGCTGGCTTGGGAGTATTGGAACAGAGTGACTCCTGTCACTCCATTTAGACACCAGCAAGGCCAAATTAAAGGAGACTGCGGATGGAGCAAGGGTGGACTTGAGATGGTTGCTACATGAAGGCTAACGCCCACAAAGCTGAAGACATGGCAGTGTTGGTGCTGGATTGGAGGCAAGGGGAGTTTATCTCAAAATGTTGCATTAAATACAATCCTGTATATTTGTGATATATGATGTATTTACCCAGGGCCGGTGCAAAGATTTTTGCCGCCCTTGGCAAAAGTAAAGTTTGCCACCCCCCCCCATATGACAATGCCCCACCCATATGACCTGCCATGTTAACTAACGCTAGTGCTGCAGTGCTGCAGTGCCGCCGTGTTTATATTAAAAGGCCTGCAGGGACAGGTTATAGACACCAGAACCACTACATTAAGCTGCAGTGGTTCTGGGGACTATAGTGTTTCTTTAATGTGAGGTAAATTAGAGATTAGTGCCACAAATAATATACTAGATTGCCTACTTACAACCAGATGAGGATGATGATGGGCTCTAGCTGCAGTCTGGCTCCACTGGTCTGGTGTAGAATAGGATCTCTGGAGGCTGTTTGTAACTGTGGTCACAAAAATCAATGTTCTGGGAGAACGGGAAGCAGCTCCATTTTTTGGGGGCCCTTTACACAGCTCAAGGTCTGGGTCCCAGGGTCCACCTTCATGTTCCACCAATAAGTTTGTTCACAGGGGGTGGAGTGTGTAGGGGATGTCCTGATTTGTGTGTAAGGAATGAATTGTGTGAATCTGTGTTTGTATGTGTAAGGGCTGCAAGATGTGTTTCTGTGTATGTAAGGGATGAAGTGTGTGTAAGGGTTGCATTGTGTGTGTAATGCATTGTGTGTTTTTCTGTGTGCAAGGAGTTCATTGTCTTTGTGTGTAAGGGGTGCATTGTGTGTGATTGTGTGTGTGTGTGTGATGGATGTCAATCTCTCCCTGCTCCCTTGTCACTCTCTTCTCCCCCCCTCCCTTGTTACTCTCATTCCCCCTCCCTCCCCTGTCACTCCCCCCCTGTCAATTTCTCTCTATTCGTCAATTCCCCTCCCTGTCAAAGTCTTCCCCCCCTCCCTGTCAATTTCTTTCTCCCCCCTCCCTGTTAGTTTCCCCCCTGTTAGTTTCTTCCCCCCACCTCCCTGTTAGTTTCTTTCCCCCACCTCCCTGTTAGTTTCTTTCCCCCCTCCCTGTTAGTTTCTTTTCCCCCACCTACCTGTTAGTTTCTTTCCCCCCACCTACCTGTTAGTTTCTTTCTCCCCCCCTTCCCCCTGTCAGTTTCTTTCTCCCCCCCCTGTCAGTTTCTTTCTCCCCCCCTGTCAGTTTCTCCCCCCTCCCCCTGTCAGTTTCTTTCTTCCCCCTCCCTCCCTGTTTCTTTCTTCCCTCTCCCTCCCTGTTTCTTTCTTCCCCCTCCCTCCCTCCCTCCCTGTTTCTTTCTTCCCCCTCTCTCCCTCCCTCCCTGTTTTTTTCTTCCCCCTCCCTCCCTCCCTCCCTGTTTCTTTCTCCCCCCTCCCTCCCTCTCTCCCTGTTTCTTTCTTCCCCCTCCCTCCCTCCCTCCCTCCCTGTTTCTTTCTTTCCCCTCCCTCCCTCCCTGTTTCTTTCTTCCCCCTCCCTCCCTCCCTGTTTCTTTCTTCCCCCTCCCTCCCTGTTTCTTTCTTCCCCCTCCCTCCCTGTTTCTTTCTTCCCCCTCCCTCCCTCCCTGTTTCTTTCTTCCCCCTCCCTCCCTGTTTCTTTCTTCCCCCTCCCTCCCTGTTTCTTTCTTCCACCTCCCTCCCTGTTTCTTTCTTCCCCCTCCCTCCCTCCCTGTTTCTTTCTTTCCCCTCCCTCTCTCCCTCCCTGTTTCTTTCTTTCCCCCCCTCCCTCCCTGTTTCTTTCTTCCCCCTCTCTCCCTCCCTCTCTGCTTCTTTCCCCTCCCTCCCTCCCCTTCCTCTGTTGTAGTGTGGCCGAGCTCTGTATGGTCCGGCCGGGTACAGGGAGCTTTTGTTTCCTGTACCCGGCCGGACTAACAGGAAGTGCACACTCAGTGTTCACTTCCTGTTAGTCCGGCCGGGTACAGGAGACAGATGCTCCCTGTACCGGCGGACCATACAGGGCTCGGCTACGCTACAGTGAGGGAGTGACAGGAGGGAGCGCTGAGCTATGGCTATGAGCTATGGCTGTGCCCGGGCGGTGCGCCCTCATGGACGCACCAGCCCGGGCAAAGCTGCAGCCGCCTGAGGCTCTCTGCAGAGCGCTCGGGCGGCTGCAGCATGAGGGGGGCCGGCGCTCCTGGTGGCGCCCCTTCCCAAGGGGCGCCCTAGGCGGCTGCCTAGTCCGCCTAACAGGTAGTGCCGGCCCTGTATTTACCAACGCTTTATCTTTAATGAAAATTCTATTTCTTTCACCAGCATGAAAACGATTACTGCAAAAAAGGCAACTACCCACCACATTGCTTCATATTCTGAGACCATTTTGACAATGGAAGAAAAGTTGGGTCACAAAGTGTCACAATCTAGAAAAGGAAAAAAAAGGTTTTAGTTAGTCATCATTAAAGCTTCTCTGAAAAACTCCTTATGAAATACTCACAAAATTCACTGAAATTCCAACTCAGTCAAGGGACTTTTTTGTGTACACCTATTTGTCAAGCCGATGTAAAAAATGCAGTGCTAAGCCTTGTCTAGCCCCTATCCATCACTAGTGATGGTAGAAGGGAAAAAGACTGTCTATATAGAATACAGAGATATCCTGCATAGTTTTACAGCACTGATGTCAGCTCCTAACATCTGAAGCGCCAGGTGCTCAAAAGGACCGAATGGAACAAAGTGGCAGCACCCACAAAGGACAGATTCACCTTCCCCTGAACCACCCGACACCCAGCTGCAATGTCACCGTCGGGGGTCTTTGTAATTAATGCAGACATCGGACGATGACAGAGCTGCTTTAACTCTTAAGATAAATCTTGTTTCACTAGTTTGTGTAGGGATACTCTAGGCACCATAATAGCTACATGCCATTGAAGTGTTTATTGTGTTTATGGTGCCTGGAGTGCACAAGCACTGTTCCATATTTCAAATTGTTAAACCATTTTGAATCAGTTTAACAGTGAAAGAATTGATCCAAGCACCATGACAGCTTTAGTGATTAGAATTGGTCATGGTGCTTGGAAGTCCATAAGCACAGCGCTTCAGTAAGAATATTTTGTTTTGTTACCAGAGGTGTAAACCTACCTCTTGCAAGATCATTAGCAAGCCTCAAAAACTACAGTTCTGGGCCAAAGTTAAATCTGTGCATGAAAAAAACAAAATAATAAAGTCCATCAGCACACATAGATTCCAATGGCGGCACAGTCCCTCAATACCATCCTAAGACCTCCCTTGATGACATCCCTCTTCTCCTGCAGTCACGAGGAGTAATATCCCAGAAGGATGATTGGGTTGCAGGGAGAACTTGGATGTAAGGGGAGCTTACTCTTACTTTACTTCTCTTTATCAGGAAGGTTAATAAAAATGAAAAAAAAATACATTGTTGTGGTTGGAGCAACCCTAGCCTCTAGTCACCTTCAACCCTACCTTAGCAATACCTCCAGGAGGTGTTCTTACCTGGGGTCTGCTGCTTGCTCCTTGCCTCTCCTGTTCTGGTATGGAGAGCTACTGCTAGGAGCTTCTGTTAGCTCTGCTGTGAAGGGCCAGCTCATTGACTGCACCACCAGGCGTAGCTCAGCAGAGAGGCAGTGTCTGATGTCTAATGGACCCAACATAAGAAGACAAACTGTTGGCAAGTGATTTGACTACTTACAAATCAGTGACAGGGCACTCTTGGCACCATACCCACTACAGAATACTATATAGAGGTTATTTGAGTTCATTTAAATGAATCTAATATTGTTTAACACTAAACTTTGAGACAGCCCCCACTTCAAGGAGATGAGGTTAAAAAAATAAAAAAGGGAATAATAGAATTTATAATGTATCTAGGTAAAAACAGAATTGAAAAGTAATGGCAGGATTAAAGAACAAAAAGACATCAAAGGATTGTTTCAATTATAAAAAATAGCTAAAGATAGTTTTAAGAAAGGAAGGATAAAATGCAAAGCGATAATAATAAAAAATAAATAAAAGACAACTGGCAAAAGCCAAGGTTCAGAAATTGAAAGTTGTAAAAAAAAAGAAAGAAATTAAATCGGGGTCAGTCCATCTCAGGTGGTCCAATAATTGTAAAGTTAGTCACTTGATCATTTTTTGATTTTCCTATTAGAGTGATTGCCTCTATGTATTGGTATTGCAAAACATTTTGCTCATTTTTATTCTACCTGGTTTAACCACAGCAGCCATATTTGAGTCATGGCTGTTGTAGCTCCAAGGAACAACAAGGTACGTGTACATATATAAATACATTGTATATTCTTGTTCCTTAGCCTTAGAACTTAAGTTCCAATGTAAATCTCAAGAATTCCACTTTTAGGGACAATGTATAATGAGCAAGGTCCAACTCTCTGTCCTAACTTTTGTTCTTTTGTTTTTAGGAGTATCTAGGCAAGGACATGTATGCAGAACATTTCAGGTTTGAGACTTCTCTTTTTATGGGAGTGAGAAAGTACAGTTTTTGTAATATTTCACCTCACTTTTGAATTGAATATTTCTAGTGGGACCAGATAGGATTTTTCACAGATTTAAAGGTATAGTGCCAGGAAAACATACTCAGGCCCCCCCTCCCGCCTGGCTCTGGGATGAGGAAAGGGTTAAAACTTACCTTAATTCCAGCGCCGGGCGGGGAGCTCTCCTCCTCCTCTCCGCCTCCGATCCTCCCTTTCGGCTGAATGCGCATGCGCGGCAAGAGCTGCGCGCGCATTCAGCCGGTCTCATAGGAAAGCATTTACAATGCTTTCCTATGGACGTCCAGCATCTCCTCACTGTGATTTTCACAGTGAGAATCACGCAAGCGCCTCTAGCGACTGTCAGTGAGACAGCCACTAGAGGATTTGGAGGCTGGATTAACCCTATTATAAACATAGCAGTTTATCTGAAACTGCTATGTTTATAAAAAAAAAAAAAAGGGTTAATCCTAGATGGACCTGGCACCCAGACCACTTCATTAAGCTGAAGTGGTCTGGGTGCCTAGAGTGGTCCTTTAACCCCTTAAGGACCAAACTTCTAAAATAAAAGGCAATCATTACATGTCACACACGTCATGTGTCCTTAAGGGGTTAAGTTATCAATGGTAAAGTTCTGCTGTAAAATGTTTGAGTTTGAGATTCTACTGCTTACAGAGCTAGGAGCCTAGGACTAATAGACATCTGGGGAAAGCCTATTAATGTGTTTTGAGAAATGAACATATGTAATACAAGCAACCTATGCTGGAACACTTGAGACAATTTAACCCAATACTATGTTAAAAAAAAAAAAAACACAAACTGAAAACCAGAGTTAAACTGAAACCCAAGAGGAAGGGGAACTGGTAAATGAGATTATGCCTTCTTTCTATGGAATGACAGGGGTGAATGACAGAAGGGAAGGAACATGGATATCAATAATAAAAAAAAGAAAAATGAAATTACTGTGAAAGAAAAACACACAAACAAACGATTACTGTGGGTATTCTCTAACTTGAGTTACAGGATCTGAGAATCAGATCAAGAGAGATGTTTGCTGCATTCTATAGAACGACAAGGATGAGTGACACCATTAATAGAAAAAACATAAACTGCTGTGGATTAACAACCACAAAACAGACTACATGAATAAATATCGTGGGCAGTCTGTAACTACAGGGACATGTTCTGTAATGCAGGTTAAACCAGATTATTGCTGCATTCTATGGTATGACAAGGTGAATGACCTTTAGACATTTACATCATTTGGCAATGTTTATGGTGCCAGGAGTGCCCCCCTCCAGCGGAAATAGCCGAATAGTTTTAAAACAGTTTGCCTTGGGGTCTGCTTGGCGCCACTCCCTACCTCTACCACAGCCTCATTGGGAGCCGCAAGCCCTTTGCCTGAACTAATCCTGGTAGTGCAGGACTTAGCTCATTGTTTGAGAACTATTAGCTGATGCTGTAAGCATTGCGGAGAGCTAACAGACACATCTAATTAGCAGCTTTTGGCTCTCCAGACTGTTAAAAGGAGGCAGGTAGTGGCGCTCAACCACAGGTAAGAAGTCAATCTGTTCTAAACCTGTTCTAAAACTACCAAGGCACTCCTGGCACCATAACCACAGCAAAACTATTCTATTGGCATTTGGTAGGGCCTTGTCATAACATAGAATAACCTGGAATGCAGCAATAACCTCACTTAATCCGAGGTAAAAAAAAAAAGGAAACAGCCTTTCTTGTGACTACGAAAGCAAAGTGATTTCTGACATATTACCATACATAGTTCCACCAATGAAACACCTAGGCTTCTCACTATCTTAGTTAAAGCCACTAACCATGTGGCACTTAAGTATTGACCCATAATAGGTCAAGACTGTAAATCAATAATATAATAATAACAGCTCATGATATTTCAGGTTTAAAATAAATGTGTATAAATAGAAAAATTCATACATACATACATATATGTATATATATATATATAAATCAGACTTACCCCTGATAGTTGTACGAAAGCTTTGTAACGAAGAACAAGTTTCTAATGTTTTTTCTGAAATTTGCTGGATGGATACCTTCCTTTTCTGTAAGCTTTTATACACGTGTCGTGAATTTCCCATGCCCTTTATAAATGTGTGTTGTGTCATGAATGATGGCAACACCCTTTCACTGACATTATCCTTCATAAGAGTCAGCCACGATTTCAATATGCAGAGGGAAAAAACTGAGGGAGAACAATCGTTCAGACATGTCAATTACAATTTCATTGCCTCCTGCCTCACCGAACCCGCTCGAACAAATGCGGAAAATAGTAAGATAATATTTATCCGGGGTCCGCACATAGTATTTCCCTGAAGGGTATGTCTACTTCCACTTCATATTCTGTAATAGCTAATAGGCTTTGACACCTACACATTAGTCTATCGTTACCCCTTTTACTTTTCTGAAGTACAGATTACCGAAGATCTCTTACTCTGCTGCATCTTTGTTTAATCGCATTGAGACCTGTGAGTCTCACACATACACCTACTGCCCTATTGTACTACTATAAATATGTTTGTTTGCTTTAATAAAGCCTTGTTAAAAATCAAAATATCTCCATAGGCGCTAGTTTTGTTATTGCTGTGATGACCAATTACCTAATAATTGCTGCCTGTACCTTTACTACTTTACTATACTTTAACTGTGTATGCAATTATACTGTATTGTACTGTAAAAGGTAATGCCATTGGTGTGGCATTATGGTTATATGCCAATAAACTTCAATTTAAAAACTAAAAAACTGAGGGGGAATATCTACATATTGTCTAACATGGCACTCCAACCCTGCCTCGTTCCATGCCATGGAATATCACCCATTACAGCTCTCTGCCCACTATCAGAACTACATTCACTAGGATTGCGAATTGTAGTGAAATTCAGTTTTAGGCCAAAATAGCGATGTTTTCGTTTCGGCTATGTTGGCTTTAAATTTGACCATTTCCACTTTAGTGATTAACCATTTTAAAAAGGTTACCGATAGCCTAATTGTTTTCCTCAGATCACATGCAGACCTGAAGAATCAGCTGATTTTCTGTATAATAACCTCCTATTCTGCCAGCCGATCCCTCAAATAATATAAGGGAGTAGACCATTATATTGGTAGTGGGAGTTTTTATTTTGCCTTTAGTATGTAATCTTTTTGTCTGTAGTTTATTTGTTCTGGTATTTTTTTTGTTTTATTATTTTACCAACTTTGATTAAAAAAGCCACAAAGGTAAATTGCATGACAGGTGCATAGTCAGACCCTTGAGCATTAAGAATAAAATACCCAATTATGGCCGGACACCAATATGTTGGGTAAAATTATGTCCACAGCTTTTAATATTATATAATATCAATTTTAATACAAAAAAGTCATTGTCAAACAAACCCAGTACACAGTATATAACTAGCCTCCCACAACATTACAATGACCCCAAAATTACCAACATAACACCGTAACAAAATAACATAAATAACATCATGAAACATAATAAAGTGCAAACAACTTCCCCGAATGATACAATGTACGGGTATACAGAGATACCCCTACAGCCCCAGTTTCTAAGCCACAGCTCGAAAACCTACCATACCAACTTCCCGAATGACCAAATGTACGGGTATACTGGTATACGTCTAAAACTCCAAGTTCTGAGTCACAGGCCAGCTCAAAACCTACCATACCAACTTTTAAAACACATTATTCAATCCATAATAACAACCCAATCCACCACCCCCAATTTAATTATCCAGCCCACCACCGCTGTGACCAGATGCAGGATAGCTCTGTCACGGGAGTCATACCCCAACACGCAGGAAAGAGGAAAGCCACAAAAAGTGGATCTGAAAGACGTATTACCGAGCCTCAGAGTGGCCAGACTTAACGTATAATACAACAAGGAACAGGGTCAAGATAAATCAAGGATAACAGAAATACTCAGAGTCAATAACCTGTAGCGCTATAATCTCTCTATGCAGTATCCCTACGGACAAGGATAACAGAAGGGACTCATGTGTTATAAGAGGTGTCTGGAGGGGTCTACCATCTATGGCCTCAATGGCCAAAGGTGTGGATTTCTCCCTCAGAGGGATAAGAAGGTTGTTTACAAATCTCTTCTCAATAAAACATTCAGCAGCTCCTGAATCGACAAGAGACTTACAAGGAATGTTATGAGCACCCCAAGATAGAATTACTGAGAGGAGGAACCTGTTGTGAGGCATGAGAGAGGACGATTTCATTACACCTAAGGCCGGTCCTCTAACGGTGCTTAGGTGCGGAGCTTTTCCGGACGAATTGGTCAGTTTAGACGCAGATGTCCCTTTTACCACAATACAGGCCTTACCCCTCAGCCCTACGATATTGTTTCTCCGCCTCTGAGAGCTTCATCACTCCCAGTTGCATAGGTTCGGATTGGATAGCAACTGCAGGATCAGATGGAGTCACAAGAGGAGCAGGGGAAACAGGGGTATGGATAGTCCGTGTCTTGGTTTTAGCCCCCTCCCTAAGGCGGTTATCAATATCCATCTGGAAGATCTTTAGCTGCTGTTTCATCTAATAAAGCCTCAGAGAGCCCTTCTGAAAAAGCAGTTACCAAACCGCTGTTTGTCCAATCTACCTCGGCCGCTAGTGTGCGGAATTCTATGGCGTAATCAGCAACGGATCTATTTCCCTGTTTTATTCACATTAACGCTTTGGTCGCCTTCTTAACTTTCCCAAGAGGTTCAAAAGATCTTTTGAATCCAGTAATGAATTCCATGTAGTTGTAAGCTACAGTCCTACCACTTTCCCATAAGGGATTGGTACATGCTAAGGCTTTACCGGATAGTTGGTTCATTAAATATCCGAACTTTGCCCTGTCAGAAGGGAAAGAGCCAGGAGATGCCTAAAAGTGGTATTCTATCTTGGACCCATTCTCTTTAATATTTTTATTAGTGATATTGCACAAGGTCTTGATGGTAAGGTATGTATTTTTGCTGATGATACTAAGATATGTAACAGGGCTGATGTTCCAGAAGGGATAAGCCAAATGGCAAATGATTTAGGTAAACTAGAAAAATGGTCAGAGTTGTGGCAACTGAAATTTAATGTGGATCAGTGCAAGATAATGCATCTTGGACGTAAAAACCCAAGGGCAGAGTACAGAATATATGATAGAGTCCTAACCTCAACATCTGAGGAAAGGGATTTAGGGGTGATTATTTCTGATGACTTAAAGGTAGGCAGACAATGTAATAGAGCAGAAGGAAATGCTAGCAGAATGCTTGGTTGTATAGGGAGAGGTATTAGCAGTAGAGAGAGGGAAGTGCTCATGCAATTGTACAGAACCCTGGTGAGACCTCACTTGGAGTATTGTACGCAGTACTGGAGACCTTATCTTCAGAAGGATATTGATACTTTAGAGCAGGGGTCAAGTCCTGGGGAAAAAAGTGTGGGAACTCACCCAAGATTCCCGCGCCCTCTTCCCTCCCCCCCTTAAAAAAATGTACACTCCTATGCATATAGTGCAGTGCAGGGTGTGTATAATGAATATACTGTGTTTGTAGTGAATGCAGAGTATGAATAATAAATGTAGTGTGTTTGTAGTGAGTGCAGTGTGTATAATAAATGTAGTGTGTTTGTAGTGAGTGCAGAGTGTGTATAATGGGCTGAACTGGAAGTTTGTAGAACTAACTTTAGAAGCATATGGAATAGATGGATGGATGATAAGAGGAATCATGGCCCTATATAAAAACCCTTCTACTAGAATAGTAGGCCCAAACGTATGTTCCGATTGGGTACCAGTAAAAAATGGAGTGAGACAAGGGTGTCCGCTCTCACCTCTACTATACATCCTCTCAATAGAACCTCTAGCGGAAAACATTAGAAACAATGTAGATATAAAGGGATATAGAACAGGAGATAAAGAATCAAAAATTAGTCTCTATGCGGATGATATCCTTTTAACAATCACTGAGCCAATTAGATCATTGAAGTATCTAATGGAGGAAGTTAGGCGGTATAGCCAACTAGCAAATTATAAACTGAATAATGAAAAAACAGTTGTAATGAGTATTGAATTAGATAAAAAAATCAAGAGAGGAAATTAGCAATCTCTATGCATTTACATGGGCACCCCAGAAATTTGACTGTTTAGGAATATCTTATACGAAGAATATAGAGAGAATGATGGAAGAAAACTTTTTGAGTCTCTTAAAAAGTACAAACTTACTACTAAAGGATTGGAGAAATATGCAGATTACGTGGTGGGGCCGCATTAATGTCATCAGCTCTTATGTTATCCCTAAGTGGAATTATCTATTTCAGATGATTCCACTCAGGGTTCCAGATAGCTGGTTGACGCTATTACAAAATAACTTGGAGAGCTTTATTAACAAGGGCAAGAAGAATAGAATAAATAGAAATACATTATCACTAAAGACCAAGGAGGGAGGACTAAATTTCCCTAATATAAAATTTATATATTGGGCTAACATGATAACGCATATGTATAGGTCCCAAACGGCGGCGGCTAAAGAAGAAAGTTGGTTTAGTATTGAAATGGAAGATTTGAGA
The DNA here is from genome assembly GCF_036172605.1 of Pelobates fuscus. Taxonomy (NCBI): domain Eukaryota; kingdom Metazoa; phylum Chordata; class Amphibia; order Anura; family Pelobatidae; genus Pelobates; species Pelobates fuscus. The sequence continues at coordinate 450,693,415 of NC_086317.1, forward strand.
CTAAAAAATATAGAGGGTATACTTTGGAATACGAAACCATTAGAGAAGATGAGGATTGATATTAAAAATAATATTATATGGGCTCAATTGCAGCCCGTTTGGGAAGAAATTAAAAAGAAAATGGGTCTTAAATATACAATTCTAGATACAGCAAATCTGAGCGTAATTGAAGTCAATATGAGCGATCTTTGTTTGGACAGCTGGCGTATTCATGGAAGACACAAAGTCTCGCAGATATTAGGCTAGGTCAATATATTGTCTTTTGATACTATTTTACAAAAGTATCACTTATCGCAGCGAGAGGCATTTACTTATTTGAGACTTAAATATTTTATGCAGAAATATCTTAATAAAGATTCCGGAAAAGCTCCCATAATGATAAAAAGTATATTTTCACATCAGAACGTACCGAAAGTTTTATCCAAAGCAATAGAGGTGGTAAGAAATATTAATGAGGTAGTTAGTTTTCCTCAGAAGATTAAGTGGGAAATGGATCTGAAATGTCTTCTAGAACAAGAGGAATGGTGTAAAGCTATAAATAATACCTGTCGACAGGTGCAATGTTTAAATTTAATAGAATGTTACTATAAGGTCATCTACAGATGGTATTTAGTTCCTAATAAGCTATCCCTGATGTATCCAGGGGTCTCTCCTAAGTGTTGGAGATGTGATAAAGAGGTGGGCTCATTTACCCACATTTGGTGGAGTTGTCCAAACATCCAGAGTCCTATCAAGATTATGCTAAGATTTATTAAAGCTAATACTGGGATAGATTTAGATATGAAAGCAGAGGTAGTTCTGTTACATATGGATTGGCCAAAGATGTCATATAGTAATAGTTGCTTTATTATTCACTGTTTTATAGCATTTAAAACTATGCTTGCACGGAATTGGAAATCTAATAAGCCAATTTATTGGGATACTATTAAAGATCAAAGAGATCTGGAAAGAGATCTGAGCATCCCATATTTGTAGTGAGAGCAGTGTGTATAATAAATGTAGTGTGTTTGTAGTGAGTGCAAAGTGTGTATAGTGAATGTAGTGTGTTTGTAGTGAGTGCAGAGTGTGTATAGTGAATGTAATGTGTTTGTAGTGAGTACAGAGTGTGTATAATGAATGTAGTGTGTTTGTAGTGAGTGCAGTGTGTATAATGAATGTAGTGTGTTTGTAGTGAGTGCAGAGTGTGTATAATGAATGTAGTGTGTTTGTAGTGAGTGCAATGTGTATAATGAATGTAATATGTTTGTAGTGAGTGCAGAGTGTGTATAATGAATGTAGTGTGTTTGTAGTGAGTGCAGTGTGTATAATGAATGTAGTGTGTTTGTAGTGAGTGCAGAGTGTGTATAATGAATGTAGTGTGTTTGTAGTGAGTGCAGAGTGTGTATAATGAATGTAGTGTGTTTGTAGTGAGTGCAGTGTGTATAATGAATGTAATATGTTTGTAGTGAGTACAGAGTGTGTAAAAGGAATGTAATATGTTAGTAGTGAGTACAGAGTGTGTATAATGAATGTAGTGTGTTTGTAGTGAGTGCAGTGTGTATAATGAATGTAGTGTGTGTAGTGAGTGCAGTGTGTATAATGAATGTAGTGTGTTTGTAGTGAGTGCCGTGTGTATAATGAATGTAGTGTGTTTGTAGTGAGTGCAGAGTGTGTATAATGAATGCATTGTGTTTGTAGTGAGTGCAGTGTGTATAATGAATGTAGTGTGTGTAGTGAGTGCAGTGTGTATAATGAATGTAGTGTGTTTGTAGTGAGTGCAGAGTGTGTATAATGAATGCAGTGTGTTTGTAGTGAGTGCAATGTGTATAATGAATGTAATATGTTTGTAGTGAGTACAGAGTGTGTATAATGAATGTAATATGTGTGTAGTGAGTACAGAGTGTGTATAATGAATGTAGTGTGTTTGTAGTGAGTGCACTGTGTATAATGAATGTAGTGTGTGTAGTGAGTGCACTGTGTATAATGAATGTAGTGTGTTTGTAGTGAGTGCAGAGTGTGTAAAATGAATGCATTGTGTTTGTAGTGAGTGCAGTGTGTATAATGAATGTAGTGTGTGTAGTGAGTGCAGTGTGTATAATGAATGTAGTGTGTTTGTAGTGAGTGCAGAGTGTGTATAATGAATGCAGTGTGTTTGTAGTGAGTGCAGAGTGTGTATAATGAATGCAGTGTGTTTGTAGTGAGTGCAATGTGTATAATGAATGTAATATGTTTGTAGTGAGTGCAGAGTGTGTATAATGAATGTAGTGTGTTTGTAGTGAGTGCAGTGTGTATAATGAATGTAGTGTGTTTGTAGTGAGTGCAGAGTGTGCATAATGAATGTAGTGTGTTTGTAGTGAGTGCAGAGTGTGTATAATGAATGTAGTGTGTTTGTAGTGAGTGCAGTGTGTATAATGAATGTAATATGTTTGTAGTGAGTACAGAGTGCGTATAATGAATGTAATATGTTTGTAGTGAGTACAGAGTGTGTATAATGAATGTAGTGTGTTTGTAGTGAGTGCAGTGTGTATAATGAATGTAGTGTGTGTAGTGAGTGCAGTGTGTATAATGAATGTAGTGTGTTTGTAGTGAGTGCAGAGTGTGTATAATGAATGTAGTGTGTTTGTAGTGAATGCAGAGTGTGTATAATGAATGCAGTGTGTTTGTAGTGAGTGCCGTGTGTATAATGAATGTAGTGTGTCTGTAGTGAGTGCAGTGTGTGTATAATGAATGTAATATGTTTGTAGTGAGTACATAGTGTGTATAATGAATGTAATATGTGTGTAGTGAGTACAGAGTGTGTATAATGAATGTAGTGTGTTTGTAGTGAGTGCACTGTGTATAATGAATGTAGTGTGTGTAGTGAGTGCAGTGTGTATAATGAATGTAGTGTGTTTGTAGTGAGTGCAGAGTGTGTATAATGAATGTAGTGTGTTTGTAGTGAGTGCAGTGTGTATAATGAATGTAGTGTGTGTAGTGAGTGCAGTGTGTATAATGAATGTAGTGTGTTTGTAGTGAGTGCAGAGTGTGTATAATGAATGCAGTGTGTTTGTAGTGAGTGCAGAGTGTGTATAATGAATGCAGTGTGTTTGTAGTGAGTGCCGTGTGTATAATGAATGTAGTGTGTGTAGTGAGTGCAGTGTGTATAATGAATGTAGTGTGTTTGTAGTGAGTGCAGAGTGTGTATAATGAATGCAGTGTGTTTGTAGTGAGTGCCGTGTGTATAATGAATGTAGTGTGTTTGTAGTGAGTGCAGTGTGTGTATAATGAATGTAGTGTGTTTGTAGTAAGTGCAGAGTGTGTATAATGAATGCAGTGTGTGTAGTGAATGTAGTGTTTTGTAGTGAGTGCAGAGTGTGTATAATGAATGCAGAGTGTGTATAGTGAATGTAGTGTGTGTAGTGAGTGCAGTGTGTATAATGAATGTAGTGTGTTTGTAGTGAGTGCAGAGTGTGTATAATGAATGCAGTGTGTTTGTAGTGAGTGCCGTGTGTATAATGAATGTAGTGTGTTTGTAGTGAGTGCAGTGTGTGTATAATGAATGTAGTGTGTTTGTAGTAAGTACAGAGTGTGTATAATGAATGCAGTGTGTGTAGTGAATGTAGTGTTTTGTAGTGAGTGCAGAGTGTGTATAATGAATGCAGAGTGTGTATAGTGAATGTAGTGTGTTTGTAGTGAGTGCAGAGTGTGTATAATGAATGCATAGTGTGTATAATGAATGCAGTGTGTGCTGGATGAAGTGTGTGCGTGCTGGATGATGTGATGTGTGTGCGCTGGATGATGTGTGTGTGCTGGATGATGTGTGTGCGTGTGTGCTGGATGGTGTGTGTGTGTTGGATTATGTGTGTGTGTGTGTTGGATTATGTGTGTGTGTGTGTGTGTGTGTTGGATGATGTGTGCTGGATGGTGTGTGTGTGTGTGTTGGATTATGTGTGTGTGTGTTGGATTATGTGTGTGTGTGTGTTGGATGATGTGTGCTGGATGGTGTGTGTGTGTGTGTGTGTTGGATGATGTATGTGTTGGATGATGTGTGTGTGTGTTGGATGGTGTGTGTGTGCTGGATGATGTGTGTGTGTGTTGGATGGTGTGTGTGTGCTGGATGATGTGTGTGTGTGCTGGATGATGTATGTGTGTGCTGGATGATGTGTGTGTGTGCTGGATGATGTGTGTGTGTGCTGGATGATGTGTGTGTGTGCTGGATGATGTGTGTGTGTGTGTGTGTGCTGGATGATGTGTGTGTGTGTGTGTGTGTGTGCTGGATGAAGTGTGTGTGTGTGTGTTGGATTGTGTGTGTGCTAGATTTGTAGTGAGTGCAGAGTGTGTATAATGAATGCATTGTGTGTGTAGTGAGTGCGGTGTGTATAATGAATGTAGTGTGTTTGTAGTGAGTGCACATTGTGTATAATGAATGTAGTGTGTGTAGTGAGTGCAGTGTGTATAATGAATGTAGTGTGTTTGTAGTGAGTGCAGAGTGTGTATAATGAATGCAGTGTGTTTGTAGTGAGTGCAATGTGTATAATGAATGTAATATGTTTGTAGTGAGTACAGAGTGTGTATAATGAATGTAATATGTGTGTAGTGAGTACAGAGTGTGTATAATGAATGTAGTGTGTTTGTAGTGAGTGCACTGTGTATAATGAATGTAGTGTGTGTAGTGAGTGCACTGTGTATAATGAATGTAGTGTGTTTGTAGTGAGTGCAGAGTGTGTAAAATGAATGCATTGTGTTTGTAGTGAGTGCAGTGTGTATAATGAATGTAGTGTGTGTAGTGAGTGCAGTGTGTATAATGAATGTAGTGTGTTTGTAGTGAGTGCAGAGTGTGTATAATGAATGTAGTGTGTTTGTAGTGAATGCAGAGTGTGTATAATGAATGCAGTGTGTTTGTAGTGAGTGCCGTGTGTATAATGAATGTAGTGTGTCTGTAGTGAGTGCAGTGTGTGTATAATGAATGTAATATGTTTGTAGTGAGTACAGAGTGTGTATAATGAATGTAATATGTGTGTAGTGAGTACAGAGTGTGTATAATGAATGTAGTGTGTTTGTAGTGAGTGCACTGTGTATAATGAATGTAGTGTGTGTAGTGAGTGCAGTGTGTATAATGAATGTAGTGTGTTTGTAGTGAGTGCAGAGTGTGTATAATGAATGTAGTGTGTTTGTAGTGAGTGCAGTGTGTATAATGAATGTAGTGTGTGTAGTGAGTGCAGTGTGTATAATGAATGTAGTGTGTTTGTAGTGAGTGCAGAGTGTGTATAATGAATGCAGTGTGTTTGTAGTGAGTGCAGAGTGTGTATAATGAATGCAGTGTGTTTGTAGTGAGTGCCGTGTGTATAATGAATGTAGTGTGTGTAGTGAGTGCAGTGTGTATAATGAATGTAGTGTGTTTGTAGTGAGTGCAGAGTGTGTATAATGAATGCAGTGTGTTTGTAGTGAGTGCCGTGTGTATAATGAATGTAGTGTGTTTGTAGTGAGTGCAGTGTGTGTATAATGAATGTAGTGTGTTTGTAGTAAGTGCAGAGTGTGTATAATGAATGCAGTGTGTGTAGTGAATGTAGTGTTTTGTAGTGAGTGCAGAGTGTGTATAATGAATGCAGAGTGTGTATAGTGAATGTAGTGTGTGTAGTGAGTGCAGTGTGTATAATGAATGTAGTGTGTTTGTAGTGAGTGCAGAGTGTGTATAATGAATGCAGTGTGTTTGTAGTGAGTGCCGTGTGTATAATGAATGTAGTGTGTTTGTAGTGAGTGCAGTGTGTGTATAATGAATGTAGTGTGTTTGTAGTAAGTGCAGAGTGTGTATAATGAATGCAGTGTGTGTAGTGAATGTAGTGTTTTGTAGTGAGTGCAGAGTGTGTATAATGAATGCAGAGTGTGTATAGTGAATGTAGTGTGTTTGTAGTGAGTGCAGAGTGTGTATAATGAATGCATAGTGTGTATAATGAATGCAGTGTGTGCTGGATGAAGTGTGTGCGTGCTGGATGATGTGATGTGTGTGCGCTGGATGATGTGTGTGTGCTGGATGCTGTGTGTGCGTGTGTGCTGGATGGTGTGTGTGTGTGTGTTGGATTATGTGTGTGTGTGTTGGATTATGTGTGTGTGTGTGTTGGATGATGTGTGCTGGATGGTGTGTGTGTGTGTGTTGGATTATGTGTGTGTGTGTTGGATTATGTGTGTGTGTGTGTGTGTGTGTGTTGGATGATGTGTGCTGGATGGTGTGTGTGTGTGTGTGTGTGTTGGATGATGTATGTGTTGGATGATGTGTGTGTGTGTGTTGGATGGTGTGTGTGTGCTGGATGATGTGTGTGTTTGTTGGATGGTGTGTGTGTGCTGGATGATGTGTGTGTGTGCTGGATGATGTATGTGTGTGCTGGATGATGTGTGTGTGTGCTGGATGATGTGTGTGTGTGTGTGCTGGATGATGTGTGTGTGTGTGTGTGTGCTGGATGAAGTGTGTGTGTGTGTGTTGGATTGTGTGTGTGCTAGATTTGTAGTGAGTGCAGAGTGTGTATAATGAATGCATTGTGTGTGTAGTGAGTGCGGTGTGTATAATGAATGTAGTGTGTTTGTAGTGAGTGCAGAGTGTGTATAATGAATGTAGTGTGTGTAGTGAGTGCAGTGTGTATAATGAATGTAGTGTGTTTGTAGTGAGTGCAGAGTGTGTATAATGAATGCAGTGTGTTTGTAGTGAGTGCCGTGTGTATAATGAATGTAGTGTGTGTATAATGAATGTAGTGTGTTTGTAGTAAGTGCAGAGTGTGTATAATGAATGCAGTGTGTAGTGAATGTAGTGTTTTGTAGTGAGTGCAGAGTGTGTATAATGAATGCAGTGTGTGCTGGATGAAGTGTGTGTGCTGGATGATGTGTGTGCGCTGGATGATGTGTGTGTGCTGGATGATGTGTGTGCGTGTGTGCTGGATGGTGTGTGTGTGTGTTGGATTATGTGTGTGTGTTGGATTATGTGTGTGTGTGTGTGTGTGTGTTGGATGATGTGTGCTGGATGGTGTTGTGTGTGTGTGTTGGATGATGTATGTGTTGGATGATGTGCGTGTGTGTTGGATGGTGTGTGTGTGCTGGATGATGTGTGTGTGTGTTGGATGGTGTGTGTGTGCTGGATGATGTGTGTGTGTGCTGGAGGATGTATGTGTGTGCTGGATGATGTGTGTGTGTGCTGGATGATGTGTGTGTGTGTGTGTGTGTGCTGGATGATGTGTGTGTGTGTGTGTGTGCTGGATGATGTGTGTGTGTGCTGGATGAAGTGTGTGTGCTGGATGATGTGTGTGTGTGTGTGTGCTGGATGAAGTGTGTGTGTGTGTGTGTGTGTGTGTTGGATGGTGTGTGTGTGTGCTGGATTGTGTGTGTGTGTTTGTGTTGGATGATGGGGTGGAGCATTTTTTATTTTAACTTTATGTGTCTATATTTTTTTGTTTTATTCCCCCCTCCCTGCTTCTTACCTTGTCAGGGAGGGGGGAGATCGCCTGGTGGTCTGGTGGGGGGAGCCAGCCGCTGCACACAGGGGCCATCACACGCTGTGTTCCCTCTCCAGCTATAACTCTCGCGAGACTCGCCTGTGCGGAGCGTTGCCATGGTAACCCGTGGCAACGCTCTAAAAGCCACGGGTCTCGCGAGAGTTAGAGCTGGAGAGGGAACACAACGTGTGATGGACCATGTGTGCAGGTAGTAGGGCAGGTCCTGCAGGATCACTAGCGGGAACGGCGTTCCTGCTTTGGAAAAAGTGCAGGAATGCCGTTCCCATGCGTTCCTGCAGGACTCGAGCCCTGCTTTAGAGAGAGTTCAGAGAAGGGCTACTAAACTGGTTCATGGATTGCAGGATAAAACTTACCAGGAAAGGTTAAGGATCTTAACATGTATCGCTTGGAGGAAAGACGAGACAGGGGGGATAGGATAGAAACATTTAAATGCATAAAGGGAATCAACAAAGTAAAGGAGGACACCATATTTAAAAGAAGAAAAACTACCACAACAAGAGGACATAAGGTAAGGCCAGGGACTAATGAAAGTATTTAGAAAATTGGGCAGACTAGATGGGCCAAATGGTTCTTATCTGCCGTCACATTCTATGTTTCTATGTTTCTATAAAACCCCATACACTCCTGGGAATCACCACTGAATCTAGGTGGAGGGGACAGGCTTATAGTCAGAGCCCTTTGACCACTGGACACAGCCACAGCTTAGGAGCCTGGGTAGAGGGTGTCTCCGATTGGAGGTGTGCAGTGCAAGCTAACAAAGTCTGAAAAGCTTGGGCAAACTGATCCATGCGGTGATCATGTTCTTCCAGCTTAGCTTCACAAGATATCACCTGTCTACTTAAGTCTGCAGGGTCCAAGGCCTTGTTGTAATGTCAGGAATAGCTAATGCCCAACAAACAGAACTTAAGTAATAAATAAATAAAACCTTAAGATGTATTACCGGGCCTTAGAATGGCTGGATTTAACGTAAAAAAGGAAAAACCATAAGACAGGCTGTGGACGAGAACACAGAAAACACGGAAACAATGAACAAGCCAAGGGTCAAGGAATATAGAGGTCCAGATAGTCAGGAGCCAAGCCATAGGTCAAGGAATACAGAGATCGGATAGTCAGAAGGAAAGCCAAGGTCAAAATACACAAGAATCCATACCTCGGATAACCAAAATGGAAACCACGACAGGGCACAGAGAAATGGATAAAAAAAGTATATATAGCCAAAGGTGCTCCCTGATTGGCTACAGGAAAGCATGGGATAGTGAACATGTGTGTGTGTGACATCACCCACACGTTCCAAATGGAATGGCGCTCTACGGGTTAATTACAAACCCTTAAATGAATCTAATCTGCAGCGGCCGGCGTCTCTAATGATTGCAGACCTGGTCGCTGTGTGAGGGGTAGGATCTCCCGTCAGAGGCTTAAGGTGAGTGATGGGCGGCATTCCCATTACCACGTGGGAAAGCCGCCAGAACAAGATGCGCCAGCCGAGTTCCAGTCTGCTCCCAGGCATGAGCGGACCCGGCGGGTGTCTGCAAGTCAGGTAAGGATTCGGCGGCATTCCCCTTGATGTGTGGGAATGCCGTCGCAACCGTGCACGCCCGCTCTCTGGCAGGAGTGGACCCGGGGGGCGGCAGGACTCTCTGAAACCTCATTGCAAGTCAAGTCATTTGTCCCTAGATGGACAAGTACATCCAATTCCCCTTCCTGCTTTGCTCGCTTAACATTATTACAAATAAGTCTCCTGCCTCTGTGAACAGTAGCTCCGGGAAGACATCTCACAAGACCACCGTTGTCAATCTCTACACCTCTTATGATAGAATCCCCCAACAACAACTGCTTTCTATTAGGCCTCACCATAGTCTCTAAGCCTGTCTCCATAATACCCACAACCCCATAATCTCCTCAACACCACTACACTTGATCCCTGAGCCTGTCTCCACAACACCACCACCCTCAGTGCCTGTCTCCATAACACCACTATCCTCAGTGCCTGAGCCTGTCTCCATAACACCATTACACTCTGAAAGTGCAGAAAATGAATTATGTAGAGCAACAGACTGTGCAATAAACCTTTTATCCACAACTCTAAGTCTACCAGATCCTACAGTAATCCATCTGCCATTCCTAGTATGTCTCTGCGGCAGTGGCTTTGCAGCAGTTCCAGCCTGAGTTTGCTTACCAGAAATCTCAGACTTCAAAAATACAATCTCCTGCCACAATATAGAGAACTGTCCACAGATTAGACAGCATCCAAATCTCCAAAAAGTGGAACGTGAAACAAATGCATAACAACTATTACACTGAACTAAGTCTGCCATTTTAATGAGATTAATAATTTAAATGAAACAAATCTAAAAAAAAAAATTGTGTCCTCCGGTATACCTCAGATTACCTCCAGTTTATCTCCAGAATATCTCCAATCACAAACCTAGAAGCAGCACTTCAAACCTTGTACAATCAGTAACCTTTTCCTACAGATGAATATTACCTGTAACAGTAAAAAAGAAAACTCTTAGCACAAATCTTAGACAGTTGAAGATTCTGTAAAACTCTCCAGAATATCTCCAACCACACACTTAGAAGCAGCACCTATTATCTATATTATGAAGTGACAAGCCTGTTGTGGGAATCTACTTTGGAGGATAGTGTCTGTAGTTGGATTTGGAGGGACCCCCTTTCGTCTTCTTACTCTCGGACATGAAGTCCTACCTACTGGACATCAGAGCTGAGGCTATGCAGTTTACGCTGGAATGAAGTCTCCAGTTTTCCCAGCATCGTCTCCAGATCAGTTTTGGAAGGTAAGTTTCAGATTATCTCTTTAATATCCCGGTCTATGGAGCCCGTAGAGACCTCCAATGCTAGGGCTAGGCAGATTGGAGTCAGAATTGAGGGCCGTCGGCGCCATATTGGAATCGGCAAAGTCTGACACGCGGTCCGCATATTCTTTAAACAACCTGGATAACAATCACGTTTTGCCAGCCGATGTCTTCCCAGGGCCTGCATGGCAGCTTTGGTATTTCCTGGGGTTCCCCATGTCTGGTTATAACCTCCAATATTAGCAATTTGTTGCCTGTTGCGCCCGGAGTGATTCAGCATGCAGCCATTCAGCTCGGTAGTTGACCACGCCCCTCTCTACGTGTATATTTATGTAATATTTATACATAATTATGTGATTTTATTAATTACAATTTGACAGACCTGCCTGATAACCCAAATTCTAGGGGGGTGTTTTAATTAGAACTTTTAAAATTGTTGTTAAATAAGGGGTTAATATTAAAGATAGGTAATATCATTAATCTGCAACAGTAGTTTATGCCAACCAAGTATATTAGATGCAGTGCTGCAGAAAAACAGCAGATGGCATTGATGTGCCAGAACACTGAATCATTAGAGAATTTTTTTTTATATAATATCTGCTTATGTTATGTTACCAATATTAAAATATTATTTTTAATGTTGTGCGGGGAAGTAAAGGTAGGGCTGTGTAAACAGAAGCAAAAATGATTTACCTCCTCAATGACAGAGAATTAAGCAGAGAGCCGCCAGGGGCGTGATATGTACCTAAAACTGATACATTAAGCCAGGCTTCCCCAAACTCCAGCCCTCCAGATGTTGCTGAACTACAACTCCCATGATTCTCAGCCTGTTTCATTCATAGAATCATGGGAGTTGTAGTTCAGCAACATCTGGAGGGCCGGAGTTTGGAGAAGCTTGCATTAAGCTAACGTTGTTATGGTGTTCAGAGTATCCCTATAATAATATCACAACATAAAACTGTTCAACTCCAGGGCAACTAATATGTAAAGCAAGATAATATGTCTCCTACTTTTTTTGTCAAATTATTTTTTGAAGCAAATAGATAGACATAGAAAAGAAAAATAGGTTTATGTCAGCAGTAACCGAATAATGAATCAGGCCCTGGGGAGTCAGCACAGCTAAACGGACAAGGGCACATGTATGAGTGTGGGGATGGTGCTAGTGATGGGCTGGTTGTGTTTAGGGGAGTGGTTATGTGTTTGTAGGGGGGCAGGGATCATCTTACCTCAGTGCCTTTTGGGATTCTGGCCAGCAAACAACTTCCCTCCCTCCCACCCTAATTTTATGTTTTGTTCTGTCACAGCTAGCGGGGAGCGTGTCCTTGCCAACAGGGTTGGGGAGCAGATGGAATGTCAGGAGATGGACAAGGTGTGTCTCAACCTCCCCTGCTCTGTAAGGTAAACTTTTAAGTTACCGAATAGGACGTGCCCACCGAGCTAAAAGCCGGCTGGTGGTAGAGCATTTAAGAGGCGAGACACCAGTGGGTAAAGTTTTTGGTGCATAGGCACCTGGTTAAGTTCGTTGGCAAGGACGGTTATTTAAGTTGGAGGCTGTAGGGAAATAAGTGTTAATTTATATGTCAATTATGGTATGTATATATATTTATGTGTTTGTTTATATTTGAATTAAAGGAAAAAGAATAAAGTTTGGATGAGTCCTACAGTTGTAAGTTTAATAAATGCTGTGGCCTGTTTCATCCAATATTCGTTGTCTGTCGTTATTGGGGGGATAAGTGGAGTAGTCTCTTTACTCTTAGTTGCACCACATTCCCCGCTATGTACATACAAGTATACAGCGACACAGATACATATTCCCATGAGTAACTGTCTCATTTTTATGCTAAGTAAGAAATAAAATAGACAAGCTGTGCTCAAGGTTTAGTGGTCAAGTACAGAAGGATTGATATGTCAGCTAAGTGGCAAAACATGCGGTCTAATGAGTCAGAGTATTTTTACTGACAGCTTGAGCGATGACAAACTTATGTGAACTCTACAAGTGATATACCATGGCAGCTACTCCCAGGCGGTGAGATAATTGTGGAGGGAAGTAGCTATAGTTAACTATGGCATGAACGTGCCCTTCCTACCCTAGTACCAGAGGCTATCACCTATACCCAAGCTGACCATCAGACTTACTGATGGGAACAGTGTGCCTGTAGTGCAATATTGTCCACTCCATGGGCCCCAGGCCTTCTCAAGTGCCCATGTGCAAGTTACACTACTTCGGCCACTCTCAACTCTGCAAACAAAGTCTCGGGAGGTTGTGAGGTGGTGTTGTACCCCTCCAGGTATATGGGGTAGGAATTATGGTATTCTCCCTTCGGGCCCTCGGCCCAGGAAGGCAGTAGCAGACGTGGGACACTTTGGAACGTGTGCAGGGTGTAGGTAGGTTTCAGGAGGTCTCCTTCCTCACTGGATTCCCAGATGCGGGAGCCATCAGCGGTCTCTGTCTCTTGCCAGCCATGAGGTGCAGATTTCGGGAGGCTAGTATCCCAACTCACAAATCGCAATTTGATCCACAGACAGGACTTTTCCAAGCGGTCACCGGAACACTAGAGTTCAAGTTGTCCACTGCAGAGTAGTTAGTATACCTAGCGGGCACCGGGATAAACCCCAACTGTGGAATGGGCGGCCCCGAGCGGGAGATCGGCCACCTCTCCCAGCAATCGTGCTAGCGATCCCAGTAGGCCACAGTGCCAAATGGCAAACTTGATTGGCAGGAGCAATCATTTCGGGACTGTCAGTGTTCCCTTTAGTCACAATGTCTGCTGTGCTTAATTCTGAGCCTTTTGCTGTGATATAAATGCAATTTTACCTTGATTAAGGCTTGCACAGGCAGGAGCCTCTGGAGAACATGTCTGAGAGTCAGGCCCCGTCCCCATGTCAACATTTATGAGCCACACTTTGAATTTAAATATAGGGGCCTGATATGATCCCCACCTAAACAGGGTTTAAATAACCATATGTCAAGGTCCAACATTTAAATGTGTATTGATATATAATTTAGTATAGTACCGTCTTATACACATGCTCTATTATATTTGTATATATGATTCACTTACTTGGAGCTGAGGAATAGTGATCTGAACAAGGTACAGTGGCATACCTACCATGGTCGCAGGGGTCACTCCAGGGGACCTGGCTGCAGCTGCGACCCCTGCGACCGTTGGTCACCATAACTGCACTGCCGCACCAGCCCAGGACCCGCAGTTGCCAGCTGACCGACAGTAGGTGAGCTCTGTGCTGTGCTACTCCCTCCTGCCGCTGTTTGTAGTGTGTCCAAGCGTACCGCGGTCTGACAGGAAGTGCTCATTGACACAGACAGGACCTTGTAGAGGACCAGGCACTGCAGTGAGCAGGTAGAGGATGGGATTGGGGAGAGACAAATAAAGGGGCTAGGAAATTGAACCATTGAGGGGTTAGGGGGGTTGGAATTGAATAAATGGAGGGGCTGGAAGGATGGAATTGGACACATGGAGAGGCTGGGAGAGGTATCGGGACACATGAAATGAGGAAATGAGACATATGTAGGGGCTGAGTGGAGAAGATGGAATGAGACACATGTGGGACCTGGGTGGAGGGAAAGGAATGAGACACATGGAGGGGCTGAGTGGAGGGGAGGGAATGAGAAACATGGGGGACCTGGGTGGAGGGAAAGGAATGAGACACATGGAGGGGCTGAGTGGAGGGGAGGGAATGAGAAACATGGGGGACCTGGGTGGAGTGAAAGGAATGAGACACATGGAGGGGCTGAGTGGAGGGGAGGGAATGAGACACATGGAGGGGCTGAGTGGAGGGGAGGGAATGAGACACATGGAGGGGCTCGGTGGAGGGCTGGGTGGAGGGGAGGGAATGAGACACATGTAAAGGCTGGGGGGGAATAAAACATGTGGAGGAGCTAGGGGATGGAATGAGACACATGGAGGAGCTTGGGAGAGCGAATGAGACACATGGAGGAGCTTGGGTGAGAGAATGAGACACATGGAAGGGCTGGGGGAAGGGAATGAAATACATGGAGCGGCTGGAGGGGGGGAAGGAGACACATGGAGGGGCTGGAAGTCAGGGAATGTGACAAATGGAAGGCAGTTTTCACACCATGGTCTGGTGATTTCTAGTTACGCCTCTGACCGGATACATACATACATACATACATACCCATATATTTATTTATTTATTATTTGTTGATAAAAACCAGGAAGGATACACTGAGATTTCTCTCATTTTCAAGTATGTCCTGGGGCCATAAACATTCAAATGCATTCACTAGGAAAACCACAACCAGACACTGTTGTTGTTTTCCTGGTATAGAAACTACAACTTCCCCTTAAAGGACCACTATAGTGCCAGGAAAACATACTCTGGAGAGAGGAAGGGGTTAAACACTTACCTTTCTCCAGCGCCGGGCGGGGAGCTTTCCTCCTCCTCTCCTTCTTCCTCGCGATGTCATCGGCTGAATGCGCTGAGAAGCACGCAAGCGCCTCTAGCGGCTGTCAATGAGACAGCCACTAGAGGCTCTGGAGGCTGGATTAACCCTCAGTATAAACATAGCAGTTTCTCTGAAACTGCTATGTTTATTTTAAAAAGGGTTAATCCTAGAGGTGCCTGGCACCCAGACCACCTCATTAAGCTGAAGTGGTCTGGGTGCCTAGAGTGGTCCTTTAAGCACACATGAAATAAGCTGTTGTAAGTCATATACTTATGTTACTGCTGCGTTTTATACATTTATACGTACATTCGTTAGCTATACAATGACTAGGCTTAGGCCATAGTTAAAATATATAGACTATGAAATGATTCTCAAAGAGAGGTAATTTCCACTTAAAATAAAACTAAATGTTCCGTTTGACAGACGTTTTCTGTTTTCAATTTTCTCAATGCCAACATGTTCAGCTGATGTTACCTGAATGAGCGCTATTGTGGCACATTGTCTATGCTTGTTATTCTTGTGCACGAGAAAAATAAAGAATTTAAAAAAATAAAACTAAATGTGAGGCTAGAAGCAGACAGAGAACACTTTGTATGTACCCGTTGGGCGGAGGTTTTTTTGTCAATCTTTATTTTTGACGTGCATGTGAATACAGAACAAGCGTGCAGTACCACAACATCGACCACAGGCATTTCCGTCATAAACATAAAATAACAGTTGCATGTCATATAAGGTCTTAGCACATTTTTATGAAAAGTAATAGGTAGAATGAAAATCTAGTTCCTCTTGTCTAGAGCAGCAGGCTTACGCTAGGCGGTCATTAAAGGGACACTATAGTCACCGGAACAACTACAGCTTATTGCATTTGTTTTGGTGAGTAGGATCATTACCTTCAGGCTTTTTGCAGTAAATACTGTCTTTTCAGAGAAAATGCAGTGTTTACATTGCAGTCTAGTGATAACTCCACTGGCCACTCCTCAGATGGCTGCTAGAGGTGCTTCCTTGGGCAGTGCTGCACAGTGAGACTGTAATTCAGTGTCTCCACCCTCTGCATGCAGGCACTGAACTTTGCTCACAGAGATGCATTGATTCAATGAATCTCTATGAGGAGATGCTGATTGGCCAAGGCAGTGTTTGGCTTGTGCTGACTCTGCCTCTGACCTGCCTCCTTGACAGTCTCAGACAATCCAATGCTTTCTTGTGGCAAAGCATTGTGATTGGATCAGATCATCACTTCTGATTATGTCAGCCAAGGAGACAGATCAGGGGCAAAGCCAGCAGCAGTAGACTGTAATAAAGGTGAGATTTTTGCTATATTTATGGAGGGCAAGGGAGGGGAAGGGGGGGAGGCGATGGTGTTTTTTTTATACTATAGGGTCAGGAATACTTGTTTGCGTTCCTGACCCTACAGTGTACCTTTAAATAGCATGTGTGTGATATAGAGAATGCTTAAGCTGCGCACAAGCCAGTCTTAGGCCAGGCGTATGCCGGGCCAAGTACTGAGCCACATAGTCAAACTGGATAAGCATCTAGACAAGTCTAGACTCAACAACAAGCATGCTGAATAGCATTGAATCGGATAAGTCTAGCTAGGCATGTAGTTAATACTCGGTTCTAGCTGGAAAGCATCTATGGTGGGCTTTATGTTGCCCAGTGGAGACCGGGATAACCACCACCTGTTCAAATTAGGGGGGTATACTGGGCCTGACAACAAGACTTCCAACATGGACCCAGGAGATGAGATTGGCCGCTTCTCCCCTCGCAGAATCACACTTAGCATCAGTGTGACGGAGGCTGTAGCTACCCTATAACATGAGTTACGGTATACAGTAACAGGATCAGCTCCCAGTGCACTCAGAGCAACAGTGGCACTGGTGATAGAGAGGTATGTATTAGGGAACATTTGCCACCAGAATCACCAATTAATCAGTTTCATCAGAAGCTCATGCCTCGTGCGACGAGGCAGTGTTTTTCCTTCCTCTCTAAAAAGGTGCAGTTGTGCTCAAATGTGTGCATACCCTGGTCCAAATTGTAAAATCATGATTTTGAAAATATGTCTGATCATGCAAACAAATGTCTTTTATTGAAGGATAGTGATCATATGAAGCCTTTATTGTCACATAGTGGTTTTGCTACATTTTTTTTTTAATTCTTTATTTTTGTTGTGCGTGTGGGTACATGGTATCAACAGACGCCACAGCAGCGTAATGCAAGGTTCATACATTTTAAACAGTGGCATAGAGATTTGCACATGTTTTGTGTTTTTATCCAGCGTAACTAAACGATTGTATTGCCATAGTAAAAGTAAATGAAGAAAATGAAAACGAAAACAGTTTGTGCTTGATCATGCTAGAGTAGCTGTACTAGTATTGTTAGATCTATATGCTGAGCTACATGTTAGTTGAGTCGTCATAGTGGTCGCTTATGTAGATGCTATGTGTTTGCGCATTTAGCTATACTTGTTGAAGTGTAAATATTGGTTATTAGGTTACCAGCTATTCGGACAGGCATACTTTTGAATACCCTACATTTACATAGAACATTGGTTTATCACAGTTGCAGAAAACATTTGTGTAGAACAATTGCATAGAACGTTTGCATATAATATTTGCAAATAATGATTGCATAGAACGTTTGCATATAATATTTGCATATAACGATTGCATAGAACGTTTGCATATAATACTTGCATATATCGGTTGCATAGGGCGGTTGCATAAAATATTTGCATATAATAATTGCGTAGACCATTTGCTTATAATATTTGCACACCAATAATTACCATGGTGGTCTAACGTCTCTAGGGTAAGCTGTGTTACAGGTAAGTAAATTAATTTAAGTACATTTAATTAAGGGTAGACTGCCAGTGGTTAACCAAACATAAATAGAAATTATAGATATAAAGACAACAGTTATTAGTATCTTGTTTAGTCCTATAGTGTGTATAGGCTGCAAATGAGAAGAACGCTTTGCGGTATACCCAGCGTTGTCATTTAGAGACCGCGATGGAATGGAGGCATAGTCCGCAAGGACATTTAAACCGCAACTGCAAATGTAAGGTACCTTTTATGAAAATTAGTACATATAAACTTAGCTGTAGTATGAGTGGGGAGAGCAACTAATCAGTTATCTAATAGTAGGCTCATATAACCAGCTTAGAAGTACCGGTAATGCATTTTTAACACGCTAGTAATGACACTTGGTTAATGTCTCTGTGCCTGCTAAGCGTTTAACAGTTAATTAGTGTGGAATATACTGCGTATACAATAGGGAGCAAAACTTGACATATATAGAGACAGCATATTTCTGAGAGTTAGTGTGCCACATTATAGTAGGTGCACTGAGAGGGTAGTGAGTCCTTCAACCTATGCCACTGGCAGGGGTATGTCTCTTATCTGTGTGACGTGTCTGAAAGAGCCGGGTGGATGTTGATGGACGGTGGAGGGTGGAGGTTTCCCCGCCTGTGGGCCGCAGAGGGGTACCCTGTCCGCTGCCTCCTCCGGCAAGCCGATCCGCTGCCTCCTCGCTGGCGTCGCGGCTGGCCCTGTGGGTTCTTGTGCTTTGCTGGGTGAGGAGTGTTGGGGTTGCTGAGAGACAAGCGGGTCGGGCGCTCCTGTTGGTCTTGCTCTGCAGTGTGGGAGCGTAAATTCTGGCTCCTGCGAAGCGCGGTTCTTTTTCCAGCTGTGCTGCGTTTCGCCTCCGGTTCCGATTGGGAGCCATATTGGATGCATGGGGGGGGTTCCCATCTAGTTGGCGCCGAGTTACCGGGCGGATCCATGCCGTTTCATCTTTGTCCATAGGTTGTCGCAGAGCTGGTCATAGAACTCTCTCGTGTGTTTGGGAGGTTTGATGAGTGTGCTCTGTGTTGTGAGTTTTGCCTGGCGCGCCATCTTGATCTGGCGTTGGCGGGTCCAAGTTGCCTTACGTTTGGTCGCTTGGTTAAGCTGTGGTGCAGGGGTATTCGTCCCCCGCGAGGACCTGGATATCCCCCGCAGGTCCAGAGGGGGGGTAGCAGAGCTGCTGTGGTATCACGCTTGCGGGCATGTCCCATGTCGGGCTGTCGGACGCTTCCTTCTGCCCTCAGGCCTCGCTCTATTTTAGGCCGCTGTGTGGCCGGCAATGAGTTTTCCGCCGTGCACAGGTGCCGGACCGGTGTCGATTTGTTCCTCACGGTCTGCTGAGTCGGTCCCCGACCCCTGTGTGCCGCCAGCTCTGGTAGGTCGCACGGTATTCGCTTAATTTGGCTCATCTTTGTGGGAGCTCGTGTGAAGTGCGTCCGGCCATCTAGGCTGCCAGGCCCCGCCCCCGTTTTGCTACTTTTTAAATCATAATGATAACAGATATCACAAAAGTTTACATACCCTTAAATGTTTGGTCTTGTTACAGATATACAAGGTGACACACACAGGTTAAAATTAAAGGTTAATTTCCCACACCAGTTGCTTTTAAAATTGCAACTAATGTCTGTGTATAAATAGTCAATAAATGTGTTAGCTCTCAAGTGGATTCACTGAGCAGGCTAGATACTGAGCCATGGGGAGCAGAAAAGAACTGTCAAAAGACATGCGTAACAAGGTAATAGAACTTTATAAAGATGGAAAAGGATATAACAAGCTATCCAAACCTGAAAATGCCAGTCTGTACTATTCAATCACTTATTAATAACTGGAAAATTTGAGGGATCTCTTGATACCAAGCCAAGGTCAGGTAGACCAAGAAAGATTTTAGCCACAACTGCCAGAAGAATTGCTCAGGATACAAAGAAAAACCCACATGTAACCTCAGGAAAAATACAGGCTGGTGTGGTTGTTTCAAGGAACACAACACGATGACACTTGAACAAAAATGAGCTGCATGGTCGAGTTGCCAGAAAGAAGCATTTACTGCGCCAATGCCACAAAAAAAGCCCAGTTACAATATGCCCAACAACACCTTGACACGCCTCACAGCTTCTGGTACACTGTAATTTGGAGTGATGAAACCAAAATAGAGCTTTCTGGTCAGAACCATAAGCACTATATTTGGAGAGGGGTCAACAAGGTCTATAGTAAAAATAATACAGTCCCCACTGTGAAGCACAGTGGAGGCTCACTGATGTTTTGGTGGTGTGTGAGCACTAAAAGCATGGGGAATCTTGTGAAAACTGATGACAAGATGAATGCAGCATGTTATTGGAAAATACTGGCAAACAATTTGCATTCTTCTGCATGTAGGCTGTGTATGGGACAATCTTGAACCCTCCAGTGGTTACAGCAGAAAAGGTGAAGGTTCTGGAGTGGCCATCACAGTCTTTTGACCTTAATATCATCGAGCCACTCTGGGGAGATCTCAGATATGCGGTTTATGCAAGATGACCAATGACCTGGAGGCATTTTGCCAAGACAAATGGGCTGCTATACCACCTTGCAAGAATTAGGAACCTCATAGACAACTATTACAAAATACTGCACGCTATCATTGATGGTAAAGGGGGCAATACACAGTATTAAGAACTAAGAGTATGCAGACTTTTGAATAAAGGTATTTTCATTTTTTTTTCTTTGAGGCCATGTTTTGTTTTATGATTGTGCCATTCTGTTATAACCTACAGTTGAATATGACTCCCATAAGAAATAAAAGAAATATGGTTTGCCTGCTCACTCATGTTTTCTTTAAAAATGGTACATATATTACCAATTCTTCAAGGGTATGCAATGTTTTGAGCACAACTGTATGTATCTTTTCTATGAATTGGGGAGCTACTGATGGCTTAGAGCAGGCTTCCCCAAACTCTGGCCCTCCAGATGTTGCTGAACTACAACTCCCATGATTCTGTGAATGAAATAGATAGGCTGAGAATCATGGGAGTTGTAGTTCAGCAACATCTGGAGGGACGGAGTTTGGGGAAGCCTGGCTTAGAGCATCAACTGACTGCTCTAGCTAATCAGGGGTGCCCCTGCTAGGCGGCACTCTGTGTTTCCTTTAACTCCGTTTCAGAAGTTGGATGCCACCTGGGGGACCTGGCGTTTGGAGCTGGAGGCAGCCTTCGGAAGAAACTTGCTTTGCAACTTAGTAAAGATGGCTCTGCCCACAAGCTTACAGACATCGCAGAGTTTCAAGTCTTCGTTCAAGCATCGCCTTCAACATTGTCAGCCCGAAGCAACAATATACACGAGAGCCACATTGCTAGAATGTGAACCCTTTTTATCCCTAATGTCAACAGGCCATGACTACTACAAATCTTGTGAATTTTTCTTGTTTTGTTTCTATTTTTTCTCGGGCTCACAAGTTCATATATACACACCTCAGAATGCGGAACCTTATCTGTTTGCTTACTATATTACCCCTTCTCATATAAGTACAATTTAAAGTTCTTTGTACGTCACTGTCATTTTTATGTTATCCATGTACTAAAAAGTGGTTAATAATCGTATATTTTCATGCCGCTAGGGTACTTAGGTTATAAATTATTTTCAGCTATTTACCTTTTGCTTTTAGTCTCTATGATGTTGCTACAAATATTATAAAAAGGTGCAGCAATCGTGACATGTCCGCACAATCTTTCATACTATTCATGTTTTTGCTGTTATGTCTAGCAGCCTGTATTATTATCTCAGCACTGCAAAAATAAATAATGTAAAACAAACAAAATGAATACTTATCTCCACTGTTGTGGGTGATTTAAGCACCCTGAGATGGGTGCACATTCAGACATCTACACATTAATGCTGGCGGTGTTGGGCTCTGGGCAAACCATGTAAAGGTTTAAAAGAGAAAATGTGTATCATAAACAATAGCTTATATTTTGTTACCGGTTCCTTTGTGCAAATATCACATTTGTCGATTTCATTTTAAAGACCAAGAACAGACTACTTTGTGCATCACACTATTGAAAGGTTGTTTAAAAAGGCAAATGATGCCTGTTCATTAAAGATCAACCATAATTTACATTCAATCAAAAGACAGCTTAAATATAAACCTTCTTTGTTCCAGGGGATTTCCAGTATGCTACAAATATGAATACAGATACACAACTAACACAGACAATACGCCTTTGTATTTATGGAGCTATTCATGCGGCACCCATTTCCCTTTCTCCTTTGTCCCCTTTATGATTTGCATCTAGGTAGCAGATGGTCAGCAGAGTACAATACTTGATAACACATTGTATTATGTCATCTGTGCAGGTGCTGCATCTCTTAAAGGGACACGCTACTCACCAAAACCACTACATATTAAAATATGCCCTTGATGCCCACCCAATGCAGAGCTTAGCGCGTTGGCTGAGAATGTCAGCTAATTGCTCTTAACCAATAAGCTATGGCCCATATTGCAAGGCTTAGCTCAGCAAAGCCAATGGACGTTCCTGCTTGGAAACGTCTGGATCCCCAGCGTCAGTAGTGAAGCCGTGGAGCAGCAACCAGCAGAATCCATGAAAAATGTCAAACCATTCAAATACATTTTTGAAAAATTTCAATATTTACGGTTGTCACTATGGATGACTCTAGTGGCTGTCAGTTTAAGACGTGTTTTGAAGGCAACGTTGTGTCAGGGTACCTGAGGCCTCTACCTCTAAAAGAGGTAGAGACTTAGTAGTTTATCCGTCCAAACGAGCTGTTTCCTTCGTTCCTCGCGGTTCATCCAGTCACTTAAACACCGACCGCGAGGAATCCACGTCCTTTTCTAGCGGTACGCTCAATACGTGACGTCATGACGCTATCACGAGCGACCTGCCACTCAAGTGTCCGATATCCAATCGGTACTTGTCAGAGGCGTGTCTACCATCCGGAGCCAGGGTATTTAAGCTTACTTCTCACTTCAGCTCATTGCCCTGTCGTGGTTCTAGCTTGTCTAGTCACTCAGTGCTCTGGTATTCTAGTTTGCTCTATTGGTTTTGACTCGGCTTGTTGTACTACCCTGCTTATCTCTGTTATCCCTTGACCCGGCTTGTCTCTCGCTTATCTGTCTTCTCGTTCCCTCGACCTCGGCTTGTTTCTGACTATTCTCTATTACTCTCGGTACGTTAGTCCGGCCATTCTAAGGCCCGGTATACGTACCTTTCCACTCTTTGTACTCTGCGTGTTGGATCCCTGTCCCGATCCTGACATTACGACAGGGCCAATGGATCCTGCAGGTACAAACAGTCAGCTTGGTTCTTCTGATCCCAGGTTTGACGCCATGGACCATAGGATGGATCAGATGGCTCTAGCACTACAGGCACTTTTGTCTCGTGCTAGTAACCCACCTGAGGAGACACGTACTCCTTCTATTTCTCCTGCAGTCTCAGGTCTAGAGGTAGCCACTGTAGGTGCTTCTTCCCGTATTACCCCACCAGTACGTTATGGCGGGTCACCGGAAAAGTGTCGTGGCTTTCTGAACCAGATTAGCATCCATTTCGAATTACAACCCCGCTCTTATCCTACAGATAGAGCGAAGGTTGGATTTGTTATTACTTTACTCATTGAGAAAGCTCTGAGATGGGCCAATCCTTTATGGGAGAATGATAATCCACTAGTCTATAATTATAATGCCTTTGTAGCTGCGTTTAGAAGAACTTTTGACCCTCCTGGTAGAAAGGTCAATGCAGCTAGATTACTGTTGCGCCTTAGACAGGACGATCGAACACTAGTGGATTATGCACTAGAGTTCAGGTCCTTGGCGGCAGAAGTTAAGTGGAACGAACAGGCTTATATAGATGTGTTTCTGAATGGGTTATCAGATGTAATTCTTGACGAGGTTGCTACTAGAGAACTCCCTGAGAATTTGGAGGATTTAATTTCCTTTATATCTCGTATTGATGAACGCCTAAGAGAGAGGCAGAACACTCGAGATAGGACCCGTAGACCCTCCTTTAAACTAGCGCCTACCTTTCAAAATTCTGAGTTCGAGGACTTACGTATTTCTGAACCTATGCAGATAGGCAGTACTCATCTCACAGAGAGGGAGAGACAGTACAGAAGAAGGGAGGGTTTATGTATGTATTGTGGAGTCAGAGGTCATTTACGCCTAAATTGTCCTAATCGTTCGGGAAACGCTCGCACCTAAGTTTCTCTAGAGGACAGGCCTTGGGTGTTTCTACTTTGTCCTCTATTCACAACTACAAAGAGTTCAGGCTTCTGTTACCCGTTTCTTTAAAATGGGAAAAGGGAGTAGTCAAGACTATGGCACTAATCGATTCTGGAGCTGCTGAGAGCTTTATAGATCAGGGTTTTGCTGCCAAGCATGCTATTCCATCCCAGTTAAAAGAGACACCACTGGCTGTTGAGGCCATCGATGGTAGACCGTTACTTGAGCCTGTCATTTTCCGTGAGACCATACCGATTAACTTAACTGCTGGCATCCTACATAGAGAGGACATATCCTTACTGCTCATTTCTTCTCCGTCTATTCCCATAGTCCTGGGGTACTCCTGGTTGAGGAGACATAACCCTATTATTAATTGGGAGTCAGGGGAGATAGTTTCATGGGGACAGAATTGTCAAGAGAAATGCTTGCGGAAGGTCTCACCTCTCTGCTTAACCAACACCCCGACTAATTCTGACAATCCTACAGAGACACAAATTCCGTCTCAGTATCTAGATTTAAAGGCAGTGTTTGACAAAAAGAAAGCCGATACCTTACCCCCACACAGGTCCTTTGATTGCAAAATTAACCTACTCCCTGGTACCATGCCGCCCAGAGGTCATGTATACCCGTTATCTACGAAAGAGAACTCAGTTCTAGAGGAGTATATTCACGAAAATTTAGACAAGGGATTCATTAGGAGGTCCTCCTCTCCTGCCGGGGCTGGATTTTTTTTTGTTAAAAAGAAGGATGGTTCTTTAAGACCTTGTATTGATTATCGAGGCCTAAATAAGATAACCATTAAAAATGCCTACCCGATTCCCTTGATCACCGAACTCTTCGATCGTTTGAAGGGCTCTACAATTTTCACCAAATTGGATCTCAGAGGGGCATATAACTTGGTGAGAATCCAGCAGGGACATGAGTGGATGACGGCATTCAACACTCGATATGGCCACTATGAATATACAGTCATGCCTTTTGGGTTATGCAATGCACCAGCTGTATTCCAGGATCTGATAAATGAGGTTCTTAGGGAATTTCAGCAAGATTGCGTCATTGTATACCTAGATGATATACTCATACATTCTAGTGAGATTGAGACTCATCACAAGCAAGTCAGGAGGGTTTTGCACAAGCTTCTTCAACATGGCTTGTACTGCAAGTTGGAGAAATGTAGCTTTGATCAAACCCAGGTAACCTTTCTCGGCTATGTGATCTCGGGGGAGGGATTTAAGATGGATCCGGATAAGCTCCAGTCCATTCTAGAGTGGCCTTTACCCAAAGGTCTTAAAGCCATACAGAGATTTATTGGTTTTTCTAATTATTATAGGCGCTTTATTAAGGGTTATTCTTCAATTATCGCACCTATCACCAATATGACCAAACAGGGGGCTGATACTAAGAATTGGACTACTGAAGCCCTTCTTGCGTTCAAAACTCTCAAGGAGCTTTTCGCTTCCGCTCCAATTTTAGTTCACCCCGACACTTCCCTGCCTTTTCTACTTGAGGTAGACGCATCAGAGACTGGTTTAGGTGCTGTCCTATCTCAAAGGTTGGGTGTTGATAAACCATTACATCCATGTGGATTTTTCTCTAAAAAATTGTCTGGTACAGAGAGCAGATATGACATTGGTGACAGAGAATTACTAGCGGTTATCAAGGCTTTGAAAGAGTGGAGACATTTATTGGAAGGTACATTACATCCTGTTACCATTCTAACGGACCACAAAAATTTGTCTTATATCGGAGAGGCCAAGCGTTTGTCCTCCAGGCAGGCTCGTTGGTCGTTATTTCTTACCCATTTCAATTACGTTCTGACTTACAGACCTGGGTCAAAAAATTCTAAAGCCGATGCGCTATCTCGCCAATATGAGCCGTCTGCTTCAGTTGAACCACTTTTGTCCTCCATTGTACCCAAATGCAATATTATTGCTAATACCAGTCTCAAGATCCATTCTCCGCTACTTGACCAGATCTTGAAGTCACAACATCTGGCACCAGGAAACACTCCTGAGGGAAGAAACTTTGTCCCTCCTGAACTCCAACTGGAACTCTTACAATGTTTTCACGAAAGTAAAGTAGCTGGACATCCTGGTATTCGCAAGACATACTCTCTGATATCCAAAGATTTCTGGTGGCCTTCACTACGAAAAGATATTGAGGAGTTCGTCGCAGCTTGTGAGACTTGTGCCAAGACTAAGCAACCTCATACATCCCCTTGTGGCCTGTTACACCCCTTGGACATTCCTGAGAAACCTTGGTCCTGTTTGTCCATAGACTTTATCGTAGATTTACCTGCTTCCAAGAGACAGACTGTTATTCTCACGGTGGTGGATAGATTTACAAAGATGGCCCATTTCGTGCCATTACCTAAACTTCCGACTTCTCCTGAATTGGCAGAGATTTTTGCGAGAGAAGTTTTTCGCCTACATGGGATTCCTTCGGAGATTGTTTCTGATAGAGGTTCTCAATTTATCTCACGTTTCTGGAGATCCTTTTGTTCTCAAATGGGAATCAAATTGAACTTCTCCTCTGCCTATCACCCTCAGTCTAACGGAGCTGCTGAACGCACCAATCAAAAGATCGAGCAGTATCTACGTTGCTTTGTTTCCGAACACCAGGACGATTGGGTCGGTTTGATCCCTTGGGCGGAGTTCGCACACAATAACCTTGTTTGTGATTCAACTCGCTCTAGCCCTTTCTTCATGAACTATGGCTTTCATCCTTCAATTTTTCCTTCGGTCTCCTCTTCTCAGGGGATACCGTCGGTTGATGATCATGTCGCCAACCTGAAGAAATTATGGGATCAGACTCGGCAAATTCTGTTACATAATTCCTCGTTGTTCAAGAGACACGCTGACAAGCATAGAAGAGCGGCTCCGGTCTTCGTTCCTGGGGATAGGGTGTGGCTGAGCACTAAGAATATTCGCCTAAAAGTTCCATCTATGAAATTTGCTCCTCGCTACATAGGTCCTTACAGGGTTCTCACTCGTATCAACCCGGTTGCGTATCGCCTTGCTCTGCCACCTGCCTTACGCATTCCTAACTCTTTTCATGTCTCCTTGTTGAAACCTCTTATTTGCAACAAATTCTCCTCTAAGGTTTCCTCACCTCGTCCTGTTCAGGTGGAGGGTCGGGAGGAGTACGAGGTCAGCTCCATCATTGATTCCAGAATTTCAAGGGGAAAATTGCAATATCTGGTCAACTGGAGGGGATATGGTCCTGAGGAGAGGAGTTGGGTACCTCAGGAGGACGTTCATGCTTCTCGCCTTCGCAGAGCATTCCACCTCCGCTTTCCATCTCGTCCCGGTTCCTTCCGCCCGGTGGGCGTATCTGAGAGGGGGGGTACTGTCAGGGTACCTGAGGCCTCTACCTCTAAAAGAGGTAGAGACTTAGTAGTTTATCCGTCCAAACGAGCTGTTTCCTTCGTTCCTCGCGGTTCATCCAGTCACTTAAACACCGACCGCGAGGAATCCACGTCCTTTTCTAGCGGTACGCTCAATACGTGACGTCATGACGCTATCACGAGCGACCTGCCACTCAAGTGTCCGATATCCAATCGGTACTTGTCAGAGGCGTGTCTACCATCCGGAGCCAGGGTATTTAAGCTTACTTCTCACTTCAGCTCATTGCCCTGTCGTGGTTCTAGCTTGTCTAGTCACTCAGTGCTCTGGTATTCTAGTTTGCTCTATTGGTTTTGACTCGGCTTGTTGTACTACCCTGCTTATCTCTGTTATCCCTTGACCCGGCTTGTCTCTCGCTTATCTGTCTTCTCGTTCCCTCGACCTCGGCTTGTTTCTGACTATTCTCTATTACTCTCGGTACGTTAGTCCGGCCATTCTAAGGCCCGGTATACGTACCTTTCCACTCTTTGTACTCTGCGTGTTGGATCCCTGTCCCGATCCTGACACGTTGGCAGCGTTGCAGAGTTGCTGCACTGGCTCGGTATCTGGACGTGGGGTTGTAAAGTACCAGGTAGGGATTGCTTTATATATTATCATTTAGCTTTGGAAAGTTGAAGGCGAGGACCAGTGGTCTGATGATGAGGAGCTTAGGGGCTCTGTTCAAATAAGCATCTAATAATTCATGAAGGACCATGAAGGACCAAATACACTTCACTCTTCTTGGCTGAGACTCTAGTGGAGTCTTCTATTACATTCTGCCCAGTCTCATTAGTTTTGTTACAGTATGAGTGTGATGAGTTAATTAGAGAGAAGTGGATATGTCTCTATGTCTCTACGATTCCACTTTTTCGATACACTTATCCCTGCTGCCACACGACAGAGCTACACAGATAAGGCGCAAGATCATGGGACAAAAGGAGAGACAGAGACATTGGAGTCAAGGTTGGTACAAGTTGAAAAGGCAGACCCGAAATATAGGGGAAAGATGGAAAAATGTGGAAAGATGTAGCGAGACGCAAAAGTAGGGGACAAGGAGACATAAAATGTTGGAGCTGGGATGAGAGGCACAAAAGTAGGAGAGATAAGGCAAATGGAGGCCAATGTAGGAGTTTGCAGCGTAGTGAACCCAGTGTCTTTTTTGTGGAACCAAATAATAATTCCCTAAGGGAATCAAAAGGTTTTGGAATTACCCTTATAGAGATAGAGCATATATAGGATAATAAATCAAAGAATTGACGATAACAATAACTCTCTGGTTATTGGGACATTTGAGTCTAAACAGACCTCAAAAGACAAATACCTTTGCATAACCAGTGCCACAATTACAGGGAAACTCCTTTATTAAATGATTGGATTAATGGAGGTCATTTAGTTGCTCCAATGGCCATTGGAGGGAATGCCCGCCTGCCAACGTCAAGGCAGACCCCCCTATGCGGGTCCTACACTGACCCCTCCCCTTGCTTCCTTGAGCTTCTGGCAAAGATATCTCCACTGAGACAGAGAGGGGTATTTTTTTATATACACCCCTATATACTTATTAACCCTTAATAGGGAACACATGGGATGGGCGGCAGCATTGTAACCAGGCTGTGTGATACAAAAAGTGAATACAAATACAAAAAGATAAGTCCTGCACTCACTCCCATCACTCCTGGGCAGCAGCAATGACCACAGTACACATCAGCCCCAATATATAGTTAAAAACCAAAGAAAAAAAGTTACCTGCGCTCTCTCCTTAATCCCTATGTATATTTAGACAAATTGAGGTCATTTAGTTACTCCAATGGCCATTGGAGGGAATACCCGCCTGCCAACGTCAAGGCAGACCCCCCTAAGCGGGTCCTACACTGACCCCTCCCCTTGCTTCCTTGAGCTTCTGGCAAAGATATCTCCACTGAGCAGTGGCGTACACACACTCCATGGGGCCCCGGTGCAAAACTGATCCGTGGGCCCCCCCCTACCGTGAACCTCTCCCCTCTGACTGTGGGCCCCTCCCCCCCCGACACATACATACAGACACAAACACATACACACACCCCCGACAGACACATACATACATACACACATGCAGACACATATATACAGAGACACACACGCAGACACATTCATACAGAGACACACACAGACACATACAGAGACACAGACACACACACATACAGAGACACAGACATACATACATACACAGACATACAGATACACACATACAGAAACAGACACACACACAGAGACACAGACACACAATCATACACACATACAGAGACACAGACACAAACATACACAGACATACATACAGATACACACACACACACACACACATACAGAGACAAAGACACAGACATACATACAGATACACACACACAGACATACACACTGATACACAGACACAGACATACACACATACAGAGACACAGACATACATACACACATACAGAGACACAGACACACATACACACATACAGAGACACAGACATACATACACACATATACATACACAGACATACATACAGAGACACAGACATACATACACACAGACATACATACACACATATAGAGACACAGACATACACACATACAGAGACACAGACATACATGCACACATACACAGACATACATACACACATACAGAGACACAGACATACATACATACAGAGACACAAATACACAAAATGTTTCCTACCATGTGTGGGTCCAGTGGTGGCTCAGCCTGATGGGAGTCAGAGTTCCCACTCTGACTCCCTCATCCTTTCTGTTACCTCCCACGCGGCTCTTAGTATGCTGGGAGGAGTGACGTGCGGTCACTTCCTCCCAGTCGTGATGATGTCCTCACAGGGGGCTCGGTTGAGCACTTAAAGCGCTCAGCGCAGACCGGGCCCCCTTAAAATCCATGTCCATCGGGTGGCCCTGACAGCATGGGCCATCCGATGGACCCCTTGACATGCGGCCCCGGCGGTTTGCTGCACGGGCCGGGGCCGCAAAGTGTGGCAGCTGCTACCCGGTCGTTGGAGTGCCGGGCCCGGTCGCAGCTGCGACCCCTGCGACCGCGGTACGTACGCCATTGCCACTGAGACAGAGAGGGGTAATTTTTATATACACCCTTTACTCCAATGGCCATTGGAGGGAATGCCCACCTGCCAACGTCAAGGCAGACCCCCCTGCGGGTCCTACACTGACCCCTCACCTTGCTTCCTTAAGCTTCTGGCAAAGATATCTCCACTGAGACAGAGATGGGTATTTTTTATATACATCCCTATAAACTTATTAACCCTTAATAGGGAACACATGGGATGGGCGGCCGCATTGTGCCATAAAATAACAGTTATCCGAGTGCAGTAAGAAAGGGAGTGTCCATAAATAAATTGCCTCACGTTCAATAATCTCTCATAGCTGAGACCCTATGAGAGCATAACCATAAAACTAAAGGTCTGCCTGACCAGCCCACCAGCTGCTATTAGCCACTACGAAACCTCTAGCATGATTATAATATAACCAAGCCCAAAACACCATAGCTATCAATCTACTAATAAAGCCAAGCTCAATAAATAAACCAAAGTAAAAAAAGCGTAAAAATGCCGTGGAGGCTTGGAGGGAATTAGACACACTCCCCTTAGAGTCACGGGGAGTAAGCTAGGAAAGAACAAGGCTATAACCTTCTTAATCTGCGGAAATGTAAAATCAATACCTGCAGTTTCTTTTGCCCGAAATTCATATGTGGTCATGAATAGTAATTACTGACCGGCTCTCAATAGAGTCTAAGTAGAAATAATCAATCCGAAATCAGGGAGGGCAAGTATCAGAAATAGGGTATTGTAAACAAAAATGTCTGAAATATAAGGATTCTCAAAAATATATACTTAGAATGTATATCTAACATATGCCCCAATAGGAGCCAGGTATATTGTTATCAAAGGGTCAGAGATTCCTCTTGACATACCTCAAAACAGAATATTTCCTACCTGTTCTATGTTAAATTTAGTATTTATTGTGTATTTAATATTGTTTTTGTATTTTATTGCACCCTAATGTATCAATGCAATGTTTTGTGGACCCAGGACATACCGATACTTGAAAACGAGAGAAATCTCAATGTATCTTTCCTGGTAAAATATTTTATAAATAAAATTATAAATAAATAATATCACTATCGTGAGTTCTAATGGTGTTTTGAATTAAAAGTATTTTAATATTAATTATTAAATCTTTACATAGTGAGAGAAGTACCAATTATTGCATGGACATAATTAAGAATTATTAAGAAGTCATCATTAGTCGTTAGTCTCACATTTATATTGTTCACTCACACCTATTAAGTCTTTCAGAACCAATGAAAGACCACCATAATTTTAGTTCTGACCCTAACTATGGGGGATCCATTAATGGATAATGCTGAGCGGACATTTCTAAGTACCGTTAGTATTGTTCTGATCTAGTATAGATTGATTCAAATAGATACATGCTGTGGGGCATCAACTAAACAAAATGAAACAAATATAAAAAAAAGTCACAAATTCGATGAAATTTCACATTCACCTCTTCTATATAAATGATGTCTCCACTTTGTTCCGATTGGAGGAACTCTTATGTGGGGCGGGACTTAGATATTTAAAATACTGCTTAGTAAGGGGCGCCACAACACTTGCCCTGGATGAAGGCGCACTATCGTGGTGCCGAAATGCGCGTCGGGCGTTTTTACGCTTTCTTTATTTTGGTTTATTTAGTTTACTGGGCTTGGCTTTATTAGTAGATAGCCATGGTGTTGTCACGTTTAAACATTTGTTATGAAGGAACACAACTGCAGATTTCTTATAGTTTGAATATTTATTATAGAAGGTAAATGGTATTGACTTTAATTCCAATTTACAGGTACTGTAGCTTTAAGTAATAAACGATAACTGAAGTCCACAATTATATGCACTGTAGCTTTAAGTAGTAAACGATAACTGAAGTCCACAATTATATGCACTGTAGCTTTAAGTAGTAAACGATAACTGAAGTCCACAATTATATGCACTGTAGCTTTAAGTAGTAAACGATAACTGAAGTCCACAATTATATGCACTGTAGCTTTAAGTAGTAAACGATAACTGAAGTCCACAATTATATGCACTGTAGCTTTAAGTAGTAAACGATAACTGAATCAGCAAGAGTCCTTTAGTAGCATTAATTAATTAGGTGTTAAGAAGTTACAATAGCTGTTCCATAGACTTTAACTGAAGTAAGATAGATGCAGCTAACTGAGACAAGTATGAGTTGAAGTTAGCTGTAACGGGTTGGCTTAACGAAGGACTTTGGAGACAGGAAATAACAGCTTTGAGATGCAACGCTTATCACAGAGGTTTTACTTAGCTTCCGGCACATAGAACACTGGTTCCCGAGATTTCCTCAGAGGCGGTTTATCCTGCATGGATAGAGTTCAGCTTTAGCCGTAGATGAGGAAAGGTGAAGGAAACTTGAAGTCTTCCAGTCCGGTCCGGTAACAGCAGGCTTTCACAACGATGTTGCAGCCGGTTCGTGAGTACGGAACGTAGTTCATTAATCCAGCGTCGATCAGCTGGTGCGGTCAGATTAAATAGGGAGACCGTGTCATAAAGAGGTGTGGCTAAGCTCCGTGGAACCAGGAAGTAAGAGGATATTATAGTCAAGGCATGACAGGTGTTTTGAGCTGAGTTAGATTAGAATCATGCTGGAGGTTTCGTAGTGGCTAATAGCAGTTGGTGGGCTGGTTGGGCAGACCTTCAGTTTTATGTTTATGCCCTCATAGGGTCTCAGCTATGGGAGATTATTGAACGTGAGGCAATTTTTTCACTGACACCCCCTTTCTTACTGCACTTGGATAACCGTTATTTTATGGCATTCACAGTTTAGGCATCTGGAGTTCTGCTGCAGTTAGCCTTACACATAGTTATCCACTGACCCAGAGTACAGTTTCGGCATTAATCAAGGGGTACCTTTATGTTACACGGGTAGCATTCCGTTATCTACCCATTACCCTGCTGACTGCCTGTATTCACTATCCAGCCTAGTCCCACAGCTACTCTCTGCAACTCTATTGGTAATGAATGTTAAACTGATATAATACAATGTGGCAACATTAGTCCAACACTTATATCATTTAGTATATATATATCTATAGGGCTCTTGAATTCCAGTACATTCATTCCGTTTGTGTTCATAGTTTAGTGGTTCACTTTATACCCCCAGTTATTAGACATTTAGTAGACATACCCCCTGCATCTATCCAAGCAATTAATAAAGGGGTTTCCCTGTAAGTGTGGCACTGGTTATGCGAAGGTATTAGTCTTTTGAGGTCTGTTTAGACTCAAATGTCCCAATAACCAGAGTGTTATTGTTATCTTCAATTCTTTGATTTATTATCCTATATATGCTCTATCTCTATATGGGTAATTATACAAGAGGAAGTAAATTTGGCAGATGTTATTCATGAGGGCTCTATTTCCTCTTTCCTTTTGTAAGTGCTGAGAGGAAACTGTGACTCAAATCCTGTATGTATGTTTGTATGCAGGGCCAGCCAAGACATTATGCTGCCTGGGTCCAAGGATGAAATGCCACCCGTCTCCTCCCCCCCGACAAAACCTCACCAAAACCACGCACATCAAAACACCCCCACATTCATTATGTTATGCCGTGTGTGTAGTTAATACAATGTCTGTGTGTTGGAAAGGCAGTGTATGTCTGTGTATATGCAGAGGATACATGGTGTGTCTGTGTGTGCAGGGAATGTAGTGTGTGTCTGTGTTTTTGTTGGTGATGCAGTGTGTGTCTTTGTATGTGTGCTGGGGATGCAGTGTGTGTCTGTGTGTGTGCACTGCAGCCAATCATGACACTTACTTTCTGTATCCGTGGTGTGGTGACGTGGCTTTTAGAGGGTGAAGTCTGGAGGGACTCATAGCGCCTCCACTCCTTATATCCTAGCCACTACTGGCCCAGTCCTGACTCTTGCCCTGCTCCTAGCTCTGTGTCCTACAACTAGAGGTGTATTTACCGCCAGCATGATTTGGGCAGCACTTTAAGGGGAGCTGGTATATGATGTCACTCCAGCTCCGGCATCACTAAGCAGAGGATCACTGCTCCCTCGCCGCCTCCACTATGAGTCTGCCTGCCAGTGTGCCTGCCAGATCAGCAAGCAGCAGCCCCACTGGACCCCAGGGAGGAAGCCACCAAAATGTAAGCAAATAATAAAAAAGAATTGTGTTAGTGTGTGTGTTTGTTATTGTGTCTGTTAGTGAGAGTTTTAGTGTGTGTCTGTTAGTGTGTGTGTGTTTTAGTGAGCGTGTTAGTCAGAGTGTGTGTTTTACTCTGTGTGACTGTTGGCAGCGGCGTACATACCGCGGTTGCAGGGGTAGCAGCTGCGACCGGGCCCGTCACTCCAGGGGGCCCAGCCACCCTGCGGACCTCTGCGACCGGGTACCAGCTGCCACGTTTTGCGGCCCCGGGGTCGCATGTTAAGAGGTCCATCGGGTAGCCCATGCTGTCAGGGCCACCGATGGACATGGATTGTCAGGGGGCCCAGTCTGCAGTGGGCGCTTTAACAGCGCGACTGGGCCCCCTGTGATGACATCAGACGCTGGGAGGAAGTTACTCCCCGGTCACTCCTCCCAGCATACAGAGAGACCGTGCGGGAGGAACCAGGAAGGAGGAGGGAGTCAGAGTCGAAACTCTGACTCCCATCAGGCTGAGCCACCACTGGACTATGTGTGTGTGTGTATCTGTATGTATGTGTGTGTCTGTGTCTCTGCATGTGTGTGTGTGTATCTGTATGTTTGTGTGTTTCTCTGTATGTGTATGTATGTGTGGGTATGTGTGTATGTATGTGTGTGTCTGTGTGTGTGTGTCTGTATGTGTGTGTGTGTATCTGTCTGTATGTGTGTGTGTGTGTATCAGTATGTATGTATATGCCTGTGTCTCTGTATGTGTGTGTGTGTGTGTTTAGGTGTCTCTGTATGTATGTGTCTGTGTCTCTGTATGTGTGTGTTTCTGTATTTATGTGTGTGTCTGTGTCTCTGTATGTGTTTGTGTGTGTCTCTGTATGTGTGTGTGTCTCTATGTGTGTGTGTATGTATGTGTGTGTGTGTGTATTTGTATGTGTGTGTATCTGTGTATTTGTATGTGTGTATGTGTCTCTGTGTGTGTGTGTGTGTGTCTGAATGTATGTGTGTGTGTGTCTGTGTGTGTCTGTATGTGTGTGTGTCTCTGTATGTGTGTGTGTCTCTGTATGTATGTGTCTGTATGTATGTGTCTGCATGTGTGTATATATGTGTCTGTGTTTGTGTATATGTATGTATGTGTCTGTTGGGGGGGTGTTTGTGTCTGTCTGTATGTGTCGGGGGGCCCATGGTCAGGGGGGGAAGGGGAGTGGGGGCCACGGATCAGTTTTGCACCGGGGCCCCATGGATTGTGTGAACGCCACTGTCTGTTGGTGAGTATGTCAGTGTGTGTGTGTCTGTTGGTGAGTGTTAGTATGTCTGTTAGTGAGAGTGTGTGTGTGTCTGTTAGTGAAAGTGTGTGTCAGTGAGAGTGTGTATGTTTGTTATTGAATGTGTATGTCTGTCAGTGTGTGTATGCATGTCTGTCACTGAGAGTGTGTATCTGTCAGTCAATGTGTATGTCTGTTAGCGAATGTGTGTCTATGACACTCAGTGTATATGTGCCTGTCCGTAAGTGTGTATGTATGTTTGCCAGTGTGTGTATGTCAGTGAGTGTGTGTGTCTGACACTGAGTGTGTGTGTGTGTGTGTCTGTCAGTGAGTGTGTATTTGTATCTGTCAGTGAATGCATGTGTCAGTTAGTGTGTCTGTCGGTGAATGTGAGTGCGTGTGTCTGTTTGTCAGTGAGTGTGTATGTTTCATTGAAAGTGTGTGTTGGTTAAACAGTGCGTGTGACAGTGACTGTGTATCTGTCAGTGAGTGTATGTCAGTGTATGCATCAGTGAAGAGCGTGTTGGTTTTTAACAGGAAGTGAAATTTAGAAGGGTGGGAGATGCCTGAGTTTTGTCATGCCTAAATAGGGGTTGCACTGTATGTGTATAAGGAGCTGTAGTTATATTGATGGGTGGGCTTGACTGGTGTCTGTATTCATTGTTCAGAGGCTTGCAGTGTCGCGGCTGCATTGTAAGCTCTCTGACTGTAATTATGATATAATTTGCAAACTACATTAATTTGCAATAAACAACTTTCATTTTAAATTATGCAAATCATTCATACACGACTGTGGGGTATAGTTGCATAACCTTGCAGTCGTGTATACATAAGTGCCAGTGTGAAGCGATTATTGCAAACAGAAATGAAAATTTTGATTGGGCAAATAAGCTTTTAAATAATAATTTACCAACCAATAAATTTACAGATATGAAAATAGTGTTATAGACATTTTCCTCACATTTTCTACAATCCTTTTACATATATGTTATCCTATATGTTCTTTATATACGTATCCCCATGTTCAGAGGTGTGACTAAAAGTGCGAAAATTGCTGTGGGACCCACCCTGTACATCTACCCCCCCATGCCACCTCCACCCTCCCCCCATACGTCTACCACCCCCCTCTCATACATTCCCTATTTTCCATATATCCCATTTAAGTTTCCATACTTAAGCAAGAGTATGTGAAGAGTAGTTAGGGTTGCCATCTTTCTTGGAAAAAAATACAGGCCATACTAATTTGCATAACTAATTATGTATGTTTGGCGAAACCAACCTCGCCACTATGCACTGGAGGAGCCTGGTTGCTCGCCTCCTACCTGCTGACTATGGTCCTCTCATCAGCCCATGCTAGACTTAAACCCCATGGCGATTTGACTGCGTTTGTGGCATCTGAACGCTGTTCGGATATATTGAGCGCTCAGATCCAAGCCATCTGGGGGTTCTGTTCAGTATGATAGGAGTTTTTTGTGTATTTTGTATTTTGTGTATGTATTTTTGTGTCTTTTTATGTCTTTTGCTAACATGTGCTCAATGGAGTCTGCCTTTATCCCTGGATATAATTGGATTACCTCTTATGTGAATGTGATGTATAGTTTTAAAGTTATAGTATATTTGTAAAAACTGTATTTCTCTGCCTGTGATAATTCAATTTCCCATTGTGTAAGATAATTGTATCACAGGCAGAGGGAAGGACTTTACTGTGGGTTGTAACTGTTATTTTATACCTCCCTGTGGGCGGTCCTGTATGTGCAAGACCATAATAAAAACCAGGCTGGGTGAGTTCCTGCTTAACCCTCAAAGTGAAGTGTCGTCTCATTCTTGGGGGGGGGGGGGGGATTTGATTGTATGCCGATTGCCAGGAGTGTAAGCTGTTCATATGGCTTTTCCTGTTCGGCTGCTTCCAGTGTTCGTGTGTCTCTTGTTCAGGAGTTGGTGAATTCGTGTAGTTTGCAGTTCGGGAGATTGGTGATTGCAGTAGCTGCTCGTCTATCTGGAAGGGGATTATCGCCTAAACGTTTTTTATCCCCTTGTGAGCAAAACGGTCCGTTACAGTATGCGTGACATCACATGATGTAAATCACAAGGAGTGACAGAAGAGAAAGTTCTGTAAAATCACCAAAAAACTACTTATAGTTTGATTCTGCTGTATAGATGGATTGCTCCCAGTGTCTCCAGATCTCCAAGTGTCTCTGTGTCCCCATGTCGCCCAGTGTTACCATGTTGCCCAGTGTCCCCTAGTGTCTGTTTCCCCATGTCTCCCAGTGTCCCCATGTCACTAGGGGACACTGGGAGACATTGGGACACTGAGACACTTTGGGGCACTGGGACACTTGGGGACACTGAGACTATGTATCAGTGTCCCTACATATCACAGTGACTCAGTGCCCCATGTCTCCCAGTGTCCCCATGTATCTGTGTCCCCATATTGCCTAGTGTCCCCTAGTGTCTCTGTCCCCATGTCTCCCAGTCTCCACATGTCAGTGGGGGACACAGACACCTGGGGACACAGACACCTGGGGACACTGGGAAACATGGGGACACAGACCCTGGGAGACATGTGGACACTGGGAGACATGGGCACACTGAGGGAGACATGGGGACACTGAGACACCAGTGACACTGGCTGGGAGACATGGGGACACTGAGACACAGTGTCCCCATGTGTGTCTGTGTCCCCATGTCTCAGTGTCCCCAAGTGTCTCAGAGTCCCCAGAGGTCTCCCTGTGTCCCCATGTCTCACCGTGACCCCTAGTGTCTGTGTCCCCATGTCTCCCTGCAGCCTTTACCCCATCCCTCACTTCCCTGAGCTGTAGGCTGGGAGCTGCTGTCTGGACTCTCTGTGCTGTGTAGCTGCTCCTCTGCGGATCAGTGAGTAAAGAGATGCATTAGTATGCTGTACCTTCCTATCCCTGCCTCTCTCCACACACACACAGCGACCCATACTGGCCAGGGCTGATATTGCAGTGTAACCTCTGTTTATACTGAGAAATATTTGTATTGCCGGTATTACTGCTATATCGGCTCCAGGCCAGGCAGCCTCAAATAAATACTGGCCAGGTGACAACCTAGTTTTTTTTTTTTTTTTTAAATCAATGGGCCTATTCCATGGGCATGGGCCTGGAACTACAGCTCCATCAGCCCCTATGTTAATCCTGCCCTGCAGAGGGAGCAGCGTCGCGCTGTTAAAGCGCTGACCGGGCTCCCTGGAAATATATAGCATCGGGACGCCCTAACAGCATAGGCCACCGGATGGTTTCCTGCAATTACTTAGCCAGCCAAGCCCCATGGAGTGACGGGCCCGGTCGAAGCTGCGACCGCGGTAGTTCCGCCACTGCCCATGTTTAGTATATATATATATATATATATATATATATATATAGTACATATATTGCCACTTTGCCTCTGCATTGCCCATACCATACCACCCTCACATCGCAGTCGTAGACACAAGCACACTAATACATGCATATATATACACACTGTTGCATGCACACATATACACAGTAATACACAAAATCATTTACACACTCTGATATATGCACACTCACAAACACACTGATTCACAGTGACACACAGATTGACAAATACAGACATACAGTCACAATGTGTGTCTGCCTGTGTATTTCTGAGTGTGTCTGGCATTGGCTACCTGTCTATGTGCTTGAGAGTGTGTGTCTAACTGTGAGTATCAGTGTGAAATTATATCTCTGTGAACATTTATATGTGTCAGGGACCGTATGTGTGTGGTGTATCTGCTTGTTTAAAGAGCTGCTTGTGACCTTCGTGTATGCGTGTGGTGGTTATAGTGTGTGGGGGGGGGGCAGTGTGTGAGCGTAACAGTGTGTGAGCGTAACAGTGTGGGGAGGTGTAGTGTGTGTCGGATGCTCAGGGCAAGCCATCTGACCCCTCCCATAGTCAGGTCACGGTCATGGACCAAGGACCCAACAGATCAGTCTGTCCTGCTGCTAATTACCGTAATAACCACTGAAGTTCCTGGCAAACATTGTGGGGGCAGTATGTAGGGGTGATAGGTGAGGGTGACAGTTTGGAGGATTGTGTGTGGGTGACAGTGTGTGTGAGGATGACAATGTGAGGGGCAGTATGTGGAGGGTGTCTGTGAGTGTGGGAGGGTGACAGTGTGAGGGGGTGGTGTTTGGGGTAGGGCAGTCTGTGGGGAGGTTGTGTATTGAAATACCTTTATTTTTAAATCTATTCCCTAGCGGTAATGTGTTCTCTTTAGTGGGCTATTCATCCAGGCTGCCGTCCATATAATAGAGATGTTGAAATCTCCATCATTTGAAGAGACAAGCCATTGCTGTGGTAACCCACATTGCTTTACAACATGCTTTACAACATGGTCAGCAGCTTTGTACCTGGCGGAGTTGCAGTGTGGGGGGCCAGTGTGTGATTACGTGAACAGCAAGTAATCTCAGAGCGCCGGAACTTCAGAGGAAATCATGTCCATTAACCTGAGTCCAAAGAAACCTAGGTCAGCCTCTCCCTCTTGACACCCCGATTTTTTTTAAGTATTTGGACTGAATAATTCATTATACACAGTATGTGCACTTTTTCCAACACTGAATAGTCAGTGGGGTATTGAAGACCAAGCTGAAAATATAAGACTAAAATAGCCAAACTATGACGATAACTAAGATGACTATATGTCCAGCCTTGGTCGGTTTTTGTCTTGTTATACTGTCCATTAGTGATGTCCCGAACGGTTCGCTGGCGAATAGTTCCTGGCGAACATAGCGTGTTCGTGTTTGCCACGGATGGCGAACATATGCGATGTTCGGTCAGCCCCCTATTTGTCATCATTGAGTAAACTTTGACCCTGTACCTCACAGTCAGCAGACACATTGCAGCCAATCAGCAGCAGACCCTCCCTCCCAGACCCTCCCACCTCCTAGGCAGCATACAATTTAGATTAATTCTGAAGCTGCATTCATTTTTATTTATTTTATTTTTTTTGTGTTTATAATACATTATCCTCCCCATAGCCAGTAACCTGTGTTTATTATACATTATACCCCCATAGCCAGTAACCTGTGTTTATTATACGTTATCCTCCCATAGCCAGTAACCTGTGTTTATTATACATTATCCCCCCATAGCCAGTAACCTGTGCTTATTATACATTATCCTCCCATAGCCAGTAACCTGTGTTTATTATACATTATCCTCCCATAGCCAGTAACCTGTGTTTATTATACATTATCCTCCCATAGCCAGTAACCTGTGTTTATTATACATTATCCCCCCCATAGCCAGTAACCTGTGTTTATTATACATTATCCTCCCATAGCCAGTAACCTGTTTTTATTATACATTATCCTCCCATAGCCAGTAACCTGTGTTTATTATACATTATCCCCCATAGCCAGTAACCTGTACTTATTATACATTATCTCCCCCATAGCCAGTAACCTGTGTTTATTATACATTATCCCCCCACAACCAGTAACCTGTGTTTATTATACATTATCCCCCCACCAGGGCCGGTGCAGGGAATTCTGCCGCCCTAGGCAAAGATCAATTTTGCCGCCCCCTCATAAGATCATTCCATCGTGTCACAGGTTTATGCACTGAACTCCAAAAGGAAACATTCCACAGATTTCCTTGAACAATTTAGTGGATGTACCCCAAAAGAAAATATGCTTTTTTTTCTGCAAGTGCTCCAATTAGAGGCTTCTGATTGAGAAGCCTCTGTTCTAGGGCATGCACATTCAATCACAGATTTCCTATGTTTCACATTGAGCTCTAGTTCAGCTCATTGAGAAAGGGAGAAGTGTCCCATGCTCACTCTGCCCTTTGTTGGCTGCCGGGTATGGCGTCACATCGAGTCTCGGCAGCCATGAATCTAGAGCAGTGGTTCCCAACCACCCCCTAACAGTCCAGGATTTAGGGACTACACAGATGTGTTTAGGTGTTTTTTAGAAAAAAATAAATAAATAAACACTTTAGACACAACAGGGTAATCCCTAAATCCTGGACTGGTAGGGGGTACTTGTGGAATAGGTTGGGAACCACTGTGAGGAGCGGTTGGATGCTGCCGCTCTTCACACCTCCCTGTGAGCTGCAGCAAGGCCCAGTTATAGCATCCCGGTATGCCTGTCAGCGATACATCCCTGCTTGGCACCAGCTTCCCCGATTCAGCCCTAAAAGAAAAAAAAAATCTTTCTATCCGACGCCTGGAACTGCATGTCCCAGAAGTTGGGCAATATAAATTCCACATCCCTGATACAAACTGTGTGATTTATGCATAATTGCAATATATGATTACATACATGTACTACATACATACACTGCTTAATACACACACACTGCCTATTACATACACACAGACACTGCCTGATATACACACACAGACACCGCCTATTACATACACACACACACTGCCTATTACATACACACACACTGCTTAATACACACACAGACACTGCCTATTACATACGCACACACATACTGCCTGATACGCACACACACACTGCCTATTAAACACACACACACACACACACAGTCTGATACATACACACACAGA
Organism: Pelobates fuscus; assembly: GCF_036172605.1. NCBI lineage: Eukaryota > Metazoa > Chordata > Amphibia > Anura > Pelobatidae > Pelobates > Pelobates fuscus. The sequence goes on from NC_086317.1 coordinate 450,735,538, forward strand.
GGCACTGCCTAATACAAACAGACCCTGCATATTACACACAGTCTGATAAATACACACACAGAGACACTGCCTAATACACACAGACACTGGATATTACACACACACAGTCTGTTATATACACACACAGAGACACTGCCTAATACACAGACACTGCATATTACACAAACACACAGTCTGATACATATGCACACAGACACTGCCTAATACACACAGACACTGCATATTACACACACACACAGTCTGATACATACACACAGACACTGCCTATTACACACACACACACACACAGTCTGATACATACACACACAGAGACACTGCCTCATACACACAGACACTGCATATTACATACACTGCCTATTACACATACACACACACACACACATGCCGGATGGGGGCTGGGGGCACTGGAAGCAGCCCAGTCAGGCACTGTGGTACCTCCTCTGTTGTCATTCTTCCAGTTTCTCCTCAGGCACAGGACAGGGGGAGCAGCACACAGCCCTCCTCTTCTAACCTCCTGGTCTTGGGAGGAGGGAGAAGAGTCAGACTGGGGGCAGAGTTAGAATGTTTGGGGCGGGGAAAGGCGGAGTTCGTTGTGGGATGGGCGGGGTTAAGTGTTTGTGGGCGGGAAGAGGCGGAGTTACAATCGTAACTCCTATTATCAGCTGAAAGCATCTGAAATACAAGCAGGAGGGCTGATGCAGTGAGGGGAGGGTGCCAGCAGCTGTATCACAGGCGGAGGCGGGTCTCTGTGCTCTCAGTGAGTGAACACGGCCAGCATATTCTGACAGGTGATTCAGACAGTATTACAGCCCCTGCGGGCGCCCCCTCTCACACAGCGCCCTAGGCCACCGCCTAGTCTGCCAATAGGGTAGCGCCGGCCCTGCCCCCCACAACCAGTAACCCTGAGTGGCGGTGGGGGCCCTAAATAAAAATTGGGGGGGAGCCTAATGTCCTCCCCCCTGGCCCCCACCCCATAGCGGTGGGTGGGGGCCCTTAACAAGAATAAGGGGGGGGGCACCTAATGTCCTCCCCCCTGGCCCCCACCCCTGAGCGACGGGTGGGGGCCCTAAATACAAATGGGGGGACCTAATGTCCTCCCCCCTGGCCCCCACCCCTGAGCGGTGGGTGGGGGCCCTAAACAAGAATAAGGGGGACCTAATGTCCTCCCCCTTGGCCCCCACCCCTGAGCGGCGGGTGGGGGCCCTAAATACAAATGGGGGGGGACCTAATGTCCTCCCCCCTGGCCCCCATCCCTGAGCGGCGGGTGGGGGCCCTAAATACAAATGGGGGGACCTATTGTCCGCCCCCTGGCCCCCACCCCTGAGCGGTGGGTGGGGGCCCTAAACAAGAATAAGGGGGGGACCTAATGTCCTCACCCCTGGCCCCCACCCCTGAGCGGTGGGTGGGGCCCTAAATTAAAATTTAACCCCCCCTCCCCCCCAGGTGACTAGGGGTCCCCAAACCCCTTGTCACCCCCTGCCCCCCAAAAATTAACTAAAATAAACTCCTACCTACCCACCTCACCCCTAATGAGGGGGGACCATTTAACTAAGTGCCTTTAAAAATAAAAATACACTTACCATTCAATGTTTTCTTTCTTCTAAAATCTTCTTTTTTCAGCCCCAAAAAAGGGCAAATAAAAATCCATAATAACTGACGCAATAAAAAAAAAAAAAAAACAGAGCGCAAAAAATAATAATCCATCTTCACCCAGCGATGGCTCCGCGCAGACTGAGCTCTGCAGGACGGGGGAAGGCTTATACAGCTTTGCCCCGCCCTGCAATTAGGCTCAGAGCACTCTGATTGGTGGGTTTAAGCTATCCAATCAGAATGCTCTGACAGGTAAATGAAGAGACTGACAGGTAAGTCTCTACATTTACCTGTCACAGCACTCTGATTGGTTGGTTTGAAATCCACCAATCAGAGTGCTCTGTGTCATTTTACACAGCGTGGGAAAGTTCTTTGGAATTTTCCCACGCTGTGTAATTTGACTCATAACTCTCTGATTGGTTACTTAAGAGCTCAGTCTGCGCGGAGCCCTCGCCGTGTGAAGATGGATTCTTTTTTTCTTTTTTTTATTGCGTCGGTTATTATGGATTTTTATTTGGCCTTTTTTGGGGCTGAAAAAATAAGATTTTAGAAGAAAGAAAACATTGAATGGTAAGTGTATTTTTATTTTTAAAGGTACTTAAATGGTTAAATTAAAAGTTAAATGGTCCCCCCTCATTATTTTTAGGGTGAGGGGGGTAGGTAGGAGTTTATTTTTTGGGGGGAGGGGGTGACTAGGGGTTTGGGGACCCCTAGTCACCTGGGGGGAGAGGGGTAAATATGTATTTAGGACCCCCGCCCGCCGCTCAGGGGTCCCCACCCACCCACCGCCCGGGGGGAGGACATTAGGTCCCCCTCCAATTTGTGTTTAGGGCCCCCACCCACCACTCAGGGGTGGGGGCCAGGGGGAGGACCTAATGTCCTCCCCCCCTTACTTTTGTTTAGGGCCCCCACCCACCTCTCAGGGGTGGAAGCCAGGGGGAGGACATAAGGTCCCCCCCCCCAATTTGTATTTAGGGCCCCCACCCACCGCTCAGGGGTGGGGGCCAGGGGGGAGGACATTAGGTCCCCCCCTTATTCTTGTTTAGGGCCCCCACCCACCGCCCAGGGGTGGGGGCCAGGGGGGAGTAATTTTAAAGCACGTTATTCCAAACAATTTAGGAATGTTAGGTGATGTATGCCCTTTATGGATTAAAACCAGACTCTGCATCAACTGTGTAATTTTTCATGGGAGTTTTGCCATGGATCCCCCTCCGGCATGCCACAGTCCAGGTGTTAGTCCCCTTGAAACAACTTTTCCATCACTATTGTGGCCAGAAAGAGTCCCTGTGGGTTTTAAAATTCGCCTGCCTATTGAAGTCAATGGCGGTTCGCCTGTTCGCGAACATTTGCAGAAGTTCGGGAATTGATTGTATTTGCAATTATGTCTGCTTATCAATCAAAAAATTATTAAAACTAGCAGTTAATTTTAATTAATTTAATAGAAACAATTATATCTAAGTGTGTTTTATGTATTTTACATCATAACTGAGTAATATTTGCCTTTTACAGAAAATACTATTCTTCTCACTCCCTAATGGAATGTGCGGTTACACACGGAATTTACAAGCAGGAATTATTAGGAATTCAAAAGAAATGTAGAATATTAGCCTAAATAGCCAAGCTAAAAACATAGTAACTTGGGGGAAACGTTCCAGATCTATTTTGTCTCAACATTAGAATGTAAGGACTGCACTTTGATGTTAAATAGCTTAATCCCAGACCTATCCAGCCTAGCCTTACTGCACTCACTCTCTAATTAACAAACAGACACAAGAGAAAATGAAAGGGGGTGTATCTTGCCCATCCTTACTTTATCAACTTTCACTACTGCCTAAATAAATACTTTAATTCCCCTTTTGCATAAAGCCACACTCAACACCAAATGATGAACCTCACAAATGAATAAAATGCCTGTTAAGCTCATTAATATTTTACTTGGTTTCTTTTTTTTTACATTAAGTAAATCCATAAAACTTGTATAAGGTTACTGTATACGTCTCATATTATATGTGCGACATAAGTAGGACTCCCATTTTTATATATAGTATATATCCACATTGGGGATATAGGGGCCCTAGTCCATACAGCTATACCCCCCTGATGGCGGCCCTAAATACAAAACAGAACCTTTCAGTCGCTGCAGCAACATGTGATTTGGAAAGGGCATTTCTGGATGGCATCATTAGCTAATAATGTGACTCTCAGTAGTCTCTGATACTATCTTCAGGCAATGTGGTCCCAGAAGCCTTAATGCTGCCTTGGCATGGCGCCACAGTGATGAGGCAACCATTGAGGGTGCTTTGCTGGGTTGCCTCACTAGTCAGGTTCCTGATATTACCTGTGTCGTGATGACAGGGGTAGTTATAGGGATCTGTAAATGGGGATTAGGACTGCCTGGGTTATTCATTAATGTGAGCAATGCCAGGAACTCAAAGTGAACTCAATGTGAATTTCACATTTCATGCCAAAATAGCTGGGAAATTCTCCAAATCAACTGTGATACCAGTTCATCTACTTTGGCCTTAAATGTAAAATTCACTTAGAATTTCTGACAGTTCTCACCGAGCTGAATAAACCTATGGCCTTCAACCACCACATGTGGCCGTGTGAGCAGTGTATGTCCAGTGTCACTAAAGGGCTAACATAACATAACATTACACAGAGACACAGGAAGTGAAACATTGAAAAGAAAAATAACATATTCCCCCGAATCGCAACGTTCTGCACCAGCAACAAGAAAAGGAACAAACTATAACATACAAACAATGTGCTCACTGTAATTAAGATCTAGTCACAGCCAGATACATTTGGTTACAACAAACACAAAGGTTCAAGGTTGCCATAAAAATACTTCATAATGCAAAAACACAGCTTCATTTATTACCACGGAAGTACTAGTATCCAAACAGTCATTGACATTTGTTGAACAGGTGACTTACCAGGAGGTAACTTACCACGGTTTTAGGGTTTACACCATAATTTGACATATAGCCATTGTACAGCCCTCCGGAATATGTTGGCACTGAATATACTGCTAACACATATAAATGCAACTAGTTTAGAGTTTGTGCATAAAAGTGTAACAAGACAATTCCTGAAAGGTTTTTTTTAACGTTATGCTCAATAGATTATATTACAGAAAAAAACTAGTAATATCTCACTTGCCCTCGAGCTGCACAGTATATGTAACAGGTGAACTTGTAAAAGGTAGTTTCACCTTTTACAATAATTCCATAGGGGCAGTAAACAAAGCAGGGAATTTCACAGTAACTGTAACCTAGGCCGTGCAGTTTCTTTTACTACAAAATGGAATTTATCAGGGATGTAAAAAAACGGGTTTTAATTGTACAGCACTAAATTATACTATATGTTATATGTGTATATAAAACAATTCCGTTTTAAAATTGTGATACTTTTTCCCAGCGACAAAATTAAATTTAATGTAAACCGGATCTGTTTCGCTGACTAACGTAGGTTGGATCACTTTACCACATAATCAGGTTCCAGTTCACTTACAGACAGAGCACATTCAGCATTAAAGGGTTTATCCATGCACCATGAGCACTTATAATGTGAAGTGGTCATGGTGCTTGGAGTCAGGGCCGGTGCAAAGAATTTTAGGTACATAGGCAAAGATGCATTTTTCTGCCCCCCCCAAAAAACATCTTCACCTGTGCCTCTTAACCTCCCTTTTGTGTGACTCCTTTTCTCCCAGCCCCCTTGTGTCTTTTACTCTTCCCAGCTCCTTTGTGTGTGTCTCTTTCCTTCTCAAGCCCCGCTGTGTGTGTTTCACTTCCAGCCCCTCTCCCCGTCCCTTAATGGTCCCCTCCCTTCTCTGACCCTTACTGTTCCTATCCCCTCTCTCCTCCTTTCCCTGTCCCTTAGTGTTCCTCTCCCCTCCCCCCTCTGTTCCCTGTCCAGGGGCGGACTGACCGGTCGGGCACTTCGGACGTGGTCCGAGGGGCCGGCCGGCAGGGGGGCCCGCCGCAGCCGTGCACATAACATAATGTGCACGGACTTCAAAATAATTTTGCAGGCGATCGGGGGGCCGGCTTGGCGCAGCAATATTTACCTCTATAGGAGGAGGAGGGGCCCGGTCCTGTACGCGGAGGTGCGTCAACGTCACTACGTGATGCGATGACGTCGACAGGCGCCGCCTGCACGGGACCGGAAGCCGTGCTGTGCGGAAGGATTCTAAGTGGGGTCGGCCCTCTTCAGATCCCGCCAGCCAGCCAGCAAGCAAGCAATGCCAGCTCACAGGTCAGCAAGGCCCCCAGCCCACAGCCAGCCAGCCACAGGCCCCAGCCAGCCACAGGCCCCCAGCCACAGGCCCCAGCCAGCCACAGGCCCCAGCCAGCCACAGGCCAGCCAGCCACAGGCCCTAGCCACAGGCCAGCTAGCCACAAGCCCGCCAGCCACAGGCCCCAGCCACAGGCCAGCCAGCCACAGACCCCAGCCAGCCACAGGCCAGCCAGCCACAGGCCCTAGCCACAGGCCAGCCAGCCACAGGCCCCAGCCACAGGCCAGCCACAGTCCCCAGCCAGCCACAGGCCCAAGCCAGCCACAGGCCCTAGTCACAGGCCAGCCAGCCACAGGCCTTAGCCACAGGCCAGCCAGCCAGCCACAGGCCCCAGCCAGCCACAGGCCCCAACCTGCCCCAGGCCCCAGCCAGCCACAGGCCCCCAGCCACAAGCCAACCAGCCAGCCACAGGCCCCTGCCAGCTACAGGCCCTAGCCACAGGCCAGCCAGCCACAGGCCCTAGCCACAGGCCCCAGCCACAGGCCCCAGCCAGCCACAGGCCAGCCAGCCACAGGCCCCAGCCAGCCACAGGCCAGCCAGCCACAGGCCCCAGCCAGCCACAGGCCCCAGCCAGCCACAGGCCAGCCAGCCACAGGCCTTAGCCACAGGCCAGCCAGCCACAGGCTCCAGCCGCCGGCCACAGGCCACAGCCAGCCACAGGCCTTAGCCACAGGCCAGTCAGCCACAGGCCCCCAGCCAGCCACAGGCCCCCGGCCAGTCACAGGCCAGCCAGCCAGCCACAGGCCAGCCAGCCACAAGCCAGTCAGCCAGCCACAGGCCAGTCAGCCAAAGGCCAGTCAGCCAGCCACAGGCCAGCCAGCCCACAGGTGCCAGGCCACCAGCAAGCCCACAGGCCAGCCAGAGGCCCCAGCCACAGGCCAGCCAGCCCACAGGTGCCAGGCCACCAGCCAGCCCACAGGCCAGCCAGCCCCAGACAGCCCAAGGCCCCCAGCCAGGCAGCTTACAGGCCCCTGGCCAGGCCAGCCAGCCCCAGGCGCCAGGCCACCAGCAAGCCCACAGGCCTGCCAGCCCCAGACCCCCAGCAGGCCTACAGGGCAGCCAGCAAGTCAGGCCCACAGGCCAGCCAGTCAGGCCCACAGGTGCCAGGCCACCAGCAAGCCCACAGGCCAGCAGCCAACCAGCCACAGGCCAGTAGCCGGCCAGCCACAGGCCAGCAGCCGGCCAGCCACAGGCCAGTCAGCCACAGGCCAGCAGCCGGCCAGTCAGCCACAGGCCATCAGCCGGCCAGTCAGCCACAGGCCAGCCGCCGGCCAGTCAGCCACAGGCCAGCAGCCGGCCAGTCAGCCACAGGCCAGCAGCCGGCCAGCCAGCCACAGGCCAGCAGCCGCCCACAGGTCAGCCACAGGCCAACAGCCAGCCACAGCTGCCCACAGGCCAGCAGCCAGGCACATGCCAGCAGTCGCCCACAGCTGCCCACAGCCACCCACAGGCCTGCCAGCCCCAGGCGCCAGGCCACCAGCAAGCCCACAGACCTGCCAGCCCCAGACAGCCCACAGGACAGCCAGCCAGCCTAAAGGCAAGCCAGCCCACAGGACAGCCAGTCAGGCCCCCAGCCAGCCCACAGGCCAGCAGCCGGTCACAGGCCAGCAGTCGGCCACAGGTCAGCCACAGGCCAGCAGCCGGCCACAGCCACCCACAGGCCAGCAGCTGCCCAGCCCACAGGCCAGCCAGCCCACAGGCAAGCCGGCCAGCCAGCCCACAGGCGCCAGGCCACCAGCAAGCCCACACAAATGCTCCTGTCTGATAGCAGTGTACTGCTGCTCTAGGGACAGGTGGTTGTCCTTGGTTGGGCCATGATGGTCGGGCCCTGTTTCGGGGACAATCTCTTTGTACATGTCCTAGTTGGTTGCAGGTATGGCATCGGATATGTGCCCGGTTGTTGTATCTGGGAGGCTGCTGATGGTAGGCCCCTCCTGGCCGGGGAGGGTCGACCACGGTAGGTCGGTGGATGCTTGTGTGAGGAAATACTTTAGATGATGGGCGCTGCTCCCGTCTGGTGTCCTGGTGCTCGTCAGCTAGTTTAGCGGCTTCTTGTAAGGTACAGGGTTTACGATCCCTTACCCAGTTCTGCAGTTCTGGGGATAATCTCTTGTAGAACTGTTCCAATAGTAACAGTTGCATGATATCCTGCTGGGTGGTGGCTTGTGCTGCCTCAACCTACCCGGTGGCTGCTCGTTGTAGGCGATGTGCGAACTCAGCGTGTGAGTCCTTCTCCTGCTTTCTCAGTTCCCGGAACTGAAGTCGGTATGCCTCAGGTGTAATGGCATATCGTGCTAGGAGGGCTTGTTTTACCTTCTGGTAGTCCCTGCTGTCCTCCTCAGATACGGCTCTGTACGCTTCTGCTGCGTGGCCTGATAGGTTACCAGCTAGCAGGGGTACTTGATCGTGAGGGCTGATCGCATGCAGTTTGCATAACCTTTCAAAGTCCTTCAAGTAGCCATCAATGTCGCCCTCTGTGTCCGTAAAGGATTTAAAAGCTTGGTAGGGAATCTTTGCTTTCCCTGGCAAGATGTGAACAGGCGTTGTGGCTCCTTCCCCCGCTTGCTGGTTCATCTGCCACCTTCGAAGCATGATGTATTCCTGCACATCTGTATAAACCCTGTCAGCCATCTGGTCAGCTAGGGCTGGTGGAAATAAAGCCATCCTGCTCCTATATTCCTTAGCAAATTCTGTTTGCTCCTCCTCCCTTGGAGGTGCTGCAGCAGCTGCGGCTCTGTCTCCTTCCATGAGCTCTGCGATTAGAACAGCCTTTGCTTTGTTGCTTGCTATTCTCCCTCTCGCTTCTAATAATTCCTTTAATGTGTTCCGTTTCAAAAGGGTATAATCCGTTTCCATTCACCGGCTGTTCGTGTGTTTTTCCGTATTCCCGAACTCCGGTTTCATCCGAATGGTTTAACTCACGGATTGTTGTTTCTTCCTTTCTGTTCGTTTAAATTCCTGCCGAACGCTTCTGTGAGATCCCATCGCTTGCCACCAATTGTAGCGGAGTAGAGGTATTATCCAAGGTATCTTCGCTGGTAGACAGGAAAGGCAATCCAAACAGGTACAAGAAAGGCAGCGTAGTTACAATCCCTTCCCTCCAAGAACTAGACGACACATAGCTTGGAGGTCAACTGAGGCTTTAATCACACACTTCCAGTATTTATGGGATTTACCATGCAAGCGGTCTCCCTACAGACAATTCAGGGGTTATACAGTAGGGGACTACATGGGAAACTGAACAATCTGGATATTTCCCCCAGCAGCCCCTGCTGCACACGAGGGATACTCCCACTAAAATATACAGTTAAGTGGATTATCCCTCGGTGCAGCAGAACATACAATTTACAATAAAATGCATAACTTTTATAATATTCGTCTGATTTAAACGAATGGGCATTCGGCAGATAGCTGGGGTCTGAGCGCACAATTCGTGAAAGTACCGCTCAGATCTTAGCATAAATAACCGAACGCCGCACAAAATCAACATTACATTCAAGTTACATCCAAACTACCGATTAACTGTAGGGAACCACTTTACCGAAAGACCAGGGCTCCCGAACGGCTTGGAAGTCCAGCGGTATTCGTGCCGCCGAGTAGCCGATTTTAGCTCCAGGCGCTCGACGACCAAATACCGCTGGGCTAACATAGGATCCAAGATGGCCGACCGCCGCGTGGTCGGTAGCCGAACGACGGCCACCCTGAATCCTCTTAATTTATCGATTGCAACAACGTTGCAATCCTTAATGAGAGCCACACGACCTCCTGAGGGTGGTCTCCCTTCGGCAGTTTGTTCGCTTCACGAACAGAGATGGAATTCACTGTTCGTGGAATGATTACATGAATGCCGACGGGTTTTTATACCGCCAGCATGCGAACGCCATAGACCTGAAACACATTTTACACACGCATACCCTTGGTTCTTAAAGTGGTACATACATATTCAAGAAAATACAGTTTTAAAGTGGCTGCTGCTGCCACACTGACATACACACTCACTCACACACACTGACAGACACACACACACACAAACTCACAGACATACATACTTACACACACATACTCACATGCACACACACGCACTGACATACACACTCACTCACACACACACACACACTGACAGACACACACACAAACTCACAGACACACATACTCACATGCACACACACACTGACATACACACTCACTCACTCACACACACACTGACAGACACACACAAACTCACAGACACATATACTCACAGGCACACATACTCACAGACACACATACTCACACACAAACTCACAGACACACATACTCACATGCACACACTGACATACACACTCACTCACTCACACACACACACTGACAGACCACACAAACTCACAGACACACATACTCACAGAAATTAATAATATAAATTTAATTTAAATTTCCCACCCAGCCTCCCTACCTGGAGAGCTGGCGTGGGTCTCTCATTGGTGGTCAAGTGGGGCTGCTGGGAGGCGTGCGGCTGAACTGGATTGCGAGGTGGCGAGGGAGCTCTGATCTCTCTGATCTGCTCCCTCGCAGGCTGTTTTCAAATGCCGCGGGAGCCGGAATATGACGTCATATTCCGGCTCCCGCGGCATCAGCAAAAGGCGCGCGAGGGAGCAGATCAGAGAGATCAGAGCTCCCTCGCCACCTCGCAATCCAGTTCAGCCGCACGCCGCACCCGGGGTTTCCAGGAGGTGACCTGGCAGGAGGGAGCACTTACCTCCTGCCGGTCACTGGAATTTTGTGCCCCCAGAGCCGGTGCGCCCTAAGGCGGCCGCCTGTGCCGCCTTATGGACGCGCCAGCCCTGTTTGGAGTCTGTCTTTATGTGCTGAGTTCCACTATGAAATGCTGCACTTACAATATATCTTTTTGCCGCCAAAGGTGTAACTCCATAAGTGTTCTGGGTGGGCTAATATAATTTTTGGTGCATGCTGAATCTGTTATCAGGAGGAACACATCAACATTTGATGATGACATATAGAAGAGAAACATATCACAGGACTTTTCTGACAAAGACAACTTCACAGATGATATTGGCAAATTTGAGAAAAACAAACACTGGTTGGTTAATTAATAGTTATATGTGTTTTAGTACAATCAAACATGGAATGTATGATATTAACTTTAGAAAAGATGATGGTATAAGGTTAAAGTATCAATATAGTGGCAGGAACACAAACATGTATTCCTGACCCTATAGGGTTAAAACCACCATCTAGCCACCCTGGTCCCCTCATGTCTCCCTAAATATAGAAAAATCTTACTTGTATTAAAGTCTGCAGCTGTTTTTTTGTGCCTGTTTCCTTTAGACCTGCCTAATGCCTGCTGACATAATCCGAAGTGGTAGCCTAATCCAATCACAATGCTTCCCAATAGGATTGGCTGAGACTGACAAAGAGGCAGCTCAGGGGCAGAGCCACCACAATTCAAACACAGCCCTGGCCAATCAACATCTCCTCATAGAGATGAATTGAATCAATGAATCTCTATGAGGAAAGTTCAGTGTCTGCATACAGAGGGAGGAGATACTGAATGTTTGGATTCATTATAGGCAGCCATGACCCAGGAAGGATCTCTAACAGCCATCTGAGGAGTGGCCAGTGAAGTTATCACTAGGCTGTAATGTAAACACTGCATTTTCTCTGAAAAGACAGTGTTTACAGCAAAAAGCCTGAAGGTAATGATTCTACTCACCAGAACAAATTCAATAAGCTGTAGTTGTTCTGGTGACTATAGTGTCCCTTTAAATATTGTATTATGATATAATGATTTGTTTAGTTGGATAAGAAATAGGATAAGATGCAGATAATATTGGTTCACTGAAATCGAATACAATGCAGAAGAGTTTATGGTTATTGGCCTAGACGCAAAACAATAGTCTAAGAGTTCACTTTTCTACAGTCGATCAGTTATGAGTTGTTTCCTTCTGGAGCTATTCAATTGCAGTCCATACAGGGGTTTGACTTATCTTTATGATTAATTGGAGATTTCCCTGGCTTTTACTTTGGATTCAATAAGTGTAAGTGTAGTGAATAAGTATTGGGAAGCAGAAGACATTTTGCGACAAAAATAATTGAAAGATAGCATTTTATAAATAAAAATACCTATATAGAACTAAAATCCCAGCTCCCCTTAAAACTCTTGCATTTTACCAAAACAGGCCTAAATTCAAAGTCCTAAATATCCTGTGAAGTGGATTATCCATTTAAATTGGGGTCGAAGTGCGCACATGCTCTGTAACAGTGGCATTATACTGGGACTACATTGCATGCTCCAGAGTTCCCAGGGGTGTAAGGAACTGAATTCGGTAAGAGAACACCGAAGACTCAGACCAGGGAAGATAGATACTATTTTCACTCCTAAATACAATTCCAAGGAAGACAAAACTAAAGGGACGAATTTAGGTAAGAGGCATCTCAAAAAAAATTCTGCCTACATAAAGGCTGATGTCCTAACATGGCCATGATAGGAAACGTAATTAGTTTCATTCTTCAAAACTAGTAGTGGTACAATAAGTACTACTGAACCTAACTTCGTAAGACCTGCACTTGTAGGCTGTTTACGGAGTTCTTGACAGGCTGAACCTCATCTGAAGACCCATGGTACACATGAGAAGTTGGCCAAAAAATAAAAAGAATGCTTATAAGAAATTCCTGCCTGTACGACTAAGGACAGAAAAAAGACTGTGGAATTGAAGGTGGGGCCTTCAATACCACAAAGACTGTAGAATGTCGATTCCCTGTTTTGATCCAGCTGAGTTACCTATAAGTAATGCTTTCAGTATTAGCCAGAAAACAGTTTTTAATCTTCTAAGACCTCTCTGCTCCTTGGGCTAATGAGGAAACATTAGCCTGAGAATCAGTGGGTGGCTGTGACTGGCTGACTGCGCCGCTTTCATCCTAGCGCCATGCCAATTGCTGGTATAAATAGGTATTGCTTGAAGGAAGTGTGTAATCTCTGCCTTAGTCACACCCCCTATAGGGTCAGGTAGCCTTATTTAGAGTTAAACTACTGGAAAATGGTTTAAAACTGAAGGAGGGGATAGCGCAATGCAACTGCAGGGGAATAATATACATACCAAGACTGCTCCATTAAGCTAAAGGTTGTTTAGATGCATATAGTGCCCCTTTAAAAGTAACAGAGGACTAAAGCCACAGCAGTGAAGTCTGGTTAACACTCAGAAAAGCTTTCTGTTATGCTGGAAATACCTTTACCACTCAGTAAAAAAACCATACACAGATTCTCAAAGGAACACTATAGGGTGAGCAATACAAACGTGTATTCCTGACCATATAGTGTCAAAAACACTATCTAGGTGACAGGCCCACCCTTGCGTCCCTTAAAGAAGGTAAAAACTTACCTTTATTCCAGAACTGCGCACACCTGCCAGTGCTGGTCCCGTGCCCAATCCACCTCCTTGGCGGAAATACTCAGAATTGACAATCTCACATGAAAGCATTAGATTGGCTGAGATCGTCAATTCTGATAATCTCAGCCAACGTGGCAGAGCCAAAAACTGTGCTGGCCAGTCAACATCTCCTCATAGAGATGCATTGAGTGTAGAGACACTGAATATCAGCAACACTGACCCAGGACACACCTCTAGTAGTCAACTGAGTGACTGAATCTTGAGGTGTCCCTAGGCAGTAAGGTAAACACTGTTTTCTCTGAAAAGGCAGTTTTTACATGGAAATGCCTGCAAAGACAGGCTATTGCCACCAGAACCACTACATTAAGCTGTAGTTGTCCTGGATACTTAAGTGCCCCTTTAATTTTCTCAAATTACTTTAAGAAATTAATTAACAACTTCTCCATTATGCTGCAAATTACTGCCATGACCAGCAAGGAAGACACTATCAAATGTCTTCTCAAGCTTTAACAATATGTAATGCCCTAAAACTAGCTGCCTCATCTTTCCCAGTTTTGACTCATCCCAACAATAACATACTTTTTGTACCAGAGGTAGATTTCGTCACTCTCTACTCCAAAATGTCTTTCTTCAGCAATGTTAGTTTGTCTAACTCAGAAGCCATGACTTTTGCAGTAAGGAACAACTTACAAATATCTACACTCTGATGGTTATGGTTCTAATTCAGACTGAGAATCTTTTATGGTTACCTGAAGCTAAATTCTGATCCCCTAAGCTCCCTTTGGTCACTGATGTCTTGCTTCACGTATTCCACGCGACCAGACTGAGGCACAGTTTGACAACTTACCTAGGTCCTGCTGGGCACAGCCTGTTTCAGGTCTGCTACTGTAGGAGAACCTAGTTAGCAAGTAGGGCCAATCTCATTAGCTAGAGGCATTCTTAGATCAGCTGTGCTTTCATTTTATAAAGATATCGTGCTGCTCCTGCATTAAAACAGATGCAGAACTGTCACCAATAGAAACCAAATACCGTATATACTCGAGTATAAGTCGAGTTTTTCAGCAAATCTTTTGTGCTGAAAAACCCCAACTCGACTTATACTCAAGTCAATGTCTGTATTATGGCAATTTACATTGCCATAATACAGACAGGGGGCTGTGTGCGTTTACTTACCTCTCCTGCAGCTCCCTTCTCCTCCGCGCCGGTCCGGTCAGCACCTCTGTCAGCTCCCAGTGTAAGTCTCGCGAGAGCCGTAGTGCGGTCATAGTGCGGCTCTCGCGAGGCTTACACTGGGAGCTGACAGGACCGGCGCGGAGAAGGGGGCTGACATGAGCTGCAGGAGAGATAAGTACTTCCTGCCAGTCCCCTCCTCCCCCACTGAACTGCCAATGCCACTGGACCACCAGGGAGTGAGAGCCCCCCTCCCTGCCATGTATCAAGCAGGGAGGGGGGACGAAAAAAATTAAATAAAAATATAAATAATAAAAATATTAATAATAATTAAAAAAATATATAAAATAAAAAATACAACAAAAAAATTATTAAAATAATTAATAAAAATGCCCACCCCCCACCAAGGCTCTGCAACACACACTGCATTCATTATATACACACACACTGTAAATAAATATTCAATTAATATAATTTTTTTAGGATCTAATTTTATTTAGAAATTTACCAGTAGCTGCTGCATTTCCCACCCTAGTCTTATACTCGAGTCAATACGTTTTCCCAGTTTTTTTGGGTAAAATTAGGGGCCTCGGCTTACATTTGGGTCGGCTTATACTCGAGTATATACACGGTAAGTTGTTAAACCATACTAAAACGGACATCAGAATGTTGAATGGCAGGGCACCCTTGGCACCACAGCCAATTCTAATAACAAAGTTCCTCAATAAACTCGAGGTTAGTCCCTGCAAGTATCCAAGAGACCCTTGGTCTATTTATCAATGGATAGTGTGGACTTCCCAGTTTCTTCTTATGAACATGGACCCCTTCCTAAATAGCCCATTTTTGCCTCCCTACCTAAGCATCGTTATTCATGGATTGTTGCAGGATCTTTGGGAAAGTAAGTCTCTTCCAAGGATAGAGGGGAGCGCTTGCAAAGACTGCAGTCTTAGTAATAAGAACTGCAACATGTATTCACTGGGGATATATCTGCTAAACATTACTTGTGTTGAGTAGTCCTTTGCTGTCAACAATATATATTAAAAAAAAAAAAAGAAACATTTTTGTTTTCAAATCAAAATGTTCTGCAAACACTTCCAAAGCCTAAATTTCTACAGCAGAATATCTATACTTTAATTGTGAAATTGACTCCAATTTTGTTCAGGTTAATATACTCTAAAAATAGCTAATTGCTCATTGTTTCCATATAAAAACAGTACCTCCCCCCCATCAATGCATTATCTTATTGAATTAATTTGTGTGTTTTAAGGGCTGTGAAAATAGTAGACTAGTGCACAAATCTATTTCACCTGTGATGGATGAATTAAATGTCTCAGTCTACAGTGCAACAAATTGATCCATCTATAATCCCAGGCAAATGTAATTGTTCTGGTTTAGATTAACAGGCATTTGATTCATCCATTGCAGTTGAAAAGGATTTGCACACAAGTCTATCAAATTGGACAGCACCTTTACTTGTTCTGAGTTGAGGCGAATTATCAATTAAAAAAAAAAATAAAAAACGACGAGTAATGCTAGCAGCAGCAAAAGAGACAACTCCGATTACAAAATAAACTATTTTTATTCATGAAAACATAATTTCTATTAGGCAATATTTACACATAAGCCTCAGCTTATGAAAGAAATGTCCGTACTGTGCCTTTGATTGTGCCTCTGCAAATTGGGCATTTTCTGAGAGACGGAGCACAGTCCTTACACACTACTAAATGTCCACAAGGGATAAAAACAATAGAGACTTCCTGGTCCATGCAAATCTTGCATGTTCTTTCTTCTTGGAGCCTTCTTAGCTGTTCTTCTACAGGTAGATCTACAAGAAACAAATGCACATGGTTAGTGCTCATATAGGCACTACTGAACATTAATATTGCCATAATAGGCCATCTAAGAGCTATCATTAGTAAGAAAAGGGATGTGTAAAATAATTGGAAAGCATGAAATACACAGTTATGAGTGTTTTTTCCTTTTTGTTTTAAATCCTTACAAAGCTATAAATGTTTGAATGCACACTGTTTATAGTTACCTGAATAGTCATCCGATAATTTTAAAGACTGTTCCACTAAAAAAGAAAAACAAAAAAGAAAGAGAGTTAGAAAAACAACTGCATCTGAATACGTACTGTTCCAAGATGTAGGACATGTAAATGAAAGAGCCGATCTACGCATGTTGTAAGTTAGGTCAGTGTACATGAAAGGACATCTACCACAAATTGTGTGCAGACGGCCAATGTGCCAAATAAATATACTTTGTATCTAAAGCTACCATCGTTATTATCATAAAAGGACAACTGCCTTATTTAAGCAAAGCAGTTTTAGATTTTTATAAATATCAAAAGAATGGTTTTAGCAAACCCATACAAACTGGAACTTAATGTGAATAATGATAATTTTAGAGATCTCACATTCTATAAATTAACAGTGTCTATGCTATTTAGTGATCTAACAATAACTGCCCTACAGATTACATAAGGTAAAGCCATCTGACTGTGAAACTGCAGACATGATTCTCTGTCAGAGTGGGCAACAAGAATGCTCTTGCTGATCAGACTTCTACTCTCCAGTACAAACAGTACCTAAAGCAATACAAAAGAAAAAACAAACAAGCAAACCACAACTTACAATATAATTCCTTGTAAAGGTCTGCATCATATTCCTTAAGACAGTTTTTGAATGCTAGAACTGCATTTTTCCCTCTTGCTAGAATGGTTTCGATCAGTTCTTGTGCTTGCAGAGCAGGTGGGGTTTTTTGCTTTATGGACTCGTTTTCAGGTGTGGTTATGATATGAGATGAATGAAGGTCGTTCAGAATGAGAAGTGAGCAGGTCAAGCGTTGTGACAGAGCGACTCGACTTTTTCTGATCACAATGATTTCATCTACAGAAAGAAAATAATAAAATAATATTGGCAAATTAGCTTTTACAGACAAGCTTTACAAAGATTTAATGTGGTGTTTGTAATTCAAGCCAGGCTTTAAATTGTATACAATGTTTTCATTAGCTTTAGTTTGAGAATCAGAGGATTTTGTTTGAAGCTAGCTGGGATTTGCAACAGGTATTTTTTGCTTGTAAAACTTTTCTTCACCAAATTTCACATTATTTATATGAGCGGTAGGAAAACTTTGTTTCTCCAGTCATTGTTGGCCACATTTCACATGAGACAGAGCTGCTATTTGACTAGTTAGAACGTATGAGAAATGTATTTCAAAACAGAAATTACCTGATGTTGTTTCTTCTGCTTGTCTGTCACGTTCCTCTTCAGTCTGCTCGTCTTGGGCACTTAGAATATCAGATATGAGCAGAGCAATATCTTTGTAGTTTTCTCCACTTGTTAACATCTTACTTTGTACAGTCTGCTTGACTAATCTTCTATTAAAACCCATTTCCAGGGCAGTCAGAACTACTTCTGTGTTCATCATAACATCATCTTCCGGGCTGGTGTCAGTTCCCAAACGGATAACTGAAAAGAAACAGATGTTCACCATTAGGTGTAGAAATGTTTCACGTCCACCTAAGTTCTCATAGTGCGACCATTCCCTAAATTCAATCAAATTAACTTTTACACAACATTATGAACTAGGCAACAAAAGTGAAACACACAAGTTGCCCACTAAAAACCCAAAGCAAACCACTAATCCCGTTTCAATCACACAATGTATACAATAAAGTAATAAAAATATTTGTAAGGTTTGGTTAAAACTTTAACTGAAGTTAACTTACTTGGTTGGTACTGTGCTTCATTGTTCTGTATATCGGAACTTGAAAGTAACTAAAATATAAAAATATATAACTAGTGAGGCAAAAACAGTGTAGAGAATAAAATAGGTTAAAAAAAAGAAAACCTGGGTGTTCTAGTTTAAGCAAGGATGTATGTAGATTATACAAAGAGAATAGACAATATATTGCCATGAAATAGAGTATCATCCTGCTTTTTAAACAGACAATATGGGGCACCAATTACATGGAACATGCATGGAGTTAACTCCACTGCATAGTTCATCACAATAAAAATGCTTTAAAAAGTTTACTGGTATGAGGAAACGAGGAACATCAACAAAGATAACAAAGATAGGCTGTTCTTTTACTTTGTGATGGTTGGGTACTAAGGGTCGCTTTCAATAGTTTCACTATTCCAGGTCATAAATTACAGATAAGCACAAATTCTGAGCCCCTACTTGAAGATAAACTGATCATTCTATTAGATATTAAATTATAACATATGACCCTGACTCTGTCCTCTCGTGGTTTTCCTCTCATCTCTCCCAACGCTCATTCAGTGTCTCTTTTTCTAATGATACCTCCTCCCCTCGTCCTGTCTCGGTTGGAGTCCCCCAAGGCTCTGTCCTTGGTCCCCTTCTATTTTCTCTTTATACTGCCTCTCTTGGCAAACTTATTACCTCTTTTGGATTCCGCTACCACCTGTACGCTGATGACACCCAGCTATATCTCTCCTCCCGAGACCTCTCCCCTGCCGTCCTGCCACGTGTCACTGCTTGCCTTTCTTCCATCTCTGACTGGATGTCGTCCCGCTTTCTGAAACTCAATCTCTCTAAAACTGAGCTCATTGTCTTTCCTCCTCCTAATACTGATCCTCCTCTATCACTCTCCCGTCAAGTTTGTGCAGCCCACATCAGTCCATCCTTGCAAGCGCGCTGTCTTGGCGTCATACTTGATTCTGGCCTTACATCCAGCATGTTGCCAAATCCTGTAGATTCCATCTTAAAAACATAGCCCGCATCCGCCCCTTTCTTGCACCAGATACTACCAGGGAGCTTGTCCATGCTCTAGTAATTTCCTGCATGGATTATTGTAACCCTCTCCTGATCGGTCTTCCCAAAAGCCTGCACCGCTACAGTCCGTAATGAACGCTGCTGCCAGACTGATTTTCCTCTCTAGTCGTTTCTCTCACACCTCACCCCTCTGTCAGTCCTTACATTGGCTTCCTGTATGCTACAGGAGTCAATTCAAGGTACTAATTCACACCTATAAAGCACTGAACAACTCTAGCCCCTCTTATATCTCCTCACAGATCCATAGGTATGTCCCTTCTCGGTCTCTCCGCTCGTGACCACCTCCTGTCCGTTGTCCGCATCGCCAACTCACGCTTGCAGGACTTCTCGCGGGCGGCTCCCTTCCTATGGAATAGCCTGCCTACCTCCATCAGACTCTCCCCTAGTCTTGCATCTTTTAAGAAGTGCCTTAAAACCCATCTCTTTAGGAAAGCTTATGGCCTCCCAGAGTAACCTCTACCTCACATACCCGTCTCTTGCTCTCTCCTAAAGGGCAACCCACCTTATTTGACTGCAAATTCCTGTCCTAATGTGTTTTACACCCCACCTCCTATAGACTGTAAGCTCGATTGAGCATGGTCCTCTTCAACCTATTGTTCCCGTAAGTTCTTTGTAATTGTCCTATTTATAGTTAAATCCCCCTCTCATAATATTGTAAAGCGCTACGGAATCTGTTGGCGCTATATAAATGGCAATAATAATAATAATAATAATTATAATATAGCATTTTTCTGACTTACCTGATCAAGGAGATGTGGATATTTTTCTTGGATTTCATTAATGAAAGTCTGACCTTTTATATGCAATAAGAATTCACATCTGAAAAAAAAAAAAAAAATCATTTAAAGTGCTATCCCAGGAGCTTCACTAAACACTTTTCAAACTAAATCATAAAAAAAAAACATGCAACATTTTGTATAGAGTTCATTTACATATTCTAGTAAAATACTTATCCATTACTTTTGAATTTCCTAAACACTAATGATTGGGTGTGGAGGGGAGGGGGGGGGGGGGGGGGGGAGGGAGGAAATGGGCAATGTAGTAGGTTAAAGCTATGCTTTGAGTTGAAATCTTCCAGTACACTATCAGAAACTCACCCTATGCAGGCATGCCTCCAACACAGGTTTATATATTTATATAGAGGAGCAAGAGAGATCACAAGTAGGAATGGTCAGATACTACGCAGTCCTTGGAGGAGAATGGAATGTATATGTACACACACACCAGTCATGTTACAAGAGAAGGCCTGCAGTGGCAAATATATAACTTTGGCTCATACCTCAAATTTGCTCTGATTTACATACTAATGTACTTTTAGAAATGTCTAGGCTTTAGAGATGTGCCATAAACGTTATTCAAGGCTGTCATAGTCAAACAGGCTCTGGCCTATCAGGAGTGCCAGTGGTACTTCAGATATTTGCTGGTGCAACCCAAACAGTGATTACAGGTGGTGAGGTACAAGCCTCAATTTACATATTGCAGCATTTAGAGAAAATTATATCAGATCACTTCTTCCCAGACTTGTGAACAGGAATCCGCTCTGGAGTAGAGCAAGCTGCAGCAGCAATCGCAGCTCCTGCCCTTGACCAGTACCCCAGGGAAGCCATCCACACTGCTAGATATACACAGAGCCGCAAGACAAGCTTCTCCCTCAAACAAATACAAAACACCCCAAACACACACACCCATCCACACAGTCCCCACAAACTGAACATCCCTGACGCAACCCCACAAGCAGCCTCTCACATTCAATACCACAAGCAGCCCCACATATATATACACACACACCACCAAACACGCAATGTGACAAATCAGTAAGATGAAAAGTATACACTTCTTCAAAACATGTCATCCTTTGGGAAGTGGTCAAAAGATATACATGAACAATTTATTTGCTGTGTAGGTCATGTGATTACCTGGGAAACCATTTAGCATGCTCAACCCATGGGTCATCTCCAGACTCCCAACATCTGAGGCCACCATCACAACAAAAGCACTTTACATCATCATTCCGTCCTTCAAAAAGAACAAGAAAAGAACATTAATAAAACATAACATATATTAATGATACTAAGGGTTATTTACCAGAAGGGAGAATTCAAAGTGATTTTTAAATTTGAGGCTAGAGTAGCTAAACTTAAAACATATTGGACTTAAAATATTTTTGTTCAGCTGTTTTAACAGATTCTTTCTTTGAATGATCTGCCAATCTAGCCAAAAAAAAGCACTGCAACAAATATGTAAAAATATCTTACCAACATAATAAAATCCAGCTTCCGATAGCTTTTTGGGTGTTACTGGGATTCTGGATGGCCAATTAACAAAGGTTTTCAGGCGAGAGGATGAGGTCTGCATGCTCACATTGGAAACACTGAACCTTGGTACTCTTGAACTACTGCTTTTTACAAATGGACATTCTGGGAAATGTCGTCGATGCTCTGACATGGCATTATCTTTTGGTTCCCAGTTATTTAATTTCCCATCACAGGCAAAGCAACAGACTTTGTCCCCTGGTCCTATGTAGTAAAATCCAGCCTTAGCAAGTTCAGTTGAATCAAGAAAAGTCAGTGGCCAAGTAGTGAAAGTGTGAAGTCTAGCTTCTTCTGTGGCCATGTGGGAAATGGACTCATTAATTCTAAGGTGGGACCGATCTTCAACAGCTCTTGATGCAACCGATTCTTGAGGAAAACTCATATAGCTTTGATTAATGTATTGAACTTCCACATCAGAACAGGCAGACGGTGGTTGACTGGCCAGAGAAGTCAGAGGGGAAAAGGCAGAATAAGATGACCCAAGATTTACTGCTGGTGCATTCTGGATGAAAGTGCAACTTGGGTATAACTTTTTATGTTTTTCAGCCGCATTGTCTCCTTTTTTCCAGTTGTCAAGCATCAGTCCACAAGTAAAGCATTTAACTTTGTCATCTACACCAGTGTAATAAAAACCAGCTTTGGCAAGACTTCGTTCAGACACTGGTACGTTGCTTGGAAACTTAGAATATGTTGACATGCGATAGAGTTCGCAAGAATAGTCGTACTGTATTTGACCCAAGTTGGGGTTTGATTTTAGAAGGTTTGCCAGGTATGGACTCCTGTTTAAAACTTCCATGATATAAGAGAGCAGAAAAAAAAGGTCGGGGAAATCTCTCTCTGGGAGTTAGTCATGTGCAAATATCCAATTAAAATGTGGGCAGTTGCAACTAAATGTACACTAGCTTTATAGCTCAGCAATTTATTGTTTCCAATAAAAGATTTCTGCCTGCTGAGACAAGTATCCTACTGGTACAAAGCTGTGGCCTACAACAGCAAGCATTTAGTTTTAGCCATGGGCTACTCTAGAACAATAGGAACAGCAGTCTGTTCAGACCGACCTGAATTACGCTTTTTTTTTTTTTTTTTTTTAAATGTGTCCTATACCAGCTTTAGGAAAAAGTAATCATTTGAAAAGACGGAATATAAAAAGTCGATCAGGAAGAAGGCTTAAATACCCGAACAACAACTTTAACTAAATCTTTCACAATATCTACTGACACTGAAATTCCAACCCAGTCAAGACATACCATGAAAAAAGTAGGGATTAATTTGTCTCAGTATTACTCCTATGCCTGACACTTTTAGACACTGGGCAAAGCTACCGCCATCTAGGAGTGTCAATCCCCCCCCCCCCAGCTGTCACCAATGACGGCAGCAGGGAATTGGCTTTATCTATGGAGGATGTGCAAGAGGACAGCAGTGACATCGGCTCCTGGCAGCTGAAGCGCCAGGAGCTGAAAAGGACCCGCCGGAATAAGATGGCAACACCCACGAGGGACAGGTTCAGGTAAGTAAAGTTCTATGCAAAGTTCCCAGACGGTGACAGTGCTGCTTTAAATCTTACATTAATAAATGTTGTGTTTCTTTATTAAAGGGTTACTCGCCTTTTCATCTCTTTTAAAAAAAAAAGCAACTTACATGCAACATGCTGAGTCGTCAAACACTATATAACCTGATGACTTGTACCTGTAGCAAAATGCACTGGTGACATCTCTGTACTTTAAAGTTGGAGCAGTAAATTAGATGGGTCACACATTAATCTAAGGAGGGAAATAGACTTTAAGCTCTTTATCACGTAAATGTTTTCCACCACAATAGCTGCTGATAATGCTTTTTGGGATAGAAAGCAATATGGAATCATCTATAAAGTACATTGCTATATATTATGGAGTAATGAGTTTAAATCTATAAAAAATAAATAAATGGAACAATTTAGGGCACATAACTAACTCCCAGCGAAAGATTTCCCCTCCTGGGTGATTTAGGTTTCCATCATATTTATACTGTGCAACACCATGAGAAATTACACTTATTTCGGAGAATGAAGAAACATTGGATCAAACAAGTGTCACAATCTAGAAAAGGAAACGAAAAAAAAAAAATGTTTTTAGTAAATCATAGAATATTAATTCGGACACAAGTTTTTCATTTTTAAAAGGGCTACTTCAATCCCTTTTCACTTTTTAAATATATAACGCCCTATTACGGACTTGTTACTTGGTCCCCCACATACTTTTATTGAAAAACCTATTTAAAAAGGTAGATCAGACAATTGATATGCAATGTAGGGAGGAGAGAAGGGCTGGGAGGGACAAATGTTCATGGACAAGGGCAGAGGACATAAAAATAGAAGAAAGAAATACCAAGTTGAAAGAGCATATGGGGAGGCAGGTGACAACTTTAGCTTTAGACATACAGGTGCTTCCATTACTGCCTGGAAACGTAGAAGCGGATTACGTCTGTCACGAGCGTGCAAGTGCCTGCTGACAGAAAACATTTTCCACAGAACTAGCTTAGGCACCAAAACAACTTTAGCTTAATGAAGCAGTTTTGGTGTATAGAGCATGCCCCTACAGTCTCATTGCTCAATTTTCTGCCATTTGGTAGTTAAATAAATTTTGTTGATGCAGCCCTAGTTACACTGCACCACATGTCACTCCTAAAGCCTTGCTAAATACTTCCTTCCTGTAAATAGAGATCTAACGTTTAAACTTCCATTATTGCGCAATTCTTTTACAATTGGCCAATTTTGAAGTGGTCATGGCTCTTGGAAGTCTAACAACAAACAAAAAAAAATGTATATATGCATATACAAAATCCACCTCTAACAGCATCATTAGCAAGCTATGAACTTGACTTCTAGATAGTGTTAAAGGGGAAATTTAGGCACCATAACAACATAATCTAAATTAAGTTGTGATGGTGCCGGGACAACCCTGGGTGCACTCTTGCGTTCAGGGGTTAAACCTTCCTCTATTGGCTGACAGTGATCAGCTGACGCTCTCAGGCAATCAGTGACTCCCCATTCACAAGCAGAAGAGGACATGGAGTCTCATAAT
The DNA here is from genome assembly GCF_036172605.1 of Pelobates fuscus. Lineage (NCBI taxonomy): Eukaryota > Metazoa > Chordata > Amphibia > Anura > Pelobatidae > Pelobates > Pelobates fuscus. Next base: position 450,760,154 of record NC_086317.1, read on the forward strand.
ATTGAGACACATAAACAGAAGCTTGCTCAGGGCCTTACTGCTGATAGAGGAACACTTCAAGCACCCTAATCACTACAGCCTGCTATAGTGTCTATGGTGCAAGGAGTGTCCTGGCACCCCTCATTGTAATTAGTGATCAGCTGGCTGCTCTCAGCCAATGGAGTAAGCCCTGTGTTCTGTCAGATTGCTATACCTTGTCAGATTGGTATACCAGAAGTGACGCGGCCGCACCGGAAGTGTTGTTCGGACGGGGGGGTGCGCCGCCGCGCAAGCGCACAACAACCGGGTAGGCAATTTTAACAGCGAGCAGGGGAAATTAACGCCACAGTGCGCACACGCGTCATAGTACTCCCGTCGGAGGTACAGCGCGCGTGCGCACTACAGGGCAGGGAGCACTTCACCACCCGCGCGTGTTCCAGTATAGGGGTAGGGAAATGTGATGGCCATTTCTCCTGTTAAATCTCCCTACCCCTATACTGCGCATGCGCGGACCCAATAGACCGCGCGTGCGCAATGTGGGGTAGGAAAATTTCACAGGAGAAATGGCCATCAAATTTCCCTACCCCTATACTGCGCACGCACGGGGGTGAAGTGCTCCCTGCTCCCAACACCCTCAGCCATCCGAGGGGGGGTACATTATATTATGGGGGGTCTGTACATAATATACCCCCCCCCCCCCAATATAATGTATAGTATATTATGTTGTGGGGGTCTGTACATTATATACACCCCCAATATAATGTACAGACCCCCCCCAATATAATGTACCCCCCCTCGCAGGGGCAGGCTGGGCAGGGAGGCAATTGCCCCCCAGGCCGCCCACATCCAAAAAGAAAATAAAAATGTTCCCCCCAGTGGCTGAACTACCGGGCCCGGCTGCTCTGTAGACCTATGCTGGCAGGACTGGCTCCCCTTGCAAAACAGATATTTAGTATATTGCTAATTCGGCAATATACTAAATAGCAATTATCCTAGCTCACTGATTGGCGATCGGACAGTAACCTCAGTAAGTGGCAGAGTGGGGTGCAGATGGAGGTCCAGCTGCATTCATTGTTTGTGTGTGCCGCGGAGGCACACCGGAACTCAATGCCTACCCTCACCTCTTCCTGGGCGGAGTTCTGGCAGAGCTGCCTCCATATCCTGCCTGCAGGGCCCCTCCCTCAGTTTGCCAGCACTGGGACAGCACAGGGGAGCTCCGAGCAAGCCCAGCAGACCCAAGAGATCCCTGTCCCAGCTGGCAGCAGTGGCACACAGGATCAAGGTGAGTGAAATACTCTACCTCACCTCTCCCTGCACACATCCGAGGCTGTCTCTTCCTGGCTCTACTTTCTGTGTGTCTCACTTTCTTTCTGTCTCTCTCCTTTCCTTGTGTCACTCTCTGTCTCTCTATAGCTTTCTATCTGTCTCAGATTCTCCTTTCCTTGTGTCACTCTCTGTCTCTCTCTGGCTGTCTCTGGCTCTCCTTTCCTCACTCTCTGTCTCTCTATAGCTTTCTAGCGGTCTCAGTTTCTCCATTCCTTGTGTCACTCTCTAGCGGTCTCAGTTTCTCCATTCCTTGTGTCACTCTCTAGCTGTCTCAGTTTCTCCATTCCTTGTGTCACTCTCTAGCTGTCTCAGTTTCTCCATTCCTTGTGTCACTCTCTAGCTGTCTCAGTTTCTCCATTCCTTGTGTCACTCTCTAGCTGTCTCAGTTTCTCCATTCCTTGTGTCACTCTCTAGCTGTCTCAGTTTCTCCATTCCTTGTGTCACTCTCTAGCTGTCTCAGTTTCTCCATTCCTTGTGTCACTCTCTAGCTGTCTCAGTTTCTCCATTCCTTGTGTCACTCTCTAGCTGTCTCTGTCTCTCCATTCCTTGTGTCACTCTCTAGCTGTCTCTGTCTCTCCATTCCTTGTGTCACTCTCTAGCTGTCTCTGTCTCTCCTTTCCTTGTGTCTGTCTCAGTCTCCCTCTAGCTGTCTCAGTCTCCCTCTAGCTGTCTCAGTCTCCCTCTAGCTGTCTCAGTCTCCCTCTAGCTGTCTCAGTCTCCCTCTAGCTGTCTCAGTCTCCCTCTAGCTGTCTCAGTCTCCCTCTAGCTGTCTCAGTCTCCCTCTAGCTGTCTCAGTCTCCCTCTAGCTGTCTCAGTCTCCCTCTAGCTGTCTCAGTCTCCCTCTAGCTGTCTCAGTCTCCCTCTAGCTGTCTCAGTCTCCCTCTAGCTGTCTCAGTCTCCCTCTAGCTGTCTCAGTCTCCCTCTAGCTGTCTCAGTCTCCCTCTAGCTGTCTCAGTCTCCCTCTAGCTGTCTCAGTCTCCCTCTAGCTGTCTCAGTCTCCCTCTAGCTGTCTCAGTCTCCCTCTAGCTGTCTCAGTCTCCCTCTAGCTGTCTCAGTCTCTCCTTTCCTTGTGTCATTCTTTGTCTCTCTCTCTAGCGGTCTCTGGCTCTCCTTTCCTTGTGTCACTCTCTGTCTCTCCATCTCTCTACATGTGTAGCTCTGTCTCCCTTTGGTTCTCTGTCTCTCCCTCCCTCTCTGTTTCTTTGTCTCCCTCTTAAACAGCCACAAATACAATCACACTCAGCCAGCTCTCACACACCCACACAATCACACTCATCCAACTACACAGATGCATGCAACACTCACTCAGCAACAGTACAATCACACAAAGAAACCACACACGTCAACCATGTGTATTGCTTAGTGAGGAGTGACGAGGAGCGAGAATATGCACCAGGTAGAGTGACAAGGGGGCCCTACTTTAATTCTTGCACAGGGGCCCAGCGGTCCCCAGTTACGCCCCTGGTTCCCCCCCCATGGGCCCGTGGTGCTGGTACTGCGGTTGCACTGGGGCCCACACACTAAGGGGGACCACCGGGTGGCCCATACACAGCAAGCAGAGCCAGACCCCAACTCCCAAGCACCCTAGCCAGCACACTGGACCTTAGGAAAGGTACCAGCAAAGGTAGGAAGCTGGCTTTAAAAGTGTAAAGTGTGTGTGTATGAGTATTTCTGTGTGTTTGTCTGTGTTAGTATGTCTGTGTGTCAATATATATGTGTGTGTGTCAGTATGTCTGTCTATGTGTGTGCAAGTATGTCTCTGTGGGTGTGCCATTTTGTATGTCTGTGTGAGTCAGTATGCCTGTAACAGTGTGTCTGTCAGTGAGTGTGTGCATGTGCCAGTCAGTGAGTGTGTGTTTGTTAGTGTGTGTCAAATCAGCAAGTGTGTGCGCCTGTCAGTGAGTGTGTCTGTTTAGGTGACTGCCCCCCCTTTCAATCACATGGGAAACGTGTTTGTACTCTCTTCTTGGTGCAATGGGCCACTTGACTGGATTTTCCCCCCAGGCCTAACGCTGCCAGCCCTCCCCTGCACCCTCGGATGGCTGAGGGTGTTGGGAGCAGGGAGCACTTCACCCCCCCGCGCGTGCGCAGTATAGGGGTAGGGAAATTTGATGGCCATTTCTCCTGTGAAATTTCCCTACCCCACATTGTGAACGTCGCTTCCGGTGCGGCCGCGTTACTTCCGATATAGCAATCTGACAGGGCACCTGCACCACCGACTTTCCTGCGCTCTGTCTAAAGTGGTAAAGGCAGGAAACAGAACACTTGGTAAGAAGTAAACATTCTACAGCACCCTGTAGTGGATATAGTTAAATATGGCTCTGCATACATTCATGCATAGTTTAGTCAGTGATGTCTTTGTTTAAATTATTAGGTTTGCATTCAAACTAATGAGTACATTATAAAACAGCCTATTAACCAAGTCAGAAAATTACTGAGAAGGCATTAACAAATGGTCAAATAAAATGGAGATATTAAAAAACAAAACATGCTTAAATTAATACAAAAAAAAAATGCTCTTTTGTATGAAACATTAACAACTTTCTGCCCTGAAATCAGCTCAGCATATATTCCAGCTTCACCCAGATTACAAAATCATGTGTCTTAAAAATTCAGAACTGTTCTGCCTGAAAGGGATACATTTAAATTAAAATGGCAAAAAAACAAAACCTCTTATAAATAAAAATCACCTGATAATGTTTAATAGTGTAAAATCTGGTAAATATCTTTAACCCTTTAACGCCGTTACGGCGTTCCATGCCGTCGCGCTTTAAATGGGCTTTAAAGCCGTTGCGGCGGCATGGAACGCCGTAACGGTTTAAGCCCCCAGGAGCCAGCAACTACTCACCTCCGCCGCGATCCTCTTCTGGGGGGCTGCCTGAGAGCCCAGGCAGCCCCCCTCCGGCAAATGAGGCCCCCGGGGGCCATGTGATCGCTCTCAAAGAGCGATCACATGGCCCCCTATAGCTGGCTATGGATCTGCCAGCAGGGGGACTGTTTGAAATATCAGACAGTCCCCCTGCTGGTAGGAGGTGTAAAAAAAATAAAATAAACATGTTTAAAAATAAATTAAATATATTTTAATATATATATAATATGTATACATATTATATATATAATATATATACATATTATATATATATGTAACGTCATGCAAAGTGTATTTTAATATTAATATAAGTATATAAATTAATATTAAAATACACTTAGAATGACGTTACATATATATAATATGTATATATATTATATATATAATAGATGTACATATATATATTATATATAAATACGTATAATTAAAATAATAAATAAATAAAATAATAAAATAAATAAATAAAATATTGAAACAAAATTTAATATAAATTATATATGCATATGTCATTTCATTCTAACTGTATTTTGTTATTAATATATATATATATATCGGTAACAAAATACACTTAGAATGACATTCTATATATATATATATATCTATCTATGTATAAAATACAAATAACCGCAAATAAATATATATATATATATATATATATATATATATATATATAGAGAGAGAGAGATAAATACATATAATTATAATTACATAAAAGATTACATTAGTATACACGTAGAATTTAAATACCTATAAATGCATATATATTAAAATTCTACGTGTATATTTAAATAATCTTTTAATGTAATTATGTGATTTGATTAATTAAAATTTGATTGACATGCCTGACAACACAGGGAGAAAGTGCAGAGAATTTAATTCGCAAGCACTATATTTGACCCTGTAACTCTCCAAGACACCATAAAACCTGTACATAGGGGGTACTGTTTTACTCAGGAGACTTCACTGAACTCAAATATTAGTGTTTCAAACTGGTAAATTGTATTACAACAATGATATTTTAAGTAAAAGTGACGTTTTTCGCATTTTTTATAAGCGAACGGCACTTTTATGGTCTATATTATTGTTGTAATATGTTTTACGGTTTTAAAACACTAATATTTGTGTTTAGTTAAGTCTCCCGAGAATAACAGTACCCCCCCATGTACAGGTTTTATGGTGTTTTGGAAAGTTAGAGAGTCACATATAAGGCTTGCATTTCATTTTTTTCACATTGAAATTTGCCAGATTGGTTATGTTGCCTTTGAGAGCGTATGGTAGCCTAGGAATGAGAATTACCCCCATGATGGCATACCATTTGCAAAAGTAGACAACCCGAGGTATTGCAAGTGGGGTATGTCCAGTCTTTCTTAGTAGCCACTTAGTCACAAACACTGGCCAAATATTAGTTTTTTGCTTTTTTCACACAAAAACAAATATGAACGCTAATTTTGGCCAGTGTTTGTGACTAAGTGGCTACTAAAAAAGACTAAACATACCCCACTTTCAATACCTTGGCTTGTCTAATTTTTCAAATGGTATGCCATTATGGGGGTAATTCTCTTTCCTGGGCTACCACACCGTCTCAAAGGTAACATTACTAATCTGGAAAATTTCAATTTGAAAATGGAACGTTCTATATTTGACCCTGTAACTTTCCAAAACACCGTAAAACCTGTTAATGGGGGGTACTGTTGTACTCGTGAGACATCGCTGATTACAAATATGTGCATTTTTTTGCAGTAAAACCTAACAGTATTATGACATTCACAGCTAAAATGGCAGACGGAAATACAAATTTAAAAAAAAAATCTTATTTTCTCACCTTTTTTTTTATTTTATTCATAATAAATTATGTTCCATATATGAATAGTTAATGATAGATTAAAGCCCTGTTTCTCCTGAACAAAATGATATATAATAAGTGTGGGTGCATATAATTTGAAAGAGGGGAACTACGGTTGAACAGACATATAGCGCAAATTCCAGTTTTTGTTTACGTTTTGTTTTGATCAGAACGTGCACTATTGACTCCGTCCTGAAGGGGTTAATAACAAAAAAAAAATTTAATAAGAAATAGTTCTGCCAATCAAAAATCTAGGTTTTGCAGCAATGCATTCTGGAAGAACCACACAGCTGGCTTCTCACTACCTACGTTATGGCCACTTGCCATGTGACACTTAATTCCTGGCCTACAATAGGTTAAGGTGACAAACCAATAACAACTGAGGATATCTAGAGTTTAAAATATATATATATATATTAAAAACAAAACAAACGTACCATTAGAGTTGTGCGAAATTCACAAAGTGTTCTAACTAAGACAAAGTCTGCAATGCTTCTTGGTCAGATTGCACTCGTGTCAGGGAGCTTTTAAACTGCGTGTAAGGAATTTCCAACCAACCTTTTTATGGGCGTTTCACTTTCACTAGCTTTACAAGCAGTCATGTCATTGATCAATGATAAACATCTAATCTATTCATACCAGGACAGCTCTCTGCCCACTACCAGGGTTATATTCACTAGAATTGGGAATTTAAATAAAATTTCATTTTAACACAAAAAAATAAGATTAACTGGAAACATTCCAATTTTGGCTATATTGATCTTGAACCTGAATGTATTTTTTTTTTTTTTACAAATTCCCACTTTAGTGATTTACCCACCACCAGTTTTTTGTTTTTTTTGGTGGCGGGTTTACAGATGGCAACCAATGCTCTCTACACTTTCGGGCAATGAGAGGATTAATGCCCTTATTCGAAACTGGATTAACCGGACTCTCCAACCAGACATTGAGTAACCGGGAATGTGTCACCTGTCACCTACGCCCCTGGAAGCCGCCTGTTTACAGAGTAACATTTTTGGGGGATCATATGAAAGCATGAAGACAGACTGGTTCTCTAAATATCAAAACTAGACTAACCCTCCAGCATCTACCTCCAATAATACCAGCCCTGTGTTATGGGGTATGAGAGCCCATGCTGTCTCCCCTCACACAGTCTGATCCCCATGGACAGTCTGATCTGTCTCCATAGACAGTGTCTCCTCACACAGTCTGATCTCTCTCTCCATAGACCGTCTGCCTCCCCTCACAGTCTGATCTCTCTCTCTCCATGGACAGTCTGATCTCTCTCTCTCTCCATGGACAGTCTGATCTCTCTCTCTCTCTCCATGGACAGTCTGATCTCTCTCTCTCTCTCCATGGACAGTCTGATCTCTCTCTCTCTCCATGGACAGTCTGATCTCTCTCTCTCTCTCTCTCCATGGACAGTCTGATCTCTCTCTCTCTCCATGGACAGTCTGATCTCTCTCTCTCTCCATGGACAGTCTGATCTCTCTCTCTCTCTCTCTCTCTCCATGGACAGTCTGATCTCTCTCTCTCTCTCTCCATGGACAGTCTGATCTCTCTCTCTCTCTCCATGGACAGTCTGATCTCTCTCTCCAAGGACAGTCTGATCTCTCTCTCTCTCTCCATGGACAGTCTGATCTCTCTCTCTCTCTCTATGGACAGTCTGATCTCTCTCTCTCTCTCTCCATGGACAGTCTGATCTCTCTCTCTCTCTCTCCATGGACAGTCTGATCTCTCTCTCTCTCTCTCTCCATGGACAGTCTGATCTCTCTCTCTCTCTCCATGGACAGTCTGATCTCTCTCTCTCTCTCCATGGACAGTCTGATCTCTCTCTCTCTCTCCATGGACAGTCTGATCTCTCTCTCTCTCTCCATGGACAGTCTGATCTCTCTCTCTCTCTCCATGGACAGTCTGATCTCTCTCTCTCTCCATGGACAGTCTGATCTCTCTCTCTCTCCATGGACAGTCTGATCTCTCTCTCTCTCTCCATGGACAGTCTGATCTCTCTCTCTCTCTCCAGACTGGTTCTCTAAATATCAAAACTAGACTAACCCTCCAGCATCTACCTCCAATAATACCAGCCCTGTGTTATGGGGTATGAGAGCCCATGCTGTCTCCCCTCACACAGTCTGATCCCCATGGACAGTCTGATCTCTGTCTCCATAGACAGTGTCTCCTCACACAGTCTGATCTCTCTCTCCATAGACCGTCTGCCTCCCCTCACAGTCTGATCTCTCTCTCTCCATGGACAGTCTGATCTCTCTCTCTCCATGGACAGTCTGATCTCTCTCTCTCCATGGACAGTCTGATCTCTCTCTCTCTCTCCATGGACAGTCTGATCTCTCTCTCTCTCCATGGACAGTCTGATCTCTCTCTCTCTCTCTCTCCATGGACAGTCTGATCTCTCTCTCTCTCTCTCTCTCCATGGACAGTCTGATCTCTCTCTCTCTCTCTCCATGGACAGTCTGATCTCTCTCTCTCTCTCCATGGACAGTCTGATCTCTCTCTCTCTCTCTCCATGGACAGTCTGATCTCTCTCTCTCCATGGACAGTCTGATCTCTCTCTCTCCATGGACAGTCTGATCTCTCTCTCTCCATGGACAGTCTGATCTCTCTCTCTCTCTCTCCATGGACAGTCTGATCTCTCTCTCTCTCTCTCCATGGACAGTCTGATCTCTCTCTCTCTCTCTCCATGGACAGTCTGATCTCTCTCTCTCTCTCTCCATGGACAGTCTGATCTCTCTCTCTCCATGGACAGTCTGATCTCTCTCTCTCCATGGACAGTCTGATCTCTCTCTCTCTCCATGGACAGTCTGATCTCTCTCTCTCTCTCTCCATGGACAGTCTGATCTCTCTCTCTCCATGGACAGTCTGATCTCTCTCTCTCCATGGACAGTCTGATCTCTCTCTCTCCATGGACAGTCTGATCTCTCTCTCTCCATAGACATTCTGCCTTCCCTCACACAGTCTGTTCTGTCTCCATTCGGCGCCATCTTGTCCCCACTCCCTCTATCACTCTTTATGTACCCCAACCTCCAGCTCCGAGCTGCTTTCTATCTCCCCTGCCTCCCCAGCCGGTACATGCAGGCAGGGACACAGCGTGAAGGAGTTACCGGAGGAAACCCACACCGTAATGGACATATAGAGAAAGAGAGAATCCTTACCGTGCATAGAAAATGGCCGTCCCTTCCCATCCCCCCCTTCTCTCTCCTCACTAAACTCTTCCCTCAGTCCCCGCTGTTTGTCTGGAATAGACCATTTCACTGGAGCGGGGGGAGAGCTATTTGCATTTTCTATGTAACCCTTTGTGTTTAGTTATATCTGTGGTTGTGTTGGTTTTTTTTTTTTGGTGTCACTTTATCATTTTTTGAAACATATTTGAATGAAAAAAAGCGGGGATAATAAATTGTCTTTAAAAAAAAAAAAAAAAAAAACAACCTTAACCTATGTAATGCCTGGCTTCCTGCCAATAGAATGCCTGGCTTCCTGCCAATAGAATGTTGGAAAGTACCTTCAGTTCTCAGAATGTTAGGGTTTATTGACACAGCCGCCACGTCAACAATTATACAGAACAAAAAACCCTTTACACAATGTGGGGAAAACCCAGTGACAAGATGTCTGGTTGCACGGAATTTGAATCAGATTATTATTATTTTTTTCCTCTAAACTTTTTGTTTGCTTTGCACGGGGTATTAATCGATTCAGCAAAGTAAAATTACTAAATTGTGAAATATTACGGGTTATTCACAGGGACGTAGCTAAAGCAATTGGCACCCGGGCGGGTCCTGTGGTTTTTTTGGGGTTTTTTTTTTATTAAATGCCGCAATTAGCGGTTTTATTCAATAAAGTTTGACCCTAATCTAGGTTTTTTACATTTTTTATTATTATGTTATTATGTATATAGCGCCAACAAATTCCGCAGCGCTTTACAGTGGTTGGACAAACAGACATGTAATTGTAACCAGACAAGTTGGACACACAGGAACAGAGAGGTTAGCAGTTTAATTGATGCACTTTTATGAAGAAGTGGGTTTTTAAAGGATCACTATAGTTTTAGGAAAACAAACCCGTTTTCCTGACACTACAGTGCCCTAAGGGTGCCCCCACCCTCAGGGTCCCCCTCCCTTGGCGCTGAAGGGGTTAAAACCCCTTCAGCAGCTTACCTTAATCCAGCGCCATGCTCCCTCGGCGCTGGTGACCTCTCCTCCCCCACCGACATCAGCTCCCAAGTGGAGCGGAATGCGCATGCGCGGCAAGTGCTGCGCTCATTCAAACAGTCCATAGGAAAGCATTTCTCAATGCTTTCCTATGAACGTTCAGCACGCTGGATGCGAATTTCGCATCCAGCATCGCAGATGCACCTCTAGCGGCTGTCAGGAAGACAGCCACTAGAGGTTGGATTAACCCTGCTATGTAAACATAGCAGTTTCTCTGATGTTTACATCTGAAGGGCTAAAACCTGAGGGACCTGGCACACAGACCACTTCATTGAGCTGAAGTGGTCTGGGTGACTATAGTGTCCATTTAATGATTTTTTGAAGGAATGGAGACTGGGTGAGCATCTAACGGAGGAGGGAAGTGAGTTCCACAGGAACGGTGCACCCCTCAAGAAGTCTTGAAGGCGAGCATCAGAGGTGGGAGTACGGTCAGAAGATAGACGTAAGTCTTCAGCAGAGCGTAAGGGCCTAGACGGGACATACTTGTGTATTAAGGAGGATAGATAGGTGGGAGCAGCATTGTGTAGAGATTTGAAAGCAAGAACCAGAATTTTAAATTGAGCCCTATATCTTACAGGCAGGGCCGGTGCAAAGATTTTTGGCTACACAGGCGAAGATGAATTTTGCCGCCCCCCCCCCCCCCCCCCCCACACACACACACAAATAAGATGTATCTTTAGCGGTGTCCCGTATCCAGCCTTTTGAAATCCCCATTTAGTGTATTGTATATATTAGTGTGTCTTACACCCCCTTGTATGTCTCTTACAACCCCCATGTGTTTCTCCTCCCCCCCCCCCCCCTCCCCTCTGTGTGTCTTTCTTTCCCACAGCCCTTTTCTGTGGGTCTCTCCCCTCAGTCTGTTTTTTGTGTGTCCCTCTTGCCCACAGGGCCATTTGTGTAACTTTTCTCTCCCAAGCCATATAGACAGATATATAGCTACACACACATACAGGCACATAGTCACAGAAATATGCAGGCACACAATCAAACAAACACAGTCATACAATCAACACATACAGGTACACAGACATACAGTCATACAGACACACACATATAGATAAATAAAGACACAGTTATACAAACACAGACATACAGAGACATGAAGATGCAGGCATACAGAGACATACAGAACAAAGCATACAGATACATACAGGCATTCAGAGACATACTTACACAGGCATGCAGGGACATATATACACAGAACAAGGCATACAGAGACATATGGATACGGTCATACAGAGACATACAGACACAGGCAGAAACACACGGACACAGTCATATAGAGACATACAGATACAGACATACATACACTTTCATACACAGACAGACATAGTCATACAGAGACATGCAGACACAGGTATACAAAGCAGGGGCAGATCCAGAACCTAATTGTGGGTGGGGGGGCTGGTAGTGAGTTTTAGTGGGGTAATAGGGGCTCTAATTGAGGAGTTAGGGGCTGTGGTAGGGGGACAGGGGCTGTAGTTGAGAGTTAGGGGCTGTAATTGAGTAGTTAGGGGCTGTAGTAGGGAGACAGGGGCTGAAGTAGGTTGATGGCTGCAAGTGGGAACAGGGGCTGTAGTGTGGGGGATATGGGCAGCAAGTGGGGGAGAGGGGCTGTAGTGGGGGTAAGGGAATAGGGGCTGTACAAGGGAGTGGAAGGGATGTGAAGTAAGGGAGTTAGGGGCTGTAGAAGGGAGTATAGGGCCTGTGGTGGGAGCAAATGGGCAATGTGGTTGGAAACGGGCAGTAGAGGGGGACACAGGGGCAGTATGGTGTGGGCACAGGCTGTAACGAGGGACACTGAGGCAATAAAGTGGTGTCACAGGAACAGTATGGTGGGGGTAAATGGGAAGTAGAGGGGGCGATGGGGGGAACAGGGGCTGTATAGGGGGTAGGGGAAGTAGAGGGGGAAACAGGGGCAGTAGAGGCGTGTGAAAGGGGGGCAGGGTCTGTAGATGGAAATAGAGGAGGCACAGGGGATAAAGAGGCGGTCACAGAGCAATAGAGGGGGACATGGGCAGTATAGTGGGGACAGGGGCTGTAGAGGGGGGCATGGGCTGTATAGGGGGCGCATGGGCAGTATGGTGGGGTAGAGGCTTTAGAGGGAAATAGAGGGGCTGTAGACAGGGCAGGGGCTGTAGATGGAAATAGAGGGACTGTAGAGGGGCAGTATGGTGGGGCAGGGGTTAAGGAGGGAAATAGAGGTGCTGTAGAGTGGCACATGGGGCAGTAGAGGAGGACAGGGTCAGTATGGTGGGGGCAGGGGCTATAGAGGTGCTGTAGAGGGGCACATGGGGCAGTATGGTGGGGGCAGGCGCTATAGAGGGACGTAGAGGGGGCATGGGCAGAATGGTGGGGCAGGGGCTATAGAGGGACGTAGAGGGGGCATGGGCAGAATGGTGGGGCAGGGGCTATAGAGGGAAGTAGAAGTGCTGGAGAGGGGCACATGGGGCAGTAGAGGGGGGGCTGGGGCAGTATGGTGGGGATAGAGGCTATAGAGGGGCTGTTAAGGGGCAGGGGTAGTATGGTGGGGCAGGGGCTGTAGAGGGGGCAGGGGTGTTATGGTACTTTTTAGCAGAAAACCAAAATGTTTAAATGTCTATCTGTTCCTGTCCAAATTAAGAAAATTAGATTGCGTATATACGCTGAAGTAATTCAGTCTGACACACAGAGTTCAGGTTAAAATAACTTCAAGGAAATTTATTGGCAAGTGAAGAAAACCGGGCGCGCAGGCCCTTTTAAGAGGCATTTTGCGTCATCATTGATTATCAGAATATCAGTAAATACACATCATTAATTTGATTAATTGTTAAGTGTCTGGATTAGTGTCCACCTATCAATATAATTAATTGGCTCAAAAACTAAGTGGTTAGCTATGTGTCCACCCACCGAGAGGTGGTATTGTTTGGACACGGGTGGGGACAAGGGGCTCAAGCGCCATTTCCCTTAGCATGAGGTTTACTCGGTGGAAAGGGGGGCTTGAGCGTCATTTTACACTGTCATGATGTCAGGTCTGTGATCAGGTGCAAGGTCTCTTATGAATAGAACATTTCATTACTACAGTGTTCTCATGGCCTTCAATTTATACTATGTTGCGAGTTAGGGGAAATTCAGCAGTTCCTGAGTTAGTCATGTCTTTATAGAAAATACAGTCTTTGTCCATTGTGTTAGATGTGCTGGGAAATTCTGTCATGTAATGTAGTTTTAAAATGAAGAAGTCAGGTTATGAGGACAAAATGGAGGGTTTGTCACAGTATGAGGTTAAAATGGAGTTAGTGCAATAATTCAATACAAGTTCAATAAAGATTTTTAATAATTCTACATCAGTCCCCCCTATGAAATGTTAGATTCTAAGAGATAAAACTTTATTTGTTAGTACCAGAAGACGTGTTAACCCAAAGGCACAGAAACCCCGTGGCCGCTATCTAGATGTTAATGCAAAGTGCAAGTCTGTCCCTAGATCTGACCCTAATAGGCTAACTCATCGCCAGTATGGCTCTCGAACACTTCACTCCCATGGGTGGCCCATGGTGGCTTGCCCACCACTTCTCCACACGGGGTCTTTACCATTCACTGACAGATGCTGTCCCTAAGCTGATCCCTTCCTAGAATTCTCGCACTTTATCAACAAAAGGGATAGTTTGTAGCGGTAAACAGGGTGAGTTGAGATCTTGAAAATCTTGGTCATCAACTTCGAGATGTGTGAAAGTGGGTGCCGCTTGGTCAACAGTCTTCATGAGGGATTTTCTCAGACAAGGGAGGATACAACAAAAGAGAAGAGCAAAGATAAAAAGAAAAATTAGTATTGCCATACCAATATGCATTAAAGCCTTTTGCCATCCTGTCATCCAACCAAACCATCTTTCCCAGGGATCTTTTATCCCAGAATTCCTTTTTAACTCTTCAGAAAGTTCATTTAATTTTTCTATGGCTAATGTAACTTTACCATTAGGGCCTGTGTTTTCTGGGATGTAGGTACAACAGGTCATGGTGTCGGGCAAAATTTTACATACTCCTCCTTTCTCAGCTAGAATCATATCTAAGGACATTCTATTCTGGAAGGCCATTTGGGATGTGGCCTGCAACTGTTCGGCCAACCCCTGGAGGGCATCTCTGGTATAATTACCAAAACGCTGTTGATTATAATAAATGTAATTTATCCAATTTAAATTCTTGTTTGTGGTAACTATGGCAAAAAGTGATTCAAATCCTGCAGCAACTTCATCTCTTGCTTTAAATTCATTGGGCACCCCCCTAGGCACCCCAATGGCATCAATATAAACATGAGGATCAAAACTTCCTTTGACTGGGGCTTCGCGCTTAACCTTAGTGTGACTGGACTCATGGGTGTTAAGGTGTGTGTCAGAGATAATGTGTATGGGCATGATGGCTTTAGCCAAAGTACACTCCCCCCACCATTCTTTGTCCATTCTGGATCTTAGCTGTAAATCCCCACACAACCAGTAAATATCCCCTAATGATCTAGTATGAAACTGCAACAAGTTCATGGAGACATTTCTGTAGGTAGCGCAATACCCTTTAGAGAAGTTACCCAAGAATTTACCAATTCCATCATAATTAGCATAACAAGTGTAATTACCTTTATATACTGTAATACCATCTGGGGGTTTGACATCCTTGGTTAGAAGAGGATACTCTTTTGTCCATGCTTTACATATGGACCTGTTGAAATCATAGTGATAGGCAAAAAGGCTCAAAACACATGCTTCTATATCTACTGCAGGATTAAAGGCACGGTGCCCAGATGAGGCCGGGCACCGCCACACACATAGCATGCGGTCTTATTATGCTTATTAGCATTATATTTCATCCATTCTAACCATAGATTAACATCATTAAAACCTGTTTCAGCGGCCATGGTATCTTCAAAGGTGGGGTTAGCAATGGCCATCATGTCTTGAAAGGTCTGGATGTGTGGTTTTAATGGGTTAGGGACCATATGAGTGGCCCCTTGCCACTAAGAAGAGTTGCACATATCTTTGAGGTAGAAATGCCCTAACTTGTGGTAGGAACCCTTTTTCCAATACATTCCCATCACATATTGGTCTGCATCTGTTGGACTTGGATGCTCGATATTAAGGATTAATTTCATTGGTGTACCCCCCCCAGGCTTTCTCAAAGTCATTCTTTGGAGAAGGGATCTACCATGATCATCTACTTTAGATAAGGCACTTTTTGGTTTGTAACCCCAGGCAGGCCCGGCATTCCATCCCGCCGCCCCCAATGGTCACAATTGTGCCCCCATTGTTTGTCCACTACACAAACATATGGGTCTTTTGAATGAGGGATATCTCTATAGATATTCTGAATTTGTGATGTAGGGAACGGGCATTCTACAATATCACAATAATCAAAGGTATAGGTAGCCACATGGGTACATGATGAATTATACCAGAAGGTGTACCCACTAACATCCTTAGTAATGGCTACCTGTTGGGCCTTAATTAAACTAATTAAGGAGATTATGTACCAGAGGTACATGCTTGTGCGGTATCTGCTTCCTCTGGGGCAGGAGACTTCTTGCAGTGGGAAGCGTGGATCCAATTTGGCCTGCCGGCCACTTTGACGGAGGTTGCGGTGATCAGAAGAACTTGGAATGGACCGTCAAATCTTGGTTCCAGGGTATTTTTCCGCACAAATTTCTTAACCAGAACCCAATCTCCGGGAAGCAGGCTGTGGGTACCTGTATCCAAATCGGGATCTGGAATTGAAGAGAAAACTTGGGCATGTATTTTGTTTAAGGCACTTGCAAGTTCAGTTACATAGTCTACTAAAACATCTGATTGGAGCTGTAACTGCTGCGGATAATAACAACCTAGTCTGGGTGCTGTCCCAAATAGAATCTCATATGGGGATAATGAGTGCTTCCCTCTAGGTGTGTGCCTAACGCTAAATAAAGCTATTGACAGGCTTTCTGGCCAGGGCATCTTTGTTTCTTGTGACATTTTTAACATTCTGGCTTTTAGAGTGCCGTTCATGCGCTCTACTTTACCACTACTTTGTGGGTGGTAAGGAGTGTGAAAGGCTAGGGTCACCCCCAGAGCAGTCCAAATTTCTTTAGTCACTGTTGCTGTAAAAGCTGGGCCCTGATCACTTTCAATGACTTCTGGAAGTCCAAATCTACATACAATGTCTGTAAGTAGGCGTCTTGCGGTTGTTTTTGCAGTGATATTGGCCACTGGATAGGCTTCTGGCCAGCCTGAGAACATGTCCACTATCACTAGTGCATATTCATGAGGCCCACTCTTGGGCATTTGTATATGGTCAATTTGAATTCTCTGGAATGGGTACATGGGTTTCGCCAGGTGTTTTGAAGGCACCTTTATCGGTTTCCCTGGATTGCATTTTGCACAAATGACACAGGCCCTACAGAAGCTGTTGATCAATGTTGTGATTCCAGGTGCTTCATAATACTTTTGTATAAGGGCGGCCATTAGGTCTTTTGACAAATGTGCAGGTCCATGTGCCCATTGGACAACTGCTGGATATAAATTTTTTGGAAGGCAGAATTTAAAGTTGTTGTAGTATATCCCATCCTTTAGGATAGCTCCTTTATTCTTCCATTTCTGGATTTCTTCAGGGGTAATTGCAGCTTGCTGTTCTCGCAGAATTCTTAAATCAGTAGGAAGAGTTTGCAGAGCAAAAATAGGAACTTCTTCTTCTTGTCCGGACACTTCTTCATCCACTTCCTGCAAATCTCTGGCTGCTTGCTTAGCAGCCTGATCAGCCAAATGGTTGCCCTTTGCTTCATCTATATCCAACTTCCCATGTGCCTTCACTTTCAGAGCGGCCACCTCTTCAGGGAGTAGGAGGGCATCCATTAGTTCCTTGATTGCAGAGCTGTGTTTGACTGGTGTACCGGCAGTGGTAAGAAATCCTCTTGTCTTCCAAATGAGGCCGAAGTCATGTGCCACACCCAGAGCATATCTTGAATCTGTATAGATGTTGGCACGTTTTCCTTCGGCAATTTTGCATGCTGAAGTCAGGGCTTGTAATTCAGCTTCTTGCGCAGACATTGCTGGTGGTAAAGGTGATGATTTGATAACTTCATCTGTTGTGGTTACGGCATACCCTGTATGGTATCTTCCTTCTTCATCAGCATACCTTGATCCGTCCACAAACAGGGTAAAATCTGGATCTGGTAATGGATTCTTATGCACAGTTGGTAAGTGCACTGTCTCCATTTTCATCTGTTCAAAACAGTCATGAGGTGTTTCTGGGTCATAGTCATTCACTATGACCAGATCTTGAAATTCCTCTTCCAGGAAATGGCGTGGCCATGCTTCAAGAAGATCAGTTGTTGGGTATTTGACAATACCATTTTCCTGTAGCTGTGATTCATCCATGGTGGCCCATACTTTCGCCATGGGCCCAAGATCATTCCATGACCTTGTTTTTAACTTGGTAACAGGGACATGTGGGATAGCAGTATCCCAATGACGGTACAGGTAATTGAGTTCTGGAGGTAGTTGGATCAGGACCATGCTATTGCCTTCAGAATCACAATAGAAATCTTGAGCAGTGAGCTTCACCTTTGTCCAGTGATAAAGCTCATCTTCATAGCAAGGTTCAGGAGTAATGTTTGGCTTGTACCACATGGTACAGAAGGCGTAATCCGGGCCTTCACAAAGAGGTGTCTTTTCTTCATGAAATGTTAAATCTGGATGCATTCTCTTGATGCACCCACAAAGAAGGTAGATGTAGGTTTCATCCATGATAAATCCATAGTAGACGCCCCCCTCAGGGAGTGGAAGAAGAGTGGATGGATTAAGAACTTGACATCTTTGTATGGAAATGTTATCAGGCAGAAGAAGATGGCATTGTAGGCGCAGGTGTCTGGCAGGAGACACGTGCTTGAGCTGGACTTGGTTGATAATGGCAGAGATGTCATGAGGGGCCAAAACAACCAGAGGGTGGCCAAGGACTAGGTCTGCAGTTCTTTCAATGAGCTCTCTTGCAGCAAAAACAGCCCTAAGGCAGGAAGGGGTCCCTCTGGCCACAATGTCCAGTTGACATGAGAAATATCCAATAGGCCTCTGGCGGCCTCTTAAATCATTAGTCTGGGTAAGAACTCCTGTAGCATGGCCTTGTCTTTCAGAGACAAATAATTTGAAAGGTTTGGAATAGTCTGGTAGGCCCAATGCAGGAGCAGATGCAATAGCACGTTTTAGGGTACGGAAATTGTCCAGAGCTTCATTGGTCAGGCCAAATGGATCTGACTTGAGTGCATCATAAAGAGGTTGCATAAGTAGAGAGGCCTCCGGAATCCATGCTCTGCAGTAGGAAATGAGGCCTAGGAAGGCATGAAGAGATTTTGAAGTCCTTGGAGGTGGAATATCCAGTACTGCTTTCACCCGGTCCCGAGTGAGATGTCTGGTACCTTGAGATAGGCAATGACCCAGGAAAATTACTGAAGGTTGACAGAACTGCAGCTTGAGGAGTGAAGCTTTGCATCCTTGTTCTGCCAAATAGCAAAGGAGACTAAGTGAACACTTTTCAGTAGTGGGAATATCATCTCCACAGAGCAGTAAATCATCCACATACTGGAGTAAAACAACTTCTGGGTGTTCAACTTGCCATGGGTCAAGGATGGTACACATGGCTTTTGCAAATTGGCTTGGAGAGTTCTGGGCCCCTTGGGGCATGACAGTCCAAGTATACTGTTGCATTTCATGGGTGAAAGCAAACAGGTATTGACAGGACGGGTCCAGTGGAACACTGAAAAAGGCATTAGCCAAATCAATGACTGTAAAATACTTTGCAGATGGTGGGACTCCAGAGAGCAGAGTATGAGGGTTTGGTACAAGAGGGGTGTCCAGGACAGTTGCTTCATTGACGGCACGGAGATCCTGAACCATCCTGTACTTCTCTGGCTCACCTTTTGGAGTTTTCTTCTTTACAGGAAATAATGGAGTATTACACTCTGATTTACATTTCACTAGAGCACCCTTCTCCAAGAGTGCTTTGATTTGGATAGAAATAGCTGCAGCCTGTGCTGGTTTTAAAGGATATTGTGGTTTTCTTGGTAATTTAGCTCCTGGAATAAGCTTTACCACCACAGGTGAGACATTTAGGTGACCTATGTCCTCTGGGCCTGAGGACCATAAGTGAGCAGGCACCTGGGTTTTTAATACTTCTGGGAAATTGGACCTCTGTTCTGCTGCTTCCCCATGGGGTTCTTCCAACTGCAGCATCAGAGGTATGGAGCACAAGGCTGAGGTGTCAGATTCAGATAGAGGTGAAGACATTTCTACTTGTCCATCTGGAGTGAAAGTGATAGATGCCTGCAGGCGTGAGAGAACATCAGCGCCTAACAGGTTAATTGGGCAAGTGGAGGATACCACAAAACGAGCAAGCAGGCTAGTGCCAACTCGTAGTGGAGTAGTTAAAGGGCTGTGTCTTGGCTGGCCATCCACTCCAACACAAGAGACATCAATATTTGACAGAAAAGATGGGTCTGGCAGGTCTTGTTCTCGCAGAACACTTCAGGCTGCACCTGTGTCAACAAGGAAAGTGGTTGGTTGGCCCTCAATGGGTAAAGTCACTGTAGCAAGTGGCCCCCCCCTGTCCCCTGTAGACACTGCCATGACAGGGGTTAATGACACAGGCTTGCCAATTTCCTAATCATCAGGTTCCTCAACTATTGGACCTTGTTTAGTGGCTTTGGGAGCCGGGGCAGGCTTGGGCAGCCTCTTGAGTTCTTTCTTGGGTTCAGGGCAATCACTTCTGAAGTGTCCCTTAGCCCCGCAATTGAAGCAATGTCCATCCTCAGGTTTGGTGCCTTTTGGGACAGGAGTGGAGCGGGACACCATGAGAGGAGCTGAGGTGGGTCTTCTTGGGGTCTGGGCAGATTCCAGACCTCTAGCAACTAAAAGTAAAGTATCCAGAGGAACAACCTTATATTCAGGGCGTGCAGCAATGATTCCCTTGCGTATGGAATCTTTAACACCTTGGACAAATGCACCAGACAGCATTTGTGAATGGATCTTATCAGTAAGATCAAACCCCAAATCTGTAAACATTTTATACAGCCTTGCATGAAACCTTTCCACTGATTCTCCTTTATCTTGTATAACATCAGTAAGGCCAGCAGCCTGATCTGCAAGTTTGTCCTTAGCCCATTCTCTTAATTGGTTGCAAAAAGTTACTCCGGAGGGGTAATCAACATCACTGGTGAGCAGATCTGTACTGAGGTGGCGGGCCATACTGGGCCAATATGCATCCCCTGCTTTAATAGCACAAATGCTCAGTAAATCACGCCATGCGGCGGAATAAGTCTTTTGAATTTGGACTATCCCTCGGTAAAAAGGCATAGGTTGCTTTTCTGGGTCAGGGAGTGATTTCATTAAAGCACTAGCTTGAGTGGGGTTAAAGGCAACATATTTAGGAGGGGCCCGTTCTCCCCGACCCTTGTGTCCAAAGGGATCATCGATAGAACGATGAGCTGAGGCTCCCGCAGCCTCCAATGAATCCTGGGATACCCTGTCATCCTCTTCCTCCTCTATTTCTACGATCTGGGCCCTTCTACGTGAGGGGCCCGCTTGAGGTGACAGAACCGGGGGATGGGAGGGAGTCCCAGATGCAGGGGTGGTTTGTGGGTCGTAGTCTTGGGATAAGTAGTCACCGGGAAGTACCGGCATCAGGGCTGAATGACTGGGGGCTGCCATACTGGGGGCGTGAAAGGAAGCTGCAGTGGGGTTAAGGGAAGAAGTGTCGGCCATGTTGGATGTGGGCACATCCGGGGCAGACTGTGCCGTACTGGGCATGACCGGAACCTGGGGAGTGGCTTGGGGAAGGGGGTATGGATAGTTTGGATAGGGCAGGGCCATGGGATACGGGAAAGGGTATGGCCAGGCTGGGGAGGGCAGGAGAGTTGGGTGGGGATTTGGGAAGGAGGTGGGATATTGGACCGGGGCGGAGGCGGGTACGGGAGAGGACGGAGAAGGATTGGTAGGGGTGGGTGTAGAAGGAGGAGCCGGAGCAAGGGAGGAGGAGGTAGTTAGTTGGGCGGATGCAGAGGGGAGGGTAGAGTTGTTAACAGAGAGGGAGTGTAGAGAAGAAATGGCAGATGAAATGTCAGGATTAGGTACAGAAGGTAGTGTAGGGATGGATGAGGATGATGGGAATGTTAGAGATGGGAAAGGGGAAAAGAAAGATCCGTCAGAATTCAGGACCGGGCAGACAGGGGAGGTGATGGGATGGGCATCGGGAGGATTGGGAGTGGGGAACATAGTCAGCTGGCTATCACCTATTGCTGACTGAACCTTGGGGATAGACATCCCCTGGGCGCCATTTTGGGGCGCTGGCTGAGGGAATGCCCCAGCAACACAATTATTATGATACACAAACAATTTCACACCTTTGTGATTTATTTCTTCCTCAACCCAACCTTCCTGCTGAATAGCCTTCGCTACTCTGTACCATGCTTCAGCAGTCTTTAATAAATCGCTATCTGTGAGCTTGCCTTTCTTCTCTGTCAGTAATCTACGCCAGCTTTCTGGTTGTAATCTACCACATGAAGGCACAGCAATTTTACACACTTTAGCAATTCTTTCAACACCTTTAACCATTTCCTCTCCCTCTCTGTCTTCAACTAAATCACATGCGAGCCAGCCCCTACCGGGCTTACTCAATTCCTGCCCCATATTCCCCCTCCCCCTACACCAGCGTCCTAGATATAGGGAAAGATAAGGAAAACTGAACAGGAACGTCTACAATGCTCGACTGCCACCTGAGGATTGTGGGCCCCCCTCAAGTGCGTCTTCCCAAAACGTAGACTAGTCACTGAATCCGCCTACCCGAGGTGGTAGACACGGATTGGAGCGAGGTGAGAAGTGTGTGACCAATCACTTCTCTATCAAGAGAAATAGGAGTGGATAGAATAACAATGTAGGAAGTGTAGAAAAGGTAGAAAGGTAAGGAGAAATCCTTAGAGACAGACACAGGAGTTTGAATGACTCCTAATTAAAACAAACAAGACAACAACACAATTGAAATACAGTGCATGCATCACAGTTCAAATGAAATTAACAGTAAACCTTTCCTTTACTCGCGTGACCTAAGTCACCTCCCTCAACCTCGTAGTGTCCCCGCTCGGGGAGCAAGTCTCACTACCAGCGGCCACAGGAAACAGCAATCCTCTCCGACCCGAATCCTGTCTAGCCTCCCTCGTTACAGCAGCCCACTAACAGTGGCCACCTCTATCCTCACTCCCGTAGTGCCCCTATAAAACCCACTTATAGGTCTCACTACCACGTGGTGCGGGAGACAAGCAATGCCTGCCTGAATCCCCCCGCCACAAATAAAAGAAAATTGGAATTCCACCAGCCTCAGCGCTCGAAGCTGTGGGTTACCACCTCTCTGCAAGCAGAGTTACGTGCACAATGGAGCTAGCTAGGCTGTCAAAGTGACACAAGAAGGATCACAGGAAATTATGAGTCTACACAAAATCCACAGTTCCAACACTCCTCTTTTTCCCCACAGCCACGAGGCTCCTAAAAGAGGTAAACAGGCAAAGAAGACCCCCAGGAAAACTTCCACAGGTCAACCCCCCTTTTTCCTTACAGCCACAGCCACGTGGCTCCTAAAAGGAGTAAAACAGGCAACAGGACTCCAGGCAAATCCCCCGGGTCCACCCCCCCCTTTATCCCAAAAAGGGGGTAAACAAACAAACACTCAAACAGAAGACCCAGGCAAATCCCCTCAGGTCCACCCCCCTTTATCCCAAAAAGGGGAAAACAAGCAAAACAGAGAACCCCAGGCAAAACCCCCGCAGGTCCACCCCCCTTTATCTCAAAAAGGGAAAAACAGGCAAAACAGAGAACCCTAGGAAAGACCCCCGCAGGTCCACCCCCCTTTATCTCAAAAAGGGAAAAAACAGGCAAACAGTTCAAACATACCCAGGCAACAGATAGACTAAATGCAGGTAAACAAGTGAGTAACGAGACTCCGGGCAAGATATTACCTGTCTTTGATGTCCTCCCGGGAAGCAGTCACAGACACGTGGACGGGTCAATCAAAGGGGCCGGAACATACCGGTGGCTCTGCAGAAGTCTCTACCGTGTACCTGGAGGTGATCAGTCTCCTTTCCTTCCCCTCCGATTCCTCCGTCCAACAGCGTCTTCCTTAGGACGGCTCACCGGCCAGACATAGCCCGGAGCCCCACGTTGGGCGCCAAGATTGTTATGGTACTTTTTAGCAGAAAACCAAAATGTTTAAATGTCTATCTGTTCCTGTCCAAATTAAGAAAATTAGATTGCGTATATACGCTGAAGTAATTCAGTCTGACACACAGAGTTCAGGTTAAAATAACTTCGAGGAAATTTATTGGCAAGTGAAGAAAAGCGGGCGCGCAGGCCCTTTTAAGAGGCATTTTGCGTCATCATTGATTATCAGAATATCAGTAAATACACATCATTAATTGGATTAATTGTTAAGTGTCTGGATTAGTGTCCACCTATCAATATAATTAATTGGCTCAAAAACTAAGTGGTTAGCTATGTGTCCACCCACCGAGAGGTGGTATTGTTTGGACACGGGTGGGGACAAGGGGCTCAAGCGCCATTTCCCTTAGCATGAGGTTTACTTGGTGGAAAGGGGGGCTTGAGCGTCATTTTACACTGTCATGATGTCAGGTCTGTGATCAGGTGCAAGGTCTCTTATGAATAGAACATTTCATTACTACAGTGTTCTCATGGCCTTCAATTTATACTATGTTGCGAGTTAGGGGAAATTCAGCAGTTCCTGAGTTAGTCATGTCTTTATAGAAAATACAGTCTTTGTCCATTGTGTTAGATGTGCTGGGAAATTCTGTCATGTAATGTAGTTTTAAAATGAAGAAGTCAGGTTATGAGGACAAAATGGAGGGTTTGTCACAGTATGAGGTTAAAATGGAGTTAGTGCAATAATTCAATACAAGTTCAATAAAGATTTTTAATAATTCTACATCAGGGGTAGTATGGTGGGGCAGGGGCTATAGAGGGGGCAGGGGCATAGAGGGGCTGTAGAGGGGCAGGGGTAGTATGGTGGGGCAGGGGCTATAGAGGGGGCAGGGGCAGTATAGTGGGGGCAGACGCATAGAGGGGCTGTAGAGGGGGCAGGGGCAGTATGGTGGGGCAGGGGCTATAGAGGGGCTGTAGAGGGGGCAGGGGCAGTATGGTGGGGCAGGGGCTATAGAGGGGCTGTAAAGGGGGCAGTGGCTATAGAGGGGGCAGGGGGAGTATAGCAGGGGCAGGGGGAGTATAGCGGGGGCAGGGGGAGTATAGCGGGGGCAGGGGGAGTATAGCGTATAGTGGGACAGAGGCAGTATGGTGGGGGCAGGGGCAGTATGGTGGGGGCAGGGGCAGTATGGTGGGGGCAGGGGCAGTATGGTGGGGGCAGGAGCAGTATGGAGGGGGCAGGGGCAGTATGGTGGGGGCAGGGGTAGTATGGTGGGGGCAGGGGTAGTATGGTGGGGGCAGGGGTAGTATAGTGGGGCAGGGGCAGTATGGTGAGGGCAGGAGCAGTATGGTGGGGGCAGGGGTAGTATTGTGGGGCAGGGGTAGTATGGTGGGGGCAGTATAGTGTATAGTGGGGCAGGGGTAGTATGGTGGGGGCAGGGGCAGTATGGTGGGGGCAGTATGGTGGGGACAGGGGCAGTATGGTGGGGGAAGGGGCAGTATGGTGGGGGAAGGGGCAGTATGGTGGGGGCAGGGGCAGTATGGTGGGGGCAGGGGCAGTATGGTGGGGGCAGGGGTAGTATGGTGGGGCAGGGGTAGTATAGTAGGGGCAGTAGAGAGGGGCTGCAAAAAAAAAAGTTTTGATTTAAAAAATAAAATAAAAGTAAACATCCTAAAAGTTATTCCCCTTCCCCTCCCTGGGGCTTACCTTGGGCCAGGAGGGAGAACCTTATCCCTGGTGGTCGGCTGGGACAGGCTGGAGCTGCAGATAGAGTCAGGACCGCTGGGGAGTCTGGGAGCAGTAGAAGTCCCGCCCCCTTTTGACATCATCAGAGGAGGACGGCTGACTTCACTGCCCTGCTCCTGTGTGCTGGCTGCAGGGAGAGAGGTGAGATTAAAAATCCGAGTCTCCAGCCAGAGGCAGGGTATTCGGATTTTTGCACCCCCCTCCTCTGGCGCCCTAAGGCGGCCGCCTGTGCCGCCTTATGGACGCGCCGGCCCTGCTTACAGGAAGCCAATGTAGGGACTGACAGAAGGGTGAGGTGTGGGGGGACAGGAAGATGAGCCTTGCCGCGGCATTCATTATGGAATGTAACGGCGCAAGTTGGGAGCACGTAAGACCACTGAGAAGCGGATTACAGTAGTGAAGACGAGAAAGGACAGTGGAATGGACCAGCACCGTAGTCGCATCTGTCATTAGTGGACCACTATAGGCACCCAGACCACTTCAGCTTAATGAAGTGGTCTGGGTGCCAGGTCCAGCTAGGTTTAACCCTTTTTGCTGTTAACATAGCAGTTTCAGAGAAACTGCTATTTTTACCTGTGGGTTAATCCAGCCTCTAGTGGCTCTCTCATTGACAGCCGCTAGAGGCGCTTCCGCACTTCTCACTGTGATTTTCATTTCATTGAGAATGCTTTCCTATGGACTGGCTGAATGCGCTCTTGCCGCCAGGGATGTCAGAAGAGGGAGGAGAGTCCCAGCTCCCTCGGCGCTGGAATAAAGGTAAGGGATTAACCCATTCCTCACCTTCAGCGCCACGAGTATGTTTTCCTGGCACTATAGTGGTCCTTTAAGTAGGGTCGGATGCACGCAATGTTTTTGAGACAGAAGCGGCAGGATTTGGCGATAGACAAAGGTCAAGGAGAATTAGGATAGAGCAGTGACCACGAGATTTTGCAGCGAGTATATCATTGGATACTTTGGTCAGTGCCGTTTCCACAGAGTACTTAGCACGGAAACCAGATTGAAGCGGGTCTAGCTCGAGGAAGTTTGTCAATTGTTTAAACTATTGGTCAGCTGGCTCACAAGGTTACTGTCAGGAAATACGAGTGAATTTTAAATTAAAGACCAATCTAGATTGTAAGCTCGTTTGAGCAGCGTCCTCATCAAAATATTGTTCCTGTAACATTTTGCAATTTAAGCACTGCAGACCCCACTTCCAGTGATGCAGCTGCACTCCCCCAGAGTGTAGTTTTCCAAACCCCCAAACATGAGCCAAGACTTTATGAAGGTGCAAGATGATCTGAAGGTTTAATGGTTCAGGTTGCTTTATATACAATTCCTCAGGACAGAGGCACACCCCCTGGACCTGATGGAACACCGCATTACCTACTGTACAGACCAATAAGGATAATACAACACTTTCCAACACTCCCACATACAGCACACAATCCCTCCCCTCTGCCTGTCATATAATTAAAGTAGTTAACACAAAAACCTAATTATCCACAGGCAGAAAAACACTCATTTTCCCCAAAGTACAGAAAACACCCCAAACAATAAATATTACATCCCCGACTAGCCCTGATCTGGGTGAACAACCAGATCACCCAGATCAGAGCAGGGGTTCAGGAAATTCCTGGAAGTCTCTTTTTGACCGACCGCACGTATGGTTTCATGCCCAAAACAGTTCCAGAGAAATAGGCTGTGCGGCCGGTCTATTTCAAACAGATGAAGTAAAGTTCCAATAGTTGAACAGAGCCATTCGTGCACAGTCAGTGAGTATATCTGGTTCGGTAGATTATTTCTACCAAACGGCGCTCCGTTCATGCAGTTTTAGTCGAACCTAACTGGAGGTGGAAGTCCCAGCGGCGTTTGTGCCGTTGAGTGTCTGATTTGAGCACTCTGTGTATGGGGTATCCATATGTGTCAGGATAACATGCCCTCTTATTGACGGGAACATTATCCATGATGTCAAAGGAGTCACAGCCCTGCCCGCCCAAGATCAGACTTACCAAAGTTATGTGGACTGCACTAAAAATACCATGACTTAAAGTAATGCTTTTATTAATAACAGAGAAGAGTATTATACTGTTTTCTTTATTTATTTTTCCGCCAATAACAAAGAAAAAACATACAGAGAACATAACCATCAATCACAACTGAGGAAATGGTATGAAGGTTAAAGGCCTTCCACAGATTTCCTGCCGAATGCTAACATCTCAAGAGCAATTGTAGATCCAAATAGGAACTTTGTCTGTAACCAACTAGGACCCAAATCTCCAGAACTAACGGGGATGCTAAACCATCAAGAACAATGCTGTCTTCCATCAGAACCACGTCCAAATAAGGATGAAATCAGGCTGGAAATCAATCTTTCTGATTGCCTCCATGCAGCTCTACGAGGTATCATCCTGCCGGTCCCTATGGTCTGGTGGGGTTTTTCTTGGCCCCCACTGGAGGGACCCAGCGCTATCTGATAGAGAGAAGAGTAACCTACCATGCAACAGGACTACCGCGCTTTTGCCCACAA
Organism: Pelobates fuscus; assembly: GCF_036172605.1. Taxonomy (NCBI): domain Eukaryota; kingdom Metazoa; phylum Chordata; class Amphibia; order Anura; family Pelobatidae; genus Pelobates; species Pelobates fuscus. The sequence goes on from NC_086317.1 coordinate 450,787,822, forward strand.
AATGGCTGCCAAACAGGCCCAGCCAAATTCAACCTGGCCTGCAGTATACCTTGCCAGTGTCAGCACATGCAGAAACATATTCGAGGACATGCTGAGCCAGCACACAGCTGTCCTAGCTACACTGCCACAGCTGATGGGCAGTGTGTGCGTATGGATGTAGGCATTAAGCAGTATGTGTGTATGGATACATGTATTAGGCAGTGTGTGTGTATGGATTTAGGTAATAAGCAGTATGTGTGCATGGATGTAGGTATTAAGCAGTAAGTGTGTATGGATGTAGATATTAGGCAGTATGTGTCTATGGATGCATGTGTAGCGGAACCCTATTGTGGCTGTCCTCCCTGTATTATGGATTGCCCTCATCTACCCTGTTAGTCTGGGGGGCAAAGGGGAGAAGTGTGGCGAAACCGACCTCGCCACGTGTCCTTGGAGGGGGCTGCTTGCCCGCCTCTTGCCTTTGGACTATGGCCCTGCAGGTTAAACTGTTTATTTTCCCTGCAGAAAGGCTTATTCGTGTGATCTGAGTGCCATTCATCTAATAATGTGCAGTCAGATCAAAGCTATCTGGGGATATGTAGAAATGTGTGTTTTATGTACTAAATGTATCAGTATGTAATTTTATGTCTTTTACTGTCTTTTTGTCTGCCATGTGGGTAATGGAGTTTGGCTCTGTCTTTGGAGATAATTAGATTCCTTCTCCAATTATCTCCAGGGCAGAAGGGAGGAAGCCAGGATGCATTGTGGGGATGGTTTTACTTTTACTGTTTGAGCCAGATTAAAATACAATCAGCCAGGGGGAACAAAATATACTTTTACTAACTTTTGAACCCCTGGTCTGATTCATGCTATTTTTTTATATGTTATTCCCCTGAATGGATTGATTGTGAATATGTATTTTTATGCGAATGTGATGAATATTATAGAAGTTATGAATATGGTGTAAAAGTTATGTTTGAAACTGTACAATAATGGGATTATGTGTCACACTAAGGGGAGGGGTTTGTGTGGGTTGTACCCAAGATACCATTGGTTGTTTTATGCCTCCCCCTGGGTGTGGCTTGTCTGTGTACAGTTGTAATGAAAGGCAGGCTGGATGTACCAGCCAGCAGTTCTGTTCCTGAAACTGTGTGTCGTCCAGTTATTGGGATTGCTGTGGGGATATCGCTGTGTTACTTTGCCTGCTGGAAACTCTGCCTATGGACCTACTATTGCCTTGTTCCTGAGCCTTCCTGGGATCGTCAGTGGAGAATAGCTGTGGGATATCAGCTCTCCGCTACATTGGTTGGCAGCGCTGGGAATCAGACTTACAAGGGAACAAGGATTAATGGAATACGGATGGAGAGTGACTATGCTAAGCTTAAAAGATCCACGCTAAAGGACTTACTGGAAGCAAGAGGGATTGCAGCAAGCGACAAAAAGAAAGCAACTCTCATTGCAGAAGTCATGGCAGAATACCAAACCGAGGACAGGGCAATCCCTGAACAGCAAAACACATCGGATGAGTCAGAACAAGAAGAATTTCAAAGACAAGTGAAATGTAGACTGGCCTTTTATGGAGGAAAAGAAACGCTTGACATTATTTCCAGGACTATGACCGAGGTGCAAGAATTTATGTGGCGCCAAAGGCCACAACCATCCACAGTACGGGACACAGCAAATACCAACAATACAGAGGGTAAGATAAAAATTCCTTACCAAGCGTTTAAAAACTATGTGGAGGCGGAGGAAGACATAGATGCTTTCCTCCAAGATTTTGAAAGACTGTGTGCCTTGCATAAAATCAATACTGAGGATTGGGTACCTATTTTGGCTGGGCGGTTGTCTGGGAGGGCAGCAGAAGCTTATAGAACTGTACCAGATGAGGAGATCCGGAACTACAGCCGAGTAAAAGAGATTATATTGGCCCGGTATGCCATAACACCAGAGGCATACCGAAGGCGGTTTCGAGAGTTGAAAAAGGCAGATAAAGACTCACATGCCGAGTGGGCTTGTAGGTTGCAGCGGGCGGCCCTTGGCTGGGTGCAAGCCAGCAAGGCTCGATCCATGGAAGATGTGATACAAATGTTGCTCATGGAACAATTCTATGATGGGGTAACAACGGATGTACAGGAGTGGGTAAGAGACCGCAACCCTGTATCCCTCACAGAGGCGGCTAGGAAGGCGGATGAGTACCTAGATGCACGCAGGTCACAGAAACCGGTAGCCCCAAAAGTCACAATGAAAACCTTTGGGGGAACAAACTACCCCCCTGTACCACCCCGACAGCTACCACCACCACCACCGGCTGTGCAACCACGTTTCCGCCAACCTAGCTCTGGGCCCTGTCATCACTGCCAGAAGTGGGGGCATTACAAAAGAGAGTGCCCACAACTCCGAGACCGATCCTCATGGATCCGACCAGGGCCCCCACCACCCCCGAGAGCCACTGCCCATCACTACCAGGAGGAGCCACCAGTTGCTTATGGCTCCGCGGTTCCTGTCACCACCATAGAACAGTGGGAGGTACTACACGAAGCTAACCCACTACAAGCCCACGCCGATAACCGCCAGCACCACAGACAGACGGTATACCTGGAGGGAAAAGCAGTACAGGGGCTCCGAGACTCTGGTGCCACTATAACCCTGGTCAAAAGCCACTTGGTCGCTGACAAGGCCAAGACTAACCGGACTATAGCCGTCAGAGTTGCTGGGGGAGCCGTCTACCGGCTGGACACTGCCAACGTCCATTTGCATTGGGGAGCGGGGGCAGGGAGGGTGGAGGTGGGGTTGATGCCCCAGTTACCCGCAGAGGTGGTACTGGGAAATGATTTGGGAAAGCTCACATCTGCTTTTGAGCCACAACCCACCATCACTGAGGAAGCACACCCAGTGGTCACCCGACAACAGGCCCGCACCCAGGACTACAACACACTGCCGGAGGTCCAGGTAAGAGAACCTTCCCCTTCCCTAGACCGTGTCCCCTGGTCCCCCTAACGAATTTGCAGCAGAGGTGATAACTGACCCTACCTTGCAAGTATATAGAGATAAAGTCACCTCTGATCACCCTGGGGCAGAGGGGGAAAGATTTGTATGGGAGGGACAGCTGTTATACCGGGAGTCCGACAAGAAAGTAGAGGGGTCAGACCCGATTGTGTTAAGGCAATTAGTGGTACCACAGAGGTACCGAGCCGAATTGCTGCGGATAGCACACGACATTCCGCTATCCGGGCATTTAGGGGTTAGTCGGACCAGATACCGACTGACGCAAAATTTCTTTTGGCCGGGAGTTAGCCAGGAAGTACGGAAGTATTGTAATACCTGTGACACGTGCCAGAGGGTGGGGAAGAGGGGAGACCGGCGGAAAGCAAAACTGCATCCGCTACCGATAATTGAGGAACCCTTCCACCGAATAGCGGTGGATTTCATAGGCCCCCTCCAGAAACCTAGCCCTTCCGGCAAGAGGTACATCCTCACGGTGGTAGACTACGCTACCCGATACCCCGAGGCAGTGGCCCTGACAAATATCCACGCTGAGACAGTGGCCGAGGCCCTGATGCAGATCTTCTCCCAGGTAGGGTTACCTAGGGAGATCATCTCGGATCAGGGTACTCAGTTTACTGCCGAGATCACCCAACAACTCTGGAGGCTGTGCAATGTTAAGTCCATTATTAGTGCCCCATACCACCCCCAGACCAACGGGCTCTGTGAAAGGTTCAATGGCACCTTAAAGCAAATGCTCCGAACCTTTGCTGAGACCCATAAGGACTGGGAGCGATTCCTGCCGCACCTCCTCTTTGCTTACAGGGAAGTGCCTCAGGAATCAACGGGATTTTCCCCATTTGAGTTATTATTTGGGAGGAGGGTAAGAGGACCCCTAGATCTCATCCGAGAACATTGGGAGGGAGACCGGAGTGCAGACGGTACCCCCATCATACCCTATGTGTTGGCACTTCGGGACCGACTGGAGGCCCTAACTAAGACAGTAGGAGAGAACCTCCAGGCGGCCCAGACGCGTCAGCGTACATGGTATGATCGGGGCGCCAGGGACCGTAGCTTTCAGGTGGGACAGAAAGTTTTAATTTTAAAACCTGTCCGACATGATAAGCTGCAGGCCGCATGGCAAGGCCCTTATAGAGTCGTGGAACAGAGATGTGACACCACTTACATAATTGGCCCCTGCACAGGAACTGGAGGGCGACGCATGCTCCATGTGAACATGCTAAAGCCCTACCGGGAACGTTCAGAGGAGGTGACAGCGATTTGTGCACCCACCTCCGACGAGTGTGACAGCCTTCCCCTTCCAGATCTGCTGGAAGATGGGAAGCTGTCTGGAGATTTAGGAGAAGTTGTACTGGGAGACCGGCTGAGTCCACAGGAGCGTATCGAGGTACAGCAGCTGTTGCGAGAGAAGCAAGAAACTTTCTCTAATGTACCTGGGTACACTCCTCTGGCAACTCACCGGGTCGAGACCCCAGGGCAACTACCCATGCGCCAGACCCCCTACCGCATCCCAGAAGCGGTGAGAGAAAACATGCACAAGGAGATCGATGAGATGCTCCAACTGGGGGTGATAGAGCCCTCAGATAGCCCATGGGCCTCTCCGGTAGTCCTCGTGCCGAAGCGAGACGGTACGACTCGCTTCTGCGTGGACTATAGGAGATTAAATGAGAAAACCGTGTCAGACGCCTATCCTATGCCCCGGATAGACGAGTTACTAGACAGAATGGCCAGGGGCCAATACCTCACCACTATTGACTTGTGTAAAGGATATTGGCAAATCCCCCTGGCCCCAGACGCCATCCCGAAGTCGGCCTTGGTCACCCCATTTGGCTTGTATCAGTTTAAGGTCAGGCCATTTGGGATGAAAAACGCCCCAGCTACCTTCCAGAGGATGGTAGATCGACTTCTGGATGGATTCCAGGACTATACCTGTGCCTACCTGGACGATATTGCTATTTTTAGCAATACGTGGCAAGAACACTTGGCTCATATAGGAGCTGTACTAGACAGGATAAGGGAAGCTGGTTTGACCCTGAAGCCGGCTAAGTGTAGTATCGGAATGGCTGAGGTGCAGTACCTGGGACATAGAGTAGGGTGCGGTAAACAGAAGCCCGAACCTGCCAAAGTAGAGGCCGTAGCTCAGTGGCCCACCCCTAGGACTAAGACCCAGGTGTTAGCATTTCTAGGGACCGCGGGGTATTACAGGAAGTTTGTCCCTAATTATAGCGCCCTGGCCAAACCCCTCACAGACCTGACCCGTAAGAACCTTCCCCGCCAAGTAAACTGGACCCCGGAGTGTGAGCAGGCATTCCAACAACTGAAAAATGCACTGATAAATGCCCCTGTCTTGGCAGCTCCCAATCCAACTAAACAATTTCTTGTTCACACAGACGCTTCTATGTTTGGATTGGGAGCAGTACTGAGCCAAGTCGGGGCCGATGGCGGAGAACATCCCGTGGCTTACATCAGTCGTAAGCTGTTACCTAGAGAAGTAAACTACGCCGCCATCGAAAAAGAATGCCTGGCTGTGGTGTGGGCCCTAAAGAAACTGCAGCCCTATCTGTACGGACAGCCCTTTTCCTTGCTCACGGATCACAACCCGTTAGTATGGCTGAACCGGGTGGCTGGGGACAATGCCAGGCTGCTGCGCTGGAGTTTGGCGCTGCAGCCCTTTGACTTTAATATCCAGTACCGACCGGGTAAGCAGAATGGAAATGCTGACGGGTTGTCCAGACAAACTGACCTTGAAAAATGATCCGTGAGCCCTGGACATCCCCAAGCCGATCCGTGTTGGATCAGACTGTGTATGCCGGCTTGTGGGCAAGGGGGAGCAGTGTAGCGGAACCCTATTGTGGCTGTCCTCCCTGTATTATGGATTGCCCTCATGTACCCTGTTAGTCTGGGGGGCAAAGGGGAGAAGTGTGGCGAAACCGACCTCGCCACGTGTCCTTGGAGGGGGCTGCTTGCCCGCCTCTTGCCTTTGGACTATGGCCCTGCAGGTTAAACTGTTTATTTTCCCTGCAGAAAGGCTTATTCATGTGATCTGAGTGCCATTCATCTAATAATGTGCAGTCAGATCAAAGCTATCTGGGGATATGTAGAAATGTGTGTTTTATGTACTAAATGTATCAGTATGTAATTTTATGTCTTTTACTGTCTTTTTGTCTGCCATGTGGGTAATGGAGTTTGGCTCTGTCTTTGGAGATAATTAGATTCCTTCTCCAATTATCTCCAGGGCAGAAGGGAGGAAGCCAGGATGCATTGTGGGGATGGTTTTACTTTTACTGTTTGAGCCAGATTAAAATACAATCAGCCAGGGGGAACAAAAGATACTTTTACTAACTTTTGAACCCCTGGTCTGATTCATGCTATTTTTTTATATGTTATTCCCCTGAATGGATTGATTGTGAATATGTATTTTTATGCGAATGTGATGAATATTATAGAAGTTATGAATATGGTGTAAAAGTTATGTTTGAAACTGTACAATAATGGGATTATGTGTCACACTAAGGGGAGGGGATGTGTGGGTTGTACCCAAGATACCATTGGTTGTTTTATGCCTCCCCTGGGTGTGGCTTGTCTGTGTACAGTTGTAATAAAAGGCAGGCTGGATGTACCAGCCAGCAGTTCTGTTCCTGAAACTGTGTGTCGTCCAGTTATTGGGATTGCTGTGGGAATATCGCTGTGTTACTTTGCCTGCTGGAAACTCTGCCTATGGATCTACTATTGCCTTGTTCCTGAGTCTTCCTGGGATCGTCAGTGGAGAATAGCTGTGGGATATCAGCTCTCCGCTACAGCATGTATTAAGCAGTATGTGAACGGATGTACGCATTATGCAGTATATGTGTACGGAAATATGCATTAACCCCTTAACGCCGTTACGGCGTTCTATGCCGTCGCGGCTTTAATGGGCTTTAAAGCCGTTGCGGCGGCATAGAACGCCGTAACGGCTTAAGCCCCCAGAAGATCGCAGCTACTTACCTCCGCCGCGATCCTCTTCTGGGGGGCTGCCTGACAGCCCAGGTAGCCCCCCTCCGGCAAATGAGGCCCCCGGGGGCCATGTGATCGCTCTCAAAGAGCGATCACATGGCCCCCTATAGCTGGCTATGGATCTGCCAGCAGGGGGACTGTCTAAAATATTAGACAGTCCCCCTGCTGGTAGGAAGAGTAAAAAAAAATTATTAAACATGTGTAAAATTAAATTAAAAGTATTTATATATATATATAATATGTATATATATTATATATATAATATATATACATATTATATATATGTAACGTCATACAAAGTGTATTTTAATACTAATATAAGTATATATATTAATATTAAAATACACTTAGAATGACGTTACATATATATAATATGTATATATATTATATATATAATAGATATATACACATATTATATATAAATACGTCTAATTACAATAATAAATAAATAAAATAATAAAATAAATAAATAAAATATTGAAACAAAATTTAAAATAAATTATATATGCATATGTAATTTCATTCTAACTGTATTTTGCTATTAATATATATATATTGGTAACATAATACACTTAGAATGACATTCTATATATATCTATCTATATATAAAATGCAAATAACCGCAAATATATATATAGAGATAAATACATATAATTACATAAAAGATTACATTAGTATGCACGTAGAATTTAAATACCTATAAATGCATATATATTAAAATTCTACGTATATATTTAAGTCATTTTTTAACATAATTATGTCATTTGATTAATTAAAATTTGATTGACATGCCTGACAACACAGGGAGAAAGTGCAGCGAATTTAATTCGCAAGCACTATATTTGACCCTGTAACTCTCCAAGACACCATAAAACCTGTACATAGGGGGTACTGTTTTACTCGGGAGACTTCGCTGAACTCAAATATTAGTGTTTAAAACTGGTAAATTTTATTAAAACAATGATATTTTAAGTAAAAGTGAAGTTTTTTGCATTGTTTTCAAACAAATGGCACTTTTATGGACTATATTATTGTTGTAATATGTTTTACTGTTTTAAAACACTAATATTTGTGTTTAGTGAAGTCTCCCGAGAATAACAGTACCCCCCATATACAGGTTTTATGGTGTTTTGGAAAGTTAGAGAGTCACATATAAGGCTTGCATTTCATTTTTTTGACATTGAAATTTGCCAGATTAGTTATGTTGCCTTTGAGATCGTATGGTAGCCCAGGAATAAGAATTACCCCCATGATGGCATACCATTTGCAAAAGTAGACAACCCAAGGTATTGCAAATGGGGTATGCCCAGTCATTTTTAGTAGCCACTTAGTCACAAACACTGGCCAAATATTAGTTTTTTGCTTTTTTCACACAAAAACAAATATGAACGCTAACTTTGGCCAGTGTTTGTGACTAAGTGGCTACTAAAAAAAGACTAAACATACCCCACTTGCAATACCTTGGGTTGTCTACTTTTTCAAATGGTATGCCATTATGGGGGTAATTCTCATTCCTGGGCTACCACACTGTCTCAAAGGTAACATTACTAATCTGGCAAATTTCAAATTGAAAATGGAACGTTCTATATTTGACCCTGTAACTTTCCAAAACACCATAAAACCTGTTAATAGGGGGTACTGTTGTACTCGTGAGACATCGCTGATTACAAATATGTGCTTTTTGTTGCAGTAAAACCTAACAGTATTATGACATGTACAGCTAAAATGTGAGGCGGAACTACAAATTAAAAAAAAAAAAAAAAAATTCTCACAGTTTTTAAAATTTTATTCATAATAAATTATGTTTCATATATAAATATTTGATATAAAATGAAAGCCCTGTTTCTCCTGAACAAAATGATATATAATAAGTGTGGGTGCATATAATATGAAAGAGGGGAACTACGGGTGAACAGACATATAGCGCAAATTCCAGTTTTTGTTTACGTTTTGTTTTGATCAGAACGTGTACTATTGACTCCGTCCTGAAGGGGTTAAGCAGTATGTGTGTACGAATGTACGAATTAAGCAGTATTTGTATATGGATCAAAGGTCTCCCTCACCGGTCCACAGGTTCTTTACAGGACAGCCGGCGCAGGAGGAAGAGAGAGCGTAGAGGGTTCCTCTCGCAGGGTCGGAGCGTTAGCAAGTCAACGCTCCACTCTCGCGAGAGTGAACTCCAGGAGCTGTGAGCTCACTCACCACTATGGACACCATGGATTTCCCACCGGACCATCGGGGGGACAAAGTCCCCCCTCCCAGGCAAAGGTAAGAAGGGAGGGGGGATATAAGCTATTTATTTATTAAAAAAAACAAACAAAAAAACCCATATATATTTATATTACTCTAATATTCTAATATTCCTACTGCACCGCAAACACACACATTCACTCTAACTGCACCCCCTCACACACAAACTATGACTGCAACCCCTTACACACAAACACTGCAACCCAAACACACACTGCACCCTAAACACACACACTAACAGACACTCTAACTGCACCCCAAACACACACACTCTAACTGCACTCCTCACACACACTGCACCCCAAACACACACTCTAACTGCACCCCTCACACACACACACTGCACCCCAAACACACACACTGTAACTGCATCCCTCACACACACTGCACCCCAAACACACACACTCTAACTGCACCCCTCAAACACACACTGCTCCCCAAACACACACTCTAACTGCACCCCTCACGCACACACTGCTCCCCAAACACACACACTGCACCCCTCGCAGACTCACTGACCCCAAACACACTCTAACTGCACCCTTCACACATACACACCGCACCCCAAACACAAACACATCTTCACACACACAGTGCACTCCTCTCACACACACTGCATCTCTCACGCACACAGTACCCCACACACACACACACTGACTGCACCGCTCACACACACACACACTGCACCCTTCACACACACGCACACAGTGAACACCTCACATACACACACACACACAATGACTGCACCCTTCACACACACTGCACTCTTCACACATATACACACACACCTCACCCTTCACACACACTGTCACACTGCACCCTTCACACACACACTCTGAATCCCCTGTGCACACACTAGATCCCCTGTAAGCAAACACCGTGTGTCACGGACCGTTTTGCAAACAAGAGGTTAAAAAACGTTTAGGCGATATTCCCCTTTTCAGATGCACAGACAGCTACTGCAATCACCAATCTTCCGAACTGGAACCAGGGGAATGCTCCAAACTCCCGAACAGGAAACACGCGAATGCTGTAAACAGCCGAACAGGAAAAAACATCCAAACACATTTACACTCCTGGCAGTCACACTGTAACAGCATACAATCCAATTCCCCCCAAGAACGAGACGACACTTCGTTTGAGGGTCAAGCAGAACTGATTTACTGGCAGGGGCGGACTGAGAACCCCCAGGGCCCCCGGGCAAAATAAATCAAGGGCCCCCTTACAGGCCCCACCCATACTCCGTAGCAAGCGCCACCCATGTCCCGCCTCCATGCACCGCCTCCAGCCACACCCTACACAATCTTTAGACACAAGGAACAAAAGTGCAATAATCCCTTCAAGGCCCCAGTAGAGACTACAATTGAGGGCTAATGGGCCATGGAGGGGGGTCTTTCTAGCAGAGGCTATCTCAGTGTCCTTTAGAGAGTGTGTTAGAAAGAATCCCCTCCAGGCCCTATTAGAGACTACAATGAAGTCTAATAGGCTTGGAAGTGGGTCTTTCTAACAGAGGCCATCTCAGTGTCCCTGCTGGAAACAGTCGCCTCCAGGCCCCAGTAGAGACTACAATTGAGGGCTAATGGGCCATGGAGGGGGGAGGGGTATTCTAGCAGACGCTATCTCAGTGTCCTTTAGAGAGTGTGTTAGAAAGAATTTCCTCCAGGTCCCATTAGAGACTACAATGGAGTCTAATGGGGCCTGGAGGGGGGTCTCTCCAACACTATTCACAATATAGCAACACAACATAGCTCGCTGATACCTAGGCCAAGTTGGCTCCTCTTACCTTAATTACTGTTGTTGGCTGGCAGTCTGTGGGCTTGCTGGAAGGCTGTGGGCTTACTGGCTGCGGCTGGCAGGCTGTGGGCTTGCTGGCAGGCTGTGGGCTTGCTGGCTACTGCCGGCAGGCCGTGGGCTTGCTGGCTGCGGCTAGCAGGCTGTTGGCTTGCTGGCTGTGGCTTGCTGGCTGCGATTGGCAGGCTGTGGGCTTGCTGGCTGTAAGCCTAACTGGTGGCCTGTGGGCTGGCTGGCTGGCTACTGGCCAGCGGCCAGCCTGTGGGCTGGCTGGCTGGCTGGCCTGTGGGCTGGCTACTGGGTCACTTGGAGATTATTTAAAGAAATAATCCATGCACAATAACCACTACTGCTCTGTGTAGTCGTTATGGTGCAAGGAGGGCCGGGCCCCCCTCCCAGAGTAAGTAGTCAAACCGTTTAAGAACAGTTTGACAACTTACCTGGGGTCTGCTGGGATATGAGGCTGTTGTAGGGTATAGGAGCAGTGGTGCAATGTGTAAGGGGTGCAGTGTGTGTGAAAGGTTCCGTGTGTGTGAGGGGGTGTAGTGTGTGAATGTGTAGGGTGTGTGGTGCAATGTGTGTATGTGGGGGCTGTGTATGTGTGTGGCAATGTTAGTATGGGGGGCTGTTTGTGTATGGGTGGGCAGTGTATGTGTGTGGCAATGTGTGTAAATGTGTATGGTGTGTGTGGGGGCAGTGTGTGTGTATGGGGGCAGTGTGTGAATGTGTATGGTGTGTGGGGGTAGTGTGTTTATGGGGCTAGAGTTCACTCTCACCACTGCAACCACCAGGAATCCCTGGTGGTTACAGTGTTGAGAGTGAACTCTAGCCCGTAGCTCCAGGGCTAGAGTTTACTTTCCCCAGAGCCGTAACGTTGCCGTGGTAACTGCGGCAACGATCTGTGCTCGCGCAAGAAGGACCCAGAGGAGCTGCAGGCTGAGCTCCCGGGTCCTCTCTTCCTCCCTTCCTCCCTCCCTCCCCTGCCGGCTGCCCGCACGGTGCCTGCGGACAGGGGAGGGGGCAATTGCCCTCCTCTTACTCCCCCCTCCCCCTCTTCTTACCCCCCCACCCCCTCTTCTTACTCCCACCTCTTCTTACTCCTCCCTCTTCTTACTCCCCCCTCCTCTTCTTACTCCCCCCTCCCCCTCTTCTTACCCCCTTCTTACTACCGCCCCCCCTCTTCTTACCCCCTCCCCCCTCTTCTTACCCCCCTCCCCTCTTCTTACCCCCCTCCCCTCTTCTTACTCTTCCCTCCCCTTCTTACTCTTCCCTCCCCCCTTCTTGCTCTTCCCTCCCCCCTCTTCTTACCCCTTCTTACTCCCCCCTCTCCCCTTTTTACTCTCCCCTCCCCCTCTTCTTACTCCCCCCTCCTCTCTTCTTACCCCCTCTCTCTCTTCTTACCCCCCTTTCTTTTTACCCCCTCCCCTCCCTTTCTCTTTTTGCCTCCCCTCCCCTCCGTTCCCTTTCTCTTATTGCCCCCCTCCCCTCCCCTTTTCTTTTTGCCCCCCCTCCCCTCCCTTTCTCCTTTTGCTCCCCCTCCCTTTCTCGTTTTGCCCCCCTCCCCTCCCTTCCCTTTCTCTTATTGCCCCCCCCTCCCCTCCCTTTCTCATTTTGCCCCCCCTCCCCTCCCGTTCTCATTTTGAACCCCCCTCCCCTCCCGTTCTCATTTTGAACCCCCTCCCCTCCCTTTCTCTTTTCGCCCCCCTCCCCTCCTCTTTTTGTCCACCTCCCCTCCTCTTTTTGCCCACCCCTCCCCTCTCCTCCTCTTTTTTGCCCCCCACCACCCCCACCTGTAGCGTGGCCGAGCTGCTGTGCGGTCCGCGCGCCCGGCCGGAGTGATAGGAAGGTGCACACTGAGTGTGCACCTTCCTGTCAGTCCGGCCGGGTACAGGAAACAGAAACTCCTGTTCCGCGCGGAACAGAAGTTTCTGTTTCCTGTACCCGGCCGGACTGACAGGAAGGTGCACACTGAGCACCTTCCTATCACTCCGGCCGGGCACCGCGGACCGCACAATTACAGGGGAGGGGAGGTGAGAAGTTGCAGCCGCCTGAGGCTCTTAAGAGAGCGCTCAGGCGGCTGCAGCATTTAAAGGGGCGGCCGGGCCCCCTGATGGCGGGCCCCCCTCCCGGTCGGGCCCTCGGACCATGTCCGAAGTGCCCGACCGGTCAGTCCGCCCCTGTTTACTGGGGCTACCTGCCCGGCTTTTATGCAGGTCTCCCACCTGGTGGACACTCCCCTAGGGGACCAGATGGAAAACTGGGAAACATATTAGATATTGACCAATCACAAGCTTACAATCCCACAATGCATCAAATACCTCCTCTCTGTCCTGGAGGTAATTGGGAAGTAATCCAATTATCTCTAAGGACAGAGGCAAAACTCCATTAGCCACATGGCAGACAAAGGACAATAAAATACATAAAATTACATACTGTTACATTTATCACATAGAACACATTCTACCTATCCCCAGATAGCTTAGATCTGAGCGCACATTATTACCGGATGGCCCTCAGATTGCATACATACAGTTCAATCGCCATGGAGCCAAAGTCTTTTATACAGTCTTTTAGTATACGGCTGGGCTCCATGGCATAGCTATCTGGGGTAGCATGGCTTTAACAGTCCGCAGAAAGGCACGAACCAGCCTTTCTGCAGGGAAAAAGAAAAGTGTTAAACATAGGGCCATAGTCCAGTGGCTGGAGGCGGGTGACCAGGCTCCTCCAGTGGCCAGTGGCGAGGTTGGTTCCACCACACCGTGTATTCCCTAAATACCCCTCTTTACAACCCCTACACACATTACTTCACCTACACATACATATACTATAGTCCCAATGCACACACTCGCTACATCCCCTATACACACTATGCACCTTATACATGCACACTCTTTTTTCCCTCTCTACAGCACGTAGCCACACATATTGTAACACAACTAAAACCAACCTATTTACACAAAACACCACACCACAATCGGCTCACTCTACTCACACGCAATCCCACAAGCAGGCTCCAAACACATGCACAATACCCTTCCCCGGCCCTTTTGTCCTCTGGTATCTCACTTATGGAGACACCAGAGACAAGTCCAGTGGAGTATCCTGGTTTTGTGCTGCCCTAGGCATGACAAAACTCAGGCACTCCCCCCTGCCCCCGCCCTGCCTACTAAATACACATACACACTCACTGACAGACACATATACACTCAGTGTCAGACCAGACACACACATTCACTGACAGGCACACTAGCTAACAGACATGCACACTCACTAACAGACACACGCACACACTCTCACTAACAGACACACATGCTCACTAACAGACACATACAGTCACTAACAGACACACACAGTCACTAACAGACACAAACTCACTAACAGACACGCATACACTCTCACTAACAGACATGCATACACACTCACTAACAGACACACATACTAACAGACTCACTAACAGACACACATACTCACACATACTAACAGACTCACTAACAGACATACACATACTAACAGACTCACTAACAGACACAGACATAGTAACACACTCACTTCCAGACACTAACAGACACACACTTACTAACAGACACAGACAAAGTAACACACTCACTAACAGACACACACACACACTCTCCCTAACAGACACACACAGTCACTAACAGACACAAACTCACTAACAGACATGCATACACACTAACAGACACACACGCTAACACACTCTCTAACACACACACACACACTAACACATTCACTAACAGACACACACATAGTAACACACTCACTAATAGACACACACACACACTAACAGACACACACATGGTAACACACTCCCTAACAGACACACACACTTACAGACACACACACTCACTAACAGACACACAAACACTCTCTCACTTTTTTTTTTAAATTCAATCCCCCCAGCCTCCCTACCTTTGCTGGGATGGATTCTCGTTTTCCCTGGGGTCCAGTGGGGCTGCTGGGAAGCCGGCCGGTCACTGCAGTCAGCGAGGGAGCACTGATCCTCCTGTTCAGCTCCTTTGCGCACCGCGTAGTGATCAGTACTCCTTCGCCACCTGTCAGGAAAGTGCCGCTGCACTTGACAGGGGGCTGGCTTGTAATTGGTGATGACAAAACACACCCCTCTCTGGCCCCTCCTCCTTCCCAGTGGGACGCTGTTTTCAAAAATGCCCGGGCCGGATTTTTTCCCCAGTCCGGCCGTGCTGACGAGACTCGAAGAAGGCCAAAAACAATTGTCTGGTTTTACTGTATCTCTCGTTCAAAAATAAATTGCCAGAATTTTGGATCTGGACTGCCCTTATGAGTGTGATCAATTTGATATGCAAATATTATAGGTGCTGTCATCAATGGCACAACTGAGCAAAAACTATTTTGAGACCTAAGCGGGGACTAACAAAAAGCTCTTTCCAGTTTCAGATTTCTAATATTCTCTGTTTTTGCTTCAATGCATTTGCTCCCTCAGTAAAAAGGGTAACCCAGACGTAAACCCCATATTTATTGTGCCTAGAGGGGGATTAGCTATGAATTGCTGACGAGGCTGAAAGAAGGGCGAAACAATCGTCCGGGGTTGCTGTATCTCTAGTTCAGAGTGTATTTGTCAGCCTTTCGGATCTGGACTGCCCTTATGGATGGGATCAGTCTAATATGCCAATAGTATACGTTCTCTGTGTAATGGCAAAAGGGTGAAAAAAAACGGATTAATCTACTTTTCTACTGAATTAGGCATTTTAAAAATAGGTAAACTAGCTATCTCCAAATATTGCATATGTGACTTCACATTTATTTTATTGGATTAGTTACTAAAGTGTGAATTGTCAGGAGTTTTTTTTTTTTTTTTTTAAACCAAATACGTAACTAAACTGAAAAGATTGTCTATTTTGGCCTTAAAATAGTCCAATCTCAAATTCACTTTGGATTCTCAACAATTTACACTTTAGCAAAAAAACACGTGGAGAGGGAGGTCAATTTTCTCAAGAAGAGTAATCTCAATTTAAATAAATGACACAGGTGCATTTACTAAACAATATGCCTTTGTCATGGTTTGTCGGTTGCTTTGTTTGTGTTTGGATTCAAGTTTTCAAGGTGTTTCCCAGACAATCAAGTACAATAGAAACCAAGCAAAGCTCTAAACACAAGCCAAGCCATCAAGTGTAACCATAAACTGTCATTGATAGTAGCCATAGAAGTAACTTTAATGTTTAAATATAATTCATCCTCATCTACTTAGACAGACGTGATTTGATCTAGTGCTAACAATTGTACGAGAATAGATTAAAGAGCAAATAATTGTCATACTTGTATTTCAACAACCAGCATAGGCGTGCGCAGCCTATTGTATAAGGGTGTGAACCCTAAAGCACGAACACACACGCCGCATATATATATATATATATATATATATACATACACACACACACAAACATATACTGCTGTGTGTATGTGTGTGAGGGTGCTGTGTGTGTGTGTGTGCGGGCGCTTTGAGTGTAAGGGTGCTTTGTGGGAGGGTGCTGTGTGTGTGGGCACTGTGTGTGTGTTTGTAGGCGCTGTATGTGTGTGCAGGCGCTGTGTGTGTGTGCAGGCGCTGTGTGTGTGTGAAGGCGCTGTGTGTGTGCAGGCGCTGTGTGTATGTAAGGGTGCTGTGTGTGTATGGGCGCTGTGTGTGTAAGGGTGCTGTTTATGTGTGGGTGATGTTAGTGTATGTGTGTGTATATGTAAGGGTGCTGTGTGTGTAAGGGTTAGTGTGTGCTGTGTGTGTAAGGGTGCTGTTAGTGTGTGCTGTGTGTGTATGTGCAAGGGTGCTGTGTGTGTGAGGGTGCTGTTAGTGTGTGTGTGTGTGGGTGCTGTGTGTGTAAGGGTGCTGTTAGTGTGTGCTGTGTGTGTAAGGGCACTGTTAGTGTGTGTGTGCTGTTAGTCTGTGTAAGGGTGCTGTTAGTGTGTGTAAGGGTGCTGTTAGTGTGTGTGTGCTGTGTGTGTAAGGGTGATGTATGTGTGTGCTGTTTGTGTGTATTGTGTGGGGGTGGGCCGTTTAGTTAATGTGACGAGACCAATCTCCCACATTGCATTGGAAAAGCCTGGTTGCCCGCCTGTTTCCTCTGGACTATGGCCCCATGTTAAAAAGCTTGATTTTCCCCTGCAAAGACATGAAAGCCAGGTCATTTGGTGCTTGCCCTGTTTGAGCGGTGATACCCCAGATAGCTATGCCATGGAGCCCATTCGTATAATAAAAGACTATGGGAAATGCCTTGTTTGCCTCATGGCTAAAACGTCCCTGGCTCCCATTAAACTGGGTTGGTTTTACCCCTTCATGAAGTCTTGGCTCATGTTTGGGGGATTGGAAAACTATATTCACTCTAGGGATTGCTATATCACAATACTCTCCTGAGTGTAATCATTAGCTTGTATAAGAGCGGTTTCTGCTACGCTCTCTGGACTAGGAGAGGTTCACCCACTGGAAGCTGGATCCTGGTCTTGGGTCCAGGGTGGGTGGAGGACGGCGAGATCCCCAACCAAGCTGCGGCGGTTTGTAGGGATGTACGGTGGTTATGGTGTTTCAGTGCAGTGCTTATGGTGCTTGCAAGTACTAGGAACCAGCGATTAATGGAAGTACCTGGTCGGTGTGCCAGGCAGTGCCTCACACTGTATATCTGTATGTGTGCATCTGTGTGTCTGTATGTGTGTGCATGTCTTTATATCTGTATGTCTATGTTTGTGCCTGTGTGTCTGCATATCTGTGTGTCTGTATATCTCTTTGTCTGTATGTGTGTATCTGTTTGTGTGTATCTGTATGTCTATCTTTATGTCTGTATATCTGTGTGTGTCTGTATGTCTGTATATCTGTGTGTCTGTGTGTTTGTGTCTGTATATCTCTTTGTCTGTATGTGTGTATCTGTATGTGTGTGTGTATATCTGTATGTCTTTGTTTGCGTGTTGTATGTGTGTGTGTCTGCATGTGTGTGTCTGTATGTGTATCTGTATGCCTGTGTGTGTTTGTATTTCTGTGTTTCTTTATGTGCATCTGTATGTGTTTATCTGTGTTTCTTTATGTGTATCAGTATATATGTGTATCTGTATGTCTGTGTCTCTATGTTTATCTGTATTTCTGTATGTGTGTATCTGTATGTCTATATCTGTGTGTATGTCTATATCTGTGTGTCTGTATAAATGTGTGTATGTATTTGTGTATCTGTATGTCTGTGTATTTATGTATACATATGTGTGTGTGTCTGTATGTGTATCTATGTGTCTGTATGTGTATCTGTATGTGCATTTGTGCCTTTTTGCCTGCATGTGCGTCTGTATCTCTGTGTGTGTTAGTGTGTGTCTGTGTCTCTGTATATATCTGTATATGTTATTTTTTGTGTATCTGCATATATGTCCATATGTTTGTCTGTTTATCTGTATGTGTGTCAGTGTATGCAACTGGGTGTCTGTGTATCTGTCACAAAAGGTCACAGGTAGCCCTATATACACAGGGGTCATCATAGTCATTATAATTTACACACAAATAAATATGAATGCTAACTTAGGCCAGTGTTTGTAACTAAGTGGCTACTACATATGGGTTGTATATTTTTGCAAATGGTATGCCATGATGGGGATAATTCTCATTCCTGGGCTGCCATATGGTCTCAAAGGCAACATAGGAAACGATGGTAAAACAATCTGGCAAACTGAAATGGGCAAGCCCTATATTGTATATTTGAAGGCTTGGCCTGCAGTTGTGGGAGGGGCTTGGTTTCCCTATGAAAGGGCTACCAATCCACTCCCACCTTACTGTTAATGGTCTGGCGAGTCTGAAACGTTTACTTCCGGTTCAGACCGCCATCTTGGATTCCTCTTACCTGTTCCTCGTGGTCTCCTGGTCCAGTGCTCTCCTGGGGTGTCCGGTGCTCTCCTGGCTCTTCTTCCCGCCGCCGGCGTCCGCACAGCTCGTTCGGTACTTGCCGCCGCACAAAACCATAAGTGAGGCCTGCCGTAAAGCAAACCGCTGCAAAATCACGGCTTTACACGGCGGAGCCCCGTTCGTGTCAACCGCGTTCGGTACTTTTTTGTTCAAATACAGCACGCCGCTCGGCTAATTAACCACTCGCAAATGTTATTAGCATTGAAACTAACGAACGCCAGCATTCGGTTATACACATAGTAATTTCTTCTCGGCTCAATTACTATTAAATATATCTATTCGTATGTACCCATACTCAATCTAAAATTCGCGCAATTACTCACAAAATAAACACGTTTTTCATCCTATTCTCAAGGGGAATTTCGCCCCTACCGGTCACAACTATATTACAGTCACTCATAAATTATACAATATATATAAATGTTCTACACTTGATTGATGTCCTGATTTTCCCTGACATCCCACAGGTTTCCTTACCAGGGAGTCGTACTAGGATTTGGGTATTCTGACATCTGTATCATTTGTATTTTCTTTATAGGTGGGTTGTAATTTAAATATGATTCATGTAAAGGCAAATAATACATATGATATTAGTTAAGTGTGTAATTTACTCTTCTAGGTTGTCATTAATTGTACGGTAACTTTTACAAGCAAGAAAGCCGTCACTTTCTTTCGGTTAAATCCAGGCCCGGACTGGCCATCGGGCATACCGGGCAAATGCCCGGTGGGCCGCGATGGCCGTGGGGCCGAGGCCGGCAGGGGAGATCACAGGATCTCCCCGGCCGGCTCCTGCAGGGCCAGCGCTACCCGAGCGCCGGCCCTGCTGTTTGTCTCCATGGGCCGGTGGGGAGATCAAAGATCTCCCCACCGGCCCAAAGGCACTGAGATGCGGCGCCTGGGGAGTGTGGGAGGGAGGTAGGAGAGAGGACCGACCGGCGGAGCTCTAGCCAGCAGCTCCGCCGGATCCTCTCGCGGGATTCTGAGCGTTGCCGCGGTTACCGCGGCAACGCTCAGATCTCGCGAGAGTGAACTCTAGCCTGCAGGGGCTAGAGTTCACTCTCACCACTGGACCACCAGGGAAGGCAGCACCCTCCACTACAGCACGGCCCTCCTCATGACAGAACGCCCCCCCTCCCAGGATAAAGGTAAGAAGGGAGGGAGGGGGGGGGGGGTCATATAACTTTTTTTTAACATTTTATTAATAAAAAAATATTTTTAAATTTAAATAAAAAATACACTCACACACACACAGCACCCCCAGACACACACACAGCACCCCAGACACACACACAGCACCCTCAGACACACACACAGCACCCAGACACACACAGCACCCCCAGACACACACAGCACCCCCAGACACACACACAGCACCCTCAGACACACACAGCACCCCCAGACACACACAGCACCCCCAGACACACACAGCACCCTCACACACACACAAAGCACCCTCACACACACACACACAGCACCCTCAGACACACACACAGCACCCTCAGACACACACACAGCACCCCCAGACACACAGCGCATCCCCAGACACACAGCGCATCCCCAGACACACAGCGCACCCAAACACACACAGCGCACCCAAACACACACAGCGCACCAAACACACAGCGCACCAAACACACAGCGCACCCAAACACACACAGCGCACCCAAACACACACAGCGCACCCCCAGACACACAGCGCAGCACACAAACACACATCGCAGCACCCAAACACACACAGCACATCCTCACTCACGCGCAGCACACAAACACACATCGCAGCACCCAAACACACACAGCACATCCTCACTCACACACAGCACCCTCAGACAGACAGCACCCTCAGACAGACAGCACCCTCGCTCACACACACAGCACACACACACACACACATATATATATATATATATATAATGTATAAAATAACCCTCAGTGAGTTAACAGACAAAGAAAATTAGAAACCTAGAATGTGACGGCAGATAAAAACACCCTCACACACAGCACCCCTCTTGCATACACACACACTGCGCCCCTCACACATACTATACATCCAAATAAATATATATATATATATATATATACACACACTACAGCACCCCTCACACTGCACCACTACACACATTACGCTCCAGACACACGCTAGATCCCTTACCCTATATGTTGACGTTTTAGCAGCGAGGCAAATAAGGCATTTGCCTTAGGCGGCATTTTCCAGGGGGCGGCAAAAAAAAGGCGCCCCCAAATGCCCAAGGCAAATGTCTTGTTAGCCCTGCGGCTAACAGACATGCCGGCGGGCTGCTGGGTGGTCGGGAGGCGCGGGCGGCTGGCGAGGGAGCACTTCCTCTGAGCTGTCTGCTCAGCTCCCTTGCGCGCCGCAGAGTGAGGCTGGGAGCCGGAATATGACGTCATATTCCGGCTCCCAGCCTCACTGCGGCGTGCGAGGGAGCTGAGCAGAGTGCTCAGAGGAAGTGCTCCCTCGCCAGCGCCCCCCGACCGCCCATCAGCCACTGGACCACCAGGGAGAAAGATGACCCCCCCCCCGCATTCCCAAAGGTAAGGAGGCTGGGGGGGTTAAAGTAAAAAAGTGTTGATGTGAGTGAGTGTGTGTGTGTGTGTGTGTCTGTTAGTGTGTGTGTGTCTGTTAGTGTGTGTGTGTGTCTGTTAGTGTGTGTGTGTGTGTGTGTCTGTTAGTGTGTGTGTGTGTGTCTGTTAGTGAGTGTGTGTTTCTGTTAGTGAATGCGTATCTGTCAGTGAAAGTTTGTGTGTACTTAGAAGGCGGGGCGGGGGGAAGGGTTGGGTGGGGGTGGTGCGGGGGGGAGGGGGCGCCTGAGTTTTGTCCTGCCTAGGGCAGCACAAAACCAGGATACACCTCTGCCTATATGCACTCTTAATCCTCTACACACACACACACACGCAATCTCCTATACACACTCTGGGTCCTTTACACAGTAGATCTCCTACACACACACACACACACTGCACCACCTACACACACACACACTACATTCCTTGTCAGCAAACACATACAACATTCTCTAAACACACCCTCTCTACAACCCCTACACACACTACGTCACCTATACACACACACACTATAGCCCGTATGCACACACTCGCCTCATCCCCTATAACACTATGCCCCCTATACACACACTCTCTACAGCCCCTAGCCACACATTACACCACAAACACAAATTAAATTGACCTATTTACACAATACCACACCACACTCTACACACATGCAATCCCACAAGCAGGCTCCAAACATATGCACCATGCACTTTCCTGGCCCTTTTGTCCTCTGGTATCCCACTGGTGGAGACACCAGAGACAATTTAAAAGCAAACACAGCGCAAGCATGTTATTAAATTTGCTTGCGCTGCGCAGAACAAATTCAGGGCCTTTTTCTAATGCCAGAGCTTTTCAGCTGGGCTCTGTGCATCGAACTAACATGCTCACTTTGAGAGGGGGGCGTGCTTGTCATTAGTGATGACAAAACACACCCTCTCTGGCCCCGCCCCCTTCTTAGTGGGCCGCTCTGATTAAAAAATGCCCGGGCCTAATTTTTTTCCCAGTCCGGCCCTGGTTAAATCCCCTCTGCAGAGTATCTGGTAGGTTCTGGTTTAACCCCTTAAGGACACATGACGTGTGTGACACGTCATGATTCCTTTTTATTCCAGAAATTTGGTCCTTAAGGGGTTAAGGTCCACGATCTGGCCTAACCATTACCTTATATTCAGATATTTATATATCATCTTATACCCACAGGTCAACTACTCGATACTATCACAGTCACTCTTCATTGAGAGCTCGGTCTGACTCACATATCAGGTACTACGCCAGAACCCATTGCTTTCTATGCTTTAAGGGGTACTTGTCCTAGGTTATGTGGCCCAATTAGATAAAAAAAAAAATTCTGGTCTTAATCCATAGGCTAGTGGTCCCGCGAGGCCAACATCCCCATCCTCATACTCGGAGGTACTACGCCCCTCGGGCCAAATCGTAGCTAGCCGCCTCACAACATTGCAAAGAGAGGGCCTCACCTGTCACTCCCAATCTTTCTTATGCTTTAATTGACACCGAGATGCCAACACTCCGCCACAACGTTCGGTGGCCTCAAACTTCCCCTCAGGCCCACGCATAGATAGTGCCTCTCAAGCCGCTTGGCAACTAGCAGGGACTCATCTGTCACGCTCAAAAGCTTAATTGTTTCACTGCTTGGTATCTAGCTAGCCCACCAGTACCCACCCACAAACCCATTACATACGACATTTAATTATATCAATTTTATAATTTCAGTTATGTCACTAACGCCTGATATCCCTGAGGAACTATCACTACCTAGCACACCCGCTAGGCCTGCCACCCCTGGTCCTGGTACAGATGTGAATAGCCCTGCATCCCTTAGATCATGGACCATACCACGTCTCACAGCAGAACTCAGAAGACGCTGCATCCCTTTCCCAGCTACAGCAAGGAAGGTGGAGTTGTTTAGGCTACTAAACACTACCGCCGACAACTCCGAGGCAGGGGAAGGCCCTAGCGGGACCCAATTACCAGTTTTCCATGCTATGTTGATGTCCCTTAAGGCATCAATTGGCACAATAAGCGACAGGCTGGACAAATTGGAGGCCAGTAGTGCTAGTCAGTCCACTACAAACACGACAGTCACCACTCAGCCTCTTGCTAATACCTTGCCCGGTAAAACCCTGGTGGCTACGGCATTTATAGAGTCTATTGATCTCTCGCATATGGTCCCAGCTCACCTTAAAAAGGACATTCTGGAGGGCAAGGACGTTAACCTAGCTTCATTGCTCATTTCCTCCCTGGATGTCCTAGAGAACAGGACCTTTGCTTATGGGGACATTTCGGTAGTCCTAAGGGCTAGAGACCCTCGGCTGAACAAAAAATTGACCATCCCCGAATTTGTATTAGGGTTTGGTATTTATAAAGATGTATACTGCACTGTTTACCCAGGGAAAAGAGCTGAGCTGGATGCGTACATACACAAGATGGTGGATCTGGGGCACAAATATGGTGGTACTGCGTTTTACGATTACTACCGTTCCTTCTCTGCAAAGGTGGCTGCAGCTCTGGCTCAATTCAATTTAAGCATTAATTGGAATAAGTTGGACACTGAGCTATTCTGCAGGCACTTTGCAGGCCTCAGACCCCAACTTGTGCAGTATGCTCATCAGCAACCCACAGCACAAATTTCTGCCCGAATACAGCCGAGGTAGAGCAAAACCAATCAGCAACAAACCTCCAAAGACCTACTAGGTAAACTGGGAAGAGATATTGTCTTCTTAGGCAAATCCCAAGTGTATAATAATTTTAATGCAGGCAATTGTGGTTTTCGCTCTTGCAGATTGATGCATGTATGTTCACACTGTTTTAGGGCCCATTCCAGGACAATGTGCCCAAATAAAGCTTTCCCAAAACCCTATCTCACATGCGTGAACCTCAGCTTATTCACCATTTTGCTACATCTACACCCTTTACGACATTTCAGTGACTATCTCATAACAGGACTGTCGGAGGGATTTCACACAGGGTTGATACATTTACCTACAGGCACACTGGAATGTGACAACCTACTATCCACACTAGATGACCCACAGCTGGTACATAAACTCATCATGACCGAGGTGAACCAGGGGTTCTTGCTGGATCCTTTCCTTTCACCACCTTTCACTTCTTGGAGAACCAATCCCATTGGGATTGTCACGGGAAAAAACTCACTTAAACCCAGGCTGATCATTGATTTATCTGCACCACATTCCTCCACGGTCCCTAGCCTAAATTCCCTCATACCATCTGAAGAGTTTTCACTACATTACGCCACTATCGACCATGCCATTGGGGCTATCATTAAAGCAGGCACAGGGGCATGGTTAAGTAAAACGGATGTAGTGAATGCCTTCAAATTACTTCCCATGCACCCTACACTTTGGCACCTTCACGGCATTAAATGTGTCAAAAGCAGCCCACGTATTTTTGACACATTTGCAGAAGTTTTATGTTGGTTGTTACTAAATGTATGTAAATGCCCCTCAGTTATTCACTATTTAGATGATTTCCTCACGATTGAGAACAACACACTTCCACCAACGAGTTTAAAACACATGTTGGCATTATTTGAATCACTCACTATCCCAGTCTCCCCACACAAGACATTGGGGCCCGACACTCAGATGCAATTTTTGGGGATACAACTGGACACCGTACACATGCAGGCTAGCCTCCCTCATGAGAAAATTGAGCGTATCCTGGCAAGCATTGATCATTACCTACGGCAAGGTTGTTGCACCAAAAAGAACTACAATCATTGCTGGGATCGCATAACTTTGCAATGAGAATCATTCCCCAGGGCAGATCGTTTATTTCACACCTACTATCCCTATTTCCACAATTTACCTCAGACACATCAAGTATTACATTAGACAACCATGCAACCTCCGATTTGCGTATGTGGGGAATTTTTCTCACTTCTTGGAACGGGCGTTTTACTCGAAAGACTTTGCTGAACACAAATATTTGTGTTTTAAAACATTAAAATGTATCATGATGATGATGATATTATCAGTGAATGTGCAATACATATTTGTAATACCTTGGGTTGTCTGCTTTTTGCAAATGGAATGCCATCATGGGGGTAATTCTCATTCCTGGGCTACCATACGGTCTCAAAGGCAACATAACCAATCTCAAATATCAATGTGTATAAACTGAAAAATGTAATGTGCTATATTTGTAACTGTGACTTTCAAAAATACCATAAAACCTGTACATAGGGACATCACTGAATACAAATATGTGTACTTTGTTGCCGTAAGTGCTAACAGTATTATGGCATTCACAGTTAAAATGCAATGCATAACTTAAAATATAAAAAATGTCTTAATTGCTCACACATTTTTTGATTTTATTCATATTAAATGATGTTTCATATGTAAATATGTGATGTGATATGAAAGCCCTGTTTCCCCTGAACAAAATGACATATAATACGTTTGGGTCCACTTAATATGAAAGAGGTAAATTATGGTAGAATAGACATATATAATCAGAACTTGTACATTTGCCTCCGTCCTCAAGGGGTTTCTGTTAAATTAATGTAAATAATATAAATATATAAACAACAGATATTTTTACTTCAAATTTGAAACTTGCTTTAAATTCACAACAATTCTCTGTATAACTTTGTAGCAATACTGGCAGTGATGGCAATTATAGAAACAAAAATGGTGTCACATCAAAGTAAGACCAATGCCAGAACTTTGTTAAGGTCTCATTTCCACCAATGTCGGCCTTGGTTTTCCACAAGTAAACAAAATCAATCATGGAACACCGTAAATAAACATTAGCAAGCAAGGCTGCTGATTCACATGATGGAATTAATAAACATGTTTGTTATAGGAAAACAAAGAACGTGTCATGCACGAGTTAGCAGGAAATGTACGGTATTTATCTTAGTCATAATGTTTAATTAAAGTTGGATTGTTGAAAACACTGAAATGAATTAACAAGGAACATTGCAATAAGTAGTACAAAATACCTTTAAAAGCCTCTTTAATTGTCTGAAGGTTTAAATATTCAATGTCACACAGCAAATAAGGCGAGAAGTGGTCTACTTCCTTCCTCGTCCATGTTGCTAGTATATGGGGTATTGGACGTTTTGAAGAGGAATTTGCCAAACTGGAAAAACAAATCTCAATATTAGCTATTTTGCCAACTCAATTATTTTTGCCAAAATTTTGCAGTTTCCTTGACATTTCACCACAGTTTTCTGTTTGGTGACTAACCTTTTTTGGATCAATGTATTGGACAAACATTTATTAAAGTTAAAAAAAGAAGACATCTTTGTTCAGTGAGTTTAATTTTTCACCCCACAATTATTAATTTTGGGTAGATAGGCTTATTTACAACTGGGGGTGGTGGCTTGGGTCTTAGTGACCCCCAATCGCCTGGGGGGCAATTGGTTATAACTTGGGGGTTGACAATGGCAGGTCACATTCAATACCTATACCCAAATCCCATGGGTGGAGGGGTGGACAATAGCATATCAGAGGACCTCCCCAGCTGGCCCAAAACCAAGACTGACTGTGGCACCCCCAGTGGCCATTACAAGGAACTCTCCCTTGTGATCCAGCGCTAGACACTGTAAAGCACTTGAATCCTTTCCCCCGCCCTTGCCATAGGTAGGCAAGATGGATGGGGCAAAGAAACATGTTTGTAATAAGCTTATTTTAGTAAGGAGCTATAAACTTCTTATAGCGAGCTCTATGGTTTGGAACGTTGCTGCAGGAGTACCTGGTTTGCACCAGGCAAAAGTGTAGGTCTAGAGACATCACCGGATCACCAACACTTCCAGTGTCCTTACTCCCTGCTCAAAGGTAAGAAGAGAGGGGAATATAAAACTTATTTTTAATAGTATAATTAAGTTTAAAAAAAAAAAAATATATATATATATATATATATTTAATACATTTATCCCTCTTGCACTTCACCCCTACACACACACATTAGATCCCCTATAGACAAACACTGCATCACCTACACACACACCATTCCTGACACACACAGTACATCCCATATACACACAATAGATTCCCTGCGCACTCACTAGATACCCTATAGACACACACACTACACCACCTACATACACAGTACATCCGTGACACATATTATAACACCTATATATACACTATGGATTCCTTACGCACATGCTAGATCTCCTATAGATACAAACTGCACCACCTACATACACACCATTCAATGACACATACACTAGATCCCATGTACACACATATACACATTTACTCTCTACAAGCCTCTCACTTACTACATTCCATATACACAAAAGTACACTACATCCCCTATGAACAAACTCACTACTCCCCCTATACTCACACTACAGCACCTATACACACTCTCACTCTCTACAGCCAATAGACATGGACACTACAGCCCCTATTATTATTATTATTATTACTACTGGTATTTATATAGCGCCAGCATATTCCGTAGCACTTTACAATATTATCAAAGGGGAAGACTTAACAATAAATGAGACAATTCCAAAAACTTACAGGAACAATAGGTTGAAGAGAGCCCTGATCAAACAAGCTTACAGTCTATAGGAGGTGGGATGTAAAACACAACAGGACAGGAGTGAAGCAGAGCTGGAGGAGAGAATAGAGTGCTGCTCTTTAGGAGAGAGCAATGGACAGGTACGTGAGGCAGAAGTTACTCTGGGAGGCCATAAGCTTTCCTAAAGAGATGGGTTTTAAATGATTAAAGACAAGGGGAGAGTTTGTTGGTCGTAGGCAGGCTATTCCAAAGGAAAGGAGCCACCCGCAAGAAGTCCTGCAAGCGTGAATTGGCTGTACAGGTGCGAGCAGCAGACAGGAGAAGGGCAGAGCGGAGAGACTGAGAAGGGGCATACCTGCGGATCAGTGAAGAAATATAGGAGGGGCTAGAATTGATCAATGCTTTATAGGTGTGGATTAGTAGCTTAACCCCTAAAGGACACATGACATGTGTGACATGTTATGATTCCCTTTTATTCCAGAAGTTTGGTCCTTAAGGGGTTAAATTGACTCCTATATGATACAGGAAGCCAATGTAAGGACTGGCAGAGGGGAGAGGTGTGAGAGGAGTGGCAGGAGAGGAAAATCAGTCTAGCTGCAGCATTCATTACAGACTGTAGCGGGGCAATACAACTTGTGGGAAGACCTATTAGGAGATAGTTACAATAATACATGCGTGTGATTACTAGAGCATGGACAAGCTCCTTAGTAGCATCTTGTGTAAGAAAGGGGTGGATGAGGGCTATGTTTTTAAGGTGAAATCTACAGGATCTTTGTAACAGACTGGATGTGAGGCTCAAATGTGAGGCCAGAATCAAGTAAAACACCAAGACAGCGAGCTTGCAAGGATGGACCGATGTGGGTACCACTCACTTGAAGGGAAAGCGAAAGAGTGGGATCAGTATTAGGAGGAGGAAAGACAAGGAGCTCAGTTTTATAGAGATTGAGTTTCAAAAAGCGGGAGGACATCTAATCAGAGATGGAAGAAAGGCAGTGACACGTTGCAGGGAGAGGTCCGGGGAGGAGAGGTATATCTGAGTGTCATTAGCATACAGGTGGTATTGGAATGCAAATGAGGTAATAAGTTTGCCAAGAGAGGCAGAATAAAGAGAAAATAGAAGGTAGTACAGAGCCTTGGGGGACTCCAACAGAGACAGGATAAAGGGAGGAGGTATCATTAGAAAAGGAAACACTGAATGAGTGTTGGGAGAGATAGGAGGAAAACCAAGAGAGGACAGTGTCACAGAGACTGAGTGATTGAAGAGTTTGGAGAAGGAGAACATGGCCAATAGTGTCAAAGGCAGCAGAGAGGTCAAGAAGAATTAGTATAGAGTAGTGCTCTATGGATTTAGCTGCGATTAGGTCGTTAGTGATTATAATAAGAACAGTCTCAGAAGAGTGGAGGGGGCGGAAGCCAGACTGAAGAGGGTAAAGGAGAGAGTTGGAATTGAGGAAGCAAGTCAGACGGGTAAAGACATGTCTTTCCAGAAGCTTTGAGGAAAAAGGGATCAGGGATATGGGACGATAGTTAGAAGGGGAGGACGGGGCAAGAGATGTTGTTTTTTTTTAAGATGGATACTACAGTAGCATGTTTAAGGGCAGCAGGGACAATACCAGAAGAGAGAGAGCAGTTAATGATGTGTGTTAAGGAAGGCACAAGACAAGAGGAGAGAGATCTGATAAGGTGAGATGGGACAGGATCAAGCGGGCAAGTGATGGGGCGAGAGGAAAGGAGAAGCGCAGCCACATCTTATTCACTAGCCTGGGAGAAAGTCTGAAGGGTAGGAAAGGCATAACCTAGTGTGGTTGAGAAAGAAAAGGGCAAGGTGGGGAGAATCCTTCCGTAGCTGTTCAATCTTGTCGGTAAAGTAGCATGCAAAACTATTGGCTGTAAGGTTAGTTTGGGGGGTGGCCACAACTGGGCAAAGAAGGGAGTTAAAGGTAGCCACACAGCACAACTGAAACTAACCTAGTTTAAAAAATCCCACCACAAACAGCTCATTCTACACACACACAATACCATAATTAACCATCAAATACATGCACAATACTCTTTCTTGGCCCTCTTGTCCTTTGTCCCACTTATTGATACACCATAAGCAAATACAGCACTGCATATTACACAGGGCCGTTTTCCCACGTAAGAGCTCTTTAGCTGAGCTCTGTGCCAGGGCTGCCCTGGAAAAGCATTAAACTGACATGCTCACTTTGGGGGGGATGTGCTTGTCATTGGTGATGACATAAGATGCCCCCTCTCTAGCTCCAACCCCTACCAGTGGCCCTCTCTGGTAAGAAAATTCCCGGACCCAATTTTTTTTCCCAGCTGCAGACCACGTACACCCCTTCATGGTAATGGTGTCCCCTGTTCTCAGTGACCATTGAAAGAAGTCAGAGAGCCAGTGGAAAACTTAATTTCATTTTTTCAGGGGAGCCATCCACACAGAGGTCACCCAGTCGATGCAGGTAAGCAACCTCCAAATGGGCAAAGCAAGATGGAGTCATACCAGGGAGAAAGACCCTGTTAATCAAAAAGGGGGAGTCTATAAAGGACTGTTCTGACAACCTTCTGCCTGCAAACCTGCTAAACAAATTCATCTCTCAAATTAAGGGGATAGGAATTGCCTTTAAAAGACAAAGTAATCTATAAATAAGATTCATCTTAAAGCTGTGCCCACCCAGGTGATTGAATATTTGGTCCTGTTGAGACAGCGAAAAATAGGAGGGTTATTGGCAGCATATAAATTGTAAGGACAGACTATAATCCTGATTCCCAATTACAAAATATAAATAAATGTCAACTAGAAACCTTGGAAAGTTGGTTATATATTTTATTAGTAGCTAGGTAGGTTCTAATAAATTGCCTATTTTTTGGAATTCGCTGGAGTGCCTGGATTATTTTCTACATTTTGTAAGTTTATATTTGGTCCATTCTGGTACTGGGACTTGTCCAGTGAAAAAGCACCCTGGATTCCTGGACGAAGGGTTGAGTGCACTTCCACAATTTCTCTTTATATATTTTATTAGTGACACGAATTGTGTCTTGTGACAGATTTATCATAATGAATCTTATAGCCAACCATGGAAGAGAAGTTATCCAGCCAGAAAATAGGGATGGAAAGAAGGATTCATTGGGGATAAAGGAGATAATTAGATGCTTTGCATAAACAGACACATTGTACTATTTTTCCCACAACTATTAAGCCAACAAGGCTATAATTTGAATAAGGAGAGGGTTCAAGGGAAAGGGCAAAAAGAAGAGGAGAGAGTAGACAAGCCTGCTGGGTAGCATTAAAAACAGGAAATGGAGGAGGTAATTGCTCCCGGTATTAATAGATGGGCCCTGGGAAAACTATACAGAGCTGCATAAGTGGTGCAAGAGAGACAAGATGAGAATTCCATTGTAGTGTAATATAGGGTTTTTAAATGGAATAAAATGACTGTCTGGTCCCAATATTTTGTGTATGTAATTATTAATGGAATATGTGAGTTATAACTTTTAGCAATTCCTCACTGGATCTGTAGTTTGTAGTATTTGTTGCTATTTTGTTTATGAATTTGTTTATGGTTGTGCTAAGCTGTCTTACTGTTACTATTTTATCCCATGTTCTTATTGCTACCTTGCAGGGAGGGTGGATATGCCAAAGCTTGGTGGTCCAGTGGTTTAGGTATTAGGTCTGCACCTCTGCCGAGGGCAGACCACGAGAACCTCTCTCATGGGCTCTGGCACTTTAAGTGTCAGAGTGTTGTTGTGGCAACCCACAGCAATACTCTGATTGGCTGGAGCTCAGTAGACAGCTACTTATGGTCTGTTCAGGATTCTGCAGGCCAGAGATGCAGACCCGAGATGGCTATGCTCTCACCCCCTGGTCAGACTGTGTGGAGCCATGAGGGGCCCTACACCTGGCGGCACACTCAGCAAGACCAGGTCAGTGCCAGGTCAGCCTGTCTTATAGGTGAGTTAGGTCGGTGCAAGGCCTTAGGCAGCCACCTAACTTGACTAATTAGAGAGCCACCTCTGTCTTTAACCTATCTACCCTTGGATACTCACAATACAATTGGCATATGAAATAAATGGAATAAAATATAGTGCTCTCTGCTTTAAATAGTGGTACCAAAAAAAAAAATTGCAATGAAATTTACTTACATTTTTGGGAGCATTATATGCTCCGTGGGATCAGCATGGGTTGTATGATTCCCACCAAGGATATACAGTATGTAGGTATGTAGGTAGATTTGGAGGAAAGTGCCAGTGCTTGGAGAGGTTCCTCTGGAGGCATAAGATGGATGCTGGATCAAGATAAAATAAATAAAAAGAAAATATGTATCGTGATATAACACACAAACTAAATTAAATCAGATAAAAAGTCCTTGTATTCAATCACAACGTGTTTTACCCATGTTTTTTTTTTTCAAGGAATAATCACTTAACCCCCTTAAAAGGTAATAAAACTTACCTTATTTTCAGCGACGCACTGGTCCTACTCTGGCCCTGCCCCCGATCCACCTCCTCCATCAGAATTTATGATTTTTATCCATTTCAATGCTTTTCCATAGGGAAATTAGTGAGGAGGCGGGACAGGGGTAAATATTGGTGATAAACCCACCTCCAAAGGAAAAGGGCATCACAATACATTTAAAGAGACACACACTTAATTTAGTTAGTTCTTCAGATAACTTAATATTACCTTAAAATAAAATACAGAAAAAAAACAGATACTGACCCCACCACCTATTTAGATCTGTTCCGGTAGAGGAATGTGTTAGATAAAGAAGGAGTTGTTGTTTGTTGGATA
Organism: Pelobates fuscus; assembly: GCF_036172605.1. Taxonomy (NCBI): domain Eukaryota; kingdom Metazoa; phylum Chordata; class Amphibia; order Anura; family Pelobatidae; genus Pelobates; species Pelobates fuscus. The sequence continues at coordinate 450,820,635 of NC_086317.1, forward strand.
ATTTTGATGATCTTGAAAAACAGTAAGCACAAAGAGGCTGTAATCACTATTGAATTGAATGGGGGTATCATGTAGCAAGATGTATGTAATAATAGAATGTAATACCAAATATGTCTGCCTGTTGCATAGCAACCAAGTATTGATGTATCTCAGCTAGATATTATTAGTTAGCGTCTACTTATAGGTATTTGACCTTTAGTTGTTTTATGGTTACATATCGTATATTCAATATTTCTTTTCTATTGCAAACAGAAACTAAAATCAACTTTTGACCAAAGGTTTCTTAGTACACATTAACGTGGCAGTGTATTTTAGTCCGATGTCAAATTTCGTAATTAATTGCTGTTTTTTCAGCGCTTTTATGATTATAAGCCCTTTTGTAGCCCCTTTTTTTCTTTTACTATCAGTCTTTACACACTAAATTGGGTTTATCAGTTGTTGCTTCTTGCAGCCATATTGAAAATGGCGGATAGTGCTACAGACGGTCGTTTTTCCTGTTCACGTGACTGCTTAATGGAATTTTGATTTAATGGTTTGTTTAATTGTTGAACCGTTTTAAGTTTGTGTTTACACTGTGGCAGGTGTCTTTGAGGGAATGCCCAAGAGTCCCGAAACACATCAGCATCTTCTACCTGGTACCCCCATATCTCCACCTTCTCTATTTGCATTAATTGAAATAAACAAAACTTTGTTATTTTGTGCTGCCTTAGTTGAACCCGTTGTTTTGTTTCATAAATATGAGCCGGTTACTTCAATTTGCTTTGTTTTTCCTGAAAGAGAAACTGCTGTGGACCATCTATGCAGATTCAGCAAGAAATTCCTACGCAAATATATTAATTAGGGAATAACTGGTTATTTTCAGTTGAATTTATCTATTAAAAGTATATCTTTTACTTTTTTGGGAAGAGGCTCTGCTTATTTTGCAAAGATGCCTGAAGGTGACAATTCTGTTTAGGGCTCCATAGCGGTGGGGTACTTTTCAAAGGTAGGTTAGTTAAGGTGAGTAACCGAGAACATTGCTTCTGGGGGGCAGGGCAAAGACGTATTGCTTCTGGGGGGCAGGGCAAAGACGTCCGACACATTGACGTTTCCCTGTGGATTTGGCTTCTTTAGATTGCTGATCACTGAGAAAGCTGAATCCACGGTGAAACTAGTAGGATCCGGCAGAAAGGACTGAAACAGTTCGTAATCCACCCTCAGTGGGTTAGAATTTCTGCACTTTATATTGTTTCACACTTGCTTGTATTTGCACACAGTGGTTTATCAACTAAATGTTTTTTATATGTATATGAAGTCATTTGCATGTTTTTAATTCTGTTTTTGCTACTACATTTGGGTAAACCCTAAATCCTGCATTGGTAAGGGTGCCTTGAGGACTGGTTTGGGAAACACCGAAATAAGAGATTGTTATCTAATGTAATTTGAAGCCGTGGATGCCCTCAATTTCCATTTAAACACTAGCATAGAGGAACTTCAATTACAAATTGAGGAAAGCAAGATCTACAAATTCTAGGGAGACCTAGGGGACTATGTTGAGGGAAAATATGTAAGGGGAGAAGCTTTGAGAAACCTAAATTTAAAGGAGACAACCGACTAGTAGTACAAGGCTGCAAAATGTTGATGGTGTTACTGCTTCTACTACTGATACAACAGACATCCAAGCATCAGATGACTAATTGTTCATCAATGCATTCTATAATGTTTGTTTATTCGGAGTGAGTTGTTTTTTTTTAAAGTGAGTGGTGGGACAGTTACTGAAGGAAGACATGGGGGATAAGATAAAAAGCATGGTAATGACCTGATGAGTTGTCAGAACCCAGGGAAACAGAAGATCTACCACCCAAAGATATACAATACGAAGATCAATTTGTCAGACTATATACTGACAGAAAAGGTTCTAGGCACTTTTGAAAGGACTAGGCTTCTAACAAACTAGATAATTTTAATTTAATTATATATCTAGAGTGCTTTTCAGCGTATTGTGTCTTAAAGTCTTTTTCAAGTCTTGAAAATCCTTGGACAAAACCAATAGTGCTAGTAAGGAATCTGTACTTCAGACACTTGTGTTGATCTTCCTTTACTGTGTTTTGCAAGATGATGTTCCTCAATGTACGTCTTTAATCTTAGGCACTTCTGACGTCCTATGCAGATTTGTGGACATTACAATGGAAAGCCTCTGTACAAGACAAAGGAACTCAGGCTATTAAACTGACCTAGGAAAAAATGACTTTACTATGTTAAAGCTGGATTTGCTTATTAACTTTTCAATCTCCCAAAACCTCCCAAATGTCATCTTTGGTGATAATATGTAATCACCGGCAAGGTGCACTGCCATGGGATCAAAATTAGTGTCAGTATATGCAAATTGGCAATTCCCTAACCCTAACCCTACTTCTACCCCATAACCCTACCCCAACCCTAGCCCTATCCCCAACCCTACCCCTAATGCTACCCCTAACCCTACCTGATAAACCTAACCCCACCCCTAACCCTACTCCCAACCCTACCCCTAACCCTAAACCCAATCCTAACCCTACCCCTAACGCTAGTCACCATAGGGTTAGATTTCAGTAATTTTCCCTCCCTCTCTTGTTTTGCCACTTTTCAGAAATCCGAAGCACTTCGGCACTTCGACAATTCGGTTCGGTTCGGCACTTCCAAAATTCAGGTCTTTGGCAATTCGCCACTACGGCAATTCGGTTAGATTCAGCACTTCCGAAATTTGGCAATTCGGACATTCGGAAGCATCGAATTTACATTCGGAACAAAACAAATTGCACATGTGTAAAAAAAAAATTCAGTTCAGTGAGCTTTGTGTACTCTTTTCAATACTTATAGAAAGTCATGATCTGCACTGCAGGAGAATATTATGTTGTTATTTTATTTCCCTCTGTGCTACAAAAAAAAAAGGACTTTGATATATAGAATGAATGAATATCTATGCCCGGGTACAAAGGTGCATTGTTAAAATTGCAAGCATGCATAACATAGTGCTATAACATTGTCAGTTGATCTAGATGAGTGGGATAATTGGCATGTATGGAGGTTGTCATGTCCAAATATAGAAATGAATATTAAGTACTATATTTTATTTCTTATATGTGGTTATACAGCAGAGACGGTTCTGACTCATTTCCCTATGCTTATTGACTTCATTGCTATCATTAGACCTTTGAAACCAAATATGGGAGTATACTAATTTATGTTTTTAGAACATTTATCTAGATTAGCATTTGAGGGGGAAAAAAAGTTTTATATAAAAATATAAAGTAATAAAATAAAAATAATTATAATAAACACGGTTTATAGAATTATATCACAAAGAGTTGTTTACTAAAGTTAATATCCAGTAATATCTTACAACAAGCATGTCAAACTCAAAGACTAACACGGGCCAAATGAACAAAATTTAGGTTTATGGGGGCCGCAAAAAATACAAAAACTTCTGTTTTCATAGAAACTTAGGTTTATTTTAAAAAGTACAGTATAAAAAAAGTTGCCTGACTGACACTGGACGTCCTCACACTCGTGGGGCTTCAAATTTATTTTAAGGAGACGTGCATTTGCATATAACCAGTGTTTCAGTCCAACTACCTTGACATAGTAAGCAACGTTTGGTAATAGGACTGAAATTGTGAAAGTATGCTGTTGCCCCGCTGTAAAAAAAAAAAGAAAAAAAATGTTATCTTTTTGATTTTGAAGTACTATGAGTCTGTTCTTCACTTTGGATGAGATCAAACTTGATTATCTCAGCCAATCCAAAGCCTTCCCATAGGAAAGCATTGGGAGGCTATTGTGCATGTGTGGCAAAAAGCTGAGTGGCCAATCAGCATCTTCATGGAGAGCGTTCAGCACCTCCATGCAGGCCCAATCTAATACACTGCCCGATCCCCCATTCTAATACACTGCCCACAAATCCAATACATTGCCCCCAAATTCAATATACTGCCCCTGCCCCATTCTAATACACTACCCACAAATCCAATACATTACACCCAAATCCACATTGCCCACAAATCCAATACATTGTCCCCACTCCCACCTCTCTAATTTAATACACTGCCCCCTCCCTACCCCAGTTTAATACACTGCCCTCCCCCCAATTTAACACACTGCCCCCTCTCACCACTTTTATACACTTCCCTCCCTATCATCACTCTAATGCACTGCCCCTTCCTCCTCCAATTTAATACACTGCCCTCACCCTAATTTAACACACTGCCCCATTCCCTCCTCCAATTTAATTCACTGGCCCCCTCCCTACCCCAAATTAATATGCTACCCCCTCCCTCAAATTAATACACTGGCCATTTCCCTACCCCAAATTAATACACTGCCCCCTCCCTTCCCAAAATGAATACACTGCCCCCTCCCTCAAATTAATACACTGCCACAGGAAGGTCCCCCAATGCCCTCTTCTCCTACTATAAGATGAGCCGCCAATCCTCCAGTTCCAGCCCTGCTCTTCTCTGGCATTGCGAGCAGGAGGAACAGAGGTGTGCCTGGCCTGCTCTGCAGACAGATAGCTACTCTATGCTCTTGTGGCCGTGGGAGGAAAGACAAGGATCAGACAGGAAATATCTGTCCTGTCCTCCGGCTGGTCGCAGCCACAGCACAAAGCGGCCCCAGGGCAGGCGGGCCGAAATATATTCATTCTACTTGTCTTACAATATATGATGTAGCTTTGTTCTTTGATGGATACTTTTCTATAGGAATTGTTTTGTTTTTTCTGTAGCGTATTTTGTTACCATATGTTAAATAATTTGGTAAACATTAAATGTTTTAAGTTGCCTATCAAAGAATAACTTCTATAGAATATGCCACATAAGCAAAAGTTACTAAACCAACACAGGCATCTGGTAATTATTTAAACTAAGTCTGCGACCCTATAGCACCGCTCTGCTACTCACAGGTAAAATCAGTGATACTTAACAGAGCCTTTTTGGTGAAACTGCACATAGACACAACATTTAAAGCATGCAAAAAAAGTGTGGCTCATCTTATACGGGGAACTTTAGTAAACTTTGTTAAAATCCAAGGTTGACATATTTCTACCCACATGGGGCTGTGCTGGCCATGTTCCCACTGCAGCAAATATTGGTGGCTGATATAAGAACTCTCTGAATGAGCTCATTTTCAAAGTTCCCCCAGTACAATTTTGTCCCACTGATAAATTATAATAAAAAATATATTGAAATTCCAAAACATGATTGCTAACACTTACAGTAATATATTAAAGTGATGACTATGAGATATTATTCATGTAGTAGTATTTGATAACATTTAACTAGTTATCAACTATCATTAAATTAAAAAAAAAAGTCTTTTATTTCAATAAAACAATTGTGGAGATAAAAGGCAGAATTACTCAGCTTTTCTCCTTCGCCACACAGGTCTCGCTGCCACTGGCTCTGCCTCGTAGGCTGAGGTTAGCAATCTTGATGATCTCAGCCAATCCAAAGCTTTCCCATAAAAAATAATAATTGGGAGGCTAGTTTGCATGTGTGGTGCTTTGAACCAATGCATCTCTATGGGAAGTGTACTGCTTCTCCATGCACAGGGTGGAGCAGAGGCATAATTAGAAATCATCTGGCCCAGGTGCAAAAATTGTCTCATCCCCCCCAAGGCCCTCCATGTGTCTCATTCTCTCTCCCTCCCCCTAGCCTCTCCATGTGTCTCATTTCCCCCTTCTGGTTCCTTTAGGAGTCTAATTTTCCCCCTTCTGGTTCCTTTAGGAGTCTAATTTTCCCCTTCCAGTCCCTCCATGTGTCTCACCCCCCCCCCCCTCCCCACCACACTAATGAACCTATAAAGAAATTGCTGAGGATGGATGTGCTGATCACTTTGGCATGAGTAAACAAACTGGCAAAATGCCAGACCTTTCTGGCTCAAATGAACTGAAGTAGTACATTCTGGGGTGAAATTATTGCAAAGAAAAAATCCCTGCATGGATAGCAATGTCTAGTCTGGCTGAAGGCATGACTAGGAAATAGTCCAATAGGGGACCTGAAATGAGATCCCTAGCGAGTAGTAGGGCTGATCTCCTAAATGTTGCTTATCTAAAAATCATAAAATGTACAGATTCTACTTGCTGGAGACAATTTATTCATGCATTGGGTAGCAGATATCTAATTAATCACATATGATCCCTGACTAAGGTGACAGCAGGCACAGAAATGCGTCGGACCCTTTTCTCGTTTGTCATGGTTGCGGGTTATATTTTGGGGCACTATGTTCTACTAGGGTCACTTTCATTTCAATATGCATGTAAGGGTGCATTTTAGCAAGGAAGCTGTGCATTTTGCCAGTATTCGTTTACTCACACCCAAGCAGGCCCTGCACCCAAGTGATCAGCCCAGCTATCTGCAGCGAATTCTTTATAGCCTCATTATGTGTTACAATTTGGCTATATTTCTGCATGTTTGTCAGTGTGTGTATTTGTATGTGTGTATCTGAATGTGTGTGCATGTGTATCTACATGTGTGTCAGTGTGTATATCTGTGTATCTGAATGTGTGTGTATGTGTATCTGCATGTGTGTCAGTGTGTATATTCGTGTATCTGCATGTGTGTTAGTGTTTGTATCTTTGTGTCTGTATCTGTATACGTTTGAAGTACTGCGCACCATCACTTTAATGTATTTTTTTTTAAAATTCTTTATTTTCCGTGTGCATGAGACAATATAACATTAACACCCGTAGCGCCACAACAGCGGTCACAGGCTTTCAGTAGCATACATTATCATGGCAAGAGTAAATTGCACATTTTTTTTAGTTTTTTAACAAAAAGGAGAAGATAACAGGATAGTAATACTTGTTAACTAAGTCTGCGTTTACTGTGCAGACAAATTGTCCTGGTGTGATGAGATATAACCCGGTGGTGCCTGGGTATAGTAGGCCCGCCGTGCCATATTATGGCTAAAGATCGATTCAAGAGAAGCCGTGTATGTGATGATAACGTCACGGCCTCTCCTAAGTAGATCCAGACATGATAGGTTGTGGAACCCACATAGGGGTGCCACTGGATATAAACCAAGACAACTCAAAAACTTTATAACGGTTAACATAAACTAGACTTTGGGTGGTGTTGCAATAATGATCAAAGTAAAGATAATGATCTCGCTGAGACACCACGTGTGTGTAACTTGATCTAGCACCCTCAGCTTGGTGCCTGGTTGTACAAGGTTATGGTACCTGTACGCAGATTACCTAGGGTGACTATGTGTTACTATTAACTGAGTGTGGCCAAACCGGTATATGGAGCTCACTGCTATGTCGATTAAGAGGTTGGCTGAAAGTACAATAGTTAGACCTGTAAGTAAGTCCCAGTTTGTGGGTGGTGGGTCTTCCCTGGCATGTGAGTCTTTCGCCAAGGTCTTATTATCTGTGCTGACTTCCGGGGTGGCCTTCAGAGATCAGAGTTTCATCGGCATCTAAGTGTGGAGGGTAGTGGTCATCCCGCCAGTGCCGATCAGGAAGTGCTTCGATGGAGAGTATAGGAAGCGTAGATAAAAAAATAATAATAAAGGAAATAATAAGATAATAAATTAGTAGAGTCACCTCTTTCGGGCTGTCTCCAAGAGACCGAGGGGTAGTGATGTGTGCCGGGAGAGAAATGTCCCGGTGTTGAAGTTGCAAATATAAGTCCCGGTTCAGGTCGTAGCCGTCGCGTAGGATTCCGCGGGAGGACGTAGTGGCACGAAGTCTGGGGCTCCGGCTGCATCTCTGCTGAAGGAGTGCCCGGGCCCAGATGTTGTCCCCGTTGATGTAAGTGAGTCCGTGGGGATGTTGAGTTTGCCCAGGGCCTTCGTGGCCTCTTGTAGGTCATGGATAACTTGTGATGTTTCCCCGGCGGTAACATGTAAAGTGCGGCCTGGTCCCCACCGGTATTTAATTTGGTGATGCCGCAGTACGATGGTAAATTGGCGTAGGGACCTTCTCCATGCTAGCGTCCCACTCGAGAGGTCCGCGTAGAAGGACAGGGCCATGTCTTCAAATGAGTATGTTGTGTGGCCCCTGTGGCTTCTAGCACTACAGCTTTGTCCTTGAGTGTTTGGAACCGGATTACCACGTCTCTGGTGGCATTAGGAGGTGCCTTAACTGGCCGCGATTCCCGAAAGATCCCGTCTATCAGGATAGTTCTGGCTGTCTTTGGGTTCAACAGTGCGGTGAGTAATCTCCTGGTGAGGTGTGGGAGCTCTGCTTCTGGTACGGTGTCCGCAACACCTCTAATTTTCAGGTGAGTTTGGCGTGTTTGTCTTCCAGCGTTGATAGTTGTTGTTCGTGATGCAGGTTTTGTTGTTGCAGGTTGTGTACAGCTGTCTGGAGCTCCGCGATCTGGCGGGTATGTTTGGTGGAGGTCTTCTCTACTGCTTCCAGCCATGCTGCCATAGTTTTGAGGTCTCCTCAGATCAGGGCCACATCCGCGGCAATCTTACCATGGTGTTCCGCCATGAGTGTACCCAAGGCCTCCATGGTCACTGGAGTGGGATTTCTTTCTGCAGGCCAGGTCTGCGCCCGCGTCGGCGGTGGCAGTGCTGGAGCCGGTATCGGGACTCCATCGGCGTCGTCGGAGGTCTCATCCGAGAAGTCCGTGCAGCCTCCGTGTAGGGACGCCATCCGGGGCTTATCCGCTTTCTACTTTTTCATTTTTCGACCCATGGGGCCCTCTGATGTGTGGGGATTACTCTAGGGTGAGGTTGGCTCGTGTGTGAGCGTGGGTATTGGTCGTTTAGGGAAGCCGATGCCGGGAGCTCCGCGGCCATGCGACCTTCTTCTTCAGTAGCTTCCACTTTAATGTATTTTGCTTAAAAAATTCTGTGCACCATCACTGTGATGTGTTGTATCTGCACGTGTGCCAGTGTTTTTATCTGTGTGTCTATGTATCTGCATGTGTGTCAGTGTGTGTATCTGCATGTCTGCATCTGTGTCATTTTTTGTATCTGTGTGACTGTGAATACGCATATGTAGCAGTGTTTGTATCTATGTATCTGTATATCTGTTTGTGTGTCAGTGTGTGTATCTGTGAGTTAGTGTGTGTATCAGCATGTCTGTGCAGCTGAATGTGTGTCAGTGTTTCTTTCTGTGTGTCAGTGTGTGTATCATTGTGTCTGTGCACCTGTATGTGTTTCAGTGTTTGCGTCCCATACACAGCCTACGTGCAGAAGAATGTAAATTGTCTGCCTGTATTTTCTAATAACATGCTGCATTTATCTTGCCGTCATTTTTACAAGATTCCCGTGCCTTTAGAGCTCACACCCCCCCAGAAACATCAGTTACCACCATGCTTCACAGCGGGGATGGTATTTTTTTACTATAGGCCTTGTTGACCCCTCTCCAAACATAGCGCTTATGGTTGTGACCATACACCTCTATTTTGGTCCTGTCACTCCAAATTACATTGTGCCAGAAGCTGGGAGGCATGTCAAGGTGTTGTCGGGCATATTGTAACTGGGCTTTTTTGTGGCATTGGTTCAGTTTAGTTCAAGTATCGTCATATTGCGCTCCTTGAAACAACCACATCGTCTTTTTCCAGAGCAGCCTGTATTTCTCCTGAGGTTACCTGTGGGTTTTTCTTTGTAACCCAAACAATTTGTCTAGCAGTGGTGGCTGAAATTTTTCTATGTCTACCTGACCTTGGCTTGGCATCAAGAGATCCCCAAATTTTCCACTTCTTAATAAGTGACTGATCAGTACTGACTGGAATTTTCAAGGCTTTGGATATCTTTTTATATCCTTTTCCATCTTTAGAAAGTTCCATTACCTTGCATTTTCTGTATAATTTTGATCTAATTTTTAAATGGAAAATGTATCTTTTATTTTAATAATAATGAATTTGTGTTCTAATTGTATATTATCTTGTAGGCCAAATTTATCTTGAAGTTTCATAAAAGACATTAAAGAATTACCTAAAATAAGTCATTTAAATTTTGAATTCATTTAGTGTGCCAGTTATCCAAATTTAAATCAGGAAAATCTAGTTTAAATATAGACAGCGGCATTACTCGTGACCAGGGCCGGCCTTAGGCCATTAAGCGCCCTGTGCGAAAAGTCTTCATGGCGTCCCCCTCCCCCCACCAAGTTGCCTGTATACAGTCACACACACAGACATAAGCAGACAGTCACACAAACAGTTACAAGCAGAGTCAGACACGCTCAGTTACAGGCAGACAGTCACACACACACACAGTTACAGGCAGACAGTCACACATGCTCAGTTACAGGCAGACAGTCACAGAGCCAAACACACAGTTAAAGGCAGACAGTCACACAGTCACAGGCAGACAGTCACACATATTCCATTACAAGCAGACAGTCATACACACTCCGTTACAGGCATGCAGACACTCACACACTATGATAGGCACACACACACACTCAGTTAAAGGCAGATAGTCACACATACAGGCACAGGCACAGAAAACGGCACAGTTACAGCAACACACACAATTGGAGTCACACACAGGCAGCCAGTAACACACACAGGCAGCCAGTAACACACACAGACAGACAGTCACATACACAGACACAGTCACACACAGGCAGACAGTCACACACACAGAGGCAGACAGTCACACACACACACACAGGCAGTCACACACACAGGCAGTCAAACAGACAGTCACACATACAGGCAGGCAGTCACACACACAGGCAGACAGTCACACACACAGGCAGGCACACAGACAGACAGTCACACACAGTCAGGCAGTCACACACAAACACACACACAGGCAAGCAGTCAGACAGTCACACACACAGGCAGGCAGGCAGGCAGACAGTCACACACACACACGCAGGAAGGCAGTCACACACACACAGGCAGGCAGTCACACACACAGGCAGGCAGACACATGAACAGGCAAACAGTAACACAAAGGCAGACAGGCAGGCAAGCAGTCACACACACATGCACAGACAGGCAGACACATGAACAGGCAAACAGTAAGACACAGTCAGACAGGCAGGCAGTCACACACACACAGACTTACCTCTTTCCATTATGGCTGCAAGGGGTAGTGGATGTCGTTGGTTGTTGCGGAAGCAGGGGCGCCTTCCTGCCTCCCTCTTCCTGTGCAGCTTTGGGTAGATATCACCAGGGGGTTCGGGAATTATAGGCCCTGCCCCAATGCTCATTAAGCCCCGCCTTGCCACTCATTAAGCCTCGCACCCACCGCTGATAATGTTTTTTTTTCTTTTTTAATAGACCCGAGTGGAGAATAATTAATCCTCCACCCAGGTACCTGTTTTAGCTCCCCTGTCAGCCGGCCATGTGTGAGCTGTGTCGGCCACAGGGTGCCCCCTGTTCTATGGCGCCCTGTGCGGCCGCACAGCTCGCACACCCCTAAGGCCGGCCCTGCACGTGACCACCCAGAGGAAGGGCCAACTACCTCAACTATCCCAAGCTTTGATATTAATCTTACTAGTGGGAAACATCTCAGCTATCCTGGGTCACCCAGACACCAGAAGCCACAGTACGTCTTTAATAGAAAATGGTGACATCCTATCATTTTCCATCTCAAGCCAGTGTGGAATCTGACCTTGTAGGCCAAACTTAAGTGCTTTAGCTGCATTAGTCACCTGGTAATATTTTTTTTAAATCAGGCATCTCTAAACTCCAACAAGACTTGAGATTTTGCAATACTGAAAATGTAATTCTGTTCATCTTATTTCCCCATATAAACTTAATTAGAGCAGATAGAACTGCTTTAAAGAATGTCTTTAGAATTGACAAGGGGATAGTTTTCAAGTAGTATAGTATTTTAGGTAAGATGTTTATTTTAATAGATGTAATTTTACCTAACCAGGAAATTTCCAACTTATTCTAGTTTTCCATTTCCTTTTGTAATATTGGCCAAGCTTTTTTTTTTTTTTTTTTGTATTCTTTATTTTTGTAGTGCATATAAGAGAACAACACGCATGGGGTACCCCGACGGCAATCCACATGCTTTTTAAAAAAATTTAGAACAATCAGGAGTATGTTAGAGCCTGCATATTTTTTTATATTTAGTATGCATTCAATCAAGGTTATTCGCAGATCAACTTTTGTGGGTCGTAAACGCAACTTAGGTAGGTCAGGTAAAATAGGCAAGACATTGCTAGTAATAAGATCGCTTAGGTAGTAGATACGATTGAGTAACATGTTGAACAGGGCCCAACTGCAATTACTTGTGTCGTGACTGTTTGGTTACATGCTAAGTCTTGCATGGCCTTGTTTAAGTATTAATTAGTTAATTACATGCGAGGTAATCAGGATTATTGTATTGACCCCTGGGGTCGAGCCAACTGCATTTAGGGTAGGTAGATAGTGCTTGCAGGGCTTTTAAAATAAAGAGGTATAACTTCAGGCAGTCGGTGATAAAATGAAAATATAAGTGATTATGAGTAGGCAGGCTTGTCCAGACTTAGATTAGTGTCTATGCCTATTTATAGAACAAATCATCTAGACTAGAGAGGAACCTTAGTAAAAGGAGAGTTGCAAGACTGAACAGTCGTGTTTTCCCCCCTAGGAGGCCCCCCTTTTGGATATTAGCAGACACTCTAGACTCTTTGGTTCTATTATAGCGCCAGGAAAATCTGTTTCATGTATAGGAGTTGATTAAGCAAGGCTAAGGCTTAACTAGTAAACAAAATAATGAGCTGAATTACAAAACAAAATAAGAAGAACAGTATGCAAGGTCTGCAACAACAGAGGAGAAATACCAGTAAGGATTGTCCTGCACATAATGTTTTAAATCTTATACAATAAAATTGAGAGCCAACAGTGGGTGTTTCGGTATGTGTGGTATGCAGGCTAACATTTAAAAAGAAATGCAGCTTAGACTACAGAGTTGTGCAGTCGCTAGGTTATCTAAGGTATATTTCGATGTTGGGCATAGAGGCCCCACCTGAGCAGGAGCTTGGTTAAGCGATATGCCTGTGCATGGGTATTAAAGGCCAAGTATGGCGGTGCGTTGGTGGCCGGTATGGAAGTTTAAGTCGAGATGGTGAGTTTGTGTGGGCTTCAGGGAGACGTTCCGTGAGATATGTGCGGGTCGGTGCCATACAGGTGTGGTGCGGCACTCGGGGGGATTGCTACTAAGGGGGATGCTCTACCTTGGGCATGTATGTACAGAATGGGGGTAATGAGGCTCCCTGTGCTAGCAGCCTAGGTGCTGGTCGGGAATGGCCCTTTACTCGATGTTGGGGCCCACATCTGTAGCTGGTGCCAGTGTCACTATGTGCAGGGGGAGTAGGGGTGGCCCAGCCTCTCCGGTGGCCTGGTTGTTCCCATTATCGGGGGGGGGAGGGGGGGTTCCTGTGAGGGTAGATGTTGCTAACCGTCACAGTGTGATCCAGGACTTATGAGTGCGAGTGTCTCCGCATCTAGGGAGCAAATCATTATCATTAATAAAACATGTATGCAAAACATAGCAACTAAACTTTTGAACGGCAGTAAAACAGAGTTATGTTTAGTAGGTGCTCCCGTTAGGGGCGTTCAGGTAAGGGCCGCTATCCGTGCAGTGCGGGCCGTTCCTCTTTGGACAAAAGTCTCTGCGGTGGCCGGGTTCCATTCGTGGGGTGTTGATGGTATGCGGGGTTGTTGTAGCGAATCCGGAGGGAGACCCAAAGGGACGAGATGCGTCTTCGCCTCCTGTAAGTCCGTTATAAGGTATGTTTTCCCGCCCTGGATCACCTGGAGCTTGTGTGGGGAGCGCCATTGGTATTTAACATTATGTGCGCGGAGCAGAGCGGTAAAAGGCCTCAGAGTTGCGCGCCAGGCCACAGTCCCCCTGGAGAAATCTGCGTAGAGCGAAAGGGCCATGTCTTCGAAGGGGAGTGGTGTGTTACCTCTGGCGGCGGTCATCACTGCCATTTTGTCTTGTCGCTTTTGAAATTTGACGATTAAGTCTCTGGGTGCTGCCTGAGGGGCCGTGGGTGGTTTCGGGATTCTGAACAGGCCGTCCAGCACCACCCCTTTGGCCTGCTTCGGCGGGAGTAGTTTGGCGATTAGGCGCCGCATGAGGTGAGGAAGTTCGGACTCTGGGACCGTCTCCGCAATGCCTCTTATCTTTATGTTTTGGGCGCGGCGTGAGTCTTCCAGTGTCGCCATATGCTGCTCCATTCTCAGGTGCTGGATGTGTAGCGTTTTCACTTCCTGTTGGAGCGTGGTCACTAGCCTCGAGTGGTTGCGGCAGTCTTGTTCCACGGTGCTCATGTGGTGCGTTAGGCCATGAATGTCTTTTTTCATTTCACCCATATCTGTCTGAATGTTGCTGCGAAGCTCCGCCAGCAGCTCCCTCATTTCTGCCTTACTAACCGGGGCAGTGTCTGGCTTTGTTTGAGGCTGTGTCGGCATGTGCATTGCGGGTGGGCATGCTTCTTCAGGGTCTGAGAGTCCTTCGTCGGAGTCGTCGAAGCCTTCCATGTAGGCGTCCAAGTCTGGCTCCGGAGCGCCACGTGCTCGCCGCCATAGATCCCCTATGCTAGCGCCCGGCTGGGGCATGTCAGGTTTTGTTTTTTTGTTTTTTCTGCCCATTGGTGCGTCGTCTGCAGCAGCAGGTTAACTTTGGTAGCCTTTTGGGGGGCTGAAATAGTCGAATTTTGCTCGATTTGTGGCTCGGCCAAGCTTTTTTAAGATTAAATATGTACATACTGTTTACATTTTTGCATAGTTTTATTCCAAGGTAATCCATGAATGAGTCTCTCCAGTCACAGTCAAATAGTTTTCAAATGATCTAGATTACAACAAGGATTGTGTATAGGTAGAGCCTGCGTTTTTCCTGTATGGAGCTTGTAATGAAACTTCTCCAAACTCCTGTAGTATAGAGTCTAGGGAGTCAACTGAAGTTTTGGGTTCTGTCAAAGATTGGATAATATCATCCACGAAGAGACCTAATTTATATTCAGTATTTTTTTTACTGAAATTCCCTTAATCTCTGGTGCTTTCCTTATCAATGCAGCCAATGGTTCCATCGCTAGAGCAAATAATATCAGGGACAATGGGAAACCGTGTCGAGTTCCATTACTTAGTGGAACATTATCAGAGGTGAAACAAGTAGCAGAAACATTTGCGGTTGGGTTTTGATATAATGCAAAAACTGCTTTAACAAGGTGGGTGGGTATATTTAATTTGTACAGAGCTTGCCACAAAAAGCCCCAGTAGATCCTATCGAACGCCTTCTCCTTATCCAAGGAAAGGAATAGAGAAGGCGTTTGATTTGCTTTAATATAATATATTGGCTTTAAATATCTGCTTGTACCATCTGGGGCCAGTCTCCCTGCAATTAAACCCTCTTGGTCTTTATCAACTACCATAGGTACAATTTGTGCAAAATTTTTGCGTAGATTTTGATATCATTGTTTATTTAAAAAATCGTCCGAAAGTTGGCACAGCGGTCCTGACGATTCCCTGGCTTCGGCAGAGTGATGATTTGCACGCACAAGGACTCCCTCGGCATCTCTTCTTCTGTCCAGAAAGTATTAAATAAATTATTTAGATATGGCAAAAGTATTTTGGAAAAAAAAAATGTAATATATCATGGTAAAGCCATCTGGTCCTGCTGCTTTACCACCTGGAATTTTGTTTATAGCTACTAATACCTCTTGTTGGGATATGGCCGAATTAATTTTTTTTAATTTATCTGGGGCAACTTGGGGTAGGTCAATTTAGTCTAAAAAGGATTTTATTTTTTCTGTTTTGGGTTGTACGGTTGTTGGATCAGAGGCCAAATTGTATAATGATTTATACTAGATTGCAAATTGGATCAGTAATCTTTTTCATTTGGGTGATTTCTGTTATCCTTATGATTTAAAATTGAGCCAAACTATGCGATCATAAATGGTTTCATATGATCACTCTCCTTTAATAAAATACTTTTTTTTTTTTTTTTGCATGATCAGTCGTATTTTCAAAATCGATGCCAATATTTCACATTTTTTGCTGAGCCTGGTGCAGAGGAAGGACAGGGAGAGCCTGGGGCAGAGGAAGAGCAGGAAGAACCTGAGGTAGAGGAGAAACAGGGAGAGCCTGGGGCAGAGGAGAAGCAGGGGGAGCCTGGGGCAGAGAAAAAAACATAACAGCAACTATAATGACTACAAACATTTATCTAATACAATTCAGAGGTACAATTTATGGAAATGGCCTGCCAAGGGGTACTTAATTGAAAAAGAGTCTGGGAACCTCTGCTCTAGATGAACTTTGCATTTTGTACTGTTGCCATTTCATGATTAACTTTTGAAATGTATTATTGCAATGGGATTAAAGGGATACTTTATACCCACATGGTAACATTCCAAGGCATTCTAGGATAATTGATACTGTATCCCTGTATCTCAAGCATGTCAAACTCAAAGGCTAGCAAGGGCTAAATAAACAAGGTTTAAGTGGGCTGTAAAAAAACAAAAATTTACATAGAAACGTAGGTTTATTTTGAAAAGTACAGTATTAAAAAAAACAAAAAACAGTGACCCCCTCTACTAAACCCCAAACCCCCATGTCTACTAAATCCCAGTCCCCCCTCGTCTACTAAATCCTAGTCCCCCCTTGTCTACTAAATCCCAGTCTCCCTGTTTACTAAACCCATGCCCCTGTTCTCACTCACACTCACTGAGACACACTCACTGACAGTCATATATACACACACACACACACATACACATACATACACACAGAATCACTCCAACACACACATTCACTGACAGACAGACACACACTAACTGACACACAGGCTCCCTCACAGACACACACATTCACTCAGACACACAGGCTTCCTCACAGACACACACTGACATATACACACACACACAAATACACACAGACTCAATGACAGACACACACACTAACAGAGAGACACACACACAGACAGCCACATACACACACACACACACACACACACACAGACAGCCATACACACATACAGCAATACACATACACACAGACAGCCATATACACACACACAGACAGCCATACACACAGACAGACATGCACACACACAGACAGGAATACACACACAGACAGGAGGAATACACATGCACAGACAGCCATACACACACACAGACAGCCATATACACGCACAGAGACAGCCATATACACACACACAGACAGCCATACACGCAGACAGCAATACACCCATACACACAAACACACATTTCCCCCAAAACTTTTTAAAAAAAAATATTTTAATTTAAATTCACCCAGCCTCCCTACTTTTGGGAGAGCTGGGTGGATTTCTTACCTGGGGTCAGGTGGGGCTGCTGGGCAGGAAGGCGTCCAGACGTGCAGGCGCTCTAAGTTTTCAGCAAAGGAGCACTTTCCCCTGAGCTCTCTCCCCTGAGCTCTCTCTGCTCAGCTCCCACGCGCACCGCAGAGTGATCCCAGGAGCCGGAATTTGATGTTATATTCCGGCTCCCGGCATCACTGTGGGAGGTTGAGCAGTGAGAGCTTACACTCCGCGCTCTGTCGCCGCAGCCCATGGGCCGCAAACATATTAGTTGTGAGCCGCCCACGGCCAGCGAGTTTGACATCCATACTGTATTTGTTACTACCCACTACTGAGAGAATCACTGGCTGTATAGTTTCCTTAGTGGTCAATCTTTATTGCACAGCAGCTACATTGAGATAACTTCAATCTTACTACATTTCATATATTCATGTTTTTCTTTGTCACAATTTTTGTGTGTATTTAGTCCTTTACGTTATGATTTTTTAATTTTCTTGCTTTTTTCCCCGGGAGATGTCTCAATAAAGTTATATCAATATAATGTGTTTAGTTCTTTCCTAATAGCCTATCCCTTTTTCTGGTGTTCACCGTTGTTATGGGGAACACGTATAGTATTTTAAGTTTGTGTGTATCAAGTCCTTTATTATTCTTCTTTAGGTAAAGCATTGTCATTATCAAACAGTACACAATGCCACTTCCTTATTTGACACACTGCGTTTTTAAATTTTGAGAGTTAAATTTTTATGATGGCTACCCCCGTATTAGGTGTTGCCTGATGATCACGTGAGAGTTTTCCAACTTTGAGAACCTCTCTTAATTTCACTGGGACAACAAGTAGAGCATGAGCTCAGCATTAGACATTTTTGCTGTACTCAGTACATTAGGACCCTGTATAGAGGACTGAAACAGTGCTCTCTGCATAATCAGCCCTCAGTGAGTCGGCCTACTTGATTGGCAGGCAGCCTGGTCTGTCCCCACCGGAAAAGGGGGCGGGTAATTCAGGAGCCAGATGCCACCTGGTAAACCTGACAATCAGCGCTGGAGGTAACATTTGAGAACAATTTAACCCCCTTAAGCTCTATGACTTCCAATTTTCTTCCAATATTCATCTAGAACACTCCCAAGTGCTACAGTTTGCAAAGTTACAGTCGTTTTAAAATTTGCCAAGAGCTGCCAAGCCTTTATATATTGCTGTGTATGACTCAGTGTGTTATAGATTATTATTACTGTCAGGTTTTACAAAATCCAGTATACATGTATGTTAAAATAAATAAATAAATAGGCAAATAGAAATAAATAAATAAAATATATTATATATTATATATATATAGTGAGGGGGAAAAGTATTTGATCCCCTGCTGATTTTGAATGTTTGCCCACTGACAAAGAAATAATCAGTCTATAATTTTAATGGTAGGTGTATTTTAACAGCGAGAGACAGAATAACAAAAACATACAAAACTCCAGAAAAACGCATGTCCAAAAATTTATAAATTGATTTGCATGTCAAGGAGGGAAATAGGTATTTGATCCCATATCAATCAGCAACATTTCTGGCTCCCATGTGTCTTTTATACAGGTAACGAGCTGAGATAGGAGCACTCCCTTTAAGAGAGTGCCACAGAAGCAATCAATCAACCAGATTCCAAACTCTCCACCATTGCCAAGACCAAAGAGCTGTCCAAGGATTTCAGGGACAAGATTGTAAACCTACACAAGGCTGGAATGGGCTACAAGACCATGGCCAAGCAGCTTGGTGAGAAGGTGACAACAGTTGGTGCGATTAATAGCAAACAGAAGAAACACAAATTACTGTTAATCTCCCTCGGTCTGGTGCTCCATGCAAGATCTCACCTTGTGGAGTTTCAATGATCATGAGAACAGTGAGGAATCAGCCCAGAACTACACGAAAGGATCCTGTTAATGATCTCGAGGCAGCTGGGACCATAGTCACCAAGAAAACAATTGGTAACACACTACGCCGTGAAGGACTAAAAGCACTGAAGCATCCCAGGTCCCACTGCTCAAGAAAGCACGTGTACAGGCCTGTCTGATATTTCCCAATGAACATATGAACATATGAATGATTCAGAGGAGTACTGAGTGAAAGTGTTGTGGTCAGATGAGACCAAAATCAAGCTCTTTGGCATCAACTCAACTCGCCGTGTGGTCTGAAGTGGTCTGGGTGCCTATAGTGGTCCTTTAAGTTACTGAGCACAACTGCAACAACTCACTATTGTGTTGTGTCCTTATGCTGACCTCCAAAACCTCTGTGTAGGCAAATTTCTGTCGATTGTCATCTTTGTGCTGTGCTTGCCCTTATTTTGTGCTCACAATTAAAAAAAAAAAACATTTAAAAGAGTAGGCACACATTGTTATTATTATTTTATTATTTATATAGCGCCATCAGATTCCGTAGCGCTGTACAATGGGTGGACTAACAGACATGTAATTGAAACCAGACAACTAGACGTACAGGAACAGAGAGGTGGAGGGCCCTGCTCAACGAGTTTACATTCTAGAGGGATGAAAATCATTGTTAACTCTATAGCTTATTCGTTCTGTGTTATATGTATATATGTGTATTTTAATATTATTTTGTATTTTTAATATTATACTGTAACATTTTGTAACAATGCAGTTTGTGGGTCCAGGAAATACTTGAAAACAAGAGAAATCTCAATGTATCCTTCCTGATAAAATATTTTATAAATAAATAAATAATGAATTTCTAATTAAAATAAATAAATTAATATTTGAGAACTTTACTGTTTTCATTGGCTGAAACTCACTTAGCTGGGAATTTTACACCGATGTACCTTGTTGGTCTGACATTCATCTGAGTTTAAACAAATGATATTTGTATGGCTCATTTATATTGTACGATTTCTCTACAATAAAGTTTAAATTGCAAACTCTCCCCATCCACCCCCACAAAAAAAAATAAAGATAAGAATAATAAAAGAAACTTTGTGCCAAACAAAACTTTAAAAAAATTACTTAAAATGTAATACTACGGGAATAATGAAACTAAAGAGCACCTAGAATAAAACACAAAGAAAACACAATAGTGTGATTTGTTTCAAAATGAATTATAAGTGCATCATAAATAAATATTTAATTGCTGCCTTTTTTTTTTAGCATAAACATACTTTGGTTCCACTTCGTTCAGGAAACATGACCACAAACAATAGAAACAAATATATTTACTAAGCGGAATAAATAGTTGTGTTACTCAGACTTTCCATTCAAACAAACCTCTTCATTGAAACACCATATACTACACACAAATGTACACCTACATTTAAAAGCCAACACTACATTCAAACACAGCTCTGCATTTAAACGGAAACATTAAAAATACACCCCTGTATTAAAATGCCAAAAATAGGGGGAGCGGGGCCTGACAGCCTAGATGGCCAGACGTGTTCTGGAACAGCTCCAACACTTCTGAACAAAAATCAAACATTTACTGCTTACTACCACACTGTGCATGGCGCAACTCAACTCTGGCATTATCTTGTGCGGGCAGGGAACACGCAGAAGACACCACACCGCTGCTCTGCCTTCAGAGTCCAAAACTAGAACTGATGTATCAGATCAATGTCCCCGCTCTGGGCTGAGGGCCCATGTGGAGGTAAACTCCAAAATCCTGCCGAGTGGAGACAGAGGGTCCCTAGACATGCGGCACTGGCTTCCCTTAAGGCCTGGGCTCTGGGGGTGAACCCTAGTGTTCATACAGCTCGCAAGCACGGAGACTGGCTCTCCCTGCACTACAGCATGAGGACGAGCGGTGATACCCTACTCAGAATTGGACTTATAGTATGGCCAGCGAGTGGCGTGGGGTGAAATCATGGTGGCAGACACTCTGCATATTCACAGCTAATCAGCTAATATTGTTTACAGTGATTTCAATGCTGGTCTTCACTCATCTTTATTTAGTAACCAGTGGCATTGCAACTAATCAGTTAAGAGTAGCATGTTATACTATACTCTTCCTAACTACACTTATTCTTAGATTTAGTGATTTAGGTGAGTTCTCACCTAACTATGTCCCTCCAGCTAGAATGTCTGGAAGTTGTATTTGCTAGCAAGCATACATTTCCTTTTCTAGGCATACTTACTGAGCCTGCTTCATAAATATAAAAAAAATTGTGCTATTGTTTCTTGTGCCACGCGTGTTTTCTGTTGCTTGATATTACTGTGAATATGCATGATGTGGTGTGGTGGGCTTAATGCACAAATATATATATATATTTTTAAATTTATATTTTTTTAAAATACATAGAAACACCCCTTTATTCGAACACCAACAATCAGGGCCGGACTGGGAAAAAAATTAGGCCCGGGCATTTTTCAATCAGAGCGGCCCCCTAAGAAGGAGGCGGGGCCAGAGAGGGTGTGTTTTGTCATCACTAATGACAAGCACGCCCCCTCTCAAAGTGAGCAAGTTGGTTCAATGCTCAGAGAGCCCCGCTGAAGAGCTCTGGCATTAGAAAAAGGCCCTGTATTTGTTCTGCGCAGCGCAAGCAGATTTAATAACATGCTTGCGCTGTGTTTGCTTTTAAATTGTCTCTGGTGTCTCCACAAGTGGGATACCAGAGGACAAAAGGGCCAGGAAAGTGTATGGTGCATGCGTTTGGAGCCTACTTGTGGGATTGCGTGTGTGTAGAGCGTAGTGTGGTATTGTGTAAATAGGTCAATTTAATTTGTGTTTGTGGAGTAATATGTGTGGCTAGGGGCTGTAGAGAGTGTGTGTATAGGGGGCATAGTGTTATAGGGGATGTAGCGAGTGTGTGCATACGGGCTGTAGTGTGTGTGTATAGGTGACGTAGTGTGTGTAGGGGTTGTAGAGAGGGTGTGTTTAGAGAATGTTGTATGTGTTTGCTGACAATAAATGTAGTGTGTGTGTAGGTGGTGCAGTGTGTGTGTGTGTAGGAGATCTAGTGTGTAAAGGACCCAGAGTGTGTATAGGAGATTGTGTGTGTGTGTGTGTGTGTGTATATATAGAGGATTAAGAGTGCATATAGGGTAAGGGATCTAGCGTGTATCTGGAGCGTAATGTGTGTAGTGGTGCAGTGTGTGGGGTGCTGTAGTGTGTGTGTGTGTATGTATATATATATATATATATATATATATATTTTGGACGTATTGTATGTGTGAGGGGCGCAGTGTGTGTATATGTAAGAGGGGTGCTGTGTGTGAGGGTGTTTTTATCTGCCGTCACATTCTAGGTTTCTAATTTTCTTTGTCTGTTAACTCACTGAGGGTTATTTTATATATATATATATATATATATATATATATAAAATAACCCTCAGTGAGTTAACAGACAAAGAAAATATATGTGTGTGTGTGAGCGATGGTGCTGTCTGTCTGAGGGTGCTGTGTGTGTCTAGGGGTGCTGTGTGTGTCTGGGGGTGCTGTGTGTGTCTGGGGGTGATGTGTGTGTCTGGGGGTGATGTGTGTGTCTGGGGGTGATGTGTGTGTCTGGGGGTGATGTGTGTGTCTGGGTGCTGTGTGTGTCTGGGTGCTGTGTGTGTCTGGGGGTGATGTGTGTGTCGGGGTGATGTGTGTGTCTGGGTGCTGTGTTTGTCTGGGTGCCGTGTGTGTCTGGGGGTGCTGTGTGTGTCTGGGTGCTGTGTGTGTCTGGGTGCTGTGTGTGTCTGGGTGCTGTGTTTCTGGGGGTGATGTGTGTGTCTGGGTGCTGTGTATCTGGGGGTGATGTGTGTTTCTGGGGGTGATGTGTGTGTGTGTGTGTATGAGGGGGCTGTTTTTATTTTTTTACATTTAAATATGTTTATATTAATAAGTAAAAAAAAAAAAAAAAAAACTTATGTCCCCCTCCCTCCCACTTTACCTTTAGCCTGGGGCGGTCTGCCTGGGTGTGGGGAGCCGGTCTGCCTGGGAGGGGGACCATGCTGCCTTCCCTGGTGGTCCAGTGGTGAGAGTGAACTCTAGCCCCTGCTGGCTAGAGTTTACTCTCGCGAGATCTGAGCGTTGCCGCGGTAACTGCGGCAACGCTCAGACCTCGCGAGAGGATCCGGCGGAGCTGCTGGCTAGAGCTCCGCCGGTCCTCTCCTCCCTCCCTCACACCCCAGCCGGCAGCCGCATGTAACAGGGTCTCTGGGCCGGTGAGGGAGATCTTTGATCTCCCCACCGGCCGATGGAGACACACAGCAGGGCCGGCGCTCGGATAGCGCTGGCACTGCACGGGATGGCAGAGGAGATCCTGTGATCTCCCCTGCCGGCCTCGGCCCCACGGCCATCGCGGCCCACTGGGCATTTGCCCGGTGTGCCCGATGGCCAGTCCGGGCCTGCCAACAATACACATAAAAGTACACCTGCATTTAAAAGCTAACACTGCATACAAACTCAACCCTGCAAGGATGGACTAATGGTAGTTCTCCAGCTTCTATAGAATTGTGTAAGTTGTACGACAGGTGGGTATATGCCTTTTGGCCTCCTTGCGCTAGAGGGTGAGCAAAAACAAACTCCTGCATCAGGGCCCTGGCTCCATTAGCTCTGCCACTGGTGGACAGTTTGGCTTTCTTGTTAACTAAACAAGCAGATTTATTTCCTTACTATATGTTTAAGGGCCACTCCTCAACTTGCTGAAGTGCTTTCTCTGTGAGGAGTATCCTGTTTTTACCCTAGTCTATAAAATTACAGATTTCTATCAAAAATCTGCTTTTGTTTTTTTAATAAATAAATTATGGAACACTCTCCTACCTGTCAATCAAACAGCCAGGAAGGATTGCTGCCTCCTTCTGTTTGCTCCCCATAGCAAGGAAAAATGTCAGGCGTGCTCTACATCCTCCCCCACAGACCACAGATCTGCGTTTTTGGACCTTATGACCTCCGACCAGTTGCTTTACAGCCCTCAGATCAGATGGGCAGGCGGACAAGTCTGAGCCCAGATTCAGAGGCTCCTCAATAAAAATCCTCTTGTTGGCTTATTCCCTGTGAATAGACTATTTTTCTGTTCCAGGGTCAAGTTGGAGGGTTTGCAAAGGCTTCATAAATTAATTCATTAAACCTGCAGCTTTTGCTAACTCTTTTAAGATATTCCCTCAAGGAACACATGAATGAAAATCAATCCGTGTATTCATTGGGGGAATAAAAGAAAAAAGAAAGAGACTTGCTAAGATCTTACCTATTAATTTTAGAAAAACACAGTATATTCAAAGAGTTAATCCCTTTATGGGATAAATCATTTCAGGACTCAAGGGACTGGGCTTTTCTGGGTCCTAATAGGGGTACAATATATTAATTAATAAATAACCACAGAGCACCCCTTTCATGCCTTCTAAATTCAGCCTGTGAATCTTTATTTGTGGCAGTGTCTTGCTTTGTGACATTACAGAAGGCTCTACAAATATACAAAAATAAGTCCTGCGTTCAAACACCCACTACTCCTGGGCGGCAGCAATACTTGTGCACTATCCCAAATCCCCATGCACATTTAAATAACTAGAGGTTTGTAGTATCACTCCAGTGGCCACAAGAGTATAAGCTCACCTGCCACATCAAGGTAAACCTCTTTTTGCTTCCTTCAGCATCAGGCCCAAAAAATATTTAATGAGACAGAAAGTGGTATTTTACTAAACCCCTTTCAGACTTTCGCAAGTTCACGTTTACTTATTGTTAAGTTAATTAACTTACATTTTTTTGGGGGGTGATCTCTTCTTCCTGGAAGGGTGCATAAAAAATACCATCATCTTCTGAATGTATTAATTCTGAATAGGTAGTAGTTTGCCCCTAAATTAAACTACTAGAACATGTAGGTGGAAGGAAAAATTACCAAAAGAAAATGAATATATTATAATATAACCTTTATTAGAGTGTTACATGTGTGGAGGTGTCTTAGTGATGTGTTAGGCGAGAAGTTTTGGTGGAGGTTTATTTGCCCCCTTACATTGTGGCAGGAGGGGGTGTTTTCCCTGGTGGTCCAGTAAAGCTATTGAGAAGCACCATGGGGACCACGAGGGAGCTCTTACAATGATCTGCACCGATAAAGGGAGGGCCGTTTTAAGGATTTTTGGGTACACAGGCAAAGATGATTTTGGCACCCTCCCCAAAGAAAGCATCTTCACCTGTGTGCCTCTTAACCCCCTTTTGTTTCTTATCCCCTATATTAAATTGCGTACCCGCTGTAGTGTATCTTATCCCCTATTTTTCCCCATTGTGTGTCTTACACCTCCCTCGTGTATCTCTTACAATTCTCCTTTGTGTGTCTTACTCCCCCAGCCCCTTTGTGTGTGTCTCCTTCTCTCCCAGCCCCTTTGTGTATTTTACTCTTTCCAGCTCCTTTGTGTATTTCTTTTTCACCCCAACCTGACTATCTCCCCCAAGCCACTCTGTGTCTCTTTTTCCTCTTCTCCAGCCCCTGTGCATCTCTTTCTCCCCCAGCCCCTTTGTATTTCCACCCCAGGCCCTTCTGTGTGTCTCTTTCACCCCTAGGACCATCTGTGCGTCTTTCTTCCCTCTCATGTCCCTCTGTGTGTCTCTCTCCCCATTAAGGCCCCCTTGTGTGCCACTCTTTCCTCCATGTCCCTTAGTGGTCTTCTCCCCTTCCTGTCCCTTAGTGGTCCCCTCCCTGTCCCTGAGTGGTCCTCTCCCCTTCCTGTCCCTTAGTGATCCCCTTCCTGTCCATTAGTGGTCCTCTTCCCCATCCCTTAGTGTTCCTCTCTCCTCCATGTCCCTTAGTGTTCCTCTCCCCTCCCTCCCCTGTACCTTAGTGTTCCTCTCCACTGTTCCCCTGTCACTTAGTACCTGTACCATGCTCTGCTCCGCTCGGGCTCGATACACTGAGTGTCTGGAAGGAGGGAGCGCTATGCGCTTCCCTCCTACCGGGTCACTCTAAACTAGCGGCCCCCAGGCCGGTGCACCCTAAGGCAGTGGCCTGTGCCGACTTATGGACACGTCGGCCCTGGGAGTAGGGCAGATTAAGGAGATCTATTGCTGACTCAGAGAAAGCCCCCTCACAAGCAGTGCTGGCACCTAGGCCCTAAGTAACCTTTTATGCCACTTTATGGGTAATGCTGCTCTATATACTAGTAAACCAGTGGCTTACCTACCGTGGTCGCAGGGATTGCAGGGGACGCAGCTGCTACTGGGTCCATCACTCCAGGCTGCCCGGCTGCCATGCCACACCCCTGCTGATTTAAAGTACTGCACTGGCCTGCACACTAAGGGGCCCATCATGAGGCCCATAAACTAAGGGCCACTCAGTGGACATTTGTCAGCAGGGGCACAATTGGGAGCTGCTGCCACTTAACAGTGCGACTTGGGGCCCCTTTCTAATCGGCAGCATGGGAAGAAGTAAAAGATAGTCACTTCCTCCCAGACAGACTGGAGCCAGGTGGGAGAGCGAGGAGTATGCAGAGAGGAGGGGGGCTAAGCCAGGCTGGGCCTGGTATGTCTGTATGTCTGTCAGTGTGTGTGTGTATCTAAATATCGGTCAATGTGTGTGTATCTGTGTGTATGTCTGTCAATGTGTGTGTGTGCATCTGTATGTCTGTGAATATATGTGTGTATCTGTCTGTCGATGTGTGTGTGTGTCTTTATGTTTGTCAGTGTGTGTAGTTGTATGTCTTTCAGTGTGTCTCTGTGTGTGTCTGTGTATCTGTATGTGTGTCAGTATGTGTGTCTGTATCTGTATGTGTGTCAGTTTGTGTATCTGTCTGTCTATATCTGTATATGTCAGTGGGTGTATCGTGTGTGTCGGTATCTTTATGTGTGTTAGGTTGTATATCTGTGTATCTGTATCTGTATGTGTTTCAGCATGTGTATCTGTGTGTCAGTGTGTATCTGTATGTCAGTAACTTTTTTGCATCATTCTGGAGTCAATTTTGGTGTTGGGCGCTACCGTATGCCGTCCTTTATTAATCAAACATCCGTGCATCAAAATACTGATGCCAGACCCTTGGAGTCACTATCAATGCTCATGTATGGTTTGTGATGCATGCAGCATTCATTTTGCAGTACCTGTTTAAACTCGGCGTATCGGTGACTCCAGTGTCCTGTTGTGGATTCCTGTGTACCCATCAGTGCATTCTGGGTTACAATGAATCTCTGGTATTTGACATGCTTTGTCTTGACTGTTCCATCCTCTGGTTTCCTTTGACCAGATTCTGTCTCTCATTATTGGGATCCTGTATTTACCCCTGAAGCTTGACTATTCTCTTAATTATTTTGCCTATCTTTGGCATAGCCGTAAGGGCACCTGTCATGCCCCAAATGTGCTAGCAGTTTTAAAAATAGGCTTTTTCCCCTTGTTGAGGCATTAACTGACACGGGAGAGCAGAGAAGACCTCACACAGGAGTTCTTTCTGCTCTTCTAAGCATAGCAACCACAGTGCATATATATATACACAAAACACACACACAGGCACAGATTGGAGAGGGTACAGTCAGGGCCCCACATTCCTGATGTGCACATATATTTGGCAATAAAGCAATTATCGTTACATATATATATATATATATATATATATATATAAATATATATATATATATATATATATATATATATATGTGCCTATGCAGGACTGTATAGTGAAGAGGTGGACCAACAAACACGATATTCAGCTTCCGGCACGCAGCTCCTCTCTCCAACTCTTGCGAGCCCCCGGGTCTCAGAGCATTGCTGTGGGTTACTGTGGCAACCATCCTCATGGCACACAGACCGGAGGCTTGCAAGAGTTGGAGAGATGAGCTGCAGGAAGCTGTAGATGGCCATTGCTAAGCACTCTCTTTACTAGACAGGCAGCAAAAAGCCTGGCAACGTATACAAAGTCATCAGAGTACCAGGGAGTGCTATATCCCCCTCCCTGGCCACAGGTAAGAGGCAGGAAGGGTGAAATAAAATTAATTAATATTAAAAAGAAAACAAAATACTTTTTGCCCAAAGAATATTGCCCCCATCCTAGCCCACATATATACACACACACTAGATCCACTACACAAACCAGTGCACACACACTGCTTCCTCTACACTCACTGCATATGTTACACACACACTCAGCATCCACTCTACACACTCCGCATTCACTCTACACACTTGGGGGGCGTTACCCAGGTTCCAGACCTTGAGCTGTGTAAGTTGCACCAAAATGTCTGATGGCAGCCCTGGGCACAGACACAGACAGACACCAACACATGCAGACACATAGGCAATGTAATGCCTTACAGGTGCACACAGACTTGTACACACAGACACAGACATGTACACACAGACACAGACAGGCATAGACCTTTTAAGCGGTAAACATTTTCTTAAGCAGTTCTTATTTCTTTTCCTTCCAACTATAGCTTATTACTGTAAACTATAACATCATGGTGAATTTATGACCTTTATATATTTAAATATAGCACACAATTATGCATAGGGAAAAATTATAAACAGGCATATGTTATTACAAACAATCTGTGGGCTGTTTACAAAAATATGTAAACAGGAAACTGGCCCAAATTTCCAATAATAGATTTATTTTCCGTTTAGTCTGTATCTTTCATTTCCTGCATTTTTTATATTTTTTAATGCAAAATAAACAATTCTTAAAAATGGTGAGAATGTGTGTATATGTGCATATACTTGACTGGTGTATAGTCGCCATATGGGCAGTCGGAACCTTGGACAAAGCCCCCCACATAACTTCCCCAATAAAACACTGACACTAGGGTATATGGGTCAAATTGTCCACAGCTTTTATTAAATAATTATGATATATATATATATATATATATATATATATATATATATATATATATATAATGATAATAACCATACTACTATAATAATGATTATAATAACTTAACATAGAAAACATGGGTCATTGCCCCATACCCCGCCCTCTCATCCGTATCCTTCAGTTAATATACAAGGCAATGACCCCCATATAAATAACACATAATATATATAAATAACATTCTTCCAACATCATTTCAACATGAACATAACTTAAAGTGCCAAACATAATTAACCATGGCAGGGGTATACCCGGATACCACTACCCACACCAAACATAATTTAACCATGGCAGGGGTATACCCGGATACCCCTACCCCACCAGGTTCTGAGCCCCAGACAGGACTTGAAACCTACCAACTTACCAATCACCACAATTTTTCAATTTCCATCACTCTTCCTAATAGGGAGCCTATTTCCTCTCCTTCAGCTCCCTATCCCGCCACAAGCTCAGACCTTGAACCCTTAAGCCGTCTGAGCTCCCCACCCTGAGGAAACAGCGCCTTATGCAGCTATTCCTGCCAATCCAGAGCCTGAAGGACCCACCCATGTCGGAGAGGCGAACTCCGTCCCTGTGAAAACAACGGGGCAACCCCCGTCCTGATCACCATGCCTCGCCACCATGCCGCCCGCATTACCAACAAAATAGCTACCGCCATTCGGGGAACCGTCCCCGACCACTACCAACATCCTGGGAAGCAGGCCTCCCAATCCTGAAAACCCTTACCAAATCCGTCTTGCCAGCTGACGCTGCGGTACCGGACCCAGATCTCACCCCCACATGTGGGACAAGAAATTCGGGCCGACTCCACGCCAGAGCCTCCGAAACACAGCGTGACACACGTCCCCCATTGACACCCGGTAACCAATTAATGAGTCGCTACCCAGTCCACCGGAAAGCCCAGCTGCTGACCCTCACCTCAAGCTGCAGCCCTCCTCCTGGCCCAGAGAATGACGAATAACCAACTATCCATGCAAGTGTAAAATCAGATTGGTCTGGTATGCCTATTGCAACACACAGGGATGAGGGAGTCTGACTTGTAGTGAAATGACTCAAACTGGATACAGGCAGAAATTGCACCAGATTATCTGCCTAAAATAATGGATTAGTTTGAATCGCACCTGAGATCAGGTGCAGTGGGTCCAGGAGTCAATTCACTCAGAAAGGCTTATTTAAATATATTCTGGTAGTTCAGGAGGAACGCAGCACTTACATATATGGGGTGTATGGCTTTAAATCTGCTAGAGGCAGAGTCAAACTTGCTACACACCAAAAAATATACTTTTAATTCAAAGCTTCACACTGTAAAGGTGATATAGGAAAACAGTATGAGGAACTGTTTCCTATTTGTAGTATAAATTGGCACAATTATATACGGTGTATACGTCTTTAAATCTGTTAGAGACAGAGTAAGGTGAAGTATATACCAAATATTATACTTTATGTCAAAAGATGTAGATCTCATGAAGTAGACATACAGTTTATGTAACTGTATTCTGTGATGCACTATAAAGCCGTATCGCTTTAAGAAAATTAAAAAATATTTAAAAATGATTAAATAGATAGGTAGATAAAATGAATGCAAAGTTTATTAGACATAGTAATTCAATCAGATAAAAACACTGGAAATATATTAAAATAATATTAATATTAAAGATATTAAAAAATATATAAAAAATATGAGCCAGGAACGTATTACAAGGATATTACCAGCAATTTGGCAGTTCTTAAATCGGGTAAACCGCAGGGACCGTCCAGGATGGATATAGATACAGTGTTGCAAAAACTGTAATCTCTGGCTGTCGGCTGTGAGGTTGGCGTGCGTCCCAGACCTCACTCTGGGTGATGCACGCTGTTGGCCGATCGGTCCTCAGATCTTAGGATGTTACACTCTCAATGGAAGGGAGAGGAGAAGGAATCCCTTGCTGCTGGTTCTCAGAATCCTGCGTCCGTATCCTGCTCAGACTGATATGGTCTAACGCGTTTCGTGGGTGTTAGCCCCACTTCACATCTTGTCTCTGGCCCTGTCCCCTCCAACCTCACCGGGGCGAAGCCCGTGACAGAGGGCGCAACACCTGTCGACGCCAGCTCCCCGCCTTACCTCGTTAGAAACCCCCTACGCAGGCTGTAAGTGCCTCCTCCACCCAACCGCTCATGCTAAAACAAACCGCAGACCCCCAGATTGCGCCGACCCATCTCGAAAGGCCGTTAGCCAAGTTCTCAAAGGCGGCAAACGAGGCGGCCTCGGTGTTTCAGCCGCCTCCAGCGGGTGGGTTCGATGGAACCAACGCACACCTGTAATTGCCACCTCGGCCGAAACTGCCCAGTACTTCCACCCCACAAGTCCATCGTATTACAGCCTTAGCATTAGAATCCCATATTCCTTCCAGAGCGCAGAGCTCCGATATACACAGGCCCGGCGAGTCCTCACCGAGGACACCCCAGGACGCACAACGCCCGCGCCCAGTTGCCGAACGATTGCAGCACCTTATTAAACCACCTCCAGCGGCCATATCCTCCTCCACATCTTACTTGACCCCCCCCCCCCCCTCGCCTCGAGGACTAGAAAGCCCACCAACTGAGAACGCCGAAAATTTTAGCAAAACGCACCACCAAGCGCTCGGCCCTGCCCAACCCAAGATGTACCCCCCATCCAGAACCCCCCGTCAGATCATCCTCTTGCCCCTGGCTTCTGCTGATCCCCTCTGCAATACCTGGGCCACCTGCACTTGACCCTGCGTGTGCCTCAACAACTGTCCCTTGCGTCCAGACCGCCCGCGCTCGTCCCCACACACCCCCAGCCCTTAAAGAAGTAAGCAATAACTGCCACTTGCTCAGTAAGTGTGAAAGAGTAGTGCCATATGGGACTCACCGGCCAAGCCCCTCTCCACGGGGCTGCTCCACCCGGTCCATGGGCTCCAGGATGCTCGACATCTGCCGCCTGCACGCCAACCGGGGAGTCCTACCCGATGCAGAAAACGACCATTGGCGGCTCGGAGACCTGTAACGAGAATGAGAAAAACATGGGCAGAGTGCCTGCACCCAGGCTACCCTCCCGTCCTTCCCCTGGAAGCACCTGCCCGCCACCAAGGCCTCCCGTGGTGACTCGACAGTCCTCCTCCGGGTGGAGGGTTTGTGGGGGGGTGGTAGAGCTTGATATCAGCGCGGTACCCACTCCCGCCCACCCGGATGACCAGCCCCCCACTACGTGCCCGGGGGCGCCAGAATGATCCCCCCGCCGAGCTACCGGCTCGAGCCGGACCGGCGCTGCCATGCATATTGAGGAGGGGCCCGTCCACTCCTGCCCCCAGCCGACCTGCCCCTCCTTCCAGCCGCTGCCCCCCAGGCGACCGCCTGTCCCACGCCAAAGTGTGACCTCTAGGGAACACCTGCTGCCGCAGTTCTACTCGGATGCACCCCCTGAGGCGCGGTCCGAGTAACCCGCCTGCCTGCCATCCCCGTAGCACCACGGGCCCCTGCCCGCAACACATCAGAAAAGGAGTGGGGGTGGAGGAGGGGGGTTCGCCAGTCCCTTGCACCAAACCAGGCCGGCTGTAACCGCCGGTTCCGTGGGGGCCCTGGAGCCGAATGGACCACCACGTGCAGTGCTCCCGCCTGGGACCACCCTCCCACTCGGCGGCCCTGTCTCTTACCCAGCTCCTGAGGGCTCGCCGCGGCAGCCCCGCTCCAAGCATGGCCCCCTTTCCGCATGGGGACCATGCTGCCAAATCTCCGGGCTGCCGCCCACGACCGCCGACCCCCCCGAGGCTCCGACCGCGCGCTGGGAGGCAGAGCCTCGACCATGCGCCATCCATGCCTGCCTCCCGGTTTGCAGCCAGCTTCGGCCACCTCGTGACTCTCCTGTCACCCTCACCAGAGCCTCGGCCCGTGCTCCGCCGAGGAGGGAGCCTCCTGGCTTGTGCTGGATGCCTCCATCTGCCGCCATCTTTGCCGCCACCTGCATGCAAGTGAGCTGTTCCGTCTTCCAGTCGGACGGACGACCCACACCGCTGTCCTGGACCCCAGCATCCACTCCGACTCGCCCAACCTGCAGAAAAACAAAAGAAAGAGACACCTACCCGACTCAGCAAGCGCACACCTAAGGTGCACACAAACTCAGCCAGGTAGGTAATTAAAAGTGCTGATTCCAAAATGGCTGTTTATTTAAATAGCCAAACCCCTTACCCACAACCCATCAGTCCTAGCCGCTTCCTCCTAAGCCCGCCTCCTAACCCCTGTCAAGGCCCTTTTCCGCTAAGCTGTGCTTTGGCTACATGGGGCTACAATATAATAATGGTAAGTAGCATGGGAAGGGATGGATAGTATTCTTGAGATCCTGGCAAAATGACAAACAATATGGGAAGCAATGGAAGGGGTTAATAACATGTCATAATGACAAGGTAAATATCGGTTTCATTCGTATTTGGACAGCACTAATACGCTCAAAGGTTGAAATTTTATAGAAGGGCTATAGATAATTTTTATATGCACTATTCAAAGACTGGAGTTTTAAAGGAAAAAGTATCATTCATTGTCATGGTGAAGAGCATACCCCACCATGGAGAGCTTAAACCTAAGCTGTCCTAACAGAGTAAAAAGGGATAGCTGCGTTTTATCAGTATTTAGAATGGCTGGGTTTAAAGCAACTCCTATAGTACACAATAATGTAATGGCAGGCTGGGGTTCGAGGTACAGAGATTAAAATAGTCAAACAAGCTCAGTCGATATACCAGAGAAACACACGGAACAAAGAACGCTCTATAGAAACATAGACTGTGAGTATTGGGCAGACAAGAACCATTTGGCCCATCTAGTCTGCCCAATACTTTCATTAGTCCATGGCCTTATCTTATATCTAGAATCGCCTTATGCCTATCCCACGCATGTTTAACCCCTTAAGGACCAGACTTTTTTTGCGATGTTGTACATTTGCGACCAGGCCTCTTTTTACACTTTTGTGGTGTTTGTGTTTAGCTGTAATTTTCCGCTCTCTCATTTACTGTTCCCATACAAGTTGTATATTGGTTTTTTTTCAGGACAAAAAGGGCTTTCTTTACATACC
The DNA here is from genome assembly GCF_036172605.1 of Pelobates fuscus. Taxonomy (NCBI): domain Eukaryota; kingdom Metazoa; phylum Chordata; class Amphibia; order Anura; family Pelobatidae; genus Pelobates; species Pelobates fuscus. Next base: position 450,854,649 of record NC_086317.1, read on the forward strand.
ATTATTTATATAATCTCATGTAATTTAATTTTAATTTAAAAAAAAAAATGATTTAAAAATTGAAAAAAATTTTAATTTAATTTAATTAATATCAAAATACACCTATTTGACACCTATTTGACCATGTCACAATACACATATTGTGACCATGTGATCGCTCTGTTGAGCGATCACATGGCCCCAGGGGTCCTAATCCGCCATGGGGAGACTGTCTGGGCTGCATCGGGTAAGTACATAAGACCGTTGTGGCGGTTCAGGATCTTCAGCGGTCGGCAACGCTAAAATGCCGATGACGGTCCGGTTAAGGGGTTAAACACCCTCACTGTTTTAAACCCTTTACCTCTTCAGCTGGAAGGCTATTCCATTCATTCACTACCCTCTCAGTAAAGTAATACGTCCGGATAATATTTTTTAACCTTTGCCCCTCTAAGACTATGTCCTCTTGTTGTGGTAGTTTTTCTTCTTTTAAATATAGTCTCCTCCTTTACTGTGTTGACCCTTTATGTATTTAAATGTTTCTATCATATCCCCCCTGTCTCGTCTTTCCTCCAAGCTATACATGTTAAGATCCTTTAACCTTTCCTGGTAAGTTTTATCCTGCAATCCATGAACCAGTTTAGTAGCCCTTCTTTGAACTCTCTCTAAGATATCAATATCCTTCTGAAGATATGGTCTCCAGTACTGTGTACAGTACTCCAAGTGAGGTCTCACCAATGTTCTGTACAATGGCATGAGCACTTCCCTCTTTCTACTGCTAATACCTCTCCCTATACAACCCAGCATTCTGCTAACATTTCCTGCTGCTCTATTACATTGTCTGCCTACCTTTCCTCTATTGGCACTAGGGAATGAAATCTCAACAGGGCAAAGACACAGAGATCTGTAGAAGTATATATAAATCTGGCGCCTATAGCTAGGCCCACATATTTCCTGTGTGCCTAAATCGTGCATGTGCATTGGGACTGGAATGATGTATCATTAGTTACTGTCCGACCGATAACTAAAGCAGGGGCGTCTTAAGACGAAAGGACCATGAAATGTTACAGGGACATCTCATCCTCATAGGAGTGCACGGACCCTGGCTCCACCCACAGTCAGTGAATAATTCAAGGAATAAAATAAAAGATCGTGAACCATCCTCAAAGTGATAGTTTATTACGCGGCCAAGTTGACAGTTAATGTTTTGGTAGGTTTGATAAGGGACAAGCTAGGCCGAAACGTTACCAGTCAACTTGGCGCCATAATAAAGGATCACTTTACGGATGGTGTTGGATATTTCACTCTTTACTGCAAAAGGAAGCGAGGGAGCCACATTATATGACAGAATTGATGGCAGGGTAATGAACTTTAGAGCTTGATCCACCTTGCATCATGGTTGCACCTATACGATGATGAAAAAGCTCTAGAGCTTTTTCAGCATCAGGATAGATGCAACCATGACGCAAGGTGGAACAAAGTGTCACAGGTAATTCTAGACCCAGAAGCAATTACCAAAAATAAATACGGACCTTCCCATATGTCACTCATAAATGATTGTTAAATATGAAGGTAAACATTCAAGTAAAGGAAATTTGGCAAAAGGGATTTTCCTAGTACAGAAGTAAACTCTTCTAGTACAGAAGTAGACTGGACTGACCGAAACTGAAAGCGGGATGTTGAAAACTAGCTGAATCTTTTATTTGCATTTTTTTTTATGTAGCCACAGAGGGTCACTCACCATCAATGAGGAAGTGCAAGGAGCATCGGCAGCCAGAGTTGCTCTTTGCAATAAACGGGGTTATTTGCTAAAGCTTGGGCCAAATTAACATTGTTTATGCTAAATAACAATGTCCTGATTCCGAAATTCAGGCCTCAAATGGACTTGATTTTTTTCTGAATAACAGCTATACCAAACACCACTGAAATCTGGACCCAATGCTTCAATTAAAAGAAATCCAAAATATTTACCAGGTGACAGCACAAGTATGCTATGTAATATAAGTAAGGTTGTTTGGCTTAGTAACACACCATTACTATTATTAGAGTGAGGGGGGTTAGGTAGGTTCCTCAATTTTTTATTTGGGGTAGCTAGCCTATTGGGAACCTCTAGCCACCCAAGAGGAAGAATTTATGTGGATTGACCTGCCATTATTTGAGGAGTGGACAATAGGATGTCCAGCCCCTCCATTGTTAAATTACTCAGAGCCCTTGCCCGCTGTACCTGGTACCCTTTAATGGTGGGATTTAGAGGTTAGAGGTTAGCAGTGGTCTCTCCATTACCACCATTATTTTTTCCAATGCTCCCCTGGTTACCTCAATTATCTCACAGGACTCTTTCCCAAATTAAGTGTTTAGTAGACATGCCCCCAATGCTACATGGCAGGTGGGGGCATAGGGAGGTATTAAACTTTCCTTATAGTAATTTGGGCTTTTCTTGACAACCATATGCTTTTTTTATTTTATTTTTCTTTATTTAATGCACAACATTGCTCCTACATACCTATCCTCACTATTCTGCCGAAGACATCCACCAATTATCCGTTCATTCTAGCACCTCTGATACCCACCTTCAAGGCTTCTCTAGGGCTGGGATGTTTCGTTCATGCTCCATTAGATTCTGATCCAGTCTCCATTCCATCAAAAAATCATTGAAAACTCACTTATTTAGGAAAACATATAAAAAAACTGCTTTCCCTCCTCGCGCCTTGATAGCCCATTTTGTTTCCTTTCCTGCAACTGCATCTCCTAGAAAAAACTAACCCTTTATTGTAAACTATCCTAGCAACCTACTTTCCCTGCACATTAAATACATCCTTCCCTGACCACTTGTGTCAATTTACCTCTCTCTCCCCTAGAATGTAAGCTCATTTGAGCAGAGCCATCAACACCCTCTGTTCATATGTGTCTAACTTGTGTTGTTGCAAATACTTGTCACTTATTATACAATGCTGCGGAATTTGCTTTATCAATAATAATAAAGTAGTGGCCAGCCACAACATAATTAATCCTCGCATTGCTGAATCTTATTTATGTATTTGAGGGAAAAATACTCCTCTACACAGAGAGGGAGCCAATCCCATCAAAACCAGTACCCCCCTTCAGAACAATACATATAAAAGTTTGCAAATAACTGTATCTAAGACACAGCTCAAAAAATAATAAAGTTTTATTAATAGTGAAAAAACTTTAAAAACAAAAAATGTCTATGTACATACACCAGACTGCTTGGCCTGTAGCTATATATGGATAAATACTAGAGCAGGGGTAGGCAACCTTTTAGCAGCACTGTGCCGATATAGGATTGTGATGTCCCGTAGCGTGCCGGTCCTATTTTTTAAAATCGGGGTGTGTATGCTGCTGTATTCTGCTTGTGTTATTTTTACTGTAATTGCTTTGTATCTTTATATTTGTGCGTATATGAGCTATTATATTGTATATGTTCAGGAGTAGTTTGTGGTATCGTGTACCTATGAATGTGGGGGGGGGGGGAATGGGGGTTGCTTGTGGAATTGTGTGTGTGGATGGATATGAGACATTGTGTGTTTGGTGGTGTGTATATGTGTGGGGGCTGTTTGGAGTATTGCAAGTGAGAGGCTTCATGTGGGGTTGTGTGCATGTATGTGGATTGTTAGCGGGTTACGTTTGTGCGGATTGTGTGTATGTTTGTTTGTGGGCTGTTCGTATTATTTGCATGAGGGGAGGGTTATTGTGCATTTCTGTGTATATCTAGCAGTGTGGGTGGCTTCCCTAGGTTCCAGTGGAGACCAGGCTGGCCAGGTACAGGTGAAGGGCAGGAGCTGCAATATCTGCTGTGGGCTGCTCTACCACAGTGTGGATTCCCATTCACAAGTTCTGGGAGGAAGTGATCTGAGGTCACTTCCTCTACGTGCTGCAATAAATAAATAGAGGATTGTCCTTCACCACCTTTTCGTATTAGCAGATATCTGAAGTTTCACTGTGACTCCTGATAGGCCAGAGCCTGTTTGGCTCTAGCAGCCTTGAGTGCCGTGCAAAGACACCTTGAGTGCCGTGCATGGCACTAGTGCCGTAGGTCGCCTACCCCTGTACTAGAGGATACAGAGCTACTGTGCTCAGAGGGCTCGCAACATAGTTACAGTAAATGCAACTGAATACCTAATATGTAACTCCATCTAGTGAGAAGTGTTGTGTTAAGAAATGTTGCAACATAAATAGCATAGCAGCAGTGGATCTAACCAATATCCAGAGATCACAGCATGATAAGTGTCAGCTGTTGTAATAAGCCCAAGTTAGTCTAAATACAGTGAAGTCATAATCATATATATATGGGAAAACAATATTCCCTCTATAACTACTTACTGTACCCAAAGTCCTAAGGGATCCAATAGAGCTAACACATAATCTACTTGCTAATACCAAGTCAAAGCTCTATAAGATAAGTAAATCGAAAGGACAGAAAGATACAGATAACTGAAAATAAAGTAAGAAGTAATATAGAAAAATCTATAGTGCTAACAACTAAATATGGCTATACAAAAAAGAAGACTCAGCCGGCAAAAGAGTCCCTAAATAAATAGCATATTATAGCATAACGGGCTAATACTAAAGCAGTCTACAGAGGTGATAAGAAACCCACAACCCGACGCGCGTTTCGGTGATAAAAATCGCCTTTCTCAAGGGCACAAGTAAACAAAAGATATGCACTTACCCCCCTCTCTCCTTTCACCTCTGTAGACTGCTTTAGTATTAGCCCGTTATGCTATAATATGCTATTTATGTCCGTGAGTGCAGCCTGCATTTTTCTATTTATATATATACGTGGTCTGTCCGGAAAGTATCCAGCTGCGTAATGTGAAAAATAGAAACATGTAAAGATACAGGAAACATTGTACTCAGGACAGTGACGCCTCAGTCCCCTCCAAAGTCGGCACCGTGGAACCTCACACAGTTCTCCCGGCGTCTGTTCTACTGTTCAAAACACTCAAAAACACAAAATCCTTTGTTGGAATCGCCATCAACTTCTGGCCATCAAAGTTCTCGCACTGTCAGTCACCGATTTTTTTTTTTTTTGCATCCCAAACACGTTCAACACTCTCAGGTGTTCTGCTTGTCGCAGGCCTTCCAGAACATGGATCACTTTCAACAGATTCTCGGCCATCTTTGAAGCGTTTGTGCCACACTTTTATTTGTGCTGCACTCGTTGTATCGTCCCAGAAAGCCTTCTGAATCATCTGAATAGTTTCCACGTAGGAATGCTAAAGCTCAGTCATTTTGAATGCGATGGCCACACAGCACACATGCTGACTCAACGGCGTCTTGCGCCTCCCGACTGACAAGTACAATGAAGTCATCATAGTTCACGCATGCGCATTCCAGTCCACTCTCCTTGGCTGCCAGGTTACATCAATGTCGCGCAAACCATTCTCTTCATATTACCAATGGTTGGACTTTTTACAAACAGATCTCGTGTGTATGTATATATATACACACACACACACTTAGCATAATGTCATAATGTTCCAGGCTAATGAATCCCAAATCCAAATTTCAGCGCACAGTGTTTAGTGGGTGCAAGCAGTCCCCTCCGTAACCAGGAAAAGGCTCTTTTCTTATAAACTCCTGCACAGTGATTCCTCTGAAGGCCTCCATAACAGTCTGTACAACTTAATCAGGACTGCAGTTATAATAAGACAAGAGCAAAATAGCCGTTACAAGGTGTTTGAGAATAAACCAAACCAGTAAATTGCTAACATTCTGGATTCAAGTTAGAATTAATCTTAAGCACTCTGTGTCATTTAAATCAGTTGATTAACATGAACAGCAATCTAGTAGACCTAAAGAGTCAGATATTGTATTGCAACATATACTTCAAGAGAAGCAAAGTTTAAAAAAATTAACTCTTAAGCTATTATTTATTTTTATTTTTAATTATCTATAGGCTTATTAATTGTAAATGGGAACTTTTTTTCTGAAAATAGAAATTAACATATTTTTCATTTCCTCCCCTCCCCCTCTTCCCCGCCATCACATCCTTATTCTTGTCAATGTATTTGTAAAAAGCAAGAACTAGTCCCGGAAGCGGAACAAGGAAGAACAAACCTCAGCTATGAAGAAATGACGAGAACACGATGCAATTTGTACAGACTGAACGTAATCGGTGGGAGAAATGCCAGAATTGGACAAGATAAGCCAACTATCTCAAGGTTAAACATTTATATGAAATATGAAATTAGATGAGATCTTGGTACAAAATATGGAACATGGTATTAAATGGTAAAATATTAAATGATACAGCAAATGGGATTATTGGATGAAATATTAATTAATACCGCGTTTGTGATTGTGTTTGGAAATAGTGTAGTTATGGAGTGTAATATGAATTAATATATCGAAAAACCTCTCGAACGCGTGGAGCCGGACCGCCATGCTGATAGTTCTGATACACTACACCCCCTTCAATTACACACAAACACACTACATGCACTACACACCCTTCACTTACACACAAACACACAACATGCACTCTATACGCCCTATATATGCACTGCACACCCTTCACTTACACACAAACACACAACATGCTCTCTATTCTCCCTATATATACACTACACACCCTTCACATACACACAAACACACAACATACACTCTATACGCCCTATATATGCACTACACACCCTTCACTTACACACAAACACACTACATGCACTCTATACGCCCTATATATACACTACACACCCTTCACTACACACAAACACACTACATGCACTCCAGAGGCGGCTCTAGACTTTATGAGGCCTTAGGCGAAATGCAAACATGAGGCCCCACTAACAAAAAAGTGTCACATATACACATTGATGCGCTGTCTACCTGTGTATGTGCCTGAGAGTGTGTCTGACAGAGAGTATCCTTGTGTGTCTGAATGTATGTCTCTGTGAGCATGTTTGCGTTTTTGTCTGAGACCCTTGTGTATGGGGTAGCTGCTTGAAGTGTGTTGTGTGTATAGGGGGGGGGGGGTGATGGTGAGAGGGAGAAGGGGTGCGATGGTGAGAGGGAGAGGGGGTGAGAGGGAGCGGGGGTGCGATGGTGAGAGGGAGCGGGGGTGCGATGGTGAGAGGGAGCGGGGGGTGATGGTAATGTGAGAGGGAGGGGGGTGATGGTAATGTGAGAGGGGGTAATGTGAGAGTGAGGGGGGGTAATGTGAGAGTGAGGGGGGGTAATGTGAGAGTGAGGGGGGTAAAGTGAGAGTGAGGGGGGTAAAGTGAGAGTGAGGGGGTAAAGTGAGAGTGAGAGGGGGTAATGTGAGAGGGGGTGATGTGAGAAGGAGGGGGTGATGGTGAGTGGGGTGAGGCTGAGGGTGGTGACGGAGGGTTATGCTGAGGGTGGTGGGGGGTGATGCTGAGGGTGGTGATGCTGAGGGTGGTGGGGGGGTGATGCTGAGGGTGGCGGGGGGCTGATGCTGAGGGTGGCGGGGGGGTGATGCTGAGGGTGGCGGGGGGGTGATGCTGAGGGTGGCGGGGGGGTGATGCTGAGGGTGGCGGGGGGAGTGATGCTGAGGGTGGTGGGGGTGGTGAGGCTCAGGGTGGTGGGGGGTGATGGTGAGGGTAGGAGGGGTGAGGCTGAGGGTGGTGGGGGGTGATGGTGAGGGTGGGGTGGTGAGGCTGAGGGTGGTGGGGGGTGATGGTGAGGGTGGTGGGGGTGGTGATGCTGAGGGTGGTGAGGGGTGATGAGGCTGTGGGGGGTGAGGGTGAGGGTGGTGGGGGTTGAGGCTGAGGGTGGTGGGGGGTGAGGCTGAGGGTGGGGGGTGATGGTGAGTGAGGCTGAGGGTGGTGGGGGTGATGGTGAGGCTGGTGGGGGGTGATGGTGAGTGAGGCTGAGGGTGGTGATGCTGAGGGGGGGTGAGGCTGAGGGTGGTGGAGGCTGAGGGTGGTGGGGGGTGATGGTGAGGGTGGGGGGGTGAGGCTGAGGGTGGTGGGGGTGAGGCTGAGGGTGGTGGGGGGTGAGGCTGAGGGTGGTGGGTGAGGCTGAGGGTGGTGGGGGGTGAGGCTGAGGGTGGTGGGTGAGGCTGAGGGTGGTGGGGGGTGAGGCTGAGGGTGGTGGGTGAGGCTGAGGGTGGTGGGGGGTGAGGGTGAGGGTGGTGGGGGTGAGGCTGAGGGTGGTAGGAGAGGCTGAGGGTGGTGGGGGGGTGAGGCTGAGGGTGGGGGGTGATGGTGAGTGAGGCTGAGGGTGGTGGGGGTGATGGTGAGGCTGGTGGGGGGTGATGGTGAGTGAGGCTGAGGGTGGTGATGGTGAGGGGGTGAGGCTGAGGGTGGTGGGGGGTGATGGTGAGGGTGGTGGGGGGTGATGGTGAGTGAGTCTGAGGGTGATGGGGTGGTGAGGCTGTGGGGGGTACGGCTGGGGGTGGTGATGGTGGTGGGGGGTGATGGGGAGCCTACCTTTCCCTGGTGGTCCAGTGGGCTCCCTGGTGGTCCGGTGGCCATTACTTCCGGTCTGCAGCTCCGCAGAGCTGCAGACCGTGTAATCTCGCGAGATTTCAGAGCGTTGCCGTGGTAACCCGCGGCAACGCTCTGATTGGCCAATTCTCGCGAGTCACATGGTCTGCAGCTCTGCACACTGCGGAGCTGCAGACCAGTGTCTGCGGTTGCCGGCCTGGCAGCCAGGAGGGGCCTCGCACCCGGCGGCATACCGGGCAAGCCGCCGGGCCCCCTCTTGGTGTCAGGTCCTCGGTCACTGACCGAGGACCTGACACACTCTGCCCACAGGCGGTTTAGGCGGCCGCGAGGCCCCAGCCAGCGCGAGGCCTTAGGCGGCCGCCTAAACCGCCTAATTAGAGAGCCGCCTCTGATGCACTCTATATGCCCTATATATATACTACACACCCATCACTTACACACAAACACACAACATGCGCTCTATACGCCCTATATATACGCTACACACCCTTCACTTACACACAAACACACAACATGCACTCTATACGCCCTATATATACGCTACACCCCCTTCACTTACACACAAACACACTACATGCACTCTATACGCCCTATATATGCACTACACACCCTTCACTTACACACAAACACACTACATGCACTCTATACGCCCTATATATGCACTACACACCCTTCACTTACACACAAACACACTACATGCACTCTATACGCCCTATATATGCACTACACACCCTTCACTTACACACAAACACACTACATGCACTCTATACGCCTTATATAAACGCTACACACCCTTCACTACACACAAACACACAACATGCACTCTATACGCCCTATATATACACTACACACCCTTCACTTACACACAAACACACAACATGCACTCTATACGCCCTATATATACACTACACCCCCTTCACTTACACACAAACACACTACATGCACTCAATACCACCTATAAACACACACTATCCCCATGCACTCACACACAGTACACACACTCTATACCCCCTCACACCACACCCCCTATGCTATCACACACTCTGAACACTCACTACTCTATATCACCTATATTCCCTTATACACACTCTACATCCCCTATGCACACATTATACCCTTATAGACACATTTGTGTTATGGTATCTCACTAATGAGGACACCAGAGACAAGTCACTAGCAAATTCAGTGCATGCTTATGTTGCATAAAGAAATTAAAAAAAAACTACATAGGACATTAACTACTCCACCCAGAGCACTGGATGCTCAAGAGGGTCATCACACTAACATAAACACACCTTTCTGGCCCCACCCCTCATACTGGGCTGCTCTGTCCCTAACTGCCCGGGCTGAATTTTCGTCCCAGTCCGGCTCACAGCCAGAGGAACCTATCTAAAAGAATAAAACTTTAATAAAAATCAATTTATGCAATAAGTCAAGTAGGGGGCTCTGACAGCTCTACTCATGGGAAACTCACTATGTAACATACAACATATTTTGTATGTGAATGTGTTATAGAAACAGGCATGCATTGCTTACAAGACCCTTGCTAATGAGACACTACAAAACCCGGAACATCGCAATACTAGAATGAGTTGTAACAGTACTCTCCTATCCAATTACCCCAACAGTCGCTTTTTATTACTCTTTTAATGGTTCACTGATCTGTCTATTATTTTTGTTATTACTTCAACATACACTAATCCTACATGTAAGGAATTATAATAACAGTTGTAAAATAATAATATACAGCGATTCAAAATATATATAACAGAGCATAACAACCAGAGTATATGTTAACAAACCTTGAACACTATGAAGATTATTTAGCATTGTGAATTGTGAATTCAAGTTGTGAATGTCAATAATAGATGTAATAATAAAAAATCTAAATTAAAAATTAAGATGACTAATTGTCTGATTGTTCTCCAATGCTCGCTAATGCTGCTTTTTTTTTTGTAGACATGGATGTTGGGACAGGTGCTGGATGAAGACAAAGAGGAGCAGATGGTGGTGATCAATTTTCAGACTATGCATTGACGGGTTTAGTTATTGGTATTATTAAAAAGAGTGGGCTTCCCAAAAAAATTAAAAAAAAAAAAATTATAATTTAATTGTAGATCTATAGTGTTTTTATTCAGATTATTGTGCCTTAAAGTCTTTTTCGAGTCTTGAAAATCAATGAGCAAACCAACAGAAGCTGCCAGAATGAAAACTGTACGTCAGCCACTTGTGATGATCTTCCTTGACTCTTTTATGCAAACTTGTGTTCATTATTATTATTGCCATTTAAATAGCGCCAACAGATTCCGTAGTGCTTCATCAATAAGAATATTTCATGTTGGCAAACAACAAAAAGCTCCAGAAGTATATATGCAGAGAAGCAATTAAAATCAAATAGAAACACAATAAAAAGCAAAAAAAATTATAATAATAAGTCCTACGCGTTTCGTCCGATGGGACTTCTTCATCCCTGAAGAAGTCTCATCGAACAAAACGCGTAGGACTTATTTTTATATTTTTGCTTTTTATTGTGTTTCTATTTGACTTTAATTGCTTCTCTGCATATATACTTCTGGAGCTTCTTGCTGTTTGCCAAAGTCTGGATGCCACGCTGGTCGTGGAGACATGCTCTTTTTCATTTGAGATCTTGTAAATGCAATATTGTTAAATACATTTGTATTTTTAATTCCATCTTTACTACATTCTCTCTATTTTGCTATTTTGAATGATCAAGAAGATTCTCTACTGTACGTCCACATTTCCTCACCCCATTCGAGAGGGAGATAAGCCTGATATTTCATCCATTCAGTTAGTCCTCTACCATCCCCTCCCCCACCCCTGTGCCGATTATACTGCACTATATATTTTTATTTTTTTCTAGATATGTTATTTTTGCTAATTATATACAGGTACTTTATATATATTTATTTTTCACTTTATGGTGACATTTTACACAGTTTTCCTTTTTTGTTTTTTTTCTGTTTTTTTGTATATTAGGACATTGGTGTGCTACATTGATGATATCATGGGCATATGTAGTCGTGACCATGGTAAGAATTGTGACGTCTTTTCAGAACTGACACTTGTTATCCAAGACAAGATATAACAGCAGTAACAGTGAAGAGGTTACCATCTTTCTTTAACCTAAAGTATCTTGTATTAGTTTTAAGCCATGGATTACACCTCCCATATTCCTCCCATGTAACAATTAATTCAACATCATTTTGTCTAGATTTTGATTTCATATTACGTTTAACTTTCCATTAACCATAGAATCTGAAAATTGAACCTACGTGGTGAAGGCTAAGACTGAAATGTTGTACGACTGGTAACCCTGCTTCAGAGTTACCAGTCATACAACATTTCTGCCTCAGCGAACTTTGTGTATTAATTTTGTAACTTATGGAAAGTCCTGATTTGCACTGCTGGGCAATATTATATTGGGCTGAGTTGGCCATCTCCCCATGCAGCAGATATCGATGGCTGATATAAGTATTCTCAGAATGAGTTCATTTTAAACATGTTCCGCTACACCCACTGATGAACTATAACAAAAACATATTTGATAATACTTACAGTATTATATGAAAAAGATAGCTATGAGTTGTTTTTCCCTTAAAAAATGTGAGTTAGTTACTATCATTACATTTTTTTTTAAATCTTCTTTTTTATTTCTATAAAACCATTGAAATCAGAGTTTACCTGATTCATGCTTGTATGTAATACTGTCAGATCTTATGCAATTTTTAAGAAATTGTTGAACAGCCTGTTCCTCATTCATTGTTCCTCACTCATTGTGCAACATCAACTGTGTTACATGAAAGGTTAATAACATTTTGTTCTCTAAATGATATCAATAACTTGTGAAATATTCATTTGTAAATCCTTGTGAGTGACACATTCACTTTTTTTTTTTTTTTTTAACTCTTTATTTTTGCAGTGCATATGGTGATAACATTCAGGCACGTGGTACCCCAAAGGCAGTCCACGTGCATAGTTCAAACCAAAGATTATATAACATAGAAAGCATTAGGGTATGGCAGTACAATGCACTATTTTTATATTTAGGAACAGGCGTAAAACATGCTAATTAGGTATATTATAAGATGGCTTTACAGTAGTGTTATCAGTCGCTGCCAACGTTAGGTATTACTATTAGTCCTCGCTGGAGGTCTATGTGAGTTGGTTGCATAACATCACTTGTTATAGTTAAGGTGAACAAGATTGCTGAGGCAGTCTACGAGGCATCAATGGCAATAATGTAGGTAAAGTAACTTAGCTTTAAATGCTCTGATTCGTGTTGGTACACAATATACAGCGTGTGAGTTATCCAAAGCTTAGTAAGTAAACGATAATTGTGCATAGGTAAGTCAGGATTAAACATAGCAGAATAATATGTGAATACATTGAGATGATAACAAAGGCTTAAGTATTGTTAGGAGACACGAGACACGAATTAAGGCATATGAATAAACAGGTTGTTATACTAAACAGTGAGAGTCTGGTCAGCTGCTGGAACGGTCAGGAAACCGGTATCAGACAGTCCCTTTATCGCAGGCACATCACCCAATGCCCCGGTTGGGCACAGCTCTGAGGTTGCCGCTTGCTTGGTTGGTTAGTCGAGTGAAGTTGGTACGGTAAACAAAAAAAAAAAGAAAAATTAAAACCCAGATTAAGACATGCTGCCCATATTCGTGATCTATGAATCGCTCTAGGAAAGACAAGTAGTATATGGGCTAGCAGTGTAGTGATAAAAGAGGCAAAAACGCAAAGTCAAAAGAGACTGGTAACTGGACAGCATCCAGGTGATTTCGGCAGGGGTTAGTCGGTGTCCTCCGGTGATAGAGGGCTGGCAGCGTGGATGACAGAGCTGCGGTAAGATGTGTTGCCGCTATCAGCCTATGCCCTCGTCATGGGTTGGCCTCGGGTGTGGATGTGAGGCGAGACTTAGGTAGTCCATGTAGCCCCATGATCTCTGCTGGTTGTCATCTTGTAGGGGCATCAACGTGAGTAGGTGAATCCATAGCTTTGGTTGGTGCCGAATGGCTGTACCTTGCTGTGCCATGTGGAGTTCAGCTCCAACCCAGCTCCTGCGTGGGTCTGAGTGGGGCCCGCGTCTCAGTTCATGGGCCGGGGCGAGGTTAGTAGGCCTTCTTCGTGCCTGTGGGCGGTCCCATATTACGTGTCGCTTCTGTCCGTATGGTTTGGGCACCTGGGTTGAGCCTCTGCCGGGCCGCCGTGTGTTGCGGTAGCGGCGGGTCTGTTTGCAAGAGCGCCCTGCTCGGGCCGTCTTAGATGCTGGGTGTTGCCGCATCCGCCTGACCTTCTGCGACGGGTCGATGGATTGCAGTCGCTTCGGGGTAGCAGGAGGCCAGGTCGGATTAGATTGGCCCAGTTTAAGCATCAGCTTCCTCCAGAATGTTTCGAAGTGGAGGTTCAGTCGTGCGAGGATATCAGGTTCGTCGATTGGGTCGTCTGCACGTGTCGGATGCGCCATTTTAGGTGGGCCTCCGTTTGTGAACGACGTTCCACTTCTCGGCATATCTGGGAAGGCCGTCCCAGGGTGGACCGGGATAACCCCCGCCGGTCCGAGGGGGGGTAGCAGGGTCGAGTCGTACGGTAAGCAGCTCCAGGACGCCTCCGGGTCAGGGGAGCGGCCGCCTCTCCCGCCCGGCGCACACTAGGCCGCAATGCCGTTTTCGGATCCAGTATGTAGCAGGGTGTCCCACTGTGTGCCCTTCGTCGTGGGCGACCATAGGGCATTCAATTCTGCCGGTTGTGTCGCTTGTGTGGGTCGTTTTTGCCTTTTTTGAAGGAGATTGTGTTGGAGCTCATGTAATGCACGACTCTCCGCCATGATGGTCAGGCCCCGCCCCCCACTTTTTTTATTAATAATAAACATCATTAATAAAAAAAAAGTGAATGTGTCACTCACAAGGATTTACAAATGAATATTTCACAAGTTATTGATATCATTTAGAGAACAAAATGTGATTAACCTTTCATGTAACACAGTTGATGTTGCACAATGAGTCCTGTGAATTTTGTTCTCTGAATGATATCAATAACTTGTGAAATATTCATTTGTAAATCCTTGTGAGTGACACATTCACTTTTTTTTATTAATGATACACATCATTAATAAAAAAAAGTGAATGTGTCACTCACAAGGATTTACAAATGAATATTTCACAAGTTATTGATATCATTTAGAGAACAAAATGTGATTAACCTTTCATGTAACACAGTTGATGTTGCACAATGAGTCCTGTGGAGAATGAATTTTCTTTCTTTTTCTTTTGCATGTACTGCTTGCTTGATACCTTAAAATATTTTTCATCTTTAATAGTTTAATGTCTGCAGCTCAAATGGCACTTCTCAGAAGGCTATAAATGCTACAAAACTTGATATAATTCTAAAACTATAACAGCAGTGTAATTCCATCTAATTTAAATGGCCCAGGCTGAACATTATAGTGCACTAGTTGGGGTCCTTTCTTATTTAATGGAGCAGTACCTAAACTGAGAGTCTTGGAGTGCCCTCAGTTTTTCAGATTACTGGTAAAAGGGACACTCTGGTCATCAATACAACGTAAGTGCTTTTGATAGATTTTAATAGGTTATTGTCTTATATTTATGTTGCATTTTTCCCTTGTTCAAAACTCTTTAGTTTTGCTAAAAAAAACCACATGAATCTGATTGGAAGATAACCAATGAAGCTAAGCCAATGAGAGAGCAGAGTGAGCTGAGCTGTTGAGCCAATCACTGTCCTTTTATAATCTTCTAGAATGTAAGCTCATTTGAGCAGGGCCCTCAACACCTTCTATTCCTGTGTGTCCTTGTTGCAGACAGTGGTGGATCCAGAGCCTGATCTCGGGAGGGGCACTTGCTTAACCCCTTAAGGACACATGACATGTGTGACATGTCATGATTCCCTTTTATTCCAGAAGTTTGGTTCTTAAGGGGTTAAAGATATAATCCAGACACAATAACCACTTGTAACGAGAATATACCCCAACACGCAGGATTCAGCTAAACAGAAGACAACACAGAGGGGAGATACGTCTACCGGACCTTAGAGTGGCCGGACTCAACGTATATAGGAGAAGTACAGCGTCAGGAACCATCCGAGGTCAAGGGCACAAAGAGACAGCGTAAACTAGGACTAGCCGGGGTCTGGTACACAGTAAACAGCAAGCCGGCAAACAGAACAGATAAGGATAAAGAGATAACACAACTGAACACAACAAGCGCTAAAGGGAACTGAAACAGAAACCACGATAGGGCAAGGAGTAAAGGGAGAGGTAAGTTTAAATAGCTTCTAAACTAATGTGATTGGCTCCAATCATATCCACACCCCCAAAAGGTAAGTGTATGGGGAGTGTGGCATGACAGGGGCCAATGGGAGCCTTTTGACAATTTAGGCTCCCACTGTCTCTTTAAGAGCGCGCCCGAGACCCGCGGCGCGCTCTTAGATTCGGACGGGACACGTGACCGCTTCTCGCGGTCACTGCCCGCTTTCCCATTGAAGCCATCGGATGAGCCGCGCGCGGCTCGTGCAGCAGCAGGACCGCGCGCAGCTCGAAGAGAGGACCGCGGCCGGCCCCTGGATAAGGTAAGTAACGCTACAGTACCCCCCCCTGAGGACACGCCCTTCGGGCGGGTAGAGCCAGGCCTGGCAGGAAAACGAGAATGGTAAGAACGCACAAGGCGGGGAGCATGAACAGCATCAGCTGAAATCCAACTGCGCTCCTCAGGCCCATAGCCATTCCAATGCACCAAGTACTGAAGTCGACTCCTAAGGAAACGAGAGTCAAGAATAGAAGAAACTTCGAATTCCTCATGACCCTCCACAGAGACAGGAGGGGGAGGCGGAGTATGCCGGGTATAGCGGTTGCGTATGTAAGGCTTCAACAATGAGGTGTGAAAGACATTAGGAATACGCAAATTCTTAGGAAGACCCAAGGCATAAGAAACAGGATTAACCTTATGCAGAATACGATAAGGACCAATGAAGCGGGGAGCCAATTTCATAGAAGGCACCCGGAAGCGAATATTGAGCGTGGAAAGCAAAACCATGTCCCCCACAACATAAGAAGGAGCCGCTCTGCGACGCTTGTCAGCCTGAGCCTTCTGGCGAGCAACGCTGAACCTGCTCCCAAGTATTACGCAAACCAGCCAAATGCTCATCCAGAACTGGCATGCCCTGTGAGGAGAATGCAGCCGGAAGAACAACGGGATGCTGGCCATAGACAACATAAAAAGGGCTTTTGCCGGAAGAATCATGAGTGGCGTTATTCCAACCAAACTCAGCCCAAGGAAGCAGGTCAGACCAATTGTCCTGATGGTGAGACACAAAACAACGAAGGTACTGCTCCAGAGACTGGTTGGCACGTTCAGCAGCTCCATTAGATTGGGGATGGTAAGCGGAAGAAAATGAGAGAGAAATACCCATTTCCGAACAAAAGGCTTTCCAGAACCTGGAAAAAAATTGGCTACCCCTATCGGACACAATAGATACGGGAATACCATGTAACTGAAATACTTCTCTAGCGAAGATAAGAGCCAGTTCCTTGGATGTGGGCAACTTGTGAAGAGACACAAAGTGAGCCATCTTGGAAAACCGATCTACTATCATCAGGATGACTGTGTTACCATTCGAAGGGGGTAATTCAACAATAAAATCCATGGATAGGTTACACCAGGGTCTCTCGGGAACGGGGAACGGATGCAAAAGCCCACAAGGAACTCTACGAGAAGATTTCATACATGCACAAGTAGTACAAGCACCATATAGTCAGTGACATCCTTGCGTAAGGAACCCCACCAAAAATATCAAGAAACAGCTGACATCGTTTTGGTAATACCAGGATGTCCAGCAGTCTTAGTATCATGATATAATGACAGAATCTCCTGTCTCTCGGTAACATCAACAAACAACTTATTAATAGGCCTCTCGCTAGGTGCCAGGCTTTGTTTCGCCTGTATGGTCTGCAAGAGGGATGAAGAAATAGACAACATAGTAGTAGCTATTATCCTGTCTGGGGGAATGACAGGAGTGACATAAATCTCCTGTTTGTCAGCAGTTTCGAACTGTCTGGACAGAGCTTCTGCTTTAGTGTTGCGATCACCTGGCCTATAGGTGATAATATAATTGAAATGGGACAAAAACAGTGACCACCTAGCCTGCCTAGAAGACAGTCTTTTAGCCTCACTAAGGTAGGATAGGTTCTTGTGATCCGTAAATATGAGGATGGGATCCTTAGTTCCTTCTAACAAATGTCTCCATTCTCTGAGTGCTAAAATAATAGCAAGGAGTTCGCGATTACCCACATCATAATTTTTCTCTGCTTTGGACATTTGTTTAGAAAAGAAGCCACAAGCATGCAATGGCTTTTCAGGTGACTCTCTTTGGGATAAGACAGCACCTACCCCAATATCTGAAGCATTAACTTCAAGAATATAGGGCAGTGAGGGGACAGGATGCTGTAAAATAGGTGCTGAGGCAAACGTAGTCTTAAGAAATTCAAAAGCCTGAAGTGCCTCGGTAGACCAAACACGAGTATTGCCATCCTTTTTTGTCATACGGGTGATAGGCGCTACAATAGAGGAAAAACCTTTAATAAAGCGCCTATAATAGTTAGAGAATCCAAGAAAACGCTGAATGGCTTTCAAACCTTGTGGTAGAGGCCATTCTATGACAGCAGAAAGCTTCTGGGGATTCATACAGAAACCTTTAGCAGAAATCAAATACCCAAAAACTGGACTTCGGATTGGTCAAATAGACACTTTTGCAGTTTACAATAAAGACCATTAGCAAGAAGGGTCTTCAGAACTGTTGTAACATGTCTGTGATGAGTGTGTAAATCTATAGAGTACATTAATATGTCGTCCAAGTACACAAATACAAATGTGTGAATAAAGTCTCTTAGGACGTCATTAATAAATTCTTGAAATACTGCTGGGGCATTACATAGACCAAATGGCATCAGAGTATACTCGTCATGGCCAGATCTAGTGTTGAATGCCGTCTTCCATTCGTGGTCTTTCTTAATACTTATTAAATTGTATGCACCTCTAAGATCCAATTTGGTAAATACAGTAGCATGTTTCAGCCTGTCAAACAATTCTGTAATTAAAGGTATGCATTTTTGATAGTGATTTTATTTAGGCCTATATAATCGATACAGGGTCTTAAATCACCTTCTTTCTTTGATACAAAGAAGAACCCCGCTCCAGCCTGAGAAGAGGATCTCCTAATAAACCCCATTTCTAGTGATTCCTTAATATACTCCTCCATGACACGGTTTTCTTGAACAGATAAAGGGTACACCCTGCCCTTTGGAGGTATAGTGCCAGGCAATAAATCGATAGCACAATCATAGGGTCTGTGAGGGGGTAATTTGTCAGCCTCCCTTTTATCGAAGACAGTCTTGAAAAATAAGTATTGAAAAAAAAAATTCAAGAAACCACTGTGGTACTCCGCAGATGTGGCCAAAATAGTAAAAAACAAAAAGTTAGCATTTAGTAATTATAAAAAAAACCAGAGTGAGGAAGACAGAATGACCTATAAGATTAGGCAGAAAGAGGCTAAGCAAGTTATAAGAGCTTCCAAATCACACACAGAAGAGAAAATAGCACAGTCAGTAAAAAAGGGGGACAAAACTTTTTTTAGATACATAAATGAGAAAAGAAAAGTAAAACAAGGATTAGTTAGATTAAAAACAAAAGAAGGAAGATATGTAGATGAGGATAAAGGTCTAGCTGACTGCCTCAATTAATATTTTTGTTCGGTATTTACAGCTGAAAATGAAGGAAAGGGACCTCCGTTAAAAAAAAGGATAAATGAGTCATTTATTACACGTGAGTTTACAGAGGAAGAGGTTCTATTTCAACTGTCAAAAGTAAAGACAAATAAGTCAATGGGACCTGATGGAATACACCCAAAGCTATTAAAAGAGCTTAGTGGTGTACTAGCAAAACCATTAACACATTTATTTAACCAATCATTGTTAACAGGAGTAGTCCCAGAAGATTGGAAGTTAGCGAATGTTGTGCCCATTCACAAGAAAGGTAATAGGGAGGAGTCAGGCAACTATAGGCCAGTAAGCCTTACTTCAGTAGTGGGGAAAGTGATGAAAACCATGTTAAAGGATAGGATTGTTGAACATCTAAAAACACATGGATTTCAAGATCAGAGACAACATGGGTTTACTTCAGGGAGATCATGCCAAACTAATCTTATTGATTTTTTTGATTGGGTAACTAAAATTATAGATCAGGGTGGTGCAGTAGACATTGCTTACCTAGATTTCAGTAAGGCTTTTGACACTGTTGCACATAGAAGGCTTATCAATAAACTGCAATCTTTGAGTTTGGATTCCAATATTGTTGAATGGGTAAGGCAGTGGCCAGGGGCGGACTGAGAACCCTCAGGGCCCACGGGCAAAATAAATCAAGGGCCCCCTTACAGGCCCCACCTATACTCCGCAGCAAGCGCCACCCATGTCCCGCCTCCATGCACCGCCTCCAGCCACACCCTACACAATCTTTAGACACAAGGAACAAAAGTGCACTAATCCCTTCAAGGCCCCAGTAGAGACTACAATTGAGGGCTAATGGGCCATGGAGGGGGGTCTTTCTAGCAGAGGCTATCTCAGTGTCCTTTAGAGAGTGTGTTAGAAAGAATCCCCTCCAGGCCCTATTAGAGACTACAATGGAGTCTAATAGGCTTGGAAGGGGGTCTTTCTAACAGAGGCCATCTCAGTGTCCCTGCTGGAAACAGTCACCTCCAGGCCCCAGTAGAGACTACAATTGAGGGCTAATGGGCCATGGAGGGGGGGGGGAGCATTCTAGCAGAGGCTATCTCAGTGTCCTTTAGAGAGTGTGTTAGAAATAATTTCCTCCAGGTCCCATTAGAGACTACAATGGAGTCTAATGGGGCCTGGAGGGGGGTCTTCAACACTCTGGTTCCTATTCACAATATAGCAACACAACATAGCTCGCTGATACCTAGGCCAAGTTGGCTCCTCTTACCTTAATTACTGTTTCTGGCTGGCAGTCTGTGGGCTTGCTGGAAGGCTGTGGGCTTACTGGTTGCGGCTGGCAGGCTGTGGGCTTGCTGGCTACTGCCGGCAGGCTGTGGGCTTGCTGGCTGCGGCTGGCAGGCTGTGGCTTGCTGGCTGTGGCTTGCTGGCTGGCAGGCTGTGGCTTGCTGGCTGTGGTTGGCAGGCTGTGGGCTTGCTGGCTGTAAGCCTAACTGGTGGCCTGTGGGCTGGCTGGCTGGCTACTGGCCAGCCTGTGGGCTGGCTGGCTGGCTGGCTGGCCTGTGGGCTGGCTGGCTTGCTGGCTACTGGGGCACTTGTAGATTATTTAAAGAAATAATCCATGCACAATAACCACTACTGCTCTGTGTAGTCATTATGGTGCCAGGAGGGCCGGGCCCCCCTCCCAGAGTAAGTAGTCAAACCGTTTAAGAACAGTTTGACAACTTACCTGGGGTCTGCTGGGATATGAGGCTGTAGTAGGGTATAGGAGCAGTGGTGCAATGTGTAAGGGGTGCAGTGTGTGTGAAAGGTTCAGTGTGTGTGAGTGGGTGTAGTGTGTGAATATGTAGGGTGTGTGGGGCAATGTGTGTATGGGGGGCTGTGTGTGTATGGGTGGGCAGTGTATGTGTGTGTGTGAGGCAATGTGTGTAAATGTGTATGGTGTGTGTGGGGGCAGTGTGTGTGTGTATGGGGGCAGTGTGTGAATGTGTATGGTGTGTGGGGGCAGTGTGTTTATGGGGCTAGAGTTCACTCTCACCACTGCGACCACCAGGAATCCCTGGTGGTCACAGTGTTGAGAGTGAACTCTAGCCCGTAGCTCCAGGGCTAGAGTTTACTCTCGCAAGAGCCGTAACGTTGCCGTGGTAACCGCGGCAACGATCTGTGCTCGCGCAAGAAGGACCCAGAGGAGCTGCAGGCTGAGCTCCCGGGTCCTCTCTTCCTCCCTCCCCTGCCGGCTGCCCGCACGGTGCCTGCGGACAGGGGAGGGGGCAATTGCCCTCCTCTTACTCCCCCCTCCCCCTCTTCTTACCCCCTTCTTACTCCCACCCTCTTCTTACTCACTCTCTTCTTACCCCCCTTCTTACTCTCCCCCTCTTCTTACTCCCCCCTCCCCCTCTTCTTACTCCCACCTCTTCTAACTCCTCCCTCTTCTTACTCCCCCTCTTCTTACCCCCCCTCCCCCTCTTCTTACCCCGCTCCCCACTCTTCTTACTCCCCCCTTCCTCTTTTTACTCCCCCCTCCCCCTCTTCTTACTCCCCCCTCCCCCTCTTCTTACCCCCTTCTTACTCCCCCCCTCTCTTCTTACCCCCCTCCCCCCTCTTCTTACTCCCCCTCCCTCTCTTCTTACTCCCCCCTCTTCTTACTCTTCTCTCCCCCTCTTCTTACCCCTTCTTACTCCCCCTCTCTTCTTACCCCCCTCCCCACTCTTCTTACTCCCCCTCCCTCTCTTCTTACTCCCCCTCCCTCTCTTTTAACCCACCTCCCTCTCTCTTCTTACCCACCCTCCCTCTCTTCTTACCCCCCCTCTCTCTCTTTTTACCCCCCTCTCTCTCTTTTTACCCCCCTCCATCTCTCTTTTTACCCCCTCCCTCTTTACCCCCCTCCCTCCCTCTCTCTTTTTACCCCTCCCTCTTTACCCCCTTCCCTCTTTACCCCCTTCCCTCTCTCTTTTTACACCCCCCTCTCTATTTTTACCCCCTCTCTCTTTTTACACCCCTCCCACTCTCTTTTTAACCCCCCCTCCCACTCTCTTTTTAACCCCCCCCCACTCTCTTTTTAACCCCCCTCTCTCTTTTTACCCCCCTCCCACTCTTTTTACCCCCTCTCTCTTTTTACCCCCCTCCCACTCTCTTTTTAACCCCCCTCCCACTCTCTTTTTAACACCCCCCACTCTCTTTTTAACCCCCCTCCCACTCTCTTTTTAACCCCCCCACCCCACTCTCTTTTTAACCCCCCACTCTCTTTTTAAACCCCCCCTCCCACTCTCTTTTTAACCCCCCCACCCCACTCTCTTTTTAACCCCCCCACTCTCTTTTTAAACCCCCCCTCCCACTCTCTTTTTAACCCCCCCTCCCACTCTCTTTTTAACACCCCCCCTCACACTCTCTTTTTAACTCCCCCCCTCACACTCTCTTTTTAACACCCCCCTCCCCCCCCTCCCACTCTCTTTTGACCCCCTCCCCTGTAGCGTGGCCGAGCTGCTGTGCGGTCCGCGGTGCCCGGCCGGAGTGATAGGAAGGTGCACACTGAGTGTGCACCTTCCTGTCAGTCCGGCCGGGTACAGGAAACAGAAACTCCTGTTCCGCGCGGAACAGAAGTTTCTGTTTCCTGTACCCGGCCGGACTGACAGGAAGGTGCACACTGAGCACCTTCCTATCACTCCGGCCGGGCACCGCGGACCGCACAGCTACAGGGGAGGGGAGGTGAGAAGCTGCAGCCACCTGAGGCTCTTAAGAGAGCGCTCAGGCGGCTGCAGCATTTAAAGGGGCGGCCGGGCCCCCTGATGGCGGGCCACCCTCCCGGCCGGGCCCTCGGACCATGTCCGAAGTGCCCGACCGGTCAGTCCGCCCCTGGCAGTGGCTGAGTGACAGGCAACAGAGGGTTGTAGTCAATGGAGTATATTCGAAGCTTGGGCTTGTCACCAGTGGGGTACCTCAGGGATCTGTACTTGGACCCATTCTCTTTAATATTTTTATTAGTGATATTGCAGAAGGTCTTGATGGTAAGGTGTGTCTTTTTGCGGATGATACTAAGATATGTAACAGGGTTGATGTTCCAGGAGGGGTAAGTCAAATAGCAAATGATTTAGGTAAACTAGAAAAATGGTCAGAGTTGTGGCAACTGACATTTAATGTGGATAAGTGCAAGATAATGCATCTTGGACGTAAAAACCCAAGGGCAGAGTACAGAATATTTGATAGAGTCCTAACCTCAACATCTGAGGAAAGGGATTTAGGGGTGATTATTTCTGATGACTTAAAGGTAGGTAGACAATGTAACAGAGCAGCAGGAAATGCTAGCAGAATGCTTGGTTGTATAGGGAGAGGTATTAGTAGTAGAAAGAGGGAAGTGCTCATGCCATTGTACAGAACACTGGTGAGACCTCACTTGGAGTACTGTACACAGTACTGGAGACCATATCTTCTGAAGGATATTGATACCTTAGAGAGAGTTCAAAGAATGGCTACTAAACTGGTTCATGGATTGCAGGATAAAACTTACCAGGAAAGGTTAAAGGATCTTAACATGTATAGCTTGGAGGAAAGACGAGACAGGGGGGATATGATAGAAACATTTAAATACATAAAGGGAATCAACACAGTAAAGGAGGAGACTATATTTAAAAGAAGAAAAACTACCACAACAAGAGGACATAGTCTTAAATTAGAGGGACAAAGGTTTAAAAATAATATCAGGAAGTATTGCTTTACTGAGAGGGTAGTGGATGCATGGAATAGCCTTCCAGCTGAAGTGGTAGAGGTTAACACAGTAAAGGAGTTTAAGCATGCGTGGGATAGGCATAAGGCTATCCTAACTAGAAGATAAGGCCAGGGACTAATGAAAGTATTTAGAAAACTGGGCAGACTTGATGGGCCGAATGGTTCTTATCTGCCGTCACATTCTATGTTTCTATGTTTATATGGTATAACCGTAGACAAAGGAGGAGTGGTAGGAACAGTAATAGAATTCAAAGGGGTGACTTCAATAGTGCAAGACCCGTGACAGGCTTCGCTCCATGATTTTATTTGCCCTGACTCCCAATCGAAAATGGGATTGTGAGTACGTAACCATGGGTACTCTAACACGATGTGAGTAGAGGGAGATGTGATGACCTGGAAACGAATGGTTTCAAACCCCTGTATACATGTGTAACGGTACCGTTTCATGAGTAACAACTGGGGAACTTAATGGTCTACCATCTATGGCCTCAACAGCCAAGGGTATCTCCTTCTCTATGATGGGAATGTTATTTTTCTTAACAAAACCCGAGTCCATGAAATTATCATCTGCCCCTGAGTCAACTAGGGCTTGTATGTGTTCAGATATGCAACGCTCTCCCATATACAAAGAAACAGAGAGAAGCAAACGGTTAGGAGGCATAGATATCACACCCAAGGCCATTCCCCTATAAGGTCTTAGGTGTGAGTCTCCCGGAAGCACATTCTTTTATCAAATGGTCTCTCCCACCACAGTATAGGCAGAGTCCGTCCTTTCTCCTAAGTAATTTTTCAGTATCCGAGAGTTTTGCAACCCCCAATTGCATGGGTTCCTCCTCAGATACTTTAACACTCTCAGGTTTATCAACTCTGGGGTTAATAGGTGTAACCAGACGTCTATTCCTGTTCTTAGTATAGAGCCTGTCACAAATCCTATTATCTATATCAATGAGGTAGTCAATAAGGTCCTCTAATGGACTAGGAAGCTCCCTTGCTGCTACCTCATCCAATATAGTGTCAGATAAACCTTCCATGAACGCAGTAGTTAACCCATTATTGGTTCAATCTACCTGTGAAGCAAGGGTACGAAACTGAATAGCATAATCAGCCACAGACCTAAAACCCTGTTTGATTCTCATTAATGCTCTAGCGGCATTCTTTGACCTTTTTGTTGTGTCAAAAGTTCTACGAAAAGCCGTAAGAAAACTATTGAAATTATGCACCATAGGTCCATTAGCCTCCCAAATAGGATTTGCCCACTCAAGTGCTTTATCGGTAAGTTGGTGCATAAGAAACCCCACTTTAGACCTATCTGTGGGAAAGGAACATGGATACATCTCAAAGTGGAATTCTATTTGATTAACAAAACCTCTGCATGTCTTAGATTCCCCTCCATACCTAGGAGGAGGTGTTAAATGGACCGAAGTATTAGGCAAAGTAGATACTTCAGGAGGAAGGGGTGTAGGTGTGGTTGCTGGAATAGTTCTAGAAAAGAACGTCTGGAGAGCCTGGGCTATCTGATCCATACGGTGATCCTGCTCTAGAAATCTAGCCTCATGAGAAGCCATCTGCTGGGCTAAATCTGCAGGGTCCATGGCCCTATCGTAATGTAACGAGAATATACCCCAACACGCAGGATTCAGCTAAACAGAAGACAGCACAGAGGGGAGATACGTCTACCGGACCTTAGAGTGGCTGGACTCGACGTATACGATCCGAGGTCAAGGGCACAAAGAGACAGCGTAAACTAGGACTAGCCGGGGTCTGGTAAACAGCAAGCCGGCAAACAGAACAGATAAGGATAAAGAGATAAAGTACCGTATATACTCGAGTATAAGACGAGTTTTTCAGCACATTTTTTGTGCTGAAAAACCCCCACTCGTCTTATACTCGAGTCAGTTGTCTGTATTATGGCAATTTACATTGCCATAATACAGACAAGGACCGGGGGCTGTCAGGAAGCTGTAACTTACCTTCACAGCAGCTCCTGTCAGCTCCCTTCTCTCTTCTCCGGTGCGTGCAGCTCCCAGGTCAGCTCACTCTGCAACTCTCGCGAGAGCCGCGGGGTCAGAGCGTTGCCACAGGTTACCGTGGCAACGCTCCGTGCGGCCGCGAGAGTTGCAGAGTGAGCTGACCTGGGAGCTGCACGCACCGGAGAAGAGAGAAGGGAGCTGACAGGAGCTGCTGTGAAGGTAAGTTACAGCTTCCTGACAGCCCCCGGTCCTTGTCTGTATTATGGCAATGTAAATTGCCATAATACAGACAACTGACTCGAGTATAAGACGAGTGGGGGTTTTTCAGGAGCTGACAGGAGCTGCTGTGAAGGTAAGTAACAGCTTCCTGACAGCCCCCTCCTACAGCCCATCCACTGGACCACCAGGGAGTGAGAAAAAATAAAAATATTAATAATCAAACAAATAATAATAATAAAAAAAAATATTAAAATAATAAAAAAAATACAATTAATAATAAAAGAAAAAAAATAGTTACCTAAAAAAAATAATAACATTAAAAAAAATATTAAAATAATAATTAATTAAAAAAATGCCCACCCCCACCAATGCTCTGCACTCACACACACACACTGCACTCACATATACACACACTGCATTCATACACACACTGTACTGCATTCATTCTAAACACACTGCATTCATACACACTACACTCATACATACACACTGCACTCATATACACACTGCACTCATATACACACACTGCACTGCATTCATTATACACACACTGCATACACACTGCACTCACACACACTGCACTCACACATACACACACTGCATTCATACACACACTGCACTGCATTCATACACACTGCACTCATACATACACACTGCACTCATATACACACACTGCACTGCATTCATTATACACACACTGCACTCATACACACACACACTGCACTCATACACACACTGCATACACACTGCACTCATACACACACTGCATACACACTGCACTCATTATATACACACTGCATTCATACACACACTGCATTCATACACACACTGCATTCATACACACACACACACTGCACACACACTGCACTCATACACACACACTGCACTCATACACACACACTGCACTCATACACACACACACACACACTGCACTCATACACACACTGCACTGCATTCATTATACACACACTGCATTCATTATACACACACTGCACTCATACACACACACTGCACTCCATTCATTATATACACACTGCACTCATATACACACACACTGCATTCATATACACACTGCATTCATTATATACACACACTGTTAATAAATATTCAGTTAATATAATTTTTTTAGGATCTAATTTTATTTAGAAATGTACCAGTAGCTGCTGCATTTCCCACCCTAGTCTTATACTCGAGTCAATAAGTTTTCCCAGTTTTTTGGGGTAAAATTAGGGGCCTCGGCTTATATTCGGGTCGGCTTATACTCGAGTATATACGGTAGTCAGAAACAAAGCCAAGGTCAAAACGAAGGAACACAACTGAACACAACAAGCGCTAAAGGGAACTGAAACAGAAACTACGATAGGGCAGGGAGTAAAGGGAGAGGTAAGTTTAAATAGCTTCTAAACTAATGTGATTGGCTCCAATCATATCCACACCCCCAAAAGGTAAGTGTATGGGGAGTGTGGCATGACAGGGGCCAATGGGAGCATTTTGACAATTTAGGCTCCCACTGTCTCTTTAAGAGCACGCCCGAGACCCGCGGCGCGCTCTTAGATTCGGGCGGGACACGTGACCGCTTCTCGCGGTCACTGCCCGCCTTCCCACTGAACCCATCGGATGAGCCGCGCGCGGCTCGTGCAGCAGCAGGACCGCGTGCGGCTCGAAGAAAGGACCGCGGCCGGCCCCTGGATAAGGTAAGTAACGCTACACCACTACAGCTCAGTGTTTAAGAACAGTTTGACAACTTACCTGAGGTCTGCTGGGAAATGGGGCTGTAGTAAGGCATAGGAGCAGTGGTGTGTGTGAGTGGTGCAATGTGTGAGGGGTGTGTGTGAGGGGGAGAGTGTGTGAGCAGTGTGTGTGAAGGTTGCAGTGTGTGAGTGAGGGCGGCACTATATGTCAGCTGTGCAGTGTGTGTGTGTTAGGGGGCAGTGTATGTGTGGGTCAGTATTTGTGTGTGACATTTGCAGTGTGTGTGTGTGAGGATTGCAGTGTATGTGTGAGTGTGGGGCAATGTGTGTGTATTGGGGCAGTGTGTGTGTATGGGGGGTAGTGTGTATATGGAGGCAGTGTGTGTGTATGGGGGCAGTTTGTGTATGGGGGCAGTGTATGTGTATGTGGGGCAGTTTGTGTATGGGGGCAGTGTGTGTGTATGGGAGCAGTGTATGTGTATGGGGGGCAGTGTGTGTATGGGAGCAGTGTGTGTGTGTATGGGGGCAGTGTGTGTGTATGGAGGACAATGTGTGTGTGTATGGGGGCAGTGTATGTGTATGTGGGGCAGTGTATGTGTATGTAGGCAATGTGTGTATGGGGGCAGTGTATGTGTGTGTGTGGGGGGGGGGATGGGGAGCGCAATGTGTGTGTGATATTTTTAAAAAGCCCCCTACCCTTCTCCTCACACACATTGCCCCCCCCCCACACACACACTGCTCCCATACATACACATTAATAAAATTGAAAAAAAAAACACATATTATAAAAAAGCCCCCCTACCCTTCTTATACATATATTTTTTTAAATTTAATTAAAACAAATATTCTTTATGTCCTTCTTACCTTTACTGAGAGGAGGGGGGACATTTCTCCATCCCTGGTGGTCCGGTGGGAAATCCCTGGTGGTCCCAGTGGTGAGAGTGAACTCTAGCCCGCAGCTCCACACTGAGTAAATCGCACTTATTTGACACTGGACGTCCAGCGTCAAATAAGACCCCAAAAGGAAAGCATTGAGTAATGCTTTCCTACAGGCAGGTTTAAATGCGCGTGCGCGCCTCTGCCCGCTCATGCGTATTCGGCTCCACTCTGGAGCTGACGAAAATGGAGGAGGAGAGGTCACCAGTGTGGAGAGAGCCCGGCGCTGGATTAGGTAAGCAAATAAATGATTAATTGACCATTTATTCACGACGGAATGTGGCCCTAGTTACCATTTTGTGTGACTAGGGGTCTATAGCATTAGGAATACATATTTGTATTCCTAACGATATAGTGTTCCTTTAAATTGTGTGAAACTTCAGGAATGCACCCAGCTCACTTCATTTATTGAAGTGGTCTTGGTGCACTGTCCCTGTCCTTCCAAGCCTGCATTAGAGGAACTGCAATGTCTACATTGCAGGGGTAAGAAAGCCTCCAGTGACTGTCTTGTATAACATTGCAGTTCCTCTAATGCAGGGTTAGAAGGATAGGGACAGTGCACCAAGACCACTTCAATGAGATGAAGTGATCTGGGTGCATTTAGTGTCACATTAAGCACTTCCTTAAAACAAAACAAATAATACATTCCCTTACTTGTCATGGTGGGCGTCAGGTGCTGTAGTGGGTTGACAGTGGTTGTAGTATGATGACAAGGTTTACTGGGGTGACAAAAACTGTGGTGGGCTATACTGGGGTGACACAGACAAGGTCTGTAGTGGAGTGGTGGGGTTGCAGGGTTTTGGTGGGGTAACCGGAGCTGTAGTGGGCTGTCAGGGGCAATACTTGGGTGACACAGATAGTGTGTTGGGTTGGCGGGCTGTATTAAAGTTTTTTCCCCTTTACTGAGGCTTACCATGGACCAGGAAGGGGGGGAATTTGGTTCCCTGGTGGTCCTGCGGGAGGTGCAGACATCCCCAGTGTGCAGACAACTCATTATGTATCAGAGCATTGCCATGGTAACCTGCGGCAAAGCTCAGAAATAGAGTACAGGTGAGGGAGAGCTTCTTTCTATTCAGCGAGGCCATGCAAGCCACACAAAGGAGGAGAACGGGCTGGCGGTCTTTGATCTCCTTACCAGCCATGCTGCCCTTCTCCTGCCTTCCGGTGGCCTTGTGGTAAAACCGGCCTGGATGCTGTTTTCTGTAAGCGTTAGAGAAGTGTGGGGGCATTTGTTCTCCAGGCTTAGTTCGACCCGGTGTATGTGTTATGAAATGATCTGCTCTGAGCTATGAGTCAATAAAGTGTCATTGTTTGCTTATTTTGATTGTTGGTTGTTTATTTTTTTTTTTGTAAATATAATTTTTATTAACGTATTTTCAATGATTTTACAATACGAGGTATGCAAGAGGGAACAGGACTCGCAGGTCCCTGGAAACAGTAACAAATAATAATCGCTGGTGGGCTCGCAGTCCCCAATAATACTATAGAGACTCACAGGTCTCTTACTTTTTTGATCGACATGTTTAGAGTCGTTTTTCATTAGTTGTCTCGATGGTGAGACTCGCAAGTCTCTCACTGTACTAGACGTTCGTGGATGCGCAGATCCAGTTGGTGACAATTACAGCTTCAGGTATGTATAATGTACAAGAGCCCTGGGGCACTTGGTTAGTGTCGTGGATGGATATCCTTAGCTTTCTGTCGTGATCTTTAACATCCTAGCATTCTAAGGTTCTACCCCCTTCTTCCTTAACAGTAGATAGTTGTATTTAGTAGGTCATGTCTCAGCTGGGTTAGCCGGGTGAGTTCCACTTTATGTCATACCCTTAGTCCAAGCTCGTTAGTCCACTTCAGTGACTGACCCGTGTGTCTCTTTTTGTAAGTGTGGAGGGTGTCTCTGTCCATTATCTCTATCGTGTGTTTAATGTGTTTTCAGCCTTGTCTTAGCGGTTGGTGTCCGTGTTCCACCTCGCCATGTTAGTGTGGCGTTGGTGGCCTACGTCTTCATGGTGAGCCGTGGTGTGTTTGGTACCCTCCACTGATATGCATCCTTAAATGTGCCATACAGCACCCTGTCTTGGTTATGTGTGATAGTGCTGTCGTCGGGCTATTGTACGTCCCTGGGTCGGTTTCGTGTCTTGGTTTTGTGGGGGTGTAGCTGAGTACGGGAGGTTGGGTTTCCCTGTCTAGGACGGTCTGTTTGTCTCCGTCAGATCGGGCCTTCGGTTCGTCCAGGGTAGTCCCCCGTCCCTTTCTCTGAGTCTCTAAGGGTGCAGTCACTAAGTGTCCATGGCGTTGCTGGTGGTCTCGGGGGTGTCTTTGTGTCGGGTAGCATTGACCTTCGGTGTGTGCATACTGTTAAGTGGGGTCTGTCGGTGTTTTCTCTGTAGGATTGGGGGAAGGGTAGGTAGGTGGGGGTGGGGTGGTCCGGTCCGTCGTCAGTCATCAGTCCTCCGTCTCCCTGGGTGTTTAATTCCCGTTTTTAGGTTGGGTGCTGGAGGTGAGCGTCGGTGGTTATCCTGAGGTCTCGTTGGAATTTCGGTTTCGCTGTCTCTAGGATCCAGTATGTCCATATGTCTGTGTATGTCGTCGGGGCATTGTTCGTCGTCAGTGTGAGTTCCTCTATTATCCTTAGTTCCTCCATTTGGTTGAACCAGGACAGCAGTGATGGTGTCACAGGTTTCTTCCAGAATTGGGGGAGTACTCGTTTGGCTACATTTAGTATCCTGATGGTCATGGATTTTTTATATTTTGAGTGGGGAACTGGTGTATGGTGTAGGAGCATCGCGGCCGGTTCCAGGGGGGGTGGTCGTTCTGTGAACTTCCCTAGCATTTTGTGTATGCCCCGCCAGTATGGGGTGATCAGTGCGCAGTCCCACCATATATGTTTCAGTGTGCCTTCCTCTCTTTCGCATCTCCAGCACAGACTGGATAGGCTTGGGTTCATTCGGTGTAGGAGATGCGGTGTTTTATACCAGTACGTCAGGAGTTTGTAGGCCGTTTCCTGCGTTTTACTATGTGTGGAGCAGTGGTGTGTTAGGTAACATATCGATTCCCATTCCCCTTCCGTGAGTGTGATTCCTAGGGCTGTTTCCCATTTACCCATGAAACGGGGTGGATCGGTCGGGAGTTCCGACTGTAGCATGGAGTACAGAGAGGATATCCCGTGTGGGAGTGGGTCCGGTTGTGCGCTGATCCTTTCTATTGTGGTATATTCCCTGCCAAGCGCTGACCCCTGTGGCAGGGTGTGAATGTAGGCTAAGAGTTGGGCATAGCGAAAGCGGTGCATGAAGGTGGGGGGCGTGTCTTCTAGCATATCTGTAAGCTGTTTGCAAACCCCACTCTGTAGAGTGTGGTGTAGGCGCGGGGATGTGCTCGGGATGATGTTTCTGAGAGCCCGTGGGTCTAGACCTGGGGGAAAATCTTCGTTATGTGTCAGCGGCATAAGGGGGGAGGGGTATGGTGACAAGTTCCCCTGTCGTTTGGCCTTCCGCCATACTCCCAGAGTGTTTTTCGTATATACGGACATGGTGTGTCCGTCCGTCTGTTCGCGTCTCCATGGAAGTCCCGCGATCGGTCTACCTGCCTCCATCTCTTCTGCCGTTTTCCACAGTTTGTGGACCCCTTCCTTGGACCATTCTACAACCCTCTGTAGGTGTGTGGCCATATAATAAAGTCGAAAATCTGGGAGGGCCAGTCCCCCTTTGTCTTTGGGTCTGGTCAGTATGGAGAATTTTGCTCTAGGTTTCCCCCCGCCCCATATGTATCTGGTCATTTCTTTCTTGAGCGTGATGAAGAAGGGTCTCGGGATTACAGTGGGGATGGCTTGAAAAAGGTACAAAAGGCGCGGGAGGAGGTTCATTTTTATGACCTGTACTCGCCCTAGCCACGAGATATGGGGGTATGACCATTCCCGCATGTCTCTCTGAAATGTCTGTAAAATGACCGCAAAGTTGTCCCTAAACAGGTCTTCTGAGTGTTTGGATAGCCAAATACCAAGATATTTAATCTTGTCCTCGGCCCATTGAAAGGGGAAGCTACTTCTTAGGGTTTCCGTTCTCGTGTGGGGTACGCTAACGTTTAGGATATACGATTTTCCGTAGTTAATTTTCATGTTTGATAGGTCCCCGAATGCCTGTAGTTCTCTCATGATGTTCGGTAGTGTGATGGTAGGGTTGGTCACCACAAAGAGTAGGTCGTCCGCGTAGGCCGCTACTTTATGGTGTACTGGGCCTGTCGTCAGGCCGGTCACGTCTGCGTTGTGTCTGATGTGTGTGAGAAACGGCTCCAGTGCTAGAGCGAACAGGAGCGGCGACAGGGGGCACCCCTGTCTGGTGCCGTTATGGATGGTGAAGGCGTTAGTCAGTGCCCCATTAACTAGTACCTGGGCAGTGGGCTCGCTGTACAGGGCTTCTATCCATTTCCTTAGGTGGGGGCCCAGTCCCATGTGTGCAAGCGTCTCAAAAAGGTATTCCCAGCTTACTCTGTCGAAGGCCTTCTCCGCGTCCGTGGACAGCAGGAGGAGGCCTCCTACGGCCTTTCCGCCGCCGTGCATGAGGGTGAGTGCCCTGATGGTGTTGTCTCGGGCCTCGCGTCCCGTCACAAACCCCACCTGATCAGGGTGGATCAGTGATGGGATGTGCTTCGTGAGGCGCGTGGCGAGGACCTTCGCCAAGAGTTTGACGTCGCAGTTAATTAACGAAATGGGTCTATAGTTCCCACAATGTTCCCTGTCTTTGCCCTCTTTGGGTATAACAGTTATGTGGGCTGTCAGGGCCTGCTTGGGGATACGTTCCCCGTCTCGTACCGCATTGAACGCCTCCACCATTGGTGGAAGTAGCTCTTCTGCGTATGTCTTATAATATTTCACCGGCAGGCCGTCTGGCCCTGGGCTTTTACCGGGTTTGGTGTTCTTGACTGCTATCGATAGCTCCTCTATAGTGATGGGCTCGTCTAGCGTTTCGGCGATTTCTGCGTCTAAAGTCGGCATTGGGTACCTCGTCAGGTATGTTTGGATCGCGTGGCGAAGGCGGGCCTTCGCCGGTTCGGTCTGTGGTTGCGGGAGGGTATATAGGTCCGTATAATATGCGCGGATTGTGTTCATGATGTCCGACGGGAGTCGGTGTAGGGTCCCCGTTTTGTCCCTGATCCTGTCTATGTATGTGTGTAGCCTCTTTTTCCGTAGCATAGCAGCCAGAAGCTTGCCGCTCTTATTCCCGTGTAGGGTAAAGAAAGCTTTATGTCTCGCGGCGTCTCTGTGGTGTTTAGAGTGGATTAGCGTAGCTAACTCTCTTCTGAGTTGTAAGAGTCGGGTTTGGAGTGTGTGGTCTGGGTCGAGTTTGTTTTGGTCATCTGTGTTGTGGATTTCTTCGAGGAGGCTCGCCTGTCTCATTTCAGTTCTCTTTTTTATGATCGCCCCTTGTTGAATGTAATGTCCCCGTATCACGGATTTGTGCGCTTCCCATCGTATTGTCGGGGATGTGTGTTCGGCAGTGTTAAGGGATAAGTAGTCTCTAATTTTGTCGCCTATATGGGTTACGACCTCCGTGTTAGTGAGTAGGTATTCGTTTAGTCTCCATTTCGGGGTAGTGGGGCGAAAAAGTGGTGATTTTAATTTGAGGGTGACAGGTGCGTGATCTGACCAAGTCGCCGTTCCAATCTTGGCTTCGGTGACTAGGGAGAGGTCATATTGTGTGGTGTATATGTGGTCTATCCGGGAGTATGAGTTGTGTGGGTGGGAGAAGAAGGTGAAATCCTTTGTATCTGGGTGGTGGGCTCTCCAGCAGTCAACCAGGCGGTGGCTGCGGAGTAAGGTTTTAATGTTTTGCCGTTGTTGCGTGGGAATATGGGAGGAGCCTGATGATGTGTCCCATGTCGGGTCTAGTGCGATGTTGAAGTCCCCTCCCAGTACGAGGGTCCCCTCTCTGAACTCCATGAGTTTGCGGAGTGTTTGCTTGAGGAAGCGGTAGTGTCGCGTGTTGGGGACATAAACTGTCGCGAATGTGTATTGGCGCTCAGCTATTTTCCCCTTAAGGAACAAGTATCTGCCCTCCTCATCCGTCATGCTTGTTCCCCCCTGGAACGGCACGCTTTTATGTAGTAGGATCGCTGTTCCCCTAGCTTTACCCCCGTGATAGTCACTGTAGTAGCCTTGTGTGTATTGGTGGTTAGTAAGTTTGGGTCTGGTTCCCTTTTTAAAATGTGTTTCCTGTATCATAACTATTGAGGCTCTCTGCTTGTGAAAGTCCCTTAGCGCTCCGGATCTTTTCTCCGGTTTGTTTAGTCCCTTTGCGTTGATAGTGATGACGTGTAGAGGTGCAGGTGTCAGGGCCATTTCTCTCGTCATGCGTGTATCGGGTGAGCGTCTCGTCTAGTTCCTGGTCTCTTTTGTATGGGAGGTGTAGTAGTAGTACGTGTGTCGTAGTCGGTAGGGTTGTCCGGAGTCAAGTATAGGTGGTAGTAGGGTGTACGGGGGGGGGAGGTTGGGTAGGATAAGGGGTATGTCTCGGTCTAGCGACCGTTAGGTATAGACGTCGGGGAGTCACAGTCCGCGGCACCACCTGTGGTGCGCGTGGGTTGCTCACCGTTTGGTCGGCGTCTCTCCTACTAGGCGTAGGTCGGGTGTCCGGGCGTCAGTGTCGGCGTCTCAGTGACATGTCCCCTGGTGTCCCTGTGCGGCTCTGAAAAGGTGATTAGATGGAATGTGTTCGGCTTCCCCGTCTCGAGGTGT
This sequence comes from Pelobates fuscus, assembly GCF_036172605.1. Taxonomy (NCBI): domain Eukaryota; kingdom Metazoa; phylum Chordata; class Amphibia; order Anura; family Pelobatidae; genus Pelobates; species Pelobates fuscus. The sequence continues at coordinate 450,890,087 of NC_086317.1, forward strand.
TCCTTTCTATGGGTTTGTGCGTGTTGGTCAACTCACGTATGTAGCATGTCCGGTCGCTACTGTTAAGTGTGGTACAAACAACAGTATTAGCATTATATCATTCAGTACAACAAGTATCAACAGTTAACTAGCATTTCAAACATTATATTTTTTTTTTTTTTTTTTTAAACTATGGAAGAACATCAAGAGTGCCGTTACCCCTCTCTCCTTCGGTCCCCCCGGCTGAGCTAACTGGTGCATCGTGTCTGTCAATATTTCTTTCCTGGCTATTATCCCTCTGACATCTCTGTTGGCTGGGGTCCCCGCCCCGGGTGGGCCCCGCCGGTGCCACCGCCCGCCCGCTCCCCGGAGTTCGTCACGGGTCAGGCGGGTGGCAGCAGCCGGGCCCAGCCGGCGCTCGGGGCCCCCCCTCAGCTTATGGTAAACATCGCATTTGAAATTATGAGACATCACATTGCTTACATTTCCCCCCCGCTGCCCCCCTCCCCCCCAATGAGAGTCCCAGCAATGCCTGTGGGGTCCGTTAGGTTACCCTACTCCACTGAGCCGTGGAGCCCTTGATGTGTGCTCGGTCTTTGTAGTTTCTTCGTCTCCGTAGGGGGTCGGGTCTCTCTCTGGGGTGGCCGGTGGCCGCGTAGCGGGATCTATTCGGTGTGTCCGAGGACTCTGTTTTGTCAGGTCGGTGTTAGGATTGAGTGTTCAGTTTGGTAGCGGTGCCGGTGGTGGGCCTCAGGATGGGGGGTTCATAGTGCACAGTCCTTTACATGTTGGCGCCTGAGGGGCGCGTGGTTTGTTGCCTTGTTCTCCGAGGTCTCGGTGGTTGCTGCGGCCTGGTCTGCATGTCGGGTGAGAAGGTGTAAAAGGCTATCGGGTCCGGCCAAGGCATGTGTATCTGTGGCAGTTGAAGGTCCCGTACAATGTCTCTGAGGTCGTCTTCGCTCTTTACCATGTATGGGCCTGTATTCGTAGTGATTTGTAATCCGGTAGGAAAGCTCCAACGGTATCTAATTTTGTTGGCTTGTAATACTCTCGTGAGGGGGCGCATGGCCCTGCGGTACGCTAGGGTTGCTGGTGATAAATCAGGGTAAAGTTGCAATTCCGCGCCTTTGTGCAGTATTTGCCTTTGGTCTCTGGCGGTTTTCAGGATATCTTCCTTAACTTGGAAGTGTAGTAGGCAACAGATGACGTCCCGTGGGGGGGACTCCGGTGGGCCTCTGGGCCTAAGTGCCCTGTGTGCCCTGACGAACTCGACGGGTGTATTGGGCGGCCTCAGCAGTAGGGCATTAAATATTTCCGTGAGAGTTTCACGGATCGGCGTGGTCTGGTCTAGTTCTTCGGGCAGGCCCCGGATTCTGAGGTTCTGTCTTCTCCCTCTATTATCTAGGTCTTCCATATGGAGGGCCATTTGGCGGAGCTGTGTTTCTTGTCTGTTCAGGGTGTCTGCGGTTGCATTCTGCGCTGACATGACATGGTCGCAGTCTGCCTCTAGCTGTGCCACTTTGCTGTGTATCCCCTGTAAGTCTTCCCTCAGGGCCTGCAATTCCCCTGCAATCGATTTGTGAAGGGCCTCATTGGCCTCTTTGAGGTCTGTTTTCGTGGGCAGGTTGCTCAATATAGTCGCCCAGTCCAGCTGGGGTGGGGGTGGGTCGGGTGGTGTAAGTACCTGCTCTAGGTGCCCGCCGCATGGCAGGGCCGCATGGCTTGTGCCTGATGTTTCTGCGTCCCCTGAGGCCTGATCGGCCTGTTCCGTTTGGGCCGTTAGGAATCTGCGCATGTTCGCAGTTTGAGTCCCCCTCGGGGTGTCGGTGGTCGTAGTGGCGTGCTGGGACCGGTGATTTCTTCCCATATTTCTGTTGTTGAAGCTGGTGAGACGGGTTTGTGATCTTAGCCTGCAGGGAGCTCCTGGTTCACGCCGCCATTCCGCTCGGCGCTCAAGCCACGCCCCGTTGGTTGTTTATTTTAAAGCAGTCGATCACCTGTAACATTGAATATATTGCAAAGTCATGTATCTCTGTTTGGTCACGTGGCTGTGATTCATTGCTTACTTGTGGAATTTCACATGTATGTGCTTTGTCAAGTGTCTGTGTTGTCACATTGCTGATGTTACATATCTGTGCTGTGTCATTCTCTTTGTGCTGTATCATTGATAATCACTAGTAAGTTGTGAACTGTTACTTTGTTGTTTCATATTTCTATGCCATAGGCCAGGGGCAGCAAAAAGATTAAATTAACCCCTTAAGGACAGAGCTTCAGAAGCTTGACTTACGCTTAATGACACAAGCATTTTTTGCATTTTCTTGCTGTTTGCGTTCAACTGCAATTTGCATCTCTCTCATTTATTGCACCGACACATATTATATACTGTTTTTTAAAGGACAGAAAGGGCTTTAATTTGATATAACATATATATATATATATATATATATATATATAAATGCTTACTTATTATAAAAAAAATACCGAAAAATGCAAAAAAAATGAAAAATATTGTTTTTTTTACAATTTTTGCAATCATAATGTGTGCATAATTAGTGCAGGTTAAGGAAAGTAATTAAAATAAATTCAGGTCACAAAGCACAAGGAGTAAAATTAAATTTTAATGTGGAGCGATTTTAGAATTCGGTATGTTTGTCTTGTAAGCCTAATAGCCATAAAATAAAACAAAATTGCCACACAAAAGTATATATTTATATAAAGTAGACATCACAGGCTATTTACCTAAGGTTGTTTTGACACTTTCTACGTAGCCATTTTACCGCCAACCTCTGCTAAATATTGGAGTAAAATTTTGTTTTTTGGGGGTTTTCGCACACAAACGTATAACAAAGAACTTCTCATGTGTATTTTGTAAAGTTGGTGTGTGCTATTCCTGTACAAAGTTTTATTATGTGTTCAGTTACTTCTGCTGAGTACAACGGTACCCCCATTGTATGTCTTTGGCACTATTTTGTGAAGCTACAGTGCCATATAGGAGACCTGTCCTTTTCAGTATTCACAGTAGAATTTTGAGAGACGGATTTAATGAGCCTATGCTTCCATTTGGGGTATTATAACAGTTTGACTGTTCAAAAACCCCCACAAAGGCCTACCATTTGTAAAAGTAGACACTCCAGGGTATCTCATAAGGTGCATATTGTGCCTTAACATGCCCCCATTTTTTTACCATTACATGCCAAAGTATGTGGTAAAAAATAATTTTGTGCATTTTTTACATACGGATTGCATTTTTGCTGGGCATTTTGTATATTTCATATGTGCCACTAAGTTCAAACCCCCCAAATTATGCTCAGCTAAGTCTTCTGAGTAAAAGGACACCCCCATTGTATGTCTATGGCACTATTTCGTGAAGCTACAGTGCCATACAGGAGACCTGTCCTTTTCAGTATTCACAGTAGAATTTTGAGAGACGGATTTAATGAGCCTATGCTTCCATTTGGGGTATTATAACAGTTTGACTGTTCAAAAAAAAAACCACAAAGGCCTACCATTTGTAAAAGTAGACACTCCAGGGTATCTCATAAGGTGCATATTGTGCCTTAGCATGCCCCCATTTTTTCACCAATATATGCCAAAGTATGTGGTAAAAAATAATTTTGTGCATTTTTTGACATACGGATTGCATTTTTGCTGGGCATTTTGTATATTTCATATGTGCCACTAAGTTCAAAACCTCCAAATTATGCTCAGCTAAGTCTTCTGAGTAAAAAGACATCCCCAATGAATGTCTTTGGCACTATTTTGTGAAGCTACAGTGGCATATTGGAGACCAAGCCATATCAGTTTTTACAGAACTTTAAATTTTGACGCTGGGCCTATGTGCAATTTCCAAGCATCTTCGTAAGTTTTAAATTCAAACTACCCCACAAAGGCCTACCATTTCTTAAAGTAGACACCCCAGGGTATTTAAAAAGGCATATTTTGAACCTTAGCGTGGGATCATTTTTCCGCTAGCTTGTACCAGGTGTAGTGGTCATAAGCGTTTTTTCTGCCTTTTTGACACACAAAGTGAGTTTGCACAGTATATTTTGCAAACCTTATGTGTGCTACCACTGTATAATACTTCATATGTTGCTCAGCTATGTCAGCTGAGTACAAAAATACCCCCGTATGTACCTTTGTCAGGTATATGTGGACATCAGAGGGGCACATTTGGGACATAGTCATTCCAGTTTTTTTCAAACTTTAAATTTTTACGCCTTGCCCATGTCCCATTTTAGAGTATTTTACCAGGCTATATAATTCAAACTACTCCACAAAGGCATACCATTTCTTAAAGTAGACATCCCAGGGTATTTCAAAAGGCATATTTTGAACCTTAGCGTGGGATCATTTTTCCGCTAGCTTGTACCAGGTGTAGTGGTAATAAGTGTTTTTTCTGCCTTTTTGACACACAAAGTGAGTTTGCACAGTATATTTTGCAAACCTTATGTGTACCACCACTCTATAATACTTTATATGTTGCTCAGCTATGTCGGCTGAGTACAAAAATACCCCGTATGTACCTTTGCCAGGTATATGTGGACATCGGAGGGGCACATTTGGGACACAGCCATTCCATTTTTTTTTCAAACTTTAAATTTTTACGCTGTGCCCATGTCCCATTTTAGAGTATTTTACCAGGCTATATAATCCAAATACCCCATAAAGCCATACCATTTCTTAAAGAAGACTTCCCAGGGTATTTCAAAAGGCATATTTTGAACCTTAGCGTGGGATAATTTTTCCGCTAGCTTGTACCAGGTGTAGTGGTAATGAGCGTTATTAAATTCATTTTTTAACTTTTTAAAACTTTTTTTACTTTTTAAAACTATTTTTTAAACTTTTGTTTTGCTTATTCATTTTTTTAAAGTTTCCTAAACTTTCGTAAAACTTTGTTTTACAGATTTAACATTTTTCTAAGCTTTTTCTTTTACCGTTAACCCCTAACTAGCAGTAAGCAGCACTAACAGTAAATTCCCCATTTTCCCATAACTCCCACCCACCCCAGCTAGCAAAATATTTAATTATACAATATTTAAATTAGTTAATTAAATAAATTTAACCCCTGAGGGTTAAAAAATAAATAAAAGTTAATCGTCAGGGGTTAAAAAAAAAAATTAGATCACAGTATAATACTGTGATCTGTATTTTGATCACTGTAGGCAGTGATAGACTGGCAGGGAAGGGGTTAATTTTTATTTGGACTGGGTAAAGGGTTTATTTTTTTTATTTTTTTTTACTTAAATGTTATTAAAACTTTTTTTAACTTTTTAAAGCTTATTTTAAAACTTTTTTTAATGTTAACCCCTAGTTAGCCTAACACTAAATCCCCCAATTCCCCACTAACTTCCACCCTCCCCAGCTAGCTAAATTTATAATTTTAAAATATTTAAATTAATTAATAAAATAAATTTAACCCCTGAGGGTTAAAAAAAAAAGAATTAACCCCCAGGGGTTAAAAAAAAAAAAAAATCAGATCATATTAAAATGTAATCCCTGCCAATTGATCACTGTAGTCAGTGATCAATTGGCAGGGAAGGGGTTAATTTTTTATTAATATGGGTAAAGGGGGGTGGGATTTTAATTTAACTTTTTTTTTTACACACCAGGGGGCAGGATCACTGAAGATCCGTCTCCCTGCACTTCACACTGAACCCGGAAGTGCAGGGAGGCGGAGGTGAGTATACACAACACATGTGCCCGCTCTGACATGCTGTCAGAGCGGGCACATGTACTGGGGCAGCCCGATCCGGTGCTCCCGGTGTGCCTCTAATACAGAGGCAGACCGGAGCACCATTAACCCCACGATCGCCACGATTGCGGCGATCTGGGGTTAGTTTTACCGCGTGACGGACGAGGTCCGTCATCCGTCGTTATGGGTATCCCCTGGATGACGGACCTCGTCCGTCACCCGTCCTGAAGGGGTTAACTAGAGTATTCAACAGAACTTATAGTGTCTCATTCCAAATATTCGCCCAGCCACCCCCCTCCCATTTGTCTCATTCCCCTACCCCTCCATGTGTCTCACACCCACACCCCTTTATGTGTCTTATTGCCCCCATAACCTCCATTCATGTGTTTCAGTCCCTCCCTACCATGTGTCTCATTCCTTCAGCCCTCCCCGTGTGTCTCATCCCCCCCAGCCCCATGTGTCGCATTCCCACATCCCCCATGTGTCTCATTCCCCCAGCCCCTCCATGTGTCTCATTCCCAAAGCCTCATTTCCTCAGCCCCTCCATGTCTCATTCCCCAGTCCCTCCATGTGTCTCATTCCCCCAGCCCCTCCATGTGTCTCATTTCCCCAGCCCATCCATGTGTCTCATTCACCCAGCCCCTCCATGTGTCTCATTCAACCAGGCCCTCCATGTGTCTCATTTCCCCAGTCCCTCTATGTGTCTCATTCCCCAAGCCCCTCATGTGTCTCATTTCCTCCCCCCTATGTGTCTTCCCCCCTATGTGTCTTCCCCCCTATGTGCAGGGGCGGACTGACTGGTCGGGCACTTCGGACATGGTCCGAGGGCCCGGCCGGGAGGGGGGCCCGCCATCAGGGGGCCCGGCCGCCCCTTTGAATGCTGCAGCCGCCTGAGCGCTCTCTTAAGAGCCTCAGGCGGCTGCAGCTTCTCACCTTCCCTCCCCTGTAGCTGTGCGGTCCGCGGTGCCCGGCCGGAATGATAGGAAGGTGCTCAGTGTGCACCTTCCTGTCAGTCCGGCTGGGTACAGGAAACAGAAACTTCTGTTCCGCGCGGAACAGGAGTTTCTGTTTCCTGTACCCGGCCGGACTGACAGGAAGGTGCACACTCAGTGTGCACCTTCCTATCACTCCGGCCGGGCACCGCGGACCGCACAGCAGCTCGGCCACGCTACAGGGGAGGGGGTAAAAAGAGAGTGGGAGGGGGGGTTAAAAAGAGAGTGGGAGGGGGGGTTAAAAAGAGAGTGGGGGGTTAAAAAGAGAGTGGGAGGGGGGGTTAAAAAGAGAGTGGGAGGGGGGGTTAAAAAGAGAGTGGGGGGGGGTTAAAAAGAGAGTGGGAGGGGGGGTTAAAAAGAGAGTGGGGGGGTTTAAAAAGAGAGTGGGAGGGGGGGTTAAAAAGAGAGTGGGGGGTTAAAAAGAGTGGGGTGGGGGGGTTAAAAAGAGTGGGGTGGGGGGTTAAAAAGAGTGGGGGGTGTTAAAAGAGAGTGGGGGGTGTTAAAAAGAGAGTGGGGGGGTTAAAAATAGAGTGGGAGGGGGGGTTAAAAAGAGAGTGGGAGGGGGGGTTAAAAAGAGAGTGGGGGGTTAAAAAGAAAGTGGGAGGGGGGTAAAAAGAGAGTGGGAGGGGGGTAAAAAGAGAGTGGGAGGGGGGTAAAAAGAGAGAGGGGGTGTAAAAAGAGAGAGGGAAGGGGGTAAAGAGGGAAGGGGGTAAAGAGGGAGGGGGGTAAAGAGGGAGGGGGGGTAAAAAGAGAGAGGGAAGGGGGTAAAGAGGGAGGGGGGTAAAAAGAGAGAGGGGGGTAAAAAGAGAGAGGGAGGGGGGTAAAAAGAGAGAGGGGGGTAAAAAGAGAGAGAGGGGGGTAAAAATAGAGAGGGAGGGGGGTAAAGAGGTAGGGGGTAAAAAGAGAGAGGGAGGGGGGTAAAAAGAGAGAGAGGGGGGGTAAAAAGAGAGAGAGGGGGGTAAAAATAGAGAGGGAGGGGGGTAAGAAGAGAGAGGGAGGGGTAAGAAGAGTGTATGGGGGGTAAGAAGAGAGGGAGGGGCGTAAGAAGAGAGAGGGAGGGGGGGTAAAAAGAGAGGGAGGGGGAGTAGGAAGAGAAGGAGGGGCGTAAGAAGAGGGGGAGGGGGGTAAGAAGAGGGGGAGGGGGGAGTAAGAGGAGGGCAATTGCCCCCTCCCCTGTCCGCAGGCACCGTGCGGGCAACCGGCAGGGGAGGGAGGAAGAGAGGACCCGGGAGCTCAGCCTGCAGCTCCTCTGGGTCCTTCTTGCGCGAGCACAGATCGTTGCCGCGGTTACCACGGCAACGTTACGGCTCTTGCGAGAGTAAACTCTAGCCCTGGAGCTACGGGCTAGAGTTCACTCTCAACACTGTGACCACCAGGGATTCCTGGTGGTCGCAGTGGTGAGAGTGAACTCTAGCCCCATAAACACACTGCCCCCACACACCATACACATTTACACACATTGCCTCACACACACATACACTGCCCACCCATACACACACAGCCCCCCATACACACACACACTGCCCCCACACACACATACACATTTACACACATTGCCTCACACATACACTGCCCACCCATACACACACAGCCCCCCATACTAACATTGCCACACACATACACAGCCCCCTCATACACACATTGCCCCACACACCCTACACATTCACACACTACACCCACTCACACACACTGCACCCCTTACACATTGCACCACTGCTCCTATACCCTACTACAGCCTCATATCCCAGCAGACCCCAGGTAAGTTGTCAAACTGTTCTTAAACGGTTTGACTACTTACTCTGGGAGGGGGGCCCGGCCCTCCTGGCACCATAACGACTACACAGAGCAGTAGTGGTTATTGTGCATGGATTATTTCTTTAAATAATCTACAATTGCCCCAGTAGCCAGCAAGCCAGCCAGCCCACAGGCCGGCCAGCCAGCCAGCCCACAGGCTGGCCAGTAGCCAGCCAGCCCACAGGCCACCAGTTAGGCTTACAGCCAGCAAGCCCACAGCCTGCCAACCGCAGCCAGCAAGCCACAGCCTGCCAGCCAGCAAGCCACAGCCAGCAAGCCACAGCCTGCCAGCCGCAGCCAGCAAGCCCACAGCCTGCCAGTCGCAGCCAGCAAGCCCACAGCCTGCCGGCAGTAGCCAGCAAGCCCACAGCCTGCCAGCCGCAGCCAGTAAGCCCACAGCCTTCCAGCAAGCCCACAGACTGCCAGCCAGCAACAGTAATTAAGGTAAGAGGAGCCAACTTGGCCTAGGTATCAGCGAGCTATGTTGTGTTGCTATATTGTGAATAGGAACCAGAGTGTTGGAGACCCCCCTCCAGGCCCCATTAGACTCCATTGTAGTCTCTAATGGGACCTGGAGGAAATTCTTTCTAACACACTCTCTAAAAGACACTGAGATAGCCTCTGCTAGAATGCTCCCCCCCCCCTCCATGGCCCATTAGCCCTCAATTGTAGTCTCTACTGGGGTCTGGAGGCGACTGTTTCCAGCAGGGACACTGAGATGGCCTCTGTTAGAAAGACCCCCTTCCAAGCCTATTAGACTCCATTGTAGTCTCTAATAGGGCCTGGAGGGGATTCTTTCTAACACACTCTCTAAAGGACACTGAGATAGCCTCTGCTAGAAAGACCCCCCTCCATGGCCCATTAGCCCTCAATTGTAGTCTCTACTGGGGCCTTGAAGGGATTATTGCACTTTTGTTCCTTGTGTCTAAAGATTGTGTAGGGTGTGGCTGGAGGCGGGACATGGGTGGCTCTTGATGCAGAGTATAGGTGGGGCCTGTAAGGGGGCCCTTGATTTATTTTGCCCGGGGGCCCTGAGGGTTCTCAGTCCGCCCCTGCCTATGTGTCTTCCGCCCTATGTGTCTTCCCCCCTATGTGTCTTCCCCCCTATGTGTCTTCCCCCTATGTGTCTTCCCCCCCATGTGTCTTCCCCCCTCTGTCCCCATGTGCCAGCTTACCTCCTCCTTGTAGCAAGGTCGAGCAGCAAACTGCAATAGAAGAGCTTGTTTCCATCCACCCAGTCTGACAGAAAGCAGTTTTGCTCTCTCAGTGCACGTACTTTCTGTCAGACCAGGTACAGGGATACAAGCTCGTCTACCGCGATGTGTAGCTCGGCCACACCAAATGGAATGACCGTCAGGAGTGAAGCGCTGTGCAGTGCTCTCCCCTCCTGCCAGTCAGCCAGATCCAGTGCCCCACAGGTTGGTACATCTAAGGCCGTCATTGCCGCCTTATGGTAGCGTCGGCCCTGAGTTTTGTGAGCAACATTGGACCAATCTAAATAGTCACACACAGCTCGTGACCCGCAGTTTGGCCAAGTCTGCTTTAGGATGTATCTGTGCTATTACATTTCCCAATTCTTTCACTGTATCACTTGGTGATATTATAATTTCCACCAATATAATTTTTCAATATTTAGTTTGACACCAAGTGTTTAATACAAAAGGTATACATAGAAAAGGAACTTCCCTCTAGGTTATGGATATTAGACCCGAAGATCTCCTCAAATATTCCACAGATATATAGATACAAATATTAGGGTCAATCCAACTATAGGGAGATAAAAAATAACATAGTGCAACTCCGTAAAGTACTAATACATTAGTGATATGTGCCAATGGGTCACTCACACGTTCACTGTTAAAACAGGGTGTATCAGAAATCAATGAGGCTTTCAGGCAGTTCTCTGCTTCCAATGTCTGGTCTTCCAGATCACAGTTGTGAATAAAGCAGGACATGTGCTCCGTAGCTCAGGACAGCGTTTTTTCTCTAGCTTTGGTGTTAAACGCTGTCCTGAGCTACGGAGCACATGTCCTGCTTTATTCACAACTGTGATCTGGAAGACCAGACATTGGAAGCAGAGAACTGCCTGAAAACCTCATTGATTTCTGATACGCCCTGTTTTAACAGTGAACGTGTGAGTGACCCATTGGCACATATCACTAATGTATTAGTACTTTACGGAGTTGCACTATGGTATTTTTTATCTCCCTATAGTTGGATTGACCCTAATATTTCTATCTATTACATTTCCCTACAGTTTAAATGGTATATAATACCTGCAATCTTCCCAACATTGAGAGATACAAGATCAGAACTGGCCAGGCCTAAATGTGTGCCAGGCTAACCAACAATCTCTCTGGCCACATCCACTCAGGGTAGACTATGCAGAGAATGCAGCTGAAGCGCTCTTTGCATGGTCCTAGTGCCCCCAGCACAAGCATGGCTAGTGATATGCTTGCACTGTGCTGGATGGGATTAGTTTCATTGTGTCACCAGGAAACAAAATCTGGAATTCAGGACTGTTAGGGGACATGCATCAGTTTGTGTTTGTAGTGTTTATGTATTATGGGCTGCCACTGTCATTCAGTCTGTATTGCATTGTATCATGTTTTTTTATTCTGACGTGCCATTTGACAAACCCAAACCTCACAACCGTCACGAATTTGGACAAACCTCCCAACTGTCCATCTTGTGGACAAACCTCCCAATCGTTACTTATTTGGAGGACTGTTTAGATCTGGGCTTCCAAGTCGGTTATTCACTGGTGTTCCACTTCTGGTAAGCGTGTCATTAATCACATTCATTATTGAACAAAGGCATTTTAGGGTATTTCTGTCTACACAACAGCATCTCATCAGTGTTCCCCAGAGAGCTTCCCACTTGCCTCTAGTTATTAAGAGAAGAAGCAGAATCTACTAACCTTTACCTAAACAAGAAAAACCCTTGAAATAGCAACATACTTACGTTGTACAGCAGTATCTGTTAAAACTTACACATTTTCATCTTCAGTCCATTGATAGAATTTACAGAACCTTGGATTTAGAAAAAGGTAGGAGTGACTTCTCACTCAACTACTTTGTAATGTGTGTGTGTTTTATTTATTTATTTATTTTGTATTATAATTATGAATGTATTTGCCTTGCCATCACTGACAGAGTTAATTAAACATTGTCTTGGTGGATTTGCTATGGCAGTTGATTGCTTATTGTTCCTTTTTACATTTTTGGAAAAATTGGGCTACTCACTAAAATGTGAATTGTTGAAAATTTCTGAAAGTGATTTAAGGTGAATTTCAAATTACCGAAAAAAATACCCGAATTGGACAAATTCTCTAGTTCAGCAATGTTTTAACCTAAGCAATTTTGGCCTAAAAATGGAAATTGGCTTACAATTTCTTATAATTCTCACTGTTGGTAACAGTCACAGTATACCCGACTGTCATATAGACGTTAAAGGCAGGGGTGAACCTGCTGGTAGTTTTGTCAGCTTATGGTTGATTATTTAACAAGCACATTACAAGTCCTTAGGCACATCATCATTAAGCAATGGATTTTGACAAAATTCCAACTGCATTGGCAATTCGCAGATTGCCAAATTCAGTGAGGATTCAGTCAGTCCAACCGAATCTCTATTATTTGTTTGGAAAATCAGTAACATTGAATGCACACCAATCTAAAGCATAGGAATTGGACATTTTATTTTTTTATTTTTTTTTATTCTTTATTTTTGCTGTGAGTTGCAGGTTCACATATTAATAAAGACATTGCATAGTGATACATGAGTTATTGTTGACAAGGTTGCTTTATGCCTGTCCGTTATACTGCACAATTTTAAAATTATAGTGGTAGCTAGCTAGGTGTAACAACTAGTATTGATGGCTGTTAGTAGATATAGGTGTTACAGATGGTTGTCGTTCAGTGTGTGAGAACGGTAACGAGTAGTGACATAAAGCTTGTCCTATGCACCAGTGAGGGTGCAGCTATATTTAAACTCAGAGGCTAGTGAATCACGAGTGAAATATCAGGCTGTTAGTGTCTCTGGGGTTAATAGATCTGACTACAGCTAACACAGCCTATGATTGGATTACAGGCTTCGCTCTAAAGAATATTAAAGATTGCCTTTAGTTCATTCAGCCGCTGTTCTTAGAGGGTGAGGCACAGTCACTGAGTAACGATTCTCAGCCGCAATCCGCTGCAGCGCCCCTCTGAGGCCGATCCTGATCGGTCGTTGGGTCAGCAGCGTGTGGGCTTTCCAGCTCACGTGTTCGGCTCTGCTGGATACTCGCCAACAGGGACCCTCCCGGGTAGCCCGCGGCTCAGGTGAGAGGCGGCCGGTTTGGGGGCTGTGCCGTCGTGGCTGATGCTCAGATTGCGGAATCCGTCTGCGTCTGCACCTCAGCGGTATCACCTGAGGGACACACAGTTGGGGCCGCTCCATGCCTTGTTCGTCGGCAGGTAGGTACTGCTGGGCAGGAGGTTGTTCGCTCATTTGTAGCTTCGTCCAGAGTCGTGGGTGCAGGTTGTCGGATTCGTGCGCGGGCGGGTCCACTATGAGATCGGGCTGCAAGCGGGCTTTAAGCAAGGCGGGCCCAGGTCTGGCGGCCATCTTGATTTGGGCATAGGGCTTTTATAGTGGTGTGGTATCACCTCTGGGTGCTGTTATGGAGCAAGGACCAGGATCACCCCCCCGGTCCGGGGGGGGGGGGGGATCGGGACCGGGTCCACAGAGGTTCAGCCTGTCTGTCGGGCTCCGTTGGGCAGGATAGTGGAGTGGCGGCCGTCCACTCCACTCACCACCCGGCGAGCTCCCGCCGATACAGCAAAGATCTCTCCCCCGAGGGACTAAAACTCCTCGAGCAAGCCTCTCCTCGGCTCCGGTGGCCCTTGCACACCGAGGGTCGCAGTTGTTGGTCATTTGGTTTATGGAAAGTTCCTGTTTATAGGCTTAGTATGTCATGGTTTGCAGGAGCTGGTCTTTCCTGCGACCATTCCGCTCGGCGGCCGGCCCCGCGCCCTAAGAATTGGACATTTATCAACAGCTACGTGGAGACTGGTGATTTAATTTATTTTTTCTGGTGATGGCTAGGGAATTACAGACCAATAGCTAGCTAGGGGAACATGATATTATTTATAGGGGTGGGTAATAGCATATCCACCCGTCCTCTCCCTTTTTATAATGAATTATGGCCCCAACCTGCCATCCATGGAGTACCCTAATTGATATTAGGGCCCCCACTCATTTACCATGGGCCAAGGGAGGGACAACAGGTCTTCACCCCTTAATGAGTAAAAACTAGGTCCTCCGCCATGAATATTAGAGAAGCCCTTACACAATGCCCACGGGTGATGCCTGGGGGGACTATGTCCCAGCATTATTTCTAGCAACTGTTTGGGTCCTGAATTACAAACTCCAGACATTGTTGATTTCCAAGAAAAAGGTCTGGATATTGCAGTCTGAAAGGTTTTGCTGCAGTCACTACAGGGCCATTCGGACTTAAATGAATAACACCGTTAGTCATGTTTAAGGTGAAGGAAAATTAAGAGGAAAAAGAAAAAAAATTACTACAACAAGGATTCTTATAACAAGGTTTCCATTCACAATACAAGGGGTAATCATTCAAATCAAGCACTAGTTTCCTTTATTACGTAACTTCACGTCTACAGACTACACACTGTCCTTGTGTCTAACTTGTAAAATAATGGAACTTTTAAAATACTTCATAGCAATGACACAACAAGGAAGTGAATAAGCAAAAGTACAGTGTATATTACATAAGTTGAAAAGAGACAGAGAACAGACAGTAAATGTATAGGGAGGGAAATAGGTTTCCTTATTGTCACAAAGATGAGTCAAAATATTTAAGGGCAATTTATTTCCTGGAACTTACATCATTGGATAAAACATTAGAAATCACCTTTCATTTGTATTCAGTTTCCTTTGACTGTGTATTTTCAGATTTAGTAGCTGGTATCACAATCTAGTACAGTCTAAGCATAGCAAGAGCGCACACTACATTGCATTGACCTCGATCACATACATTTTTTTTATCGGTTTCAACCAATTACATGACCACTGTTAAAGGCTTATCGGGAGCATATCAATATCACTGAAATAGACTTGTGAAAAATGTTTTTGAAAAAAATATATCATACTTACGCTTAAAAATATCGGATTCAGTAATTCAGCTAAATTTTTTTTTGTTTGATAAAATTGTATTTGTTTTTTCATAAATTACATAATAAGACAGTATACAGCTCTGTGGATAACAATTACACACAGTACTGTAGCAGAAACATGTTTCAAATATGATACATATTATATATAATATATATAAGATATACCCTTTAAATAAATATAAAAAAAAAAATGGTAACGATAATTTATCTAATTTATGCATAGGTAAGACAGTTGTCATCAACCCTCGAAAAAAAAGGGGGGGGGGGGAGAAGGGAAATAGCTATGCACTGTCAATCATCAACCTAATATATGAGACATATTTACTTGTAATAGACAGGAGGAGAAGAAGAAAAAAATTTAAATAGACCTTAATATTTCTTTCAAGATTACTTGGAATTTTATATAAGACTAAATATTTTTTCTATGTAAATCTCAAATAATGTCTATAAAGGAAAATAATAAAGAAAATGCAGCACAAGATTATATTATACAACAGGAGGTTTTGTTGAAGATCTTATTTCAGCCGCCCATTATCTGAGCCAGGGTAGCCATGTATTGAGATAGGTTTGTTTCCTACCCCTCACAGCCCAGTGAATATCCTCCATTTCACGTTTTTCAAGTTTTTTCAAGAATTTTTTTCAAGAATTTCAAGTTTTTTCAACTCTGGCTATCCACTGCTCTGTTGTAGGAATCTGAGTTTGCTTCCAATACACTGGGATGAGCACACTTGCCTCCCACATTAATAGCCATAATAGCTTTTGTTAATGGGGACCCATCAAGGTACGTGGCCAACCCATAAGCACCTGTGAAGTTGTAAGTTTAAAATCAGTTGGAAGTACCCCACTAGTCACTTCTATGACTCCATCCCAATATGTTAGTATGTTTTTACAGAACCACCATACAGGGAGTGCAGAATTATTAGGCAAGTTGTATTTTTGAGGATTAATTTTATTATTGAACAACAACCATGTTCTCGATGAACCCAAAAAAATCATTAATTAAAAATCATTAATATCAAAGCTGAATATTTTTGGAAGTAGTTTTTAGTTTGTTTTTAGTTATAGCTATTTTAGGGGGATATCTGTGTGTGCAGGTGACTATTACTGTGCATAATTATTAGGCAACTTAACAAAAAACAAATATATACCCATTTCAATTATTAATTTTTACCAGTGAAACCAATATAATATCTCATTTTCACAAATATACATTTCTGACATTCAAAAACATAACAAAAACAAATCAGTGACCAATATAGCCACCTTTCTTTGCAAGGACACTCAAAAGCCTGCCATCCAT
The DNA here is from genome assembly GCF_036172605.1 of Pelobates fuscus. NCBI lineage: Eukaryota > Metazoa > Chordata > Amphibia > Anura > Pelobatidae > Pelobates > Pelobates fuscus. The sequence goes on from NC_086317.1 coordinate 450,906,020, forward strand.
GGATTCTGTCAGTGTTTTGATCACTTTGGGGTTCAGATCAGGTGAACAAGGAGGCCATGTCATTAGATTTTCTTCTTTTATACCCTTTCTTGCCAGCCACGCTGTGGAGTACTTGGACGCGTGTGATGGAGCATTGTCCTGCATGAAAATCATGTTTTTCTTGAAGGATGCAGACTTCTTCCTGTACCACTGCTTGAAGAAGGTGTCTTCCAGAAACTGGGAGTTGAGCTTGACTCCATCCTCAACCCGAAAAGGCCCCACAAGCTCATCTTTGATGATACCAGCCCAAACCAGTACTCCACCTCCACCTTGCTGGCGTCTGAGTCGGACTGGAGCTCTCTGCCCTTTACCAATCCATCCATCTGGCCCATCAAGACTCACTCTTATTTCATCAGTCCATAAACCCTTAGAAAAATCAGTCTTGAGATATTTCTTGGCCCAGTCTTGACGTTTCAGCTTGTGTGTCTTGTTCAGTGGTGGTCGTCTTTCAGCCTTTCTTACCTTGGCCATGTCTCTGAGTATTGCACACCTTGTGCTTTTGGGCACTCCAGTGATGTTGCAGCTCTGAAATATGGCCAAACTGGTGGCAAGTGGCATCTTGGCAGCTGCACGCTTGACTTTTCTCAGTTCATGGACAGTTATTTTGCACCTTGGTTTCTCCACACGCTTCTTGCGACCCTGTTGACTATTTTGAATGAAACGCTTGATTGTTCGATGATCACGCTTCAGAAGCTTTGCAATTTTAAGAGTGCTGCATCCCTCTGCAAGATATCTCACTATTTTTGACTTTTCTGAGCCTGTCAAGTCCTTCTTTTGACCCATTTTGCCAAAGGAAAGGAAGTTGCCTAATAATTATGCACACCTGATATAGGGTGTTGATGTCATTAGACCACACCCCTTCTCATTACAGAGATGCACATCACCTAATATGCTTAATTGGTAGTAGGCTTTCGAGCCTATACAGCTTGGAGTAAGACAACATGCATAAAGAGGATGATGTGGTCAAAATACTCATTTGCCGGGGGGCGGAGCCTGACACCCAGGCAGACTAGACGTGCAAAGCGAGAGCTCCCGAGTCTGGAGCCAAGATTCAGGGTATAACGCCCGACCACCCGAGCACACCGACTGCTAACCGCAACAATCGAGTTTGGGAGACCGAACTGCACCCGGGGATACCCAATTTTTGGTTCTCCGGTGCAAGGCGGACCGCACTGCAACTTGTGGCCTGTGCGGGCGGGAGCCGAGGAGAGACGGCCGCTCTCCCGGTTCTCTGGCTGACAAGGAGACACCACAGAATCACCTCCCCCCCCCCAGACCGGCGGGGGTCATCCCGGTCAACTCAGAGACTACACCATATGCCTGCACTCACCACACTGCCGGGAAACGCTGCCCCAATCCAGACACCCAACAATGGCAGATGGCGGCTACTCGAGAACACGAGGTGAGGGCCCAATGCTGGGACGGTCGGATGACCACAACGCTGACACCATGGCGAGGCTCGACAAAATTTTCCAGCGCTTCTGGTGGAAGCTACAGCAGCGATTTACCAAGCCCGCGATCAAACCACAGCAGGAAGGCGGGAAAGCTCAACCTCGAGCAGTGAAAGGGCCGGTCAGAAGATGGACACTAAGCAAGAAACCGGTACACATCACGACGGGCCCGGCATCAGGGCCATCACAGGTCGCGGGCCCCAACACGAGCCGCCAAACCCTGACAAAGGCCCCTAAATCCTCGAAAAGACGACCCCCGGGGCACAGGCGGAGAGAAGCAAAGTGCCAAACAGTACCCACACGACGGACCTGCAGGACCTCTCGGCCTGACGCATTGGGGCTGAACCAGAGCCTTCACAGGTCACCGGTCTCCGACAGAGTGAAGCACAGTCTACTCCGGGCATGTATCTGGGTAAGCCAGTCCACCAAGCTCCACAACATGGACGCTCACCCCAAAGCTGCAGGCAAGGCCCCCAGACGGGGTATCGGCTAGGCACATATGGACTGGCATGCAGGACTCCTCCCACTCTTTGCCCACATGCATGCTAGGTGAACTATACGAAACACAAAACCTGGCCACGGGACTCTACACACCCACAGGCAGACATAGGGTAAAGTGTCTACAATGGCCACCCATTATAACCATGGGTCAGGACTCACTCACATAAAACTGAACGCTATCCTGTTTCTCATTAATTGTTGTTTATCCTTGTGTTATAAATAAGCAGCCTCCCTAGTGAATGTGAGCACACCTCGTGATTTACATCTAATGTACCTATCTCTTATACTAGTATCCTATGCTATCTGATCGTGCACTCCAGGTTACTGAATCAATTATACTGCTTAATGTATATCAGCGTTCACAGTATTACCAACAAGCATGTATCACCTGTACCTATTACGCTCCAACTAACATATTAATGTACTGGTAGAACGCACAGATATCGATGGTTCACTTAATCCCACCTAATCCTATGAAACTTAGATGTGTTATATAGTGTGTTAATCAATATTATATGCAGGTCACGCCGCTCACTTATCGCACTTGTAAAACTTAGAAGGTTTAAAAAATGCAGAGACTTGCAGCAAACGAGTACCAAAGCTTGACTATCTTTATAACTTAAAAATTGTGCCGAGATCAGACTGTCATGCAAATGTTCAAATATGTTACAACTGTCCTTGCACACGCCGTTGTGGCAGTGTAAGATGCCTTGTTACTACTCGCACAACGAAAAATAAAGAATTAAAAAAAAAAAAATACTAATTTGCCTAATAATTCTGCACGCAGTGTATGTGTTCAATATCACCCTCTTCCTCCTCACACCTCCAACACATAACTTCTCTGCTTCCTTGTGGACTGCTGAATCTGCATAGTACCTCCGTAAAGACCTTACAGCCGCTAGACCCACGGTTCCGGTACAGACACTAGTACTGATGCTGGTGCAGTGGCAGGAGTTACCCCCAAATTCGTTTGTGTCTTTCTGCTCGCCAGACAGATGCTACATGTGGCGGAGCTCAGCACTCACACCGCCATTGACATTAGCCACTAGCCACGCTGATTCAGCTACATTTATGGAAGATATGATCTATGATAAATTGTCTTGAAAATACCAGCCACAAAAAGCTGCAGCACTAGCCAGTTCGAAGTCGGCGCCTGTGGGCTAAGCAGTGAGCATCCAGTGGCTGCACTATGTTATAAAAGACTTGCAACAGTTGTTAATAAAATACAGGGGTACCTGTCACAGGGTTTCCCTGTTCCCGCATCCATGATGGTGAGGCAAATCAATTAATTAATAAATGGGGGGTGAGGACTAAGTGTGCCCCTAATCCCCACCCTTGGTCAGTGGGGGACATCTATATTAATAAAAAGTGGGAGGACTTATTGTTCCCACACTGCCCCCTATTGTGGTTAGAGGGTGGGGGCTCTAATTATAAAAATTCAGTGGGGCCTAATGTCAACCCCAGCACTCACTTATGAACAACAGGGGGGCACTGCAAATAGATATAGAAAGGAGGTGGACATACCATTGCAATCCCGCCCCCCCCCCCCCCCCCCCCCGCCTCCCCCTATAATTTATGTCCACTACTCCCCTCCAGGGGGCTAGTAGTGCTGAAGCCAAAGCCAAACACGGGCATCAGGGGCTCTTGGTGCTTCCTTTCATTACTGTAATTTGGTTATCAGATACTACAAGGATCCTGCTTCACCATACAAGGGAGCACCATTGATATTATTTGTATATATATTTTTTTCCCTGGGTGCCCCTAGTTCGGCACTTTCCCTTTATTCAAATGGTCCGAATGCTAGCGCCCTGGCGGTTGTTCGCAAGAACCAAACCCATGAATGGTCCTCAGCGGTACTTAGCCGCGACCGCTATGGAACTAATTTCGGCATGAGGACTTCATGGGTCCCTGGTCGCGGCATGAGGTGACCCGGGCAACTTGGTCCAGAGTGCTTTTTGGAGGGAAGGTGCCTCAGACTAAGGGGAACAGATGCTACCTGAGAGCCAGACAGAGCACACTGTAATGCTACCTGAGAGCCAGACAGAGCACACTGTATTTCGGATGTAGGAGTTCCTGAAAGTTGACAGGCAAAAGCACCAAATGCCATGGAACTATTTTGCAGCCGGTCATAAATATAACATGGTGGTGTTTCCCCTACACTGCATGGATCTGAGCGCTATTTTGGCAACTTGGGCACTTAAATCAGGGCTATTTGGGGATGTATAATATGTGGGGTTAGTGTAATTTTTTTATGTTTTGGGGCAGAAGCGCTGAGGTCTTCCCCGGTTCAAGCTAGGAAGCGATCCAAGGCGGAGGTACCCAGCCAGGGTACAGGGAGCTCTGCTACACCTTCCTGAGTGGTCCAGTGGGGGAGCTGCATTGTCTGTAACCTTATTAGCCATTTCCAGCGCTCAGTTAATGATGCAGAGCACTGGCTGTGGGGTTATGAGTCATCCAGACGTGCATGGAGAATTGCGAAGCTGCTCTTAAAGCTATTTGGACCTAATATTGGTACAGACCATGGTCCATCAAATATAAAAATGAAAGAGCACCGGGCTGAACAGGGGGATTTTTTGACTTTCCTGCATTCTCAATGGTGGTCCACTCAGATCCAGAGACCCTTCTCTGAGCCCGGATCCTAGGCAGCAGCTTTGGCCACCTAATGGGTTATCGGGCTCTGTGAGAAGAATCTTCCTAGAAGAGTGGCTGCTGTTATATTCACAAAGAGGGGACTCATTCCATCTTCATGGTTCTGGAATGGGATGTCCAACAAGCTCATTTAAGTGTGATGGCCAGGTGTCAACATACATTTGACTAGTCCACCTGTACACAATGAATTGTAAACACACACAAATTCCACTGCCACACACATTCACATGCATATTCCATGTGCTACCTCATATATTATTATTATTTTATTATTTATATAGCGCCATCAGATTCTGTAGCACTGTACAATGGGTGGACTAACAGACATGTAATTGTAACTAGACAACTGGACGTACAGGAACAGAGAGGTGGAGGGCCCTGCTCAATAAGCTTACATTCTAGAGGGAGTGAGGTATAGTGACACAAAGGGTAAAAGTAGGGGTACGAAGTAGGTTGTTAGAAAAGTATTCAGTGAGGGCTTAGTAGGTAATTTTTGACAGTTGCAGGAGAGGAGTCATGGGGGGTGGGGATAAAAACCTGCTAACAGTTTAATTGATATGCTTTCTTGAAGAAGTGAGTTTTCAATGATTTTTTAAATAAATGGAGACTGGGTGAAAGTCTTACGGAGAAGGGAAGGGAGTTCCACAGAAGAGGTGCAGCCCTGGAGAAATCTCAGAGGCGAGCATTAGATGTGGGAGTATGGACAGAGGATGTACGTAGGTCTTTGGCAGAGTGTACATACTTGTGTATTAGGGAGGATAGGTAGGTTAGAGCGGCATTATGTAGGGACTTGTAAGCAAGCACCAGAATTTTAAATTGAGCCCTATATCTAACTGGAAGCCAATGCAGGGACTGACAAAGCGGGGAGGCGTGGGAGGTATAAACACACTATAATTCTGCAGAATATGCTGGCGTTTTATAAATACCAGTAATAAAAATATGTGATCACAGTTGCAAACACACATTATACATTCAGATGGAGTCACGACCACATCTTTAGGGTGAGTTTCTGGAGAAAGTTGTGAGGTGAACAGGTGGTCAATTTTGGCCGGGCCGAGGATGCCAGGGCGGCTCAGATTACTGATATTTCAAATTTCACCTCTAGGGTTAGGGTGCTTACTGGAGACTATACCTCTATAATTTTCACTCAGAGTGAAACAATCTTAAATACACAGCACCCCTGCTCCCCCTCAACCCCAGCAGGCTAACAAACATGGTTACAGCACAGGGTTCTCCACTATACCATGAAATTTAAAGAAACACTATAGGGTCAGGAACACAAACTTATTGCCCTTCCCCCCTCTCCTAAATATAGTAAAATCTTACTTCATTCCACTGATATGATGACTGGTTTGAATCAGTAATAGGGACTTGGAAAAGGAAGTGAAACCCACAACCATTTTAGAAGAAATCTATAAAGTTTCAATAAACTCTCGAGATCTATATGAGCAAGAAGTGAAAATATATTTTTTTGCTGTAGAATACCAGAAATTTTCTGAAATAGTCATAAAAGTGACTGCAGGGGAAAATGAAAGTATTTCAAGTAAATGTATTTAAAAAATTATAGTTTTTGCACCACGGGACATCTCTAGGGGACTTAATGCACTATAACCACTGGCATGGTTATAGAATAAAAAAATATGGCCAGCACACATCAATAGGTGGAAAAGCACATGACTGCAGTATTGACGTATTTTTATCTGCTGCCATTCAGACAAAATCCAGTTTAGTGGAAATGTCTGTTAGTTATATCAGTGTTCCAAGCTCACATAAGCACATTCCACAACCCCTCCACGTACACAACACTCAGCCACACTCTCACACGCACAACACTTAGTCTTCACCACACATACACCATGTGACAACAGATTGCCCTCTGACCTCCTGATCACCTGACAGGTCAGCTCTGTTACCCAATGCCAGGGAGACTGAGGGATAGTAAATTATGAGCGCATGTGTAATTAAATGTCAAGGCATTTAAGCCCATACCTGATCACTAGAGCTCCGTATGACTATAATTACCTAAAGGACAGGTATACCAACTAGCTCGACCATCCCCTCACATCAGATCTGACAAAGTTGACAGGTGTGTTATTTCAGTACCATTGACAATCTAAATCTCTAAATGCACTAGATCAGGCATAGGCAACCTTCGGTGTTTTCGGCTACACCACCGCTTTGCTTGCATTTTGGGTGTGAGAGCATTATGGGGGATGTAGTCCACAACATCTGGAGTGCCGAATGTTGCCTATCCCTGCACTAGGTTAATAACTGAGCATTTTGCAGGAATGGTGCTACCGAGGTGACCAAAACGTATAGATAACACAGATTAAGGAACAGCGCAAACATAAAAACACCGTTTCAAATTCTAGCTCTCCCAAATGTGAGTTTGCATTCAAGAGTTTTATATATTTTATTCACTTATATTTTAACTTACTACTCTATCCAGCTTCCTGTATATACCCTTTTGTCTCTTACATATGAGTGGATTTACAAGGAAGAATCAAATAAGGACAATCGTTGCAGACTGAATATTGCCGTACTAGATGACTGCACGAGACACTCTTAGATAAGACTTTCTCCTTTTTATCCATTTATTTTATTTGGACTATTTATTTTTATTGTTACTAGGCGCAGCTTTTATTGTTATCTCTTTTTGTTGTATCTCCCTTAAGGGTTTTTGAGGGATTCCCTTATCAAGTTGCTGCCTACTGTGTTATCTAGCGCTCACTCATTGTTCTGTGCTTTAATTGTTTAGTTTTGACACTGCATTTTTCTGAATTGGGTTTATCACATTAATTTTGCATTATATATATTCACATTGCTCTTACAACAGGTTATGTAAATAGACTTTAGCTTATTTAGCACTAGCACTATTTAATTAGTCTCCCACATTGGAATTAGTGTAGGACTCACCGATATTGGGGTACTGTGAAGTAGTGGTGGGTTTAACACAATATGGCCATATGGTGGAACTGAATGTCCCCATATTTGAGATAGGTGATTTTAAGTAGCCCTATAACATTTAAAACGGTATCTTTATGTGTGCGCTGTTTCTTAATCTGTATTATGAATAACTGAGAATTTGGCACGAAACCCACTATGAGGTATTTATTGAAGGAGATAATAAAACAGAAAAAGAAATAGAAAGAAAAAGAAATAGGTTAAGAATTTTTTATTGACAGATGAGAAAGTAAAAGCAAAAGGGTAATACAATTCATTGTATGTAAATAGGATATTTTAGATGTTCATGGAAATCCCCTCTTCGCAAGGCTCCTTTCGTTTTTTTCTTCATTATTAGTGATGTCGCGAACACGAAATTTTCGGTTCGCGAACGGCGCACGGGAACTTCCGCATACGTTCGCGAACTGGCGAACCGCCATTGACTTCAATGGGCAGGCGAGCTTTAAAACCCACAGGGACTGTTTCTGGCCACAAAAGTGATGGAAAAGTTGTTTCAAGGGGACTAACACCTGGACTGTGGCATGCCGGAGGGGGATCCATGGCAAAACTCCCATGGAAAATTACACAGTTGATGCAGAGTCTGGTTTTTATCCATAAAGGGCAGAAATCACCTAACATTCCTAAATCGCAATGGATATGGATTGACACCTGACATATGACATATTGACACCTTGACATATGGATTGACACCTGTCCTCAGAGACCCTGATACACACTGACACAGAGCAGAATAGGGACTGTTCCCCCTACATAGGGTCACTTGGCAGATATGGCGTGGTCGTGGGAGGAGGAGGATGACTTCCACCTATTCTAGATTCCCGTTGTGCTGTGACATCACCCTTATACGCTGTGTAAAGCATACTTTTTAATTTATTTTGCAAATGCTGCATCCTTTCCGACTTGTAATTTGGTAACATTTCCGCCACTGCCTGCTTATACCGGGGGTCTAGTAGCGTGGACACCCAGCACAGGTCGTTCTCCTTCAGCCTTTTTATACGAGGGTCCCTCAACAGGCATGACAGCATGAAAGACCCCATTTGCACAAGGTTGGATGCCGAGCTACTCATTTCCCGTTCCTCCTCCTCACACAGAGCAGAATAGAGACTGTTACCCCTACATAGGGTCACTTGGCAGATATGGATTGACACCTGTCCTCAAAACCCCTGATACACACTGACACAGAGCAGAATAGATACTGTTCCCCCTACATAGGGTCACTTGGCAGATATGGATTGACACCTGTCCTCAGAGACCATGATACACACTGACACAGAGCAGAATAGAGACTGTTCCCCCTACATAGGGTCACTTGGCAGGTATGGATTGACACCTGTCCTCAGAGACCATGATACACACTGACACAGAGCAGAATAGAGACTGTTACCCCTACATAGGGTCACTTGGCAGATATGGCGTGGTCGTGGGAGGAGGAGGATGACTTTCACCTCTTCCCCTGTTAGATTCCCGTTGTGCTGTGACATCACCCTTATACGCTGTGTAAAGCATACTTTTTAATTTATTTTGCAAATGCTGCATCCTTTCCGACTTGTAATTCGGTAACATTTCCGCCACTGTCTGCTTATACCGGGGGTCTAGTAGCGTGGACACCCAGCACAGGTCGTTCTCCTTCAGCCTTTTTATACAAGGGTCCCTCAACAGGCACGACAGCATGAAAGACCCCATTTGCACAAGGTTGGATGCCGAGCTACTCATTTCCTGTTCCTCCTCCTCACACAGAGCAGAATAGGGACTGTTCCCCCTACATAGGGTCACTTGGCAGGTATGGATTGACACCTGTCCTCAGAGACCATGATACACACTGACACAGAGCAGAATAGAGACTGTTACCCCTACATAGGGTAACTTGGCAGATATGGCGTGGTCGTGGGAGGAGGAGGATGACTTTCACCTCTTCCCCTGTTAGATTCCCGTTGTGCTGTGACATCACCCTTATACGCTGTGTAAAGCATACTTTTTAATTTATTTTGCAGATGCTGCATCCTTTCCGACTTGTAATTCGGTAACATTTCCGCCACTGTCTGCTTATACCGGGGGTCTAGTAGCGTGGACACCCAGCACAGGTCGTTCTCCTTCAGCCTTTTTATACGAGGGTCCCTCAACAGGCACGACAGCATGAAAGACCCCATTTGCACAAGGTTGGATGCCGAGCTACTCATTTCCTGTTCCTCCTCCTCACACAGAGCAGAATAGGGATTGTTCCCCCTACATAGGGTCACTTGGCAGATATGGATTGACACCTGTCCTCAGAGCCTATGATACACACTGACACAGAGCAGAATAGAAACTGTTACCCCTACATAGGGTCACTTGGCAGATATGGATTGACACCTGTCCTCAAAGCCCCTGATACACACTGACACATAGCAGAATAGGGACTGTTCCCCCTACATAGGGTCACTTGGCAGATATGGATTGACACCTGTCCTCAGAGCCCATGATACACACTGACACAGAGCAGAATAGAGACTGTTCCCCCTACATAGGGTCACTTGGCAGATATGGATTGACACCTGTCCTCAAAGCCCCTGATACACACTGACACATAGCAGAATAGAAACTGTTACCCCTACATAGGGTCACTTGGCAGATATGGATTGACACCTGTCCTCAAAGCCCCTGATACACACTGACACATAGCAGAATAGGGACTGTTCCCCCTACATAGGGTCACTTGGCAGATATGGATTGACACCTGTCCTCAGAGACCATGATACACACTGACACAGAGCAGAATAGAGACTGTTACCCCTACATAGGGTCACTTGGCAGATATGGATTGACACCTGTCCTAAGGATCCCTGTATTGGGGAATATTGTCGCCCAAACTAATTTATATGCCCATCAATTCCGAGCTACAAATCCGGACTCTTTTTTGGCAAAGATACACACTGTGCCAGAATTTAAAAGATTCTGGGCATTGACTATGCTGATGGGCATCATAAAGAAGCCCTCCATCCGCTCCTACTGGAGCAGTAGCCCCATCTGCTCTACCCCCATTTACTCCCAATGTATGTCGAGGAAGAGGTATGAAATGATTCTGCATTTCATGCACTTCAGCAACAACAGCCTGTGTCCCCCTAGGGAGCATCCCCAGTTTGACAGGCTGTATAAAATCCGCCCCCTGATTACCCACTTTGCTGCCAGGTTTGCAGAGGCTTATACACCTGGAAGGAATATATGCGTGGATGAATCCCTGATGAAGTATAAGGGAAGGCTGGGATTCAAGCAGTATGTTCCTTCCAAGCGCTCTAGGTAGCGAGACTGGGTATACTCAGGCCTTCCGGGTGTACGAGGGAAAGGATAGCCACCTTGACCCTCCAGGTTGCCCAGAACATATGGGAACCAGTGGCAAGATTGTCTGGGACCTGATATTCCCCCTGATGAACAAAGGGTACCACTTGTATACTGACAATTTTTAGACAAGTGTCCCTTTGTTCAAGCTACTGTACTGTTTTAATACAGTAGCTTGCGGCACAATTAAAAAGAACAGCACAGGTTTCCCAGGACAACTTGCACGCACCCGGCTACGAAGGGGGGAGACCTCAGCTCTGCGCCAAGAGGAGCGGTTGGCAGTTAAGTACAGAGACAAGAAGGACGTCCTGTAAGTCTGTGTACTTATGCACAAAGCGTTGTACGATCAGATTACACACATGTGCCATGCACGTCACATGTGTCAACTTGCCCAACTTCAATGCCGCTAACAAATTTGTTCCGTTGTCACAAACCACTTTGCCGATCTCCAGTTGCTGGGGAGTCAGCCACTTTTCCACCTGTGCGTTCAGAGCGGACAGGAGTGCTTGTCCGGTGTGACTCTCTGCTTTCAAGCAAGTCAAACACAAGACGGCGTGACACTGCCATATCTGGGATGTGGAATAGTTCCTGGGGAGCTGGGGGGGTGCCGTTGATGTGGAGCAAGACGCAGCAGCAGAAGAGGACTCAGCCGAGGAGGTTATGGAAGAGGATGGAGTAGGAGTAGAGGAGGTGGCAGCAGGCCTGCCTGCAAGTCGTGGCGGTGTCACCAACTCCTCTGCAGAGCCACGCATTCCATGCTTGGCAGCCGTCAGCAGGTTTACCTAATGCGCAGTGTAGGTGATATACCTGCCCTGACCATGCTTTGCAGACCAGGTATCAGTGGTCAGATGGACCCCTGCCCCAATACTGTGTGCCAGACATGCCATTACTTCCTTTTGCACAATCGAGTACAGGTTGGGGATTGCCTTTTGTGAAAAGAAATTTCGTCCGGGTACCTTCCACTGCTGTGTCCCAATAGCTACACATTTTTTGAACGCCTCAGACTCCACCAGCTTGTATGGTAAAAGCTGGCGGGCTAATAGTACAGACAAGCCAGCTGTCAGACGCCGGGCAAGGGGGTGACTTTCTGACATTGGCTTCTTACGCTCAAACATGTCCTTGACAGACAACTGACTGTGGGCAGATGAGCAGGCCTGACACACAGACGCTTGGAGACAACTAACTGCTATTCAATCTATAACAGTGAAAAAAGTGTTTTGGTTTTTAAATGCAAGCTATTGGGACACCAGATATGAGTGGCACTGTGAACTGGCAAAGGTTGGCAGAGTACACGTTGTAGGCCTGACACACAGACGCTTGGAGACAACTAACTGCTATTCAATCTATAACAGTGAAAAAGTGTTTGGGTTTTAAATGCACGCTATTGTGACACCAGATATGAGTGGCAAAGTACACTGGCAGAGGTCTGCAGAGCACACGCTGAAGGCCTGACACACCCGCTTTACGGACACTGACTGCTATTAGCTTACACTGAAAAACTTTTTTTCTTTGTAAAAGCATGCTATAGAGACACCAGATATGAGTGGCAACTGGCAAAATACACTGGCAGAGGTCTGCAGAGCACACGCTGAAGGCCTGACACACCCGCTTTAAGGACACTGACTGCTATTAGCTTACACTGAAAAACTTTTTTTCTTTGTAAAAGCACACTATAGAGACACCAGATATGAGTGGCAACTGGCAAAGTACACTGGCAGAGGTCTGCAGAGCACACGCTGAAGGCCTGACACACCCGCTTTAAGGACACTGACTGCTATTAGCTTACACTGAAAAACTTTTTTTCTTTGTAAAAGCACGCTATAGAGACACCAGATATGAGTGGCAACTGGCAAAGTACACTGGCAGAGGTCTGCAGAGCACACGCTGAAGGCCTGACACACCCGCTTTAAGGACACTGGTTGCTATTAGCTTACACTGAAAAACCTTTTTTCTTTGTAAAAGCACGCTATAGAGACACCAGATATGAGTGGCAAAGTACACTGGCAGAGGTCTGCAGAGCACACGCTGAAGGCCTGACACACCCGCTTTAAGGACACTGACTGCTATTAGCTTACACTGAAAAACTTTTTTTCTTTGTAAAAGCACGCTATAGAGACACCAGATATGAGTGGCAACTGGCAAAGTACACTGGCAGAGGTCTGCAGAGCACACGCTGAAGGCCTGACACACCCGGTTTAAGGACACTGACTGCTATTAGCTTACACTGAAAAACGTTTTTTCTTTGTAAAAGCACGCTATAGAGACACCAGATATGAGTGGCAACTGGCAAAGTACACTGGCAGAGGTCTGCAGAGCACACGCTGAAGGCCTGACACACCCGCTTTAAGGACACTGACTGCTATTAGCTTACACTGAAAAACTTTTTTTCTTTGTAAAAGCACGCTATAGAGACACCAGATATGAGTGGCAACTGGCAAAGTACACTGGCAGAGGTCTGCAGAGCACACGCTGAAGGCCTGACACCCGCTTTAAGGACACTGACTGCTATTAGCTTACACTGAAAAACTTTTTTTCTTTGTAAAAGCACGCTATAGAGACACCAGATATGAGTGGCAACTGGCAAAGTACACTGGCAGAGGTCTGCAGAGCACACGCTGAAGGCCTGACACCCGCTTTAAGGACACTGACTGCTATTAGCTTACACTGAAAAACTTTTTTTCTTTGTAAAAGCACGCTATAGAGACACCAGATATGAGTGGCAACTGGCAAAGTACACTGGCAGAGGTCTGCAGAGCACACACTGAAGGCCTGACACCCGCTTTAAGGACACTGACTGCTATTAGCTTACACTGAAAAACTTTTTTTCTTTGTAAAAGCACGCTATAGAGACACCAGATATGAGTGGCAACTGGCAAAGTACACTGGCAGAGGTCTCCAGAGCACATGCTGAAGGCCTGACACCCGCTTTAAGGACAATGACTGCTATTAGCTTACACTGAAAAACTTTTTTTCTCTGTAAAAGCACGCTATAGAGACACCAGATATGAGTGGCAAAGTACACTGGCAGAGGTCTGCAGAGCACACGCTGAAGGCCTGACACACCCGCTTTAAGGACACTGACTGCTATTAGCGTACACTGAAAAACTTTTTTTCTTTGTAAAAGCACACTATAGAGACACCAGATATGAGTGGCAAAGTACACTGGCAGAGGTCTGCAGAGCACACGCTGAAGGCCTGACACCCAGACGCTTGCAGACAACTAACTGCTATTCAATCTATTACAGTGAAAAATTTTTTTTTTCTTTTTAAATGTCAAGCTTAAGCTATTGTGACACCAGATATGAGTGGTGGCACTGGGCAAATGAGCACAGTATCCACTGTGAGCCTGACACAGAAGCTGGCAGGCAACCAACTGCTCTTCAATCTATTACAGTGAAAAAAAAATGTATTTTTAAATGTCAAGCTTAAGCTATTGTGACACCAGATATGAGTGGTGGCACTGGGCAAATGGGCACAGTATCCACTGTGAGCCTGACACAGAAGCTGGCAGGCAACTAACTGCTCTTCAGTCTATTACAGTGAAAAAAAAATGTTTTATTTTTAAATGTCAAGCTTAAGCTATTGTGACACCAGATATGAGTGGTGGCACTGGGCAAATGAGCACAGTATCCACTGTGAGCCTGACACAGAAGCTGGCAGGCAACCAACTGCTCTTCAATCTATTACAGTGAAAAAAAAATGTATTTTTAAATGTCAAGTTTAAGCTATTGTGACACCAGATATGAGTGGTGGCACTGGGCAAATAGGCACAGTATCCACTGTGAGCCTGACACAGAAGCTGGCAGGCAACTAACTGCTCTTCAGTCTATTACAGTGAAAACAAATGTTTTCTTTTTAAATGTCAAGCTTAAGCTATTGTGACACCAGATATGAGTGGTGGCACTGGGCAAATGGGCACAGTATCCACTGAGCCTGACACAGAAGCTGGCAGGCAGGCAAGTGCAATTACATTACACACAAAAAAAGCAGACTGATGTTCTAGCCCTAAAAAGGGCTTTTTGGGGTGCTGTTCTTACAGCAGAGATCAGATGAGTCCTTCAGGACTGTAGTGGACACTGAATACCCTAGCCTAGCTATCAATTTCCCTGTCTAATGAGCAGCAGCTACACTTTCCCTCCTCTCACTAAGCATGCAGCTTCAGAATGAATCTAAAATGGATGCTGGGAGGGAGGTGGGAGGGTGTGGAAGGGAGGGTCTGCTGCTAATTTGCTGGAATGTGTCTGCTGACCGTGAGGCACAGGGTCAAAGTTTGCTCAATGATGACGAATAGGGGGCGGATCGAACCGCGCATGTGTTCGCCAGGAACTATTCGCCACTGAACAGTTCGGTACATCACTATTCATTAATTTATTTAACAAATTGAATTCCTGAAAGTCCTAAATTGTAGAGAAATACAAATATTCCTTTCAATACATGTTCCACTCCTTGCCTCCACTACTTCTGGAAGACATCCAGAAGGGCTCTGTCTGAGCTTAGTTTTCAGGAAATGAGGTGACTCTGCACTGGTTAACCCCCAGGTAATTTCCAAGTGTTCTTAAACATTTCTTTAAGGAACACTTCATGCACCATAACCACTACTGGCAATATATGCTGTTGCAACACTAGCACTTGGTTTATTAATACTAATGGAAATGTTGATGTTGATGACAGTGATATTGGAGGTGGTAGTGGTTCTGGTAGTGGTGATGATAACAAAGACAGCAGGTGAGTTATTTGTACCACTGGTAGCAGGCGCAGCTAATCTTACAACTGTCTCAATCCAATGCAGATACAGATAGACTTGGAGATGGAGAATATTCAAGAGGCACGTGCACAGGGAGGACTGGCAGCCTTAGGCCTTGGGGGGCAAATTCAGTCAAGTGGCCCATTACACCACTGAATTAGCTCACCATCCATGCCCACCTTTTCCTGGTTTTATAACGGATATTTATGTTATGAAGCAAGGCAAATATGATACAATGTGGTTTAACATAATTTAATTGTAATAGCAACAAAGGATGTTTAACAAAAAAAAAAATCTATAGTTTTAACAAATGAACAATGTATGTAGACAATACACTTAAAGCATATGTGGTACATTAAGGGATATGGATATGGATAAACCTTCTCACTTATTTTTTTTTTTTTTAAATATACAGAAGCCAGAGAAAGAAACAAACAGTTAGCAAGGAAGAACTTAGACAAATAATTTCCAATACATCTGGAAACTGGACCAGTTCCAGAAGATCTCTCTCCACTGACATGAGCATTAGGGCATCAAGCAGTTCTTGTCCCATTGTGGCTCGCAGTCGGGTCTTGATGAGCTTTAGCTTGCTGAATGCTCTCTCGCATGACACTTGTGTAAAAGAAAGGGTCAACGGGTACTCATAGGTGATAGAAAGATTTTAATAAGCTGCAGGATAAAAGTTGTAATTTAACAACAACCTGTGACAACCTGTGACAGCAGAGAAAGCACTGCTTGCAAGAACCACACTTTGATTCCTTTTGTACCTCAACTAGTTTGTCAGTAGGTGGAATCCAGTCATTAATCTCATCATCTTCCTCCTCCTCCTCCTCCTCCTCCTCCTCCTCCTCCTCCTCCTCATCATCATCATCATCAAGAATTATTTCCACTTTCTGTGTCTCATCTTCAGAAAGACATTCTGTAAGACTTGGAAATAAGATGGCAAAACATATTAATTTAGTTTTGAGAGAACATTCATTTACTTTGGCTAACTTAGAAATTCTTTCTAGTGCCCCTCCATCTAGCACTTTGGGATCTGTCCTAATGTTCTGAAAGGGCCAGGATCCAAGCAGTGGGAATCCATGACCAATTGCTTATTTTCTGAAAATCTCTCTGTCATGCTTTGTAGGATTTGGTACAGAATTGGTCTGAACACACTAGTTTGAAAAGCTTTTTTTTTTTGTGCCACTCTACAAACTGGAAGCATAGTCTCGACTTCCAAGAAGTTGAGAAGATCACTTTCATCCATCAACTCATTTGTTTTTATTGCAAAGTGTTCCACTTTTTGTTTTAGATAGTTGATATCAATTATTTCAGTTGCTCAACTGCACGTTTGACTATTTGCCATGCTACCTTGAAGTCAAGGCCACTGGTTTGTAGATATTTTGACACTGGCCCTATAACATCAAAATCCTGTGAAAATATGTTTGCTTTTAAGATAATCCTAAACTGACAAAGATTGTGAAAAACGGTTGAGGTCTCAGAAGTGGTTTTCGATTCAAACAAGTTGCTCTGGGAAATTACATATAAATCTTCAAGGGTGTCAAAATAACGAGAATGTTTTTCACCAAAAATCCAGTTAAGGGCCTTATCTTTTGCCCACCATCTTGTCTCTCCAATTTTTTGTAACTTTAAAAGTTTTTCCTGTCCATGTCTTCTATCCAGTTGGTCTTTCCAGATATTCATTCTTTTGTGGGAGTCTCCAATAAAGGTTGCCAAGCCATTTAGGAGACCAAAAAAATGTTTTGCTTCCAATACTTGACAGAAATCTGAGACACACAGGTTGAGGATATGACTATAGCACCAAATACAAACCGCATCTGCACGTAGTTCCCAATCTGTACTCCTCATATTTTCTGCACCATCAAATGATTCACCGGCAATTTTTTGGAAATCTAATTCAAGTACATCAAAACAGGACATTAGAAGTTCATGAAATCCTTTTCCTGTAGCATCTTTAACAGGGAGAATTGCCACAAGACGTTCTTTAATGGCTTCATCTTGCACATATTTTGCAACCACTGTTGCTTGATCTACAATTCCAACATCTTGAAACGTTTCTCTCCGATTTCAGACACAATTCAGTTTTTCATGCTTCGAACTATTGGTGCAAATACTTTCTTTATTGTATTATTGGACAAAAATGTCACAAGAGATCCACGTCCAGTTGTCTGTTTTCCTGATCTTTAAGAACTAGGACTAGCTGAATACCCTTGCCTGGAGGCGGAATCATTCCTAGCCGGGGTACTAGGTAAATATAGTTCGTCACCTTGAATGGACTCGTTTGACATTCTAGGTAGGAAGAATAGACAATGTGTAACAGTGTTAATGATCAGTAAAGCGAAAATTGGTGGACTGGCAGTAGCTAATGCCAAGTGGGAAATTGTATTACCAGGAGGTGAATTTGGTGATCCCTAGCTAGGTGCTGAGCGGTGAGAGAGGCTTTAACTAGGAATTGGCAGGCGGGTGTAAATACCATCTAGTGTAATGCCAGGGAAAATGCCACAGGTGACCGATAACCAATAGACAAAAAAAGGTTGGACGTGACAGGTGAGGCCCTGATTACACCAATGAGCGAGGCACTAACTATGCGTTGGACCAATGGGTGAATGTACCTCGAGATTGAGGGTGGGAAAATGCCAGTCCAAGTTACTACGTTACTATAGGTGTATCTAATTTAGTAGCTCATTCTGTACCTTGGTTGAGTAACTGGACTTGTATATACGAGGTTAGAGAGGGAACAGGAGTATCTATTCCAGAAACTTGAATGGCAGATAGGGTAGCAGGTAAACAAATACCTGGGAGAAGACCTATGAGCAAACCAGACCTAATTATAGCCAACGGATAACATGTATTCCATAAAATAAATAGTTGAAACAATAGCCACTTACTTACACATCTAGCGGAAAAGTGACCTACCGTGTTAGACCCTCAAAAGCGGCTACTCTTGCAGGCTTGGGAGGATGAGCGTCAGAACCTGTAGAGACAGGACTAAATCAACTACCAAAATAAAAAGCAGCACTTTTTTATTTTTTTAAGTAAGCAAAGCTTTAACCACATACCAATAGTTAAGATGAAGAAATACTTAAAACTTCTGATTTGGCTAACTAGTTCAGAAAATGTTTAACCTAATGAGGCTGAAGTAACAGAAATAAAATACATGATACCTTTGAATTTGACTGTAAAGATGTAGGTGCTAAGACAGACCCCTTGACATCAAATAATTACCTAGACAGTCCACAAGGTGGCGATAACAGTTAAATAAATTGTAAATACCATATCCGAAAAGCTGAAATTCAACTGAATGAGGGGAATTGACAGCAAAAGCCCTTACCCTTAATTGTAATACTGCTTTGAAAAAGCCGAACTGAAAGTGTCGAACGCAGCACGAAATAGCCAAATACAGCGAGCAGTGTTGCAATCACGTTTGGGGGAAGCTAAACAAATCTTTCGGTGAAACAAAAGCCGACACGCGCAAATTTGAATGTGTAGGCTAACTACACACGGAGAACTCAGCGTGTATGCGGGTGGGGGGGGGGGGGCGTGAATGCGGGTGATCTGTGGCTTGAT
Organism: Pelobates fuscus; assembly: GCF_036172605.1. Lineage (NCBI taxonomy): Eukaryota > Metazoa > Chordata > Amphibia > Anura > Pelobatidae > Pelobates > Pelobates fuscus. The sequence goes on from NC_086317.1 coordinate 450,925,250, forward strand.
AGCTTTGTTCTGGGGGAACCCAGTGAGTAGGAAAGAGACAGGAATACTGAGAGGCACCCGTCAGAAAAACTCGCTGTTAGTAATCAGACCTCGTGAAACCGACATGCGCCAGGAGACAGCAGCAGTACCTCCGTGTAGGCGATCAGGACTATTCCGGCCATGTGATCATGAGGACCGTGCAATGACATGGCCCGGGAGGGCCGGATCAGACAGTGGGGGCCTGCCTGAGCTCCCAGTAAGTCCCGATAAGTCCCCTGGATGGCGGGGACGTTCTATACCACCCTCTGGCATTTAAAGCCAACCCAAAAAGGACGGCATAGAACGCCCGCCGTCTTTAAGGGGTTAAAGACACTCTAAGTATCAAAACAACTTTAACAGTTTATTATAGATAATGGCCCTCCAGTCCCACTGCTCAGTTCTCTCCATTTAGGAGTTAAATCACTTCAACTCATAGCACCCTCGCCACCAGTGTCAGACGGGGGAAACAATTTTGTCACAAGTATTTTCTTATAACAGCGGCCCAGTGGGAAGGGTTCGGGGCCAAAGAGGTGGGAGTTGTTGTGTCATTACCAATGACAAGCACTGCACCCCTCAAAGTGAGTGTATGGGTTCAATGCTCTTACAGGGCAGCCCATCATCAGAGCTCTACTTGCAAACAAATTTAGTGGCATGTTTGTTTGTGACTTGTCTCTGGTGTCTCCATAAATGGGATACCAAAGGACAAAAGACTCAAAAAAGTTTATTGTACATGTGTTTGTCTGATTGCGTGGGTGTAGAGTGAGTTGACTGAGGTGTGGTATTTTGTGTGAATAGGTTGGTTTCAGTTATGTTATGTTTGTAATGTGATGGGTGCAACTAGGGGCTGTAGTGTGTGTGTGTATAGGGGCCATTGTGTGTGTATAAGGGATGCAGTGAGTGTGTGCATAGGAACTCTAGTGTATGTGTGTATAGGTGATGTGTGTAGGGGCTGTAGAGAATGTGTGTTTAGAGAATGTAGTGTGTGTTTGTGTACAGGGAGTCTAGTGTGTTTAGGGGATCCAGAGTGTGTATAGGGGATATAGTGAGTTTAGGGGTGCAGTGTGTGTGAGGGGTGCAGAGTGTGTGAGGTGTGCAATGTGTGCGAGGTGTGCAGTATGTGTGTGAGGGGTGCAGTGTATTTGGTGATATAAAGTCTATTATGTGGGGGGTGAGAAAGAAGCAACTATAATTTTATTTAATAAAAAAAGAGAAACAAAAAAGTTATATCCCCTCCCTTTTCCTTACCTTTGCCCAAGGAGGGCAAATGTGGTCCGGTGGTGATGAGAGACTCTAGCCTGTAGCTCCTCGTGCTGCAGGCTGAGAACTCTCCTCTTGCGAGCTCCAGCTATGTTCCCTGTCTCATGAAAGGTCTTTTCAGCCTCTCCTCAACAAAGTGCCAGGTGGTTGATAAGGGAGAGCTTTAATCTCCCCCCTGGCCGGAGAAGACAGACAGCGAGGCTGGCACTTCATGGGCTGGCAGGGGAGATACTTTGATCTGACCTGTCAGCCTCTGCCCATGGCCATTGCGCCCACCAAGCATTAGCCCGGTATGCCTGATGGTCAGTACAGGCCTGTTAGCCACTTCTCCCCTTGCTGAGACTTACACAGCCTCCTTACACACTTATTGAAAAAAAATAGTATTTTTTTTTACTCTTCTATTTTTGTACAGTGTGTTTAATTTAGAATTTATTATCCCCTGTTCTGTCAATTGCTTAATTAACATAAAGTTTTTTGGCAATTTTAGTATCCCCTTAAAATGACAACTATTGGGAATATGCATTTATTAGTCAATTCAACACTCAGAATTGTGAAATAAAATTAACAGATGTACTGGCACATATTGCTTTAAGACCCTATTTTTGGTCCCTAATTACTTCTACAACCACCTATAACTTATTAAAAAAAAAAAAAGCCACCCATAACCCGCACGGAAGAGGGGCCGGGGGGAGGGAACACGCCCACCCACGATTAAGATAATTCTCAATACCACAGCACGCACTACAGGACTTGAATCAATACAAGTATACACGTTACTCTGTTTTAAGTTATACTTTTCTGTTGTTATACTCTTGGCGACCCATATGTTCTGTGGGACCAAGAGGTAAAATACTGTTGGAATGCAAGTCAAATGCCTTGAGACAGAATGCTCCTTGCGCTAACCAGATATCTTATTTTTTGTAAACGCATGCTACATATATGATGAACTGGCTTCTGTGCAAGTCACATAGACTTGTGATACAACACACTGAGCAGATACCACTGTACGGTTAGATACATGCTATTACCACTGTTTTTCCCTTCTGTAATTCCAATGCACAAAATGGTACAAAACGGCTTCTGCAAAAGCCCAAACTGTCACACCAATGCATTCCATATAGTACAAAAATAAAGAATTAAAAAAAAAAGCACAAAATCTAAAAAAAATTTATGGCACCAAGAGCACAAGCTAGAGTTAAAAAAAAAAAAAAAAAAAAAAAGGACAGCAATAACAAATAATAAATGAAAACAATAAATTGACATTGAATTCAGAAAATGTTTCAAACATAAAGAATACAAATTCCAAAACCTTAACAGGAAATGCATCACTTGACAACCAGGAAGTAGACGATTAGGAAATATATATTGTGAAGAAAAGAGACCTCATCCGACCTTTTCTTTTATTTCTGTGCATTTTGTTGCCTTTTTCTGCCTATAGTGGATTATTCGTTCGGCAGTTTGCAACTACCGAACCCCGACCTCCCTCCTGGCTTGTTGTGATCTAAAGCACCGGCAATTAAGTGTTCCCTGGGTGGCCGCTGTTCGTATAGCCGAACGCCACGAGGAAAAGAAAACGGCGGCCATCTTGTTCGCACGAGGCGAGTCAGCGGGACTTGGTCGTCGAGTGTCTGGAACTAAAATCGGACACTCGACCGTACGAAGTACCGCTGAGAACTACCGAACGCCCGCTTCTCCTACTTGCCGAACACCCAGAAGAGCGGCATTCGGTAGTTATGTTCGTATGGACCAGGGGAACAATCGCTCCTATGAGCCAGGAGGGTATCTTTGGTATTTTGACCGCTTTCGCCTTTTTCTCCAATTGACCGACCACACACACTGAATTCGTGGAACTGTTTTGGGCAGGAGCCTTGTGTGTGGTCGGTAAAACAAGACTTCCACACTTTTTAAGAACCCCTGAACCGATCTGGGTGAAATTTGGATATGTTTACCTCCCAGATCGGGGCTATCAGGGGATATGTATTTTGTGGGGATACCTTGTGGGGAAAGGGGTGTTCCAACGTTTGGGTAAAATGTGTGCCCTCTGCCGGGAGGTAATTGATTTACTCCTTAACTTATCTCACTATCTCCCAGGCAGAGGGAGGGCGTGTATTAAGAAAATACTGTACAGTGATTGGTGATATGTTTGTTTGTTTTGGGAGGTCCTCTTGCATGAGGATCCCCCATAAAAGCCAGCCTGTTTCAATAAAGCTTTAGTTCTGTTACACCCTTCATGAAGTCTTGGCTCATGTTTGGGGAAGGAATATTCTATCTACTGGGAAGGATTGTCTGGAAGCTGTATTCATCTCTACCCCCTGCTGGAGCTATAATCACTTGTACTCAGCAGCTGGGAAAGGAACAAGAGACCGCAGCACCATCACCCCTGCAGGTCTTAACATATATAAAACCCAATTTAGAGCAATAAAAACTTTGAAAAGCATGTGATAAACATGTATAAACTTGGTCAGATTTCATTGCTAGGCACTCTTCCCATCTAGTGGAGTTTCTATACTCCCTCACTCAACTTACCCACCCATCTAAGTTTTAGACCAATCTACAGTGCAATATTGTGTGCAGCAACAATCTCCTCATTTTCTCTGCAGGGCCGAGCACGGCAGTCCCAACACCAGAGAGGCAAACCCAACACCAGAGCATGCTGTGCGTGAATTACACTGATCAGACTCCCTATCTCCTCCCCCTGTCAGGATGTTGCAAGGAGAAGCTGGTTAGATCAGTGTCCTCCTTCGAAGTGATCGTGGAAAGCATTAGAAATAAATAGTAGGTTGATATGAAAAAAAACCAAAACATATTTATCTGCTTCTTCAGCCTGCAGAGTGAGGCAACTGTGTCTTTCAAAGCTACATATCCATTTAAGACAAAAACAATTGTTATAGTAAATAGGTATTTTTTTTACAATGAAATTATGTTATTTGCAACACTAAATTCAAATTCATACTAGAATGACCATGTGACAATTAATATTAAGGTCAACTCAAAAAGAAAACTGAATGATAAAATTCCAGAACCTTAAAATAATATTTACAATAAATACCAAAACCTCGTTATCCCATTACAATGTCTTAAATGTTCAAAAATTTATTCTTAAATTTTTTTTAAAAATAAAATAAAATGTGACGCAGGACATACTGACACTTTGCATGAGGATGTCTAGTGCTTTTCAAAACCCCATAGGAGAGCATTGAGTCAATGGCCTAAAGGACTCACGACACTCACCGCAAATGTGCATTAGGTTCCCTCCACCAGCTGCCAGAGGAGGAGCCCAACCCAGTGCCGAGGGCAGGTAAGTATTTAAAGGGTTACTTATTCCTTTCAAGGATGGGGGAGGCAGAGGGATACTGTAGTGTTAGGAACACGGTTTTGCATTCCTATCACTATAGTGGTTCTTTAAAACACTGGTTTCACTTTCTGTTTCCTCTGACTGTCAGGCTGTGCAAATTGAAGAAATGAAAATGGGTATATATAAGTATAATACTGTTTTATTAGAACAGTTTAAAAACAATTAAAAGGCTTACATGAAAAAAATGTGAGACCTGCAGTACACTCATTGACTCATTGTTGCATCCTTTTGAGTCATCTGAATAATTTTTCCCAAAACAATTGTATGGTTGAAATTCGGCCACACCGAAAGGCAACATGGACGAATTTTGCACCACTTTTAAAAAAATATGACACATTAATTAGTTGAAATATCTATCAAAGACTTTAAAGATAGTTGGTGCTAAGCATGTCCCTAAAAAGAATGAAGAGGAAACAGGGATTTCTTTCACATTATTATTATTATTATTATTAGAGAAGTAAGGCAGTACACAATGAATATTTACACTAGCAAATGGAATTATGTCTAAAGGAAGAATGGCTTTTTACTGACATCTAGTGGCTGTTGCATATATTTAAAATTATGTGTGTATGGAAGAAGTACTATGTACTTAAATGTTGACTTAGCTTGATTTAAGTACATACATTTGTATGTAAAGTGCATCACAAAGTCACTATTTAGAAGTATTTGTATTCACTTTTGTATCACACTGCTAAGTTACAATGCTGCTGCCCATCCCATGTGTTCCCTATTAAGGATTAATAAGCATGTAGGGATCTATATAAAAAATACCCCTCTCTGTCTCATTAGAGATATTTTTGCCAGAAGCTCAAGGAAGCAAGGTGAATGGTTAGAGTTAGGACCCACCGGAGGGCGCGGGTGGGCTTTCCCTCTCATGGCCATTGGCGTTAACTAAAAACCTCCATTTGTTTAAAAATACATAGGGATGTGGAAAGAGCGCAGGTAACTTTTTTTCTTTGTTTTTTTACTATATGTATTTTGGCTGATGTGTACTATGGTCATTGCTGCCGCCCAGGAGTAATGGGAGTTTGAGCGCAGGACTAGTTTCTTTGTATTTGTATTCACTATTTAGAAGTAGTGTCTCTTGAAAATAAGGTTTTCTTTAATAGCAATCATTTATTTATTTATTTTAAATCAGTAATCCACAAGTGTGAATACCATAGAAAGTAAAGGCTTTACATAACCATCATACACTTAATTTCTACTAGATTGTAAATGTGAAGTAAATTGGACCAAATTCATCAAATAAATTCTCCCACTTTTTTTTGCAGGAGGCCTACAAAAGTCTACAATGTTTACCCACTGCCAGTGCACCCAGCCAGTTTAAATTAAAGCGGCACTGTCATGCCGAACTTACCTTTCTTTAATCGATTCCTCTTCTCTCCCTCTCTGTCTGCGCTAGTTTTCCTTAAAACTATTTTTCTTGTGGAGGTTTCCTACGCCTGACTATCTCTGACCAGCAGAGGAGCAAAGTGTGCTTCATTTCCAGTGGTCAGAGACATTTTCCCACAATTCTAAGCTTTCCTCCATGTTCCCGCGATGCTTCCTGTCAGTATTGCCGAACGTCCTTCTGACGAATGAATGAATAGATTCAATTCCCATTCGCATTAACTGGGCATGCGCAGGAATCTCACTACTGCTATCTAGTGTGGGTAGATGACGTGTCCCACAGGGACTTCATCTACCCACACAAAGATGGTGGCGCCCAGAACCTAGGTCCGGGCACAAAATAAATATTAAAAAATAGGTGGCATTTGGGGCATTTGGGGGCGACTAGGGGGTCAATTAGATGTAGTGGAGTCGGGAGGCGGGTTAAAAAAAAACGTGATTCGGCCATGACAGTGCCGCTTTAAAATAATACAATAAAACAAACCGGGGTCCCTGTAAACTGGGAGGGCCCCTTGTGTTCCTTCACACCAAAAGCAGTTGGAGGTTTACTAACGCAGCAGATGGGGTGGCGGAACTTCCAGCGTATCAGAGTAGTCGCATGGCTGAGTAGCTTAATATGTCACATGCCTAAAATGAATGACCAAAAGCCAGGGGCGTACTTAGAGCTTTTAGCCCCCAGGGCGGTCCTAAATTTGGCACCCCCTCCCTCCTAACTTTAAAAGATAAAAAAAACGCAAAATATTCTACATACATTCAGATACATAGACACACAGATGCACACTGACAGATACCCAGACACACACAGCTACACAGAAAAACAGGTACACACACTAACACACAGGTACACACTTTCAGACACACAGTCACACACAGATACAGACACGCATACATTCAGCTACACATACAGACACATACACACAGATATACACACATACCGATACACACTTACAGATATACAGACACACATGTACACACATGCAGATATAGAGACACAGTTACACATGGATACAAACACTGCCACATGCAGATACCTAGACACACAGATACAGACACACATACAGATGCACTGACACAGGTACACAATGAGTATGTATGTATAGTGGATGCAAAGTGTGTGTGTGTGTGTGTGTGTGTGTAAGAGTGTATAGTGGATGCCCTATGTGTAGTTGATGCGGTGTCTGTGTGTAATGGATGCAGTGTCTGTTTGTGTAGTGAATGCATTGTGTGTGTATAGTGGATGCAGTGTGTGCAATGAATGCATTATGTGTGTGTGTGTGTGTGTGTGTATATGTGTATATTTATATATATATATATATATATATATATATATATATAATCTATCTATCTATCTATCAATCGAATAGAAATACAGGCTGCACTCTCAGATTTCCAAATATCAAAAATGCTGTTTTATTCCATATGACAAGAAAAAAATCGACTTTTCGGTCCTCGCAGGGACCTTCCTCAAGGTCCCTGCGAGGAAGGTCCCTGCAAGGACCGAAACGTTGATTTTTTTTCTTGTCATATGGAATAAAACAGCATTTTTGATATTTGGAAATCCGAGAGTGCAGCTTGTATTTCTATTCGATTGGTACATAACAGGATCCCCTGCAGGGACTGGCACCCGGTAACATTACCACTGCATTATAGCAGTAGGCAACTTAAGCGTGAGTTATATATATATAGTGGATGCAGAGCGTGTGTGTAGTGGATGTAGTGTGTAGGAAGGTGACAGTACAGGATGCAGTGTGTAGGAAGGTGACAGTGTGCGGGGGCAGTGTGCAGGAAGGTGACAGTGGTGGGGGGCAGGAAGGAGAAAGGTGACAGTGTATGGGGACAGTGTGCAGTAAGGGGACAGTGTGGGGGGCAATGTGCAGGAAGGTGACAGGTGACAGTGTGGAGGGTAGTGTGTAGGAAGGTGACAGTATGAGTGGCAGTATGTTGGGGGGCTGGCTAGGAAGGTAACAGGGTTTTTGGGTGACAGTGTGGGGGCAGGGTTTGGGGGTGTCAGTGTGGGGGGCCGGGTTTGGGGGTGACAGTTTGTAGGAAGGTGACAGTGTGGGGAAGAAGTGTGTAGGAAGGTGACAGTGTGGGGGGGCAAGGTGTAGGAAGGTGACAGTGGGGGGGCAGGATGTAGGAAGGCGACAGTTTGAGGGGCAGGGTTTGGGGTGACAGTTTGTAGGAAGGTGAAAGTGTGGGGGGGAAGTGTTTTGGAAGGTGACAGTGTGGGGGCAGAGATTGGGGGTGACAGTGTGGGGGGAAGGGATTGGGGTGACAGTGTGGGGGGAAGGGTGTGGAGGGGGAAGGGTGTAGGAATGTGACAGGGGGGTGACCAAGTCTGATTAACCATTTCTTATCCCACCCACCTTGCCTCATACCTTTCCCTGGTGGTCCGGTGGCACAGCAGCCTGGATTCTGAAGAGGGGCCCAGAAGTCTCCATGTTGAATCTATATCAGCAGCAGGCTCCTCTCCTCTCGCGATGCGCAAGAGCACTGTCGCGGGTTGCCATGGCAATGCTCCGGCATGCATTCGCCCCTCGGAGCATTGCCATGGCAACCCGCGGCAACGCTAATCGCCCGCCAGGGTTGCTAATTGGCCGCCAGGGTTGCCTCATCGCTAAATGATAATAGCTTGACCAATATCACCTTTATTTCTAGTCAATCATGTCTCAACAATTCACAATTATGACACCAGGCATTAATGGGTATCTCAAGTGCAACAATTGTGTGTCCCTATCTTAACCCTCCTCGAAAACCTATCTGGATGGATTACTATAATGTTTAATAAAGACGCGGTTTTCTATATGTACCTCCGACTTTCTCAGGTGAGGAGGCTAGACTCTTGATTGTAGTGGGAAATTTAAATGACACCCCAATCACAATAGCAAATCTTTAAGCACCAAACAACCACCAGACTGAGTTCTTGCAAATAGTCTTTAGTAAGATAAATAAGATTAAAACGGGCAATTATATATACACATGGAGAGTTTCAGTGCATTCTTGGTCCCACTTTAGACACCAATAGCCGCTGTACCACTTCCAAAGCCGGTAATAGAAAAATGAAAACCTACAAATTCTCTAGGTTGCTGTAGAAACATGGGGTGTTTAATATGTGGAGGTCTTTATACACATCAACTAGAGATTATTCATTTCATTCGAAAGTACATGCTATATACACTGGCATAGACTTGTGCTTGACGGATCGCTCTAACCTTTACAATTTAAACGTAAGTTTATATAGATCCCATGTCTTGGATTGAACATGCCCCAGTAAGATCTGTTTTTACTACCCTCTACTCAGTTTGTTGTAGAGGTACCTGGCATCTTAATGATGAGTTGGTTGACGGGCCAGAAGTGTGTGAATTACTCAGATCCCCTATTTCCCAATTCATTTTTGAAAATTCCTACACTCTAGAGTCCCAAAGCGCTGGTACAGAGACAACTTACAAAAATCTGTTCTGGTATCAAAAGGGAATTAGAAACATTAGAACTATATGTTACTGAATGTGGTTTAAGTAAAATAAAGCAGAGATATTACTCAAAGGGGAACAAAGTCAGGAAGCTCTTCCCAACTGAAAAGTAAATATGCACAAACTAAACTTCCACACTTGAACGACAAAAGCAGTACCAAACTTACGAATCCTATGCATATAGTTAACATGTATACCACTTTTTATGACAATATTTATTATTTATCCCATGATCCACAGTTTACACAACTGTTAATGATGGATATAGATGTATACTTAGACAAACTCACTCCAAACCACTGTGCAAACTTCAGACCTATTTCCAGGCTGAACTCTGATGCCAAATTATATGCTAAAGTAATTGCTAATAGCATGAAGCCCTTAGTTCCAGCACTAGCATCAGGAGGACAGGCAGGGTTTGTTCCAGATCACCAAGCTGGTGACAACACCAGACAATTCTTGGACCTGATATAAATTACCTGAGCTTATCAATGCTAAGAAAGCTTTTGATATTTATATTCTTTATTAAGAGATACATTTCTCCTTTTTTTTTCTTCACATAAATGGATAACAATACATCAAGGAAACAATAACACAATACAGGGAGTTGATTAACAGAGAATCTTTTAGATCGATACAATTTCTCAATAAAGATAGATATCTTATCTCTATATAACTGTTGTTCCGTCAAATCAGATCAATTGTAAATATAAATACTCACAGTAGACATAATCTATGACATGGACATACAATAAACAGTTATGGTCATATAAGGAAAAAATATTTAAAAAAAAACAATATAGTTGCTGGAAGATACGAAAGGGAAGTTGTCACTAAATCATTTAGCAGTCCTCTAACCTGGTGAGCCATAAGTTATAGGTATCTTGTTGACGTCTATTTAAACCAGATTCCATTTTCAATTGAAATTTAATTTGTTCCTTAAAGGGGCACTATAGTCACCTGAACAACTTTAGCTTAATAAAGCAGTTTTGGTGTATATAACATGCCCCTGCAGCCTCACTGCTCAATCCTCTGCCATTTAGGAGTTAAATCCCTTTGTTTATGAACCCTAGTCACACCTCCCTGCATGTGACTTGCACAGCCTTCCATAAACACTTCCTGTAAAGAGAGCCCTATTTAGGCTTTCTTTATTGCAAGTTCTGTTTAATTAAGATTTTCTTATCCCCTGCTATGTTAATAGCTTGCTAGACCCTGCAAGAGCCTCCTGTATGTGATTAAAGTTCAATTTAGAGATCAAGATACAATTATTTATGGTAAATTACATCTGTTTGAAAGTGAAACCAGTTGTTTTTTTTTCATGCAGGCTCTGTCAATCATAGCCAGGGGAGGTGTGGCTAGGGCTACATAAACAGAAACAAAGTGATTTAACTCCTAAATGACAGTGAATTGAGCAGTGAGATTGCAGGGGAATGATCTATACACTAAAACTGCTTTATTTAGCTAAAGTAATTTAGGTGACTATAGTGTTCTTTAACTACTTGCCAAGTTGACCCCAAAGGCAATTTCCAGTACCTAGCAATAAACATTTGTGCAGCTAGGAGTGTATGTAATATCACTGGAAGTGATTTACTGCCAACTTGGCGGATATCTAGCTGTAGAATGCATAATTGTGGTGCGAGAATTAAATCAATCATGGTTAACGCTTTTATCTTAAGAAGAATCATTTTCCAAAAAGTTTGTATGGGGCCACAGTCCCACCATACATGTAGATAATTCCTGCAGTCCAGATTGCATCTCCAGCATTTGGAGTCGTAAGAATTAGCAAATTTACTGATTTTACTAGGTACCATGTACCACCTATTTGCAATTTTATACTCAATTTTATATTGAGACAGTGTATGTATTTATAAACTAAATTTAGAGCCTCTCTCTGTTGTTTACATGTGATCTGGATATCGAGATCTCTCTGCCAAGAGTTTATTATAGCTTCCAAAGGTTTATCTGGGTCTTTTTGCAAAAGTCTTATTCCCATAGCTAATAATTTGTTTGGGGAATCTTTCTTAAGTATATTTTCTATACAATTTATTTGGTTAGATCTTTCTATAACAATATGCTGTTGACAAAAGCCTAGTTGAAAATCTCTTTATTGTCGATATTATATCTCTGTTTTAGAGTTTGGAAATCCATCCCGGAGTTATTATCCACTAAGTCTTGAATTCTGCATATCCCCTTTCCTATCAATCTTTGTAGGTAAATATTAAACATATAGTATGATAAATTCCCTAGAGGTAGAAAGGGAATCAACTTGTTGTGAATACCTGTCAAGTTTTTAGTTTTTTCCCAGTCTTTTAGAATGCTATTCAAAACAGTACTATGTGATATGACCTTGTGTGGATAATCATTTTTTGACTTGATAGGCCAAAAAAGCAAAGTCAAGTCCAGAAGTGGACCCTCGGTGGGAGTTAGATCTTGTTCTAATTTGTACCAGATCTCATTCTTAACTTCCACTAATTGGGTAATAGCTGCATGTGTAAAACTCTTTTTGATAGTCTCTTAAAATAGGAACCCCTAACCCTCCCAGGTTCACTTTTAGAGATAAACGATTCAAGCTTATTCTTGGTGGTTTATCCAACCAGATAAATGTATTTATAAAAGATTGGGCTAATGTCAACCAACTATGTGGGCACAGAAGAGGGACCATTTTAAATAAAATGTAAAACCATTTTGGAATAATATAGGACCTGATTACATAAATACGGCCCCACCATGAAATTTCTAATTTTTTCCATTCTTTTAATTTTTTTGCTGTAGATTTGAGAAGTGGTAGAAAATTTAATTCCATAATTCTATTCACATCATTTGAGATTTCAATCCCTAGGTAATTAAATGATAAATCTGCCCAACCAAATTCAAAACTATTTTTAAGACTATCTATGAGAACCTGAGAAATATTTGCTGCTAAGGCAATTGATTTATTAACATTTAGTTTATACCCTGAGTATAATGAATATTCATCTAAACAATTTAGTAAAGCAATCGAAGAATTCAGGGGGTCTGCTAAGGTCAATACAACGTCATCCGCATACATTGTTAATTTAATACAATCATTTTGGACATTGAGGCCTTTTATTGCCTCATTTTTCTTTATTGCAGCTGCAAGGGGTTCAATTACCATTAGATAAAGGAGTGGTGACAGGGGACAACCCTGTCTTGTCCCGTTTCTCAATAAAAAAAAAATCTGGACTAAAACCGGCACCCAAAACCTTTGCTGAAGGGGTAGAATAAGAAAGATTTTGATTGCCTTTATTGCCCCTATATGGCAGCTACCCTCAGGAGGTTGCATTCCCCTGACAATTTCTGCAGGGAGTTTCAGCTTTATATACTAGCCCTACTGCTACAGTCATGAACACGGTTTCCTGGCCTGTCGATTTCTAAGAATGAACGTAACTAGACATGGTTGCCCCCTTTCCCTTTTGATCTTTATTCTGGTGATGGAACCATTAGGGCATCATATTGAAAAAGACCCTACGATCTAGGGCCTCAACACCCCAATTGGTGAACAAAAGTTGTCACTTTTCAAAGATAATATATTGCTCTTTGTTGAGTAATCCCCAACATTCCATACTGAGCTTTTTAATAACCCTTCAAAATAATGGCTAAATATCTTACTACAAAAATAATGGCTCAAAGTCACAGGCCATATCAATTGGCTTTACACAGGAAAGTAAACTGTTCTTGAAGCAAGCCTTCCCTTTTGATTGCAGGGAAAAATCCCTCAACTGTCTGGGTATTCAACTTATGGTAGTGCCTCATCAATTCAGTCAAAATGATGGTCCCATCATGTTATTTTTATTCCGTAATTTGACAGTGGACCCAGGAGCATTTTTGCTAATTTTCAAAGCTTTTCTTGTAGTCACTTACAGATGTGATTTTAAGTAGCCTTGTATTATTTAAAACCATATGTGTGTGTGTTTGTGAGAGCTGTTCCCTGAATTTGTATTTTGTATATATTTTGTTCTTTACAGTAGTACCACTGCTAAGAATTGTATGTTTTGGCTGTGCCCCCTGTGACGGAGCTCCTGTACTCTGACTGAGTACATTCACCAGGTCAGCATCTTCTCTGGAGTGCTTCAGACCCATTAGCCAAAGCTTGACTGGAGTCTCTGAAGATTTCTTCCACCCGACCAGGCTGCAGTGAATGTAGCTCTGGAGACCCTCTCTACTGTAGAGCAGTAATTATAGCTTAATTATAGACTTTCCTCAATACATTAGATGAGCCGGAATGTAGGAGGTAAGATGATCTTTATTGTACAGATCATAGCTATTTATACAGAACAGTGTTGATTCTTTCTGCAGGGGTTCCTTTATACAATACAGTACAATTGTCCCTCCCCGGCCCCACTCTATCTGGTGACTTACATTGTCCCCAGCTAACACAATCAGCTCCCCACTGTGCCCTCACAGTCTTGGAGGCACAGCACAAAAAAGAAAGCGCCCTGATCAGACAATCCACGCCCAAGTTAAAGCTTGTTAAAGTATTACCTAGTCAGGTGAGAAGTTCAACGAATGAGGCAGCTTATTCCTGGTTTCACAAAATGAGGAGCACTCTCAAGCCCCAGGTGTGTGAGAGGGGTGAAGTGTGTGTGTGTGTGTGTGTGTGTGAGGTGCAGTGTGTGTGTGTGTGTGCGGCTTGCAGTGTGTGGCGTGCAGTGTGTGTGTCTGTGTGAGTGAGGGGTGCAGAGTGTGTGTGCTAGTGTGTGTGTGTGTGTGAGAGGGGTGCAGAGAGTGTGTGTGTGAAGGGTGAAGTATGTGTGTGAGGAGTGCAGTGTGTTTGTGTGAGGGATGCAGTGTGTGCATGTGAGGGGTGCAGTGTGTGTGTGTATGTGTGTGAGGGATGCTTTGTGTGTGTGAGGGGTGCTGTGTGTGTGTGAGGGGGTGCAGTATGTATGTGAGGTGGTATAGTGTGTGTGAGGGGTGCAGTTTGTGTGAGGGGTCCATAGTACGTGTGAGGGGGTGCAGTGTGTTTGTGTGAGGGGTTCTGTGTGTGGGGGGGTGCAGTGTGTTTGTGTGAGGGGTTCTGTGTGTGTGTGTGTGTGCGTGTGAGTGGTGCTGTGTGTGTGTGTGTATGTGTGTGTATGTGTGTGTGTGTGAGGGATGCTGTGTGTGTGAGAGCGGTGCTGTGTGTGTGAGAGCGGTGCTGTGTGTATGTGTGAGCGGTGCTGTTTGTGTGTGTTTGTGTGAGGGGTTCAGTGTGTGTGGGGTGCAGTGTGTTTGTGTGAGGGGTTGTGTGTGTGTGTGTGTGTGTGTGAAGGGTGCTGTGTGTGGTGCAGTGTGTTTGTGTGAGGGCTTCTGTGTGCGAGAGGGGTGGTGTGTGTGTGTGTGTGAGGTGCTGTGTGTGTGTTTGATGGGTGCAGTGTGTGTGTGTGTGTGTGTGTGAGGGGGTGCAGTGTGTTTGTGTGATGGGGTGTAGTGTGTGTGAGGGGGGTGTAGTGTGTGTCAGGGGTCTATTTTGTGGTGGGAGGATCAGGGATAAAATCTATATTTTTTTTACTTAAAAGGAGGGGAAAAAACTTTATGCACTCCCCCCTCCTTACCTCTGGCCTGGAAGGAGGGGACATATCACTGATATCACAGACCAAATGATTTTGTGGGCCGTATCCGACGTTTCCCAGCCCTTCTGTAGAGGAAAATAATCTTAATAATTATAATTTATGAAAATAAACACAAACATGATAGATTATTCAAATACACAAAAATAAGCCCTGCGATCAGACTCCCACTACTCCTGGGCGGCAGCAATGACTATAGTGCACATCAGCCTCAATACATTCAATAAAAACCAAAGGAAAAAAGTTACTTTACGCACTATTCCAAATTCCTGTGCATATTTATATAAATGGAGGTTTTTAGTTCCACTCCAATGGCCATAAGATAGATGTAAGCCTATCTGCCTCGTCAAGGCTCTGTCTCATTAGAGATTTTCTTTTGCCTTAAACTGAAACAAGCAAGGTGAATTGTTAGTGTAGGACTCACCGTTTGCCTTGAAGTGGTTTTTATTGTATGTATTGGGGCTGATGTGTACTATGGTCATTGCTGCCAACCAAGAGTAGGCACAGAGATTTGGAATAGTAACTTTTTTTTTTATGATAGATTATTCTCTTAACTCCAAATTTGCACTATTTCTTAGCAATTTGTTTGACTACATACATCTGGGGTGCCAGTGCTTATAGTGGTTATGGTGCTTGGAGTGTTCCTTAATGTGGTTATTTTGGTGCATAGCTGCTGCCCCATTTAGCCACCCTTATAGTGGCTGGTATAGGGGAGGAACTACTGCCAGTGCAGCAACACCCTGGCCCGCAAGCTACAAGGGGGACATTGGATGGCTCATGTTATAAGTGCCACGTGGTGAGTATTGGTAATCAAGATTCTATTTCATAGCACGGCCACTTCCTCTCAGCTTACTGAGAGAGCCACGCAAGGAGGGAGAGATGTGGCACAGATAAAAAGGGGGAGAGGAAGGGAAGACCATGCTTCAGGTTCCGGCACGATACTTCCATCAGCCTCAGTCTGCAGGAGGATCCCACTGGAATTCAACAAAGCAACTGTCCTGTACCCAAAAAGTATGAAAATAGTAGAGTGGTTTAAAATTAGCATATTATGACTTATCTGTTTACGTATATGTCAGCGTGTGTTTATGTGTCAGTAGGTATATGTCCGTATATGTTTGTGTATACGCGTGTATCTGTGAATGTGTTTCTGTGGGTATCTGTGTTTGTCAGCGTGTATGTCAATGTGCATGTGCATCTGTGTCAGTATGTATGTCAGTGTATGTACATATATGCGTACCCATTGTACAGCGCTACGGAATGTGATGGCGCTATACAAATAATAAAATAATAATAATAATAATACATGCCAGCATTCAAATGGCAACTCTACAAACACACCCCTGCAATCAAACACAAACACTATATACAAAAACACACACAAGTACACCACTGCTTTTAAACTACTCCTGGGATATATGCTTTGTCCTACCGTACTAATTGTCAGGGCCGGCCTTAGGGGTGTGCGAGCTGTGTGGCCGCACAGGGCGCCATGGAGCAGGGGGCGCCCTGTGGCCGACACAGCTCGCACATGGCCGGGTGACAGGGGAGCAAAAAAATGTATTTAAAAAAAATCAAGGCAGCGGGGGCGGGGCTTACTGAGCGACGGGGGCGGGGCTTATCACGATTTGGGGCGGGGCTTATACCTACCCGAAGTCCCTGGTAACTGCTGCACAGCAAGAGGGAAGCAGGAAGGAGTCCCTGCTTCTCCAGCATCTAACTGCTTCCACTCTCCCTTCAGCCATAATGTAAAGAGGTAAGTCTGTGTGTGTGTGTGTGTCTGCCTGCCTGTGTGTCTTTGTGTCTGCCTGCTTGTGTGTGTGTGTGTGACTGTGTGTGACTGCCTGTGTGTGTGTGTGTGTGTGTGTGAGACTGTCTGTCTTTGTGTGTGACTGTCTGACTGCCTGCTTGTGTGTGACTGCCTGTGTGTGTGTGACTGTTTGCCTGTGTGTGTGTGTGTGACTGTGCCTATGTGTGTGTGACTGCCTGCCTGTCTGTGTCTGCCTGTGTGTGTGTGACTGCCTGCCTGTGTGTGTGTGTGTGTGTGACTGCCTGTGAGTGTGTGAGACTGTCTGTCTGTGTGACTGTCTGACTGCCTGCTTGTGTGTGACTGCCTGTGTGTGATTGTTTGCCTGTTTGTGTGTGTGACTGTTTGCCTGTGTGTGTGTCTGTGTGTGTGTGACTGTCTGCCTGTGTGTGTCTGTCTGCTTGTGTGTGTGTGTGTGTGTGTGTGTGTGTGTGTGAGACTGTGTGTGTGACTGCCTGTGTGTGTGTGAGACTGTCTGTCTTTGTGTGTGACTGTCTGACTGCCTGCTTGTGTGTGACTGCCTGTGTGTGTGTGTGTGTGACTGTTTGCATGTGTGTGTGTGTGTGACTGTGCCTATGTGTGTGTGACTGCCTGCCTGTCTGTGTCTGCCTGTGTGTGTGTGACTGCCTGCCTGTGTGTGTGTGTGTGTGTGTGTGTGAGACTGTCTGTCTGTGTGACTGTCTGACTGCCTGCTTGTGTGTGACTGCCTGTGTGTGACTGTTTGCCTGTTTGTGTGTGTGACTGTTTGCCTGTGTGTGTGTCTGTGTGTGTGTGACTGTCTGCCTGTGTGTGTCTGTCTGCTTGTGTGTGTGTGTGTGTGTGTGACTGCCTGTGTGTGTGTGAGAGACTGTCAGTCTGTGTGTGTGAGACTGTCTGACTGCCTGCTTGTGTGTGACTGCCTGTGTGTGTGTGACTGTTTGCCTGTGTGTGTG
This sequence comes from Pelobates fuscus, assembly GCF_036172605.1. Taxonomy (NCBI): domain Eukaryota; kingdom Metazoa; phylum Chordata; class Amphibia; order Anura; family Pelobatidae; genus Pelobates; species Pelobates fuscus. The sequence continues at coordinate 450,943,045 of NC_086317.1, forward strand.
TGTGTCTGTGTGTGTCTGACTGTGCCTTTGTGTGTGTGGCTGCCTGACTGTGTGTGTCTGCCTGTGTGTGTGTGACTGCCTGCCTGTGTGTGTGTGTGTGTGTGACTGCCTGTGAGTGTGTGAGACTGTCTGTGTGACTGTCTGACTGCCTGCTTGTGTGTGACTGTTTGCCTGTGTGTGTGTGTGTGTGTGTGTGTGTGTGACTGTTTGCATGTGTGTGTGTGTGTGTGTGTGACTGTCTGCCTGTGTGTGTCTGCCTGTGTGTGACTGTCTGCCTTCCTGTGTGTGTCTGCCTGCCTGTGTGTGTGTGTGTGTGTGTGTGACTGTCTGTCTGACTGCCTGTGTGTGACTGTTTGCCTGTGTGTGTGTGTGTGTGTGTGAGACTGTGTGTGTGTGTGTGTGACGGTCTGCCTACCTGTGTCACTGTCTGTGTGTGTGTGTGACTGTCTGTCTGCCTGTGTGTGACGGTTTGCCTGTGTGTGTGTGTGTGTGACTGTCTGTATGTGGCTGTCTGCCTGTGTGTGACTCCAATTGTGTATGTCGCTGTAGCTGTGCCATTGTGTGTGCCTGTATGTGTGCCTATCAGCGTGAGTGTCTGCATGCCTGTAACCGTGTGTGTATGACCGTGTGCTTGTAAAGGAGTATGTATGACTGTTTGTGACTGTGCGTGTGACTGTGTGCCTGTAACTGTGTGTGTGACTGTGTGCCTGTAACTGTTCGTGATTGTGTGCCTGTAACTGTGTTTGGCTCTGTGACTGTCTGCCTGTAACTGAGCATGTGTGACTGTCTGCCTGTAACTGTGTGTGTGACTGTCTGCCTGTAACTGAGCGTGTCTGACTGTCTGCTTGTAACTGTTTGTTTGACTGTCTGCCTTTGCCTGTGTGTGTGACTGTATATATAAGGCAACTTGTTGGGGGGGGGGGGGGGCGCCGTGAAGACTTTTCGCACAGGGCGCCTAATGGCCTAAGGCCAGCCCTGCTAATTGTACTCAGAAATTAAAGAGAACGTCCACCAATGGATTTATATCATACAAACAGTGTAACATATAATGATATTCAAAATACATACACAATTCTAAGTAATATCCTATACTCAAGGGTAGAAGGCTTCAGGTAATGTAATTCGCACCCATGGATGGACCTTTAACGATCGTGTAAACATGCAGTGCAGGCAAATCCAAATGTTATTAAAGGACACGAAGGCTCCTATTATGCTTATTCTCTTTCTTTTATTCCTCAGCAGCAAAAGAGAGAAATACTGTAAATATTCCACAAAATTTAAATAATAACATCATTTACCCCAAAGGGTTAAGCATATATAACACATTAACCAATGAGAGTGTCCCTATCCTAATAATGTCCCATGTGACATGTCTCTTTCTTTTGCTGCTGCCTCCTCAGCTAAGTACAATTTTACATCTCTCTACATATTTGGAAAATTATCTATTTATCTCTGTTTAGTTTGGTACATTTGCCTTAATTTAACCTTGTTGCATTACCTATGCCTTATTTGTCCTTTTTTCTGTGGTAAATTATTAGTTTTTTATCACTGTTTTATTGCTGTGTTTGTTGCTCCCTTTTCCCTCCCCTCTCTCAGTCACCTGGTCAGTTTGATTATCTTCCGACCAGGCTTTTCTACCATCCTGCTTTGATGGGACCTCAGTCTGGGGCTCCCGCCTCGCACCGGGCAGTGGTGTATCTTGGTTTTGTGCTGCCCTAGGCAGGACAAAACTCAGACACCCCCCCCGCGCGCGTGCGCCACCCCCACCCAACCCTTCCCCCCTGCCCCGCTTTCTAAATACACACACATTCACTGACAGATACGCATACACTAGCTAACAGACACACACAGTCGGACACACACAGTCGGACACACACACACACTAACAAACACACACAGTCGGACACACTCACACACTAACAGACACACACAGTGAGACACACACACTAACAAACACACACAGTCGGACACACACACTAACAAACACACACAGTCGGACACACACACACTAACAAACACACACAGTCAGACACACACACTAACAAACACACACAGTCGGACACACACACTAACAGACACACACAGTGAGACACACACACTAACAAACACACACAGTCGGACACACACACTAACAAACACACACAGTCGGACACACACACACTAACAAACACACACAGTCAGACACACACACTAACAAACACACACAGTCGGACACACGCACACTAACAGACACACACAGTGAGACACACACACTAACAAACACACTAACAAACACACACAGTCGGACACACACTAACAAACACACACAGTCGGACACACACACACACACACTAACAGACACACACAGTGAGACACACACACTAACAAACACACAGTCGGACACACACACACTAACAGACACACACTGTCGGACACACAGTCAGACACACACACTAACAGACACACACACACTAACACACACAGTCACAGACACACACTAACAGACACACACTAACAGACACACACACACACACACACTATCAGACACACACAGTCAGACACACACACACACTCACATTAACACATTTTTTTTTTTATTATTTACTCCCCCCCCCTCCCTACCTTTGGGAATGCTGGGGGTGGGGGGGTTCTCCCATTCCCTGGTGGTCCAGTGGCTGCAGGACGGCACTGGCGGGCAGGCTGGGCGGCCGGCGAGGGAGCTCTTCCCCTGAGCTCTCTGCTCAGCTCCCTTGCGCGCCGCCCGCAGAGTGAGGCTGGGAGGCGGAGCCGGAATATGACGTCATATTCCGGCTCCCAGTCTCACTCTGCGGGCGGCGCGAGAGGGAGCTGAGCAGAGAGCTCAGGGGAAGAGCTCCCTCGCCGGCCGCCCAGCAACCAGCAACCAGCCCAGCATGTCTGTTAGCCGCAAGGCTAACAAGACATTTGCCTTGGGCATTTGGGGGCGGCGTTTTTTGCCGCCCCCTGGAAAATGCCGCCCAAGGCAAATGCCTTGTTTGCCTCGCGGCTAATACGCCCCTGGCACCGGGTACCATTTCCCGCGGTCCCGGCGGTTCTCGGCATTAGCCGCGGCTAAGTGCCGCTCGCGTATGCGCACATAGCGAGTGCACATCGCGGCGGCCATGTTTTGATTGGTGATTTTGCCGTGATTTTTCCTAACGCGGCCAATACGCTCACCTGGGGGCGGGAACGTGTCTGTGTTACTAGCCTGCTCTACTGCTCTAACTGTGCCTAGTTTGTTACTCAGCTTTGCATATTGTTTTACTTGTGCCTCTTAAAGCTGTATTGCTTAAATAGCTGGTGCCTCTTAAAGCTGTATTGCTTAAATAGCTGGTGCCTCTTAAAGCTGTATTGCTTAAATAGCTGGTGCCTCTTAAAGCTGTATTGCTTAAAAAGCTGGTGCCTCTTAAAGCTGTATTACTTAAAGGACCACTCTATGCACCCAGACCACTTCAGCTTAATGAAGTGGTCTGGGTGCCAGGTCCAGCTAGGGTTAACCCATTTTTTTATAAAAATAGCGGTTTCAGAGAAACTGCTATGTTTATAAATGGGTTAATCCAGCCCTCAAATCCTCTAGTGGCTGTCTCACTGACAGCCGCTAGAGGCGCTTGCGTGATTCTCACTGTGAAAATCACAGTGAGAGCACGCAAGCGTCCATAGGAAAGCATTGATAATGCTTTCCTATGAGACCGGCTGAATGCGCGCGCAGCTCTTGCCGCGCGTGCGCATTCAGCCGAGTAGGAGGAGAGGAGGAGGATCGGAGGAGAAGAGCTCCCCGCCCAGCCCTAGAGAAATGTAAGTTTTATCCCCTTTCCTCTCCCCAGAGCCCGGCGGGAGGGGGTCCCTGAGGGTGGGGGCACCCTCAGGGCACTATAGCGCCAGGAAAACGAGTATGTTTTCCTGGCACTATAGTGGTCCTTTAAATAGCTGGTGCCTCTTCAGCTGTTGGCTTATTTAGCTAGCTGCTAAACTGTCACACTCCTACTCCACAGATAGTAGTGCCCAGTTAAGGCTAAAAATATTTATCTGTTGGTCATTTAATCCTTTCCTCCTGGCCACGCAATTATTGAAGGGCCACAGGAGCAAATGGACTCTGAAGAGTTGCATTCCCTCCTGGACGTGGCTATGACGAAGTCCGTGACACAGGCCATATTTACCGCTATGTGGGCCATGTCAGACAATATCTCACTGTCAATTACCAAGGCACTAAAATCCTCCACTTCTAACCCCCCAGAGGATAATCCGGTAGCCCCTAGTGGGCGTAAGGCCGTCAAAAAGTCCAACCACCTGGACAAAAATGCCTCCAAAACAATACAGACGGACAGGGTACGTCCTGTCACAGATCATGTGGTTGAACCACAACAAGTAGCCCCCCACCGGGCAAAATCAGTGAGGAATTGGAAAAGGGCTAGAGCCCTTTTTGAATCCTCCGAATCTGAGTCGGAGCAAGAGTAGGCACAGAGCGAGTCCGATGAGGAGGACTCTTATGACCCCAGTTTTTTATCTCCATGAGCACAGCTCCATGACAGGAGCGGGAGCAGACTCCAAAGATGGAGTAGACGACTCCGCCCTGGTTGATCCGCAAGGCGAACCACCTTTTGACCCCGACACCTTGCAACACCTGAGATCCTCGGAGTGGTATCCCCTAGAGCAGGTTGAAAAATATATCGCTGCTCGTATTAGAAAACCACTCGACAAGGTGGCACGGAGCAAACTCCGGGCGGAAAGCCCACGCCCCACTATTCCGGATATGGCATGCGCCACCCCGGACGTAGACCCCAAAATTGCCCAATTCTTGGGGAAATCAGGCTGGAAAGCCAAGAAGGACAAGGTCCTGGATATCCTAGGGCCAATTGCAAAAATGTTCGACATGGTCGAAGGCGCAATAACAGGTGGTACCTCGGTGGATTTAGAGGCACTCAGGGGGTGGATCCAGTGAGCCGTATGCCTGCTGGGCAACGCCAATATGGCGGTAGCCACAGAACGGCGCATGGCAATCTAGATAAAAATAGAACCTAAGCTAGTGAACCTAGAAATTTCAGAGCCTGGACCCCAGGCAAAAGCCCTCCTATTTGGAGATACTTTTGTTAAATAGCTAGGCACATATGTAGGCACCTTTACGGCACTTGATAAAGCTCAGGCCAACATGAAACCAGTGTTCCACCAGAGAGTTTTTGGTGGGGCCGGCAGATATTGGGGCCGTCAGCCCGGCCGAGCACCCCGGGGTTCAACCGGGGCTACTGAGGCCCCATACAGTCCAGGCTTACAACACCTGAACCCAGAACTACCACACCGTTCTTCCCAGTCCGGGGCAGACCATGGCAGTCTCGGGGACCCAGAGGTTCTTCCTATGGCCGACAACCTTATGGTAAGTTCTATACCTCGACATCTGGCTTTACTAACTATGGTAGGGGGCAGACTGTGTCATTTTGTCACTGCATGGGGCAAGCTAAATGAAGATGCATGGATCCTTCACACTGTTCAGGGATACTCTATAGATTTTGTACACTACCCTGTTCAAATACAACCCCCCAACCGCATGGTGTTTCCCCCTCACGACCAATACCTAATATCTCAAGAAGTACAAGCCTTAGCCTTCGAGGGCGCTATTGCAGAAGTCCTCCCTCTCACACCGGGTTTCTTAAGCAATCTCTTCCTGGTTCCCAAAAAGGGCAGAGGTGTCCGTCCAGTCATCAACCTACGACCCCTAAACATGTTTGTCACATACCACCACTTCAAGATGGAAGGCATCCACTCTCTAAGAGATCTCCTGCTTACCGGGGACTGGATGGTCAAGCTCGACTTGAAGGATGCGTACCTCATGGTTCCGATGGCTGAAGAGTGCCAAAACGTCCTACAATTCCAATGGGAAGAGACCTTATGGCGATTCAAATGCCTACCGTTTGGCCTATCGTCGGCACCATGGTGCTTCACGAAGCTCATGAAACCAGTGGTCGCCCTCCTACGCAGCAGAGGAGTTCGACTCAAAATATACCTGGACAATATCCTCATAATGGCGCAAGACCCTCATCTGCTCCACGAACATTTCTGTCACGATTCGGGTAACCAAACACGCTAACACACACACAGAAAAGGCGCTGTACCGGACCTTAGAGTGGCCGGGTTAAGCACACAAAGAATAGTCAGGTGACAAGCCGAGTAAGGGGAACCAGAAGACAGAATAACGAAAAACAAGCCGAGGTCAAAGGGTAGGGGAAAGTCACAAAGTCACATAAACAAGCCAGAGAGTACGTAACCAGAATCACAAGTTTAAGTAGCAATACTAGCAAGCAAAGACCACAACAGGGCACTGAGAGACAGGAAAGGTAAGTATATAAATCCTGTGTTTAATTCTGATTGGATAACTTCCAATCAGAATTAACAATCACACGTGGGAGATATCTATACCTCCCACTGTGATTGTAGTGCTGTGACTTTAACGCCGGGTCACGTGGCTGACCCCGGCGTTTACATGAATGCGCAGTCTCCCAGCGTGCAGCGTTATACATGCTGCTGCTGGGAGACGAAAAGGAGGATGCGAGCGCGGTACGGGGCTGTGAGGACGCCGCTCGCCAACAGGTACGGGAAGGGGAGACCATGGGCGGCGAAGAACTGAGGGTGAGTGCTGCAAGCGGATTGCAATTTCTCGTGGATGAGGACTCTACTAGAAAACCTGGGGTTTCTAATCAACTGTGAGAAGTCGGTCACCAAGCCCTCTCAGTCAAAAGAATTCCTGGGATTCACTATAGATGCTGTGAACGGAGCACTCCTACTCCCGACAGCCAAAGTCAAATCCATCAAAAAGGAAATCAGGCGGACTTTAGCATGTCCCATTCTTACCTTGAGACAACTGGCCAGGATTGTCGGCCTCCTCTCAGCGTCAATCCAAGCCATATTCCCTGGGCCTCTGCACTACAGGGCACTCCAATGACTGAAAGCCAAATACCTTCGCTCAGGGCACTCATACTCAGACTCTGTTCCTCTCGACTGCACCGCCAAAGAGGAACTCAAGTGGTGGCTACAACACATGGAAGCATGGAACGGCCGAGCGATCTTCGGGAACCACCCCAGACATCATAGTGGAATACGATGCAAGCATGCTCGGCTGGGGAGCGCGCTGTGGAGCTATCTCCACCAGAGGAAAATGGTCCCTAGAGGAACAGAAACTACATATCAACTGCCTAGAACTGCTAGCAGGATCGTTTGCTCTACAGAGTCTTTTAAGTATATCGACCAACTGCTCCATTCTATTACGCATGGACAATATATCAACGGTCCAGTATATCACCTCGGGGGCACAAGGTCAACAATACTAACAGAACTGGTGAAAGATTTCTGGCAATTCTGTCTGGACCACAACATTTCGGTACAAGCAGAGTACATTCCGGGGATGTCCAACGTAGTGGCGGATTGGAACTCCAGACACCTACGAGATGCCAGCGACTGGCGGATGAACCCGGTCATCTTCAGCCACTTACAATCACTTTGGGGCCGACATCGATCTCTTCGCGTCACGTTTGAACACACATTTGCCAAAAAAAAGCTGGAGGCCGGATCCGGAAGCACTGGCGATGGACGCTTTCCTCCAACCATGGCCGAAAACCCGCCACTACGTTCTCCCTCCTTTCTCCCTCATCGCACAAACTCTACTGCATCTCAGACGTCACCAAACCCTCCTGATCCTCATAACCACCTTTTGGACGTCTCAACCCTGGTCCATAGATCTCCCGAGATTACTACCGGTGACAACCGACCTCATACGGGATTCCGACGGGAACTCACACCCCCTTTTACTTCAGGGACATCTCAAACTCTTGGCATGGCTCCTCTCAGGGGACCCTATTACATCACAAATGTTCCACAGGCAACTCTGGATCTCCTGGCAGGAGCTTGGGCCCCAGGAACAAGAAAGTCGTACCTACATGCCTGGAATGCATGGAATGGTTGGTGCATGGAACAACACATGGATCCCATATCTGCAAATGTGAGTCAGGTTCTGAGTTTCCTGACTTCACTTTACGACTATGGTCTGGCATATCATACAATTAACTTGTATAGATCAGCGATCTCGGCAGGCCATCAAGGCTGGAATGGACTCCAAGCAGGAAAGCACCCAGTGGTGTGTCGACTTCTACGTGGCATCAAGTTTGCACGCCCACCAAGACCTAAATATGCAGCCTTATGGGATGTTGGCCTAGTTCTTAGACTTTTCGAAAATTGGCCAAGAAATGAGGAACTCTCGGTCAAGCAACTCACTAAGTTGGTTACTCTATTGTGTCTAATCTCCTGTAAACGTGTCTCAGTCTTCTACCCAGCCCTTCCACATAACGTTAAGTTATGTCTGAAGGAATATGAGGCAAGGATTCGTGATTCCCGGTATCCAGATCTGTTTCTGGCACTCCGACAACATCACCATCCGGTTTCTACTATCACCATATCTCGCTGGGTTAAATGGATCATGGAGTCGGCGGGCATTGATACCTCCACGTATGGAGCACATTCTGTAAGGGGTGCTATGGCATCAAAAGCCGTTACTCTAGGTGGTAGGATAGAAGACCTCCTCCGTGCAGCTGATTGATCCAGAGAATCTACGTTCCGAAAATTGTATTTCCGACCAATTTCTCATTTTTCCACTTCAGTGATCACGCAGCTTTGAACTAGCATAATAGGAGCCTCCGTGTCCTTTAATAAAATTACAAGATTTTACTAATTTCATGACGTAAAGTCATGATTTTATAAAGGACACGAAGGCGAGTATTATCCCACCCAATCCAGGTAAGTTACGCCCTCCCTATGAATATACTGTCATGTAATGGGGCACGAGTTGTGTAATAATGTGATTTATTCTTTCACCTGATGACTAGTACTGAAATGACAAATTGTTTTTTGGTAGATAGGATCATAATATAATATGGAAATAAGATCCAAGAACGTATTTTACCATTTCATTTCTTTGGTTTACAGCCTCCTAATTGGGTTGTCATTCTGGTCCATGCCTGCCCATACAAGTTCAAGCAGAAGGTTGCCTGTTTCATCTGGAGCCCGTTGCTATAAGTTTCTGGAAATCACGGTTCTTCACTTTATCGACTACATCGTTTTTCTGTTTGAGGAAGTGTTCATCGACAACATCAAAAGAAAGAGGAGTGGCTTAAGGTCACATGGGACATTATTAGGATAGGGACACTCTCATTGGTTAATGTGTTATATATGGTTAACCCTTTGGGGTAAATTATGTTATTATTTAAATTTTGTTGAATATTAATATTAATTAATACAGTATTTCTCTCTTTTGCTGCTGAGGAATAAAAGAAAGAGAATAGCATAATACTCGCCTCCGTGTCCTTTATAAAATCATGACTTTACGTCATGAAATTAGTAAAATCTGGTAATTATTGAACAATGTAAGGATCCAGTATCTGAATACAATAAAACTTCAAACAGTTTGAAATACATATAATAAAACTAAATAGGAATAATGACTAACAAGATCTTTATATAGTGTTATAGGAATCGGACGGCTTTAATTAGTGTGAAGGAGACGCCAAATTTGTCAGCTTGAATTGGTATCTTGTGTTCTTTTTCTTTGTGATTCCATGATAGTAACAATTCACAATACAATACCATATATGAAAATAACAACGCTAAATAAAAAATATATGTTAATATAATTCAAACATCATAAAAACATGCACAGTATTTTCTATTTTAAAATGCTTTCCGTATTGCCATGACAACAAATCAACAGAGCATTAACATTACAGTTCAAAAATGACAAAAATATTACATTCTTCTGTACATTTATGGATAGATGGAATGTTAAATGATAATCTACACAACCAATATACTTGTATCTGAATCGACGTATTAGCGAATGGAATGTGTTGCGTGGTAACAAAACAACAAAGTGTAGTTTACATTACAACATAAAACTACGAATGGTGTAATCCAGTGCAAGCCTGGATATACACATACACTTCAAATGATATTTTATGCAACTAATTTACCTTGTGGTTACTTCTTATACAAGTAATCTGAACCCCACTTCTCAGTGTGTAAAAGCGTTGCTATGCCAACGTGATACAACGTAACATCTGACATCAGACATTGTAATGCAAATAAACCAAAACCTGCTTGAAAAGGTAGAGAGAACATCTTATCTACCATAGGAGATGCAATGATAGCTCAACACGTAAGGAGTGTTGTCATGGCAACAAAAAAAAAAAACACCCCAGATCAATTCGGAGTTGCCGTGCCAGCTTGTGTCTATACTGACAATAAACAAATGGACGGTATAGTATTGAACGTAATAATATATGTAAGTGTATCAGAAAATATGCAATAAGTAATAAGTAAATTACACAATCTGTTGATGCACTTAAATATATTATATTTTTTTTATAATGAAAAGACAAATGTTAAAATGACTACTTTGTGTTACTAAAGCAACATAAAAAATTGATATACATTTTTTTTTTTATCCAGCATGTTCAAGGCAATTACATTTGGAGGAATTACTGAGTATTTATACACGATAAAACCCAGTGTAAGGTGGAGCGCTATAAAATAAATAAACTTACCCCCCCTGGGGTTTTTCAGTATGGCCTAAGGGGGGAGAAAGGTACAATAGTGCAGACTATTAAGTGTAATTGGGTGAAAAAACCAAACAGTGGTTCACTCACATGGGGCTGAGCCTAAATAGGACAGGCTCAGATCTCTCGAGCGGACGTGTCCTTAAGGAGACACGAACCCTTCAGATGCTGATTTTCTAAGCTTTCTTTCTGTGGGGTATAATAAAAAACCGAGATCTGGTGCAGTATGTTTCAGGTACCAGTGTGTGCAGATAGATAAAATATAACTGCTCACCTTTCATAGAGCCTCAGACTTGGCTCTAAGTGTTTCAGCAAATGTGTCTATAAGGGGACACATACCCTTCTTTTGTTGGAGCGGGAACTGCAGAGTGTAGACTAAATCAGAAGCTCAGGTGGACATATAATAAGTAATAACAATATATTTATTGATAAAAAATACTTGTGTGTATAACACTATAAAAACAATAAAAAATATAAGTATATATAGAAATAATGTCCAAACTTCTGAGGTGGTCCGAGACGCGTTTCGCCTGGTCGGCTTTCTCAATCGGTGTCTTGTTCTCTTGGTTCCCTGTCTTCTTTTAAATGCTGTTTTCAAGTCCCATTGGTGGATGGTTTCGCGCCCTCCGGTTCCGGTTCAGCTGTGGTCTTGATTGCTTTACTTTCGTTCCGGTTTCGTCGACCGGAAATGACGTTGCGCTGGTTTTCGTCGACCGGAAGTGACGTATCGCTCATGTAAAGTCCCATTTCCTGATAAGTCCATTGTCGCCATTTTGATTACTGGCAGCGATCTAATAGGCAAGTGATACTCCCATAGGGATATAGTGCAGGAGAGATAAGGGCAAGATAGAAACTAGTTAAGTCCAGGTCTCACACTGGTTAAATATATCCAAGTGTTTCAAATGGTCTTAGAGATGAATTATATTCTTAGGCATACAGATGCATATATGTTTATACATATCCTTTAAATTGTGATATTTCTTCTGTATATATAAAGTGCATAAGGTGTTCTAAATTCTATATATTGCAACATTATTTCAAATAAAAACCGTAGTGGGTGAGCCATAAAAATAAAAAGTATATATAAAAATCTGACACCTTCATGCTTTTAGTGCAAATGGAAATTAAAAATACATATGTAGAAAGGAATCTCTACCATATGTAGAGGCAGTGATAAAAGTGCATAAAAAGCTTATAAGAAGTGGCAAAGTTCAAAGTCATTATTAAGACCATGAGGTGTCAGTGTGTTCAGATTAAAAATCCACCTCATTTCTAATTGCCCCAAACGTTTTATGAGGTCCTCCCCTCTCCAATTTGGTACCAGTTTATGTATACCCATAAATTTCATGTTATTTGGGTTTTTATCATGTCTTTCCAAGAAGTGTGCTGATAAACTGTGTTTTGCAAATCCATTTTTAATATTTCTAATGTGCTCTTGTATTCGTACGTTCAGATTGCGAATCGTACGTCCCACATAGAATAGGCCGCACGGGCATATAATAACATATATGACTTTTTTTGAGTAGCATGTAATTAGTTCTTTTATTTTAAAACTTTGTTTAGGGTTTTTGGGGTGATTAAAAGTCTGGATGTGTCTTTTTGTATTTTGTGTGTTCTTGCATGCACCGCAAGTGCCACATCCAAAAAAACCTTTTGATTTATTTAAAAAGTGATCATGCTCCTTAGTTCTTATATGGTTATGCACTAAAGTGCGATTTAAGCTAGGTACTCCTCTATATACTATAGTAGGTTTCTCGGGGAGGATAGAGTTTAGTGTATCATCGTTTTTTAAGATGGGCCAGTGTTTGTTCAGGATTCTCTTAAATTGTTTGCTTTTGCAATTGAAGTCGCAGACAAACACTGGTTCATTTTTAGCTTCCTTTTTCTCTTTATATCTGATTAGGGAGGATCTCTCTTCTACTTTAACTTTGTCATAAGCTGTATTCAGCAAATCTTCTTGATATCCCTTTTCTTTGAAATTCTCTAAAATGATCTGTGCCTGTTCATGGAATATTGTGTCCTCCGTGCAGTTACGTCTTATTCTAAGTAACTGAGCTTTGGGGGCATTGACTAGCCACGGAGAGTAGTGGCAGCTGGTGTCCTTTATGTAGCTGTTGACGTCTACGGTCTTGAAGAAAGTCTTAGTCTTAATTGTTTGGTTCTCTACATAGATGCTAAGGTCTAAAAAGTTTACACATGATTTGCTGTAGTTTGAGGTTAGTTTTATTCCCCACTCGTTGGAGTTAAGGTGTGTGAGGAAGATTTGTTAGTTTTATTCCCCACTCGTTGGAGTTAAGGTGTGTGAGGAAGATTAAGCCGACTGTCCACTAACCATCTATTTATTTATTTTGCACTATGGCAGGATACAGAGTCATGAACCGGACCACCAGAACATATTTTGGGTGATCCAGAACTCAGGTACAACTGCCCCAAATTCACCCTAATTGCAGTTCGGCCAAAACATATCTCCAAATCTAATGTGCACTTGTGTGGATACATGTATGCATGATGTAGATGTTACATACAGTGAGGGAAAAAGTATTTGATCCCCTGCTGATTTTGAACGTTTGCCCACTGACAAAGAAATGATCAGTCTATAATTTAATGGTAGGTGTATTTTAACGGTGAGAGACAGAATAACAAAACAAAAAAATCCAGAAAAAACGCAGTATTTGATCCCTTCGACTTAGTACTTGGTGGCAAAACCCTTGTTGGCAATCACAGAGGTCAGATGTTTCTTGTAGTTGGCCACCAGGTTTCCACACATTTCAGGAGGGATTTTGTCCCACTCCTCTTTGCAGAACCTCTCCAAGTCATTAAGGTTTCAAGGCTGACGTTTGGCAACTCGAACCTTCAGCTCCCTCCACAGATTTTTTATGGGATTAAGGTCTGCAGATTGGCTAGGCCACTCCAGGACCTTAATGTGCTTCTTTTTGAGCCACTCCTTTGTTTTGGGTAATTGCCATGCTGGAATACCCATCCACGACTCATTTACAATGCCGTGGCTGAGGGAAGGAGGTTCTCACCGAAGATGTGATGGTACATGGCCCCATGCATTGTCCCTTTGATGCGGTGCAGTTGTCCTGTCCCCTTAGCAGAAAAACACCCCCAAAGCATAATGTTTCCACCTCCATGTTTGACGGTGGGGATGGTGTTCTTGGTGTCGTAGGCAGCATTTCTCCTCCTCCAAACACAGCGAGATGATTTGATGCCAAAGAGCTCGATTTTAGTCTCATCTGACCACAGCACTTTCACTCAGTTCTCCTCTGAATCATTCAGATGTTCATTGTAAAACTTCATACGGGTCTTTTTACCCTCACTGTATATGCATACAAATGTATCTGTATGTATCCATTAAAAATGTTGATGTATGTTTTACACAGGTATCTTTATCTTTTTCATATGGATATATTATTTAAAGTAAATTATGAAGTTTCCTGTGTGATGAGGGCGTCCATCTGTGAATTATTTCTCCTTAAAACCTTTGCAGTCCCTGTTGTTCTGCCACTTTGGTTGGCAAGTTGATGTTCTCCAGATTCCTCCAAAATGCTCAGAATACATTTTGCTGAATTAACTACTGCAAATCTAGAGTTCTGTAAAGAAGTGTGACTGTGTATAAAGTTACAAAATACAGATTAAGGAAAGGCACACACATAAAATAATTAGTTTTAAATACTACAAGGCTACCTAAATTCTTAGCAAACGAATATGGCGATTCAAGTACACCACATGGCCATATTGTGTGAAGCCCACCACTACGTCACAGTGCTGGGCCGTTTAAGCAGTAAGTATTGCAGTTAGCATGTTAATCTCCCGTGTTAAAATTAGTGTAGGACCCATCGATATTGGGGTATTGTAAGGTGGCACGATTTCAAATTTATATCATTAATAAACACTAGGGGGAGACATCTTCCCAGAAGAATGTATGCTTCACTATAACGTTTACTTAATTTTAGTATTACAGTTTCCTAAATATCAAGAATCAATGAAATGGAAAAAAGTTATTTACCTACATACTTGGAAAGTAGTAAACTAATCTAATTATAAACATACAAAATTTAGCCCTGCACTCAAACTCCCATTACTCCTGGGCAACAACAATGACTATAGTACATATAGCACATATAGTAAAAATTAATACTAACGGTCAGGACTTGGAAGATCTGACGATTACTAGAGGAGTGAAACAGGGTTGCCTACTCTCACCTATTCTTTTTAACAAGAATAGGCCCTCTTACCTGGTATGTTTCCTCTTCCACGGACATAAAGGAAATTCAAGCTGGTTTTGATCATCTTAAACTTATGGACTTTGCAGACGATCTATTACTTTGTCTCTCAGAACCCGTAATGTCTCTCCTAAATGCCATGACTCTTTTTGAATGATACGGTCCAATAACAGGTTTTTAAATAAATTAGTTCAAGTATAGAGCTTTAAAGTTGGGCCCAGACCATCCAACTTATCATGGACGACCTCAAATTTTAAATATCTGGAAGTGCTTATTTCCAAAAACGATGTCCACTTTATATTGCATTAACATGTCCCCAATTTTAGCTGTATTGAAGTATCTATTCCCCCGCTGCTCACACCTCCCTTTTTTTTATCTGGTAGAGCAACCCTTATAAAATCAGTCATAATACCTAAGCTTCTATATCCACTGCAGACCTTACCCATCCTTCACTCCTGCTCAGATAAGAAAAATCTGCTTTTCTCTAAATGCAACCAACATAAACGTCCGAGGATCACGTTACATAAATTATCTCAACTCAGATTATACTAGGTCTCAATATTATAAACCTGAAACTCTATACCTTGGATGCACACTGTCATCATGCCCTAGATTGGATAAGAGAATCTGGACAATTTACAATTTCTCCCAGAGCATGCATGAGAAAATCCCCTATTGGCATCCACTATCAAAGCGTGGAAGTTAGTAAGATAGATTCTAGGGCTTCGCTAGCAATACACCAGATTGAGGGATCACTATAGTGTCGAGAAAATAAATTTGTTTTCCTGACACTATGTCATCCTTGGGACCCCCCCACCCTCAGGGCCTCCCTCCCTTGGTGCTAAAAGGGTTAAAACCCCTTCAGCTACTTATTTTACTCCAGTGCCGGGCTCCCTTGGTGCTGGTGACCTCTCCTCCCCCGCCGGCGTAAGCTCCCGAGTGGAGCGGAATGCCGCGCGCATTCAAACAGCCCATAGGCCCATAGGAAAGCAGACTTAGTTCAGTGTAATAGTTGCTATGCATTTGTTTCACGTTCCACTTTTTGGAGGTTTGGTTGTTGTCTAATCTGTAGACAGTTCTCTATCTTGCGGCAGGAGATTGTATTTTTGAAGTCTGAGATTTTTAAATTATCTGGTAAACAAACTCAGGCTGGAACTGCTGTAAAGCCACTGCCACAGAGACATACTAGGAATGGCAGATGGATTACTGTAGGATCTGGTAGACTTAGAGTTGTGCAGAAAGGCACTGAGGCTAGTGGTGTTGTGCAGAGAGGCACTGAGGCTAGTGGTGTTGTGCAGAGAGGCACTGAGGCTAGTGGTGTTGTGCAGAGAGGCACTGAGGCTAGTGGTGTTGTGCAGAAAGGCACTGAGGCTAGTGGTGTTGTGCAGAGAGGCACTGAGGCTAGTGGTGTTGTGCAGAGAGGCACTGAGGCTAGTGGTGTTGTGCAGAGAGGCACTGAGGCTAGTGGTGTTGTGCAGAAAGGCACTGAGGCTAGTGGTGTTGTGCAGAAAGGCACTGAGGCTAGTGGTGTTGTGCAGAGGTGCACTGAGGCTAGTGGTGTTGTGCAGAGAGGCACTGAGGCTTGTGGTGTTGTGCAGAGAGTGTCAGGATCGGGACAGGGATCCAACACGCAGAGTACAAACAGGTAGTAGGTACGTATACCGGACCTTAGAATGGCCGGACTAACATAAGGAGTAAGCAAAGAATGGTCTAGAGACAAGCCGAGGTCGAGGGAACGAGAGAGCAGGTAAACGAGAGACAAGCCGGGTCAAAAGGGTAACAGAGGTAAGCAGAGTAGAATAAACAAGCCGGATCAGAACCAAAGAGTAAAACAGAGGTAAGAGCGCTGAGTGACTAGACTAGCTAGAACCACGACAGGGCAATGAACCAATACACAAAACCTCATTATATACCCTGGTTCCAGATAGATGATCACGCCCCCAACGAATCCTGATTCGAGCTCAGGACTGATTGACAGGTCGGAACGGCAAATCGTCATGACGTCGTCTACTAGAGCCGCGTCATAAAAGGAGGCGGATCAGAGGCGTCCGGCGTGTAAACGGCCGAAATGACCGCGAGGAACGAGTGAGTCAGTTCCTCTGAGAGGACGGAATTCTCAGTATCTCACCTCCTCTGAGGTAGAGACAACAGGTACCCTGACAGAGAGGCACTGAGGCTAGTGGTGTTGTGCAGAGAGGCACTGAGGCTAGTGGTGTTGTGCAGAGAGGCACTGAGGCTAGTGGTGTTGTGCAGAGAGGCACTGAGGCTAGTGGTGTTGTGCAGAGAGGCTTGAAGACTATGGTGAGGCCTAATAGAAAGCAGTTGTTGTTGGGGGATTCCATCATAAGAGGTTTGGAGATGGACAATGGTGGTCTTGTGAGGTGTCTTCCCGGAGCTACTGCTCGCAGAGACAGGAGACGTATCTGTAATATTGTTAAGCAAGCAAAGCAGGAAGGGGAATTGGATGTACTTGTCCATTTAGGGACAAATGACTTGGCTTGCAATGAGGTTTCAGAGGTTAAGGAAGTTTTTAGTGTTTTTGCCAATGATATACGGCAGCTGGCTTCCACACTGTCATTCTCTGAAGATCTGCCTGTGCATAACACTCAGAATGACAGGCGGATGCGTATTAGGGACTTTAACTTGTGGCTTGGTGAATGGTATCGGGAGCAAGGATTTGGCTTTATTTCTCATGGTAGCTCTCTTTGGAATGGAAATAAACTGTACAAAAAAGATGGTTTGCATCTTTCTCAAAAGGGAACAAATGTTCTCAGTGAGCAGTTCAGAGGTTTTGCTAGGATGTATTTAAACTAGAAGGGCTGGGGGGCAAAAGGGTGATAAAACATCAATCCAATTGTCCCCCAAGACAAGGACAGAAGGTGCCTGTAGCAAGTGTGTTAAAAAATGATAAGCTTAGAGTCATGTCTACAAATGCTCGCAGTTTAGGGAATAAGATCCATGAACTTGTGGCAATAATTGCAACTGATAGTGTAGATTTAGTCGCTGTTACTGAGACATGGTATAATGAGAAAAATGACTGGGACATAGCAATACCAGGGTCCTCTTTATATAGAAAAGACAGGTAAGGCAAGAAAGGGGGAGGGGTGGCCCTGTATATGAAGGATAGCATAAAATCTAGCCTAATAAAGGTTAGTGAGGCGAACACAGAGTCCGTTTGGGTTACGTTAGAATTTGGTAATCACACAGTAACTCGTGTAGGTGTGATTTATAGGCCCCCAGGACAAATTGAAGAGTTATATAATCTACTAGTTGAGGAAATAGCTAAAATGACAATGAAGGGGGAAGCTATCATCATGGGTGACTTTAATCTTCCTGATGTGAATTGGAAAACAAAAATAGCTACTTGTGCCAGGAGCACACATATTCTAAACTCCCTACTGGGATTGTCTCTAAAACAAGTCGTTGAGGAGCCAACTCGTAAAGAGGCTATACAAGATTTAGTGTTAACACATGGAGATTTGGTATCAGATATTACTGTAGGTGAAAGTTTAGGATCCACTGATCATCAGTCAGTGTGGGTTATTATAAGAACAGTGACTGAGTCACACCACACAAAAACAAAAGTTTTAGACTTTAGAAAAACAGACTTTTCTAAAATTAGAATATGTGTAAAGGAGTCATTATCAGACTGGAGCAATTTAAATGGAGTCCAAGAGAAATGGGATTATTTAAAAGTTGCACTATGGAAGGCAACAGAAAATTGCATTAGGCTTGTCAGTAAAAGTAAAAAATTCAAGAAACCACTGTGGTACTCCGCAGAGGTGGCCAAAATAGTAAAAAAACAAAAAGTTAGCATTTAGTAATTATAAAAAAAAACAGAGTGAGGAAGACAGAATTACCTATAAGATTAGGCAGAAAGAGGCTAAGCAAGTTATAAGAGCTTCCAAATCACACACAGAAGAGAAAATAGCACAGTCAGTAAAAAAGGGGGACAAAACTTTTTTTAGATACATAAATGAGAAAAGAAAAGTAAAACAAGGATTAGTTAGATTAAAAACAAAAGAAGGAAGGTTTGTAGATGAGGATAAAGGTCTAGCTGACTGCCTCAATGAATATTTTTGTTCGGTATTTACAGATGAAAATGAAGGAAAGGGACCTCAGTTAAGAAAAAGGCTAAATTAGTAATTTATTACACGTGAGTTTACAGAGGAAGAGGTTCTATTTCAACTGTCAAAAGTAAAGACAAATAAGTCAATGGGACCTGATGGAATACACCCAAAGCTATTAAAAGAGCTTAGTGGTGTACTAGCAAAACCATTAACACATTTATTTAACCAATCATTGTTAACAGGAGTAGTCCCAGAAGATTGGAAGTTAGCTAATGTTGTGCCCATTCAGAAGAAAGGCAATAGGGAGGAGTCGGGCAACTATAGGCCAGTAAGCCTTACTTCAGTAGTGGGGAAAGTGATGGAAACCATGTTAAAGAATAGGATTGTTGAACATCTAAAAACACATGGATTTCAAGATCAGAGACAACATGGGTTTACTTCAGGGAGATCATGCCAAGCTAATCTTATTGACTTTTTTGATTGGGTAACTAAAATTATAGATCAGGGTGGTGCAGTAGACATTGCTTCCCTAGATTTCAGTAAGGCTTTTGACACTGTTGCACATAGAAGGCTTATCAATAAACTGCAATCTTTAAGTTTGGATTCCAATATTGTTGAATGGGTAATGCAGTGGCTGAGTGACAGGCAACAGAGGGTTGTAGTCAATGGAGTATATTCGAAGCTTGGGCTTGTCACCAGTGGGGTACCTCATGTATCTGTACTTGGACCCATTCTCTTTAATAGTGTTATTAGTGATATTGCAGAAGGTCTTAATGGTAAGGTGTGTCTTTTTGCGGATGATACTAAGATATGTAACAGGGTTGATGTTCCAGGAGGGATAAGCCAAATGGCAAATAATTTAGGTAAACTAGAAAAATGGTCAGAGTTGTGGCAACTGACATTTAATGTGGATAAGTGCAAGATAATGCATCTTGGATGTAAAAACCCAAGGGCAGAGTATAGAATATTTGATAGAGTCCTAATCTCAACATCTGAGGAAAGGGATTTAGGGGTGATTATTTCTGATGACTTAAAGGTAGGCAGACAATGTGATAGAACAGCAGGAAATGCTAGCAGAATGTTTGGTTGTATAGGGAGAGGTATTACCAGTAGAAAGAGGGAAGTGCTCATGCCATTGTACAGAACACTAGTGAGTAGTGATGTCGCGAACATAAAATTTTCGGTTCGCAAATGGCGAACGTGAACGTCCACAAATGTTCGCGAACGGGCGAACCGGGCGAACCGCCATAGACTTCAATGGGCAGGCAAATTTTAAAACCCACAGGGACTCTTTCTGGCCACAATAGTGATGGAAACGTTGTTTCAAGGGGACTAACACCTGGACTGTGGCATGCCGGAGGGGGATCCATGGCAAAACTCCCATGGAAAATTACATAGTTGATGCAGAGTCTGGTTTTAATCCATAAAGGGCATAATTCACCTAACATCCCTAAATTGTTTGGAATAACCTGCTTTAAAACATCAGGTATGATGTTGTATCGAACAGGTAGTATAAGGGTTATGCCCGCTTCACAGTGACAGACCAAACTACCCGCTTAACGCACCGCAAACAACCGCAAACAGTCCATTTGCACAACCGCAAACTCCCCATTTGCACAAGGTTGGATACCAAGGTAGCCATGTCCCGTTCCTTGTCCTCACTGATGTCATTGAAGGTCTCTTCCTCCACCCAGCCATGTACAACACCAAGTGTCCCCGAAAGGTGACAACAAGCCCCCTGGGACGCCTGCTGTGTTTGGTCTTCCACCTCCTCAAAGCCACCTTCCTCCTCTGACTCCTCTTCTTCAGACTCCTCTCTCTGCGTTGCCTCTCTCTGCGTTATTATAAGGTGTGTTAAGTAGTACTATTCCTATCAGTTTAATCCCTGTTATGTCTCCTATCAGGGGACGTGTATATAAGGCATCGATTTTAGGAAGCGGGAGATGGAAAAAGATGCTTGGTCGGTCCTCCTACTTCAAATTTGGGGCACTGCGCGTGCAATCTAATGTGCCACCAGATAGGAGTGGTGTGTTAAGTAGTACTATTCCTATCAGTTTAATCCCTGTTACATCCCCTATCAGGGGACGTTTATATAAGGCATCGATTTTAGGAAGCGGGAGATGTAAAAACATGCTTGGTCGGTCCTCCTACTTCAAATTTGGTGCACTGCGCGTGCAATCTAATGTGCCACCAGATAGTAGTGGTGTGTTAAGTAGTACTATTCCTATCAGTTTAATCCCTGTTACGTCCCCTATCAGGGGACATGTATATAAGGCATCGATTTTAGGAAGCGGGAGATGGAAAAAGATGCTTGGTCGGTCCTCCTACTTCAAATTTGGGGCACTGCGCGTGCAATCTAATGTGCCACCAGATAGGAGTGGTGTGTTAAGTAGTACTATTCTAATCAGTTTAATCTCTGTTACGTCCCCTATCAGGGGACGTGTACATAAGGCATCGATTTTAGGAAGCGGGAGATGGAAAAACATGCTTGGTCGGTCCTCCTACTTCAAATTTGGGGCACTGCGCGTGCAATCTAATGTGCCACCAGATAGGAGTGGTGTGTTAAGTAGTACTATTCCTATCAGTTTAATCCCTGTTAAGTCCCCTATCAGGGGACGTGTATATAAGGAAGCGGGAGATGGAAAAACATGCTTGATCGGTCCTCCTACTTCAAATTTGGGGCACTGCGCGTGCAATCTAATGTGCCACCAGATAGGAGTGGTGTGTTAAGTAGTACTATTCCTATCAGTTTAATCCCTGTTACGTCCCCTATCAGGGGACGTGTATATAAGGCATCGATTTTAGGAAGCGGGAGATGGAAAAAGATGCCTGGTCGGTCCTCCTACTTCAAATTTGGGGCACTGCGCGTGCAATCTAATGTGCCACCAGAGAGGAGTGGTGTGTTAAGTAGTCCCCCTCATCAGGCCTTTTTTAGTCGAATGTATCGCCCACTGTCAGTCCCTTTGGGATCCATCCCTCATTCATCTTAATAAAGGTGAGGTAATCTAGACTTTTTTGACCTAGGCGACTTCTCTTCTCAGTGACAATACCTCCTGCTGCACTGAAGGTCCTTTCTGACAGGACACTTGAAGCGGGGCAGGCCAGAAGTTCTATCGCAAATTGGGATAGCTCAGGCCACAGGTCAAGCCTGCACACCCAGTAGGCAAGGGGTTCATCGCTCCTCAGAGTGTCGATATCTGCAGTTAAGGCGAGGTAGTCTGCTACCTGTCAGTCGAGTCGTTCTCTGAGGGTGGACCCCGAAGGGCTGTGGCGATGCGTAGGACTTAAAAAGCTCTGCATGTCCTCCATCAACAACACGTCTGTAAAGCGTCCTGTCCTTGCCAGCATGGTCGTGGGAGGAGGAGGATTACTTTCACCTCTTCCCCTGTTAGATTCCTGTTGTGCTGTGTAAACCATACTTTTTAATTGATTTTGGAACTGCTGCATCCTTTCCAACTTGCCGTAATTCGGTAACATTTCAGGCACTTTCTGCTTATACCGGGGGTCTAGTAGCGTGGACACCCAGTACAGGTTGTTCTCCTTCAGCCTTTTTATATGAGGCACAGTATACGCTGTGAGCCTGACACACACGCTGGCAGACAACTAACTGCTATTCAATCTATTACAGTCAAAATTCATTTTTTTTTTTAAATGTACACTACTGTTACACCAGATATGAGTTGCACTGGCGTGAGACTGTGCCCTGGCAGGCCCTGAAACGCACACTCGTGAAGGAAACTGACTGCTATTATATTACAGTACAAAAAGTTTTTTGTTTTTTTAAATGCAAGCTATTGTGACACCAGTGAGTGAGTGGTGGCAATGGGCAGGCCCTGAAACGCACACTAGTGAAGGAAACTGACTGCTATTATATTACAGTCAAAAAAGTTTCATTTTTTTTTTTTTAAATGCAAGCTATTGGGACACCAGTGAGTGAGTGGTGGCACTGGGCAGGCCCTGAAACGCACACTAGTGAAGGAAACTGACTGCTATTATATTACAGTCAAAAAAGTTTTGTTTTTGTTAAATGCAAGCTAGTGGGACACCAGTGAGTGGTGGCACTGGGCAAGTGGGCACAGTATACGCTGTGAGCCTGACACACACGCTGGCAGACAACTAACTGCTATTCAATCTATCACAGTCAAAATTTTATTTTTTTTAATTTATTTTTTAAATGTACACTACTGTTACACCAGATATGAGTTGCACTGGTGTGACACTGTGCCCAGGCAGACCCTGAAACGCACACTAGTGAAGGAAACTGACTGCTATTATATTACAGTCAAAAAAGTTTCATTTTTTTTTTTTTAAATGCAAGCTATTGGGACACCAGTGAGTGAGTGGTGGCACTGGGCAGGCCCTGAAACGCACACTAGTGAAGGAAACTGACTGCTATTATATTTCAGTCAAAAAAGTTTTGTTTTTGTTAAATGCAAGCTATTGGGACACCAGTGAGTGAGTGGTGGCACTGGGCAAGTGGGCACAGTATACGCTGTGAGCCTGACACACACGCTGGCAGACGCTTTTCAATCTATTACAGTCAAAATTGTATTTTTTTTTAAATGTACACTACTGTTACACCAGATATGAGTTGCACTGGTGTGAAAATGTGCCCTGGCAGGCCCTGAAAGGCACACTAGTGAAGGAAACTGACTGCTATTATATTTCAGTCAAAAAAGTTTTGTTTTTGTTAAATGCAAGCTATTGTGACACCAGATATGAGTGGTGGCACTGGGCAAGTGGGCACAGTATACGCTGCGAGCCTGACACACACGCTGGCAGACAACTAACTGCTATTCAATCTATTACAGTCAAAATTTTATTTTTATTTTTTTAAATGTACACTACAGTTACACCAGATATGAGTTGCACTGGTGTGACACTGTGCCCAGGCAGACCCTGAAACGCACACTAGTGAAGGAAACTGACTGCTATTATATTACAGTCCAAAAAGGTTTTTTTTTGTTAAATGCAAGCTATTGGGACAGCAGTGAGTGAGTGGTGGCACTGGGCAAGTGGGCACAGTATACGCTGTGAGCCTGACACACACGCTGGCAGACAACTAACTGCTATTTAATCTATTACAGTCAAAATTTTTTTTTTTTTTTAAATGTACACTACTGTTACACCAGATATGAGTTGCACTGGCGTGACACTGTGCCCAGGCAGACCCTGAAACGCACACTAGTGAAGGAAACTGACTGCTATTATATTTCAGTCAAAAAAGTTTTGTTCACTGATCATAGGAGGGGACTTCAACATTGCCCTAGACCCTAAATGGGACACGTCCACAGGCACATCCCACATACCCATACAACACCTGAACACGCTCAAACGCCTCATATCCAAATACACACTAGTAGACAGTTGGAGAGCCCACCACCCAGACGAGAGGGACTATACGTTCTTCTCCCACCCACACAATTCTTATACCAGAATAGATTATTTTTTTATGACCCAATACCATCTCCCACTCGCCCTACGAGTAGAACACGGCACGGCCACCTGGTCAGACCATGCCCCCGTGACACTCACGATAAAATCCCCACTCTACAGACCCAAAGTCACTAAGTGGCGGCTCAACGAACACTTACTCTCCGTACCGGAGGTAAAAGCGGAAATCGACACGGCTCTCCGTGAATATTTTGCCACAAACACCCCATCCCAAACATCCCCGACGATCATGTGGGAAGCACACAAGAGTGTGATTCGGGGCCACTTTATTCAAAAAAGCGCTAAACTAAAGAGACAAAGGGAGGCAGCCATGGCAGACACTCTGACAAAAATTAGGGAGATCGATAACCTGAACAAAGTCAACCAGACGCCCGAATCGCAAAGTCAACTACTCACACTACGCAGGGACCTGACCAAGATGCTCCAGACAAAATATCACAGAGACGCGCTGCGACATACCGCCTTTTTCGCACTACATGGCAACAAAAGTGGTAGGCTACTGGCACGGATGTTAGCCAAACGCAGACAACAGACGTACATTGACCGCATACGAGATGATAAGAACATATTACACAGACTGCCTTGCAAGATACAGGAAACAATCAGGGCATACTACGCTAATCTATACGCACTACACGGGCCACACACACACCAGGCAGACACGAGACTGACGGACTCCATCGATGCATATCTGACGCTCAACTCGACGCCTAAGATAGACAGGGACACGGCTGACCTACTAGACAGGGAGATAACATTAGATGAACTGACCACAGCAGTGAAACAGACGAAAACGGGCAAAAGCCCGGGCCCAGATGGCTTACCGCTATGCTATTATAAGGCGCACGCAGACATACTATATGCCCCACTCATATTGACGTTTAACGCCATAAAAGAGGATCACCCACTCCCCAAGCAATCCCTGGCAGCGCACATCACTATTATCCCAAAGGAAGGAAAGGATAGGGAACACTGCGGAAGCTACCGCCCTATTTCCCTAATAAACAGCGACCTCAAACTCTTGACTAAAATACTAGCGAATAGACTACAATCATATATACCCACTCTGATACACCCGGACCAGGTGGGGTTTGTACAAGGGAGGGAGGCGCGAGAAAACACCATGCGCACCCTTACATTGATGCATAGAGGCACGCGCACTGCCGGTGGCCTTCTCCTGCTATCCACGGACGCGGAGAAGGCCTTCGACAGAGTGGGTTGGAAATACTTATTCCGGACCCTCGCCCACATAGGCCTAGGCCCGGGCATCAGGGGCTGGATAGAAGCTCTGTATGCGCAACCATCCGCGCAGGTGATTGTAAATGGAGCCCCTTCGGAACCATTCGATATACTAAACAGTACGCGCCAGGGATGCCCCCTGTCACCGATCCTCTTCGTCCTAGCCCTGGAGCCACTACTGGTGGCCATTAGAAACAATCCGGACATAACGGGGATGAGGACGGGACCGATCCACCACAAGGTAGCGGCATATGCCGACGACCTACTATTCTACGTGACTAATCCCGAAATATCACTCCCAAACATACTTAAAACATTGCAGGAATACGGGCGACTTTCTAATCTAAAAATCAATCTGAACAAATCATTCATACTAAACGTAAGCATCCCTGAACGACGGGCGGAAGCCCTGCGCCAACACCACTCGATCCAATGGGCGACTCAGAAGCTAAAATACTTAGGAGTCTGGTTGACAAGGAAGGCAGGGGACCTATTTAAAGTAAACTTTACTGACCTACTAACGAAAATGAGCACAGAGATGCAGGAATGGGCACACCCCCATATATCAAGGTTAGGCCGCATTCAGGTGGTAAAGATGAACTTCCTACCGCGCCTGCTCTACCTGTTTCAGGCAATCCCAATACAGATCCCACGCACATATTTTGCTACGCTACGCACAGCCATAATTCAATATGTGTGGAATGGGAAAAAACCCAGAGTCAACCATGCCCTCCTAACGCAGCCAAAGGACAGAGGTGGTCTGGCATTACAGGGCATGCCACTTTCTACGGATAGTGGAATGGACCAAAACAGGCACACAAAAACTATGGAAACAGGTGGAGGAACATGAGGCGGGAATCCCGGTCGCAGTGCTGCCGTGGCTGCCACCTGACATATCGACAGGGCACGCAACACACTCCCCATACACAAAAGCGACTCTATGGGAATGGAACCATGCCAAAGGGAAGCACGGTCTCACCACCTATCCCACCCCCCTACTACCTCTCACTTATAACCCCGACTTCCCCCCCGGAACAGACCCGAGAGCATTCAAGGACCTAATCCAAGACCCTCTACCCAGACTCACACACGTACTCACACCTAGAGGCCCCAAGACCATAGACGACTTACGGGGACAATCGGAACACACCTTCTTAACACACCTCAAATACAGGCAAATAAGGAGCTACATAACCTCCCTCCCTCAGGGTCCCATACTTACAAGGGCAACCACCACTTTCGAGAATCTCTGCATGGACCCCCACCCACTGACACATGGAATATCCGTCCTATACACCCTACTACTAACACTTACGCCAGTAGAACAACCACGATTTATGGGGAAATGGGAGGCAACATTAGGCCACACAATAGATAAAGATGAATGGGAAAAAATTATTGCTACCTCACACACCACTGTTCAAGCTTTAGTAAAACACAGGAAACGGCGTACAAGCTATTGACCCACTGGTACTACACTCCCGCAACACTACACACACGAATCCCGACACATTCCCCACTATGCTGGAGATGCGAAAAGGAACAGGGCACTCTCCTACATATATGGTGGGAATGCAACAAGATTACCTCATACTGGAAAACCATACACCAAATCATTTGCCAATACACAGACGATCCGCCACCTTTCACCCCAGCAGCAATGCTGCTACATCACACTCAGATCACTAAGAACGCATACAAAAGATCGCTCACTATCCGCATTCTAAATATAGCCAAGGCACTGATACCCCAATTCTGGAAGCAACCAGTCACTCCTCCCCTCAAGATATGGTTCACACGAATGGAGGAACTCAGATCCCTTGAGGAACTCCATAACACAGCAAATGACACCTTCCAAAAATACCTCAATACATGGACACACTGGATACTAAATTCTACCACATCAGGTTTCCAAGAGATGATTATATCTCTACCAGACTCTTAATATGCAACGGCCTTACGAACACCGACCGCAGGAGGGAAAGAATCCCCAACACAGGGATACCTCACCACTACTCCAAAATGCTGAGACCGGGACCCCGACCCCCACCTAGATAGAAGGGTGAGAATCCACACACATACTGACCCCACACATACTACCAAAGAGAGGGTTAAACTCGGGACGTCCTCAAGACAGACGGGACACATAACCCCGGACAGACAAGGTAGGGAGGGGATAGGACACACATCCAACAGGTAACTCAGACCTCTGCCATAGCAGAGAACAGGAGACACATAACTCATACCTAGGAAGAGAGACGAAACACGTAAGAAACGAACACCAAAGACAGGGCCTCGGAACGGAGGAAGCTTGGACACCGGCAGTCTCAGGACCCGCCACACGCTACATTTAGATGAGGGCCAAACAATACAGACACACACACACACACACACAGACATAATACAAAGGACATGAGATACATCTACTAATGAGGGTAAATGCGTTAACCGATTTAAGAAACTGGGACAAATCAGGGTTGAGAATCCAGAGCCTACATATTCTAAAGTTCTAAAGTGAATTAAAAT
The DNA here is from genome assembly GCF_036172605.1 of Pelobates fuscus. Taxonomy (NCBI): domain Eukaryota; kingdom Metazoa; phylum Chordata; class Amphibia; order Anura; family Pelobatidae; genus Pelobates; species Pelobates fuscus. The sequence goes on from NC_086317.1 coordinate 450,971,146, forward strand.
GTTATAAAAATCAAAAGGCAACAGTTTATATGTATTTCACAAGGGTCCTGCGAGTCCCTACTACACAGAGGCGCATGTGCCCTTGAAATACTGTGAATTTATACAACTGATGATACTACCTATTGAAAGTTTTAATGGAGACCTGCGAGTCTCGACGTGTAACTTACCACATGTTGAAAAAATTATTTGAAAATAATAAAAATCATATTTACAAAAAAAAAAAAAAAAGTTTTGTTTTTGTTAAATGCAAGCTATTGGGACACCAGTGAGTGAGTGGTGGCACTGGGCAGGCCCTGAAACGCACACTAGTGAAGGAAACTGACTGCTATTATATTACAGTCAAAAAAGTTTTGTTTTTGTTAAATGCAAGCTAGTGGGACACCAGTGAGTGAGTGGTGGCACTGGGCAAGTGGGCACAGTATACGCTGTGAGCCTGACACACACGCTGGCAGACAACTAACTGCTATTCAATCTATTACAGTCAAAATTGTATTTTTTTTTTTAAATGTACACTACTGTTACACCAGATATGAGTTGCACTGGTGTGACAATGTGCCCAGGCAGACCCTGAAACGCACACTAGTGAAGGAAACTGACTGCTATTATATGACAGTCCAAAAAGTTTTTTTTTTTGTTAAATGCAAGCTATTGGGACACCAGTGAGTGGTGGCACTGGGCAGGCCCTGAAACGCACACTAGTGAAGGAAACTGACTGCTATTATATTTCAGTCAAAAAAGTTTTGTTTTTGTTAAATGCAAGCTATTGGGACACCAGTGAGTGAGTGGTGGCACTGGGCAGGCCCTGAAACGCACACTAGTGAAGGAAACTGACTGCTATTATATTACTGTCAAAAAAGTTTTGTTTTTGTTAAATGCAAGCTAGTGGGACACCAGTGAGTGAGTGGTGGCACTGGGCAAGTGGGCACAGTATACGCTGTGAGCCTGACACACACGCTGGCAGACAACTAACTGCTATTCAATCTATTACAGTCAAAATTGTATTTTTTTTTTTTAAATGTACACTACTGTTACACCAGATATGAGTTGCACTGGTGTGACACTGTGCCCAGGCAGACCCTGAAACGCACACTAGTGAAGGAAACTGACTGCTATTATATGACAGTCCAAAAAGTTTTTTTTTTGTTAAATGCAAGCTATTGTGACACCAGATATGAGTGGTGGCACTGGGCAAGTGGGCACAGTATACTCTGCGAGCCTGACACACACGCTGGCAGACAACTAACTGCTATTCAATCTATCACAGTAAAAATTGTATTTTTTTTTTTTAAATGTACACTACTGTTACACCAGATATGAGTTGCACTGGTGTGACACTGTGCCCAGGCAGACCCTGAAACGCACACTAGTGAAGGAAACTGACTGCTATTATATGACAGTCCAAAAAGTTGTTTTTTTGTTAAATGCAAGCTATTGGGACACCAGTGAGTGAGTGGTGGCACTGGGCAGGCCCTGAAATGCACACTAGTGAAGGAAACTGACTGCTATTTTATTTCAGTCAAAAAAGTTTTGTTTTTGTTAAATGCAAGCTATTGGGACACCAGTGAGTGAGTGGTGGCACTGGGCAGGCCCTGTGCCGCACACTAGTGAAGGAAACTGACTGCTATTATATTACAGTCAAAAAAGTTTTGTTTTTGTTAAATGCAAGCTAGTGGGACACCAGTGAGTGAGTGGTGGCACTGGGCAAGTGGGCACAGTATACGCTGTGAGCCTGACACACACGCTGGCAGACGCTATTCAATCTATTACAGTCAAAATTGTATATTTTTTTTAAATGTACACTACTGTTACACCAGATATGAGTTGCACTGGTGTGAAAATGTGCCCTGGCAGGCCCTGAAAGGCACACTAGTGAAGGAAACTGACTGCTATTATATTACAGTCCAAAAAGTTTTTTTTTGTTAAATGCAAGCTATTGTGACACCAGATATGAGTGGTGGCACTGGGCAAGTGGGCACAGTATACGCTGCGTGCCTGACACACACGCTGGCAGACAACTAACTGCTATTCAATCTAATACAGTCAAAATTTTATTTTTATTTTTTAAATGTACACTACTGTTACACCAGATATGAGTTGCACTGGTGTGACACTGTGCCCAGGCAGACCCTGAAATGCACACTAGTGAAGGAAACTGACTGCTATTATATTACAGTCCAAAAAGTTTTTTTTTGTTAAATGCAAGCTATTGGGACACCAGTGAGTGAGTGGTGGCTCTGGGCAAGTGGGCACAGTATACGCTGTGAGCCTGACACACTCTGGCAGACAACTAACTGCTATTCAATCTATTACAGTCAAAATTGTATTTTTTTTTTAAATGTACACTACTGTTACACCAGATATGAGTTGCACTGGTGTGACACTGTGCCCTGGCAGACCCTGAAACGCACACTAGTGAAGGAAACTGACTGCTATTATATTACAGTCCAAAAAGGTATTTTTTTTTGTTAAATGCAAGCTATTGTGACACCAGTGAGTGAGTGGTGGCACTGGGCAGGCCCTGAAATGCACACTATTGAAGGAAACTGACTAGTGAAGGAAAACTGACTGCTATTATACTCAGGGCCGGCCTTAGGGGTGTGCGAGCTGTGCGGCCGCACAGGGCGCCATGGAGCAGGGGGCGCCGTGGTTTAAAAAAAAAAAAAAAAAAAAAAATTTTTTTTTTTTTTTTTTAAAATTTGCAGCGGGGGCGGAGCTTACCGTGCGGCGGGGGCGGAGCTAAAAGCGCCGGAAAACTGCTGCAGGGGAAGCAGGAAGGAGTCCCTGCTTCCCCACCAAACAGTCACCAGGAGCTGCACTGCCTCCACAATGAACTCCACAGGTAACTGTGGGATTGTCAGGTGAGTGTGACTCTCTGCCTGTGTTTATTACTGTCTGTGTGTGTATGACTGTCTGCCTGTGTGTGTCTGTGTGTATGACTGTCTGCCTGTGTGTGTGTGTCTGTGTATGACTGTCTGCCTCTGTGTGTGTCTGTGTGTATGACTGTCTGCCTCTGTGTGTATCTGTCTGTATTACTGTCTGCCTCTGTGTGTGTCTGTGTGTATTACTGTCTGTCTGTGTGTATGACTGTCTGCCTCTGTGTGTGTCTGTGTGTATGACTGTCTGCCTCTGTGTGTGTCTGTGTGTATGACTGTCTGCCTCTGTGTGTGTCTGTGTGTATTACTGTCTGTGTCTGTGTGTATGACTGACTGTCTGCCTGTGTGTGTCTGTGTGTGTGAGACTGTCTGCCACTGTGTGTCTGTGTGTATTACTGTCTGCCTCTGTGTGTGTGTGTCTGTGTGTATGACTGTCTGCCTCTGTGTGTATGACTGTCTGCCTCTGTGTGTATGACTGTCTACCTCTGTGTGTGTGATTGTGTGTATGACTGCCTCTGTGTGTATGGCTGTCTGCCTCTGTGTGTATGGCTGTCTGCCTGTGTGTGTATGGCTGTCTGCCTGTGTGTGTCTGTGTGTATGGCTGTCTGCCTGTGTGTGTCTGTGTGTATGACTGTCTGCGTGTTTGTCTGTGTGTATGACTGTCTGCGTGTGTGTGTGTGTGTATGACTGTGTGTGTCTGTGTGTATGACTGTGTGTGTCTGTGTGTATGACTGTCTGCGTGTGTGTGTGTGTGTATGACTGTGTGTGTCTGTGTGTATTACTGTCTGCCTCTGTGTGTGTCTGTGTGTATTACTGTATGTGTGTGTGTGAGACTGTCTGCCTTTGTGTGTCTGTGTGTGTGTGTATGACTGTCTGCCTGTGTGTGTGTGTGGATGTCTTCCTGTGTGTGTGTATGGCCGTCTGACTCTGTGTGTGTGTGTGTGTGTGTCACATACAACCAATACACGCATATCATGCACTGTTAATACACCCATTACAAATATCACACATAGCATACATATCACACACAGTCATCACACCTACTATCACATACACAGACAACACAAACATTACAGCATACATGGATGACGGGGGGAGGGGGGGGGGGCGCTGTGAAGATTTTTCGCACAGGGCGTCAAAATGCCTAAGGCCGGCCCTGATTATACTACATTAAAAAAAGTTTTTTTTGTTGTTTAAATGCAAGCTATTGTGACACCAGTGAGTGAGTGGTGGCACTGGGCAAGTGGGCACAGTATATGCTGTGAGCCTGACACACAGGCTGGCTGGCAGGCAGGCAACTGCAATTACATTACACAAAAAAAAAAAGATTGATGTTCATCTTACAGCAGAGATCAGATGAGTCCTTCAGGACTGTAGTGGACACTGAATACACTAGCCTAGCTATCAATTTCCCTATCAAATCAGCAGCAGCTACACTGTCCCTACTCTCACTAAGAATGCAGCTTCACAATGAATGTAAAATGGATGCTGTCCAGGAGGGGGGTGGGTCTGGGAGGGAGGGTCTGCTGCTGAATGGCTGGAATGTGTCTGCTGACTGTGAGGTACAGGCCAGGGTCAAAGTTTATTCAATGATGACGAATAGGGGTCGGACCGAACAGTGCATGTGTTCGCCATCCGTGGGGAACGCGAACAAGCGATGTTCGCCAGGAACTATTCGCCAGCGAACAGTTCGGGACATCACTACTAGTGAGACCTCACTTGGAGTATTGTACGTAGTACTGGAGACCGTATCTCCAGAAGGATATTGATACCTTAGAGAGAGTTCAGAGAAGGGCTACTAAACTGGTTCATGGATTGCAGGATAAAACTTACCAGGAAAGGTTAAAGGATCTTAACATGCATAGCTTGGAGGAAAGACGAGACAGAGGGGATATGATAGAAACATTTAAATACATAAAGGGAATCAACACAATAAAGGAGGAGACCATATTTAAAAGAAGAAAAACTACCACAACAAGAGGACATAGTCTTAAATTAGAGGGGCAAAGTTTTAAAAAATAATCTCAGGAAGTACTACTTTACTGAGAGGGTAGTAGATGCATGGAATAGCCTTCCAGCTGAAGTGGTAGAGGTTAACACAGTAAAGGAGTTTAAGCATGCGTGGGATAGGCATAAGGCTATCCTAACTATAAGATAAGGCCAGGGACTAATGAAAGTATTTAGAAAACTGGGCAGACTAGATGGGCCGAATGGTTCTTATCTGCCGCCACATTCTATGTTTCTATGTTTCTAATCCGACCCTACCTGGAAAACTCCACCGGGCAGTCAGGTTTATCTCTGTGTGTTGCACACTATCCCACATTGACTCATGATGTGATTATTATTATTATATTTATATAGTGCCAACAAATTCTGTAGCGCTTTACAATGGGTGGACTAACAAACATGTAACTGTTACCAGGCAAGTTTGACGCACAGGAACAGAGGGATTGAGGGCCCTGCTCAATGAGCTTACATTCTGGATGCAGTGGGGTAGAGTGATACAAAAGGTAAGGGAAGTATTAGAGAAATAGATCGGTAGAATAGTGTTCACTGAAGACTTAGTGTGGTTTTTTTTTGTTTTGTTTTTTAAAATGACAGTTGCAGGAGTGGAATCAGTTGGGAGCCATAAGCAGTTTAATTGATATGCTTTTGTGAAATGAGATGGGAGTTCCACAGGAACGGTGCAGCCCTACAGAAGTCTTGGAGGCTAGCATCATAGGTGGGAGTACAAACAGAGGATAGACGTAGGTCTTCAGCAGAGCATAGGAGCCTAGACGGGACATAACCATCAAGCAACTCAAAATACTTACATCAGTTTCTAATCAAGAAATGCATTTTAAAATAATGCACCACGCCTATTACTCTCCTCAAAACTATTTTCTCTCAACATGAGTTACTTGGCTAATTGTTTGAAATGTGGGGCTGACGGAGCAGACCTTTACCACGGTTTCTGGCGTTGTGTTGGGATTAAAGCTTTATGGAAACAAGTTAGAGACTACATAACTTAATTAATTGGGTAGACCGTTCAGTATTTCTCCATTACTAGCAACACTGGGGTTTATCTGCAGACACACCACGCCATATTCCCAAATTTTGATCTCCTGGCTGTAGCACATAAACGTATATCACATCACCGGATTAATCTCTCTCTGCCTCCGTTATAATTGCTTCACACAAAAATCTCTTTTCCATTTAATATGAATCGGATTGAAGCCAATTAAAGTTGTTTTGCTGACTAGAGTTTCCCTTTAATAGGTTCTGTTTATGACTCCTATATTTGCTAATTCTGAACAACTCACAATAATAAAAAAAGTTTGAAAATAAATCTAAAAAAATGTGTATGCTAAGCAAACATTGCTGGAGTCGGGCCGTGATTTGTTCAGTGGAACATTTTTCTTGCCATGGGTATTTATTTATAAGTTGGGCATTTATAAGCCAATGAAAATGCAGAGTCCAGGACATACAAATACCCGTGCCATTTAATTATGCACCATTGTTCATGGCCTAAAAGTCTCGTTCTCTTGTTAATGCTTTAAACTTTTAGGTTTTAATGAATAAATCCTACTGTTTACGATTTACTCCTCACAGACTTTAGATAATGAAGATACCAAGAAATTGGAAGTGTGATGTTAGATTTGGCATTTATATGTGTATGGACTGAGAGTTTTAGATCTTTACTATCCGGGCCTGACCTTTGCATTGCCTCTGCTCCGAGTAAGTTTATTGCATCTTCACTTCAAACAACCTAAGGCCACCTTCAACAGAGCAAATGTTGGCACGTTAACTCGGAGGCAGCTTCTAACAGTGGCTGTTTTTGTCTGCAGTATGATTCTTCTGTTTATTTAGTCTGAACTTTCCTTACCAAAATGTGTACAGTCTACAGAAATCTACAATGAAACCACATTTCCCTTTCAAATAAACAGGAGACAGATGGAAAAGAAAGCAGGAAAAGGGACCTCGATGTGATACGTTTAGGAAAAACTGTTACGGAAATTTTAATAACACAGATACCCATATCGAAAAATGGGACAGCTTCAGAAAACACTCTGATTTGGATACAAACACGAACACTTTCAGAAATGTTAGAGCCGAATGAAAACCTGAGATACTTAAAATCCTTCTCTAATTGTTTAACTTTCTTTTCTGCTTTGCATCCCTTTGTGTTTATTTATTCTAATTTCCCCATCATTCTGTTTTCGCCCCACACATACTCTCCCTTTCTATTTGATTGTTAAGGTTTCCCGTTTATTACATTTTCCTGTGTATAATTAGTTCCCCATACTTCCATATTAATGTGTGTTACTATGTCCAATATTTTCTGTCTCCGAAGTTTTATTGTTACTATCTACGATTACTTAAGCCCTGCGGAATGCAGAATTATACCTTATATACCTTATACCAATTAGTTCCATTTGCAGCTAGTTTGATATTTGGCAACTATTCAAGATTTCCACTGAAAGCAGGCCTCCCAACCATCCCACCATCCCATTTTCGGTAGGACAGTTTCAATTTTAGGGCACCCAGCAGATAGCATTGTCTACCCTCACTGGACTGGCCTGAATGATTAATACCAATTCGTCTGGTGGACCCGCCATTATTTAAAGTTGGTCCACTGCCATCGGATGGTGCTAGATATGCAATTCACGTCACTGATCTACCCCATTTTACCACAACTACTGGTGACACAAATCACAGGATGCCGAAGTTGGGGGCTATGACTGAAAGTACCAGGCTTCCTTTGATTATAATATTGAGAGGCAGTCAGTATATATCCATTGACTATTAGAGATTAAGAGAATGTCGCTATACAGGTAGAACAAAGGATATGTAGGAGATATGTGTATTGGAAACTAAGCACTTTTCTATTTTCTATATATTATTATTATTGGTATTTATATAGCGCCAACTAATTTTACAGCGCTTTACAATATTATGAACGGAGGGGGGGGGATTTACAATAAATGGGACGATGACACATGAACAATAGGTAGATGAAGACCCTGCTCAAACAAGCTTACATTCTAAAGGAGGTGTGGTACAGAAACACAATAGGGCAACAAAGGTGACAGCCACCAAACAAGGTGGAAATGTAGCAGAACTGGAGGTTAGAGTGGAGTGTGGCTCTTTAGGAGAACAAGAGACCAATATAGAAAAGTATAGATAAGTTATTCTGGGAGTCCATAAGCATTTCTGAACAGATGTGTTTTGAGGGACTTCTTAAACAATTGAAGACTAGGGGAGAGGCTGGTGGGGGTAGGCAGGCTGTTCCAAAACACAAAGATAAAGCACTGCGCTTACAGCAGCAGTAGCTTAGTATCCAACAGCTTAAAATACATAGTAAAAACAAAGAGAACGTTACCTGCGCTCTGGCCTAAATCCCCATGTGCATTTAAACAAAATGGAGGCTCTTTAGTTTTTATTCCAATGGCCATTTGAATATATAAGCTCACCTGCCACGTCAAGGAAAGCCTCAATAGGTGAGTTCCTACACTAGCCATTAGGTATGCTGATATCAGCCAAGAATCTCCAGTGAGACAGGAAGGGGTATTTTATAAACCCTTTCACATTTAACCCTTTATAGGGCTTCTACACATACAATAAACTTTGCTGGTATCAGACAAAGTGTAAACATCTCTAGTGAGACATGAAGGGGTGTTTTATAAACCCCCTACTTACTTATTAACCCTGAATAGGGCTATAACACATACAAATCACCTTGCTGGTATCAGCTAAAAGGCAAATTTCTCTGTTGAGACCGGAAGGGGTGCTGCCCCTACATACTTATAAATAGTGATGTCGCGAACATAAAATTTTCGGTTCGGGAACGGCGAACGCGAACTTCCACAAACGTTCGCGAACGGGCGAACCGCCATAGACTTCAATGGGCAGGCGAATTTTAAAACCCACAGGGACTCTTTCTGACCACAATAGTGATGGAAAAGTTGTTTCAAGGGGACTGACACCTGGACTGTGGTATGCCGAAGGGGGATCCATGGCAAAACTCCCATGGAAAATTACACAGTTGATGCAGAGTCTGGTTTTAATTCATAAAGGGCATAAATCACATAACATTCATAAATCACAATGGATATGAATTGACACCTGACATATGACATATTGACACATTGACATATGGATTGACACCTGTCCTCAGAGACCCTGATACACACTGACAGAGAGCAGAATAGGGACTGTTCCCCCTACATAGGGTCACTTGGCAGATATGTATTGACACCTGTCCTCAGATACCCTGATACACACTGACACAGAGCAGAATAGGGACTGTTCTCCCTACATAGGGTCACTTGGCAGATATGTATTGACACCTGTCCTCAGAGACCCTGATACACACTGACACAGAGCAGAATAGAGACTGTTCCCCCTACATAGGGTCACTTGGCAGATATGGATTGACACCTGTCCTCAAGGACCCTGATACACACTGACACAGAGCAGAATAGGGACTGTTCCCCCTACATAGGGTCACTTGGCAGATATGGATTGACACCTGTCCTCAGAGACCCTGATACACACTGACACAGAGCAGAATAGGGACTGTTCCCCTACATAGGGTCACTTGGCAGATATGGATTGACACCTGTCCACAGGGACCCTGATACACACTGGGGGGGACCTACTGTCCTCCCCCGCCCCCACCCCTGCACGGTGGGTGGGGGCCATAAAAATAATGAGGGGGGGAATCTACTGTCCTCCCCTCGGCCCCCACCCCTACACGGTGGGTGGGGGCCATAAATCACAATGGGGGGACCTACTGTCCTCCCCACCCCAGCCCCCACCCCTGCGCTGTGGGTGGGGACCATAGAAATAATGAGGGGGGGAACCTACTGTCCTCCCCCCCTGGCCCCCTGAGTGGTGGGTGGGGGCCCTAAATAAAAATCCCCCCCCCCAATCAAAGGTGACTAGGGGTCCCCAAGCCCCTAGTCACCCACCCCCACCCCAAAGAAAGTTACCCCCTACTTACCTCTCTCACCCTAAAAAATAGTGAAGGAAGAATAAAATAACTAACCTGTAAAGAAAAATTAAACTTATCATTTGACGTCTTCTTTTTTCTAAAATCTTCTTTTTTCAGCCCCAAAAAAGGCCAAATAAAAAGCCATAAGAACCGACGCAATTTAAAAAAATAAAAAATAAATAATCCATCTTCACCTATGGAGGGCTCCGCGCAGACTGAGCTCTGCAGGGCGGGGGAAGGCTTATAAAGCCTTGCCACGCCCTGCAATTAGGTTAAGAACACTCTGATTGGCTGGTTTAAGCCAATCAGAGTGCTCTTTGTCATTTTACACAGCGTGGGAAAATTCCAAAGAACTTTCCCACGCTGTGTAAAATGACACAGAGCACTCTGATTGGTTAGATTCCAAGCCCACCAATCACAGTGCTCTGTGTCATTTTACACAGCGTGGGAAAGTTCTTTGCAGGATGTGGGGAAGAGATCAGTGGAGGAGAGATATATCTGGGTGGAAGCGGAATCCAAAGGAGTTAATGAGTTTGCCAAGAGAGGCAGTATAAAGAGAGAACAGAAGGGGTCCAAGAACAGATCCTTGGGGGACTCAAACCGAGATAGGACAAGAGGAGGAGATGTCTTTGCAAAAGGAGATACTAAACGAACATTGGAAGAGATAGGAGGAGAACCATGAGAGGAAAATGTCACAGAGACCAAGGGACTGAAGAGAAGGAGAATGAGGACATGATCAACAGTGTCAAAGGCAGCAGAGATGTCAAGAATAATTAGTATGGAGTAGTGGCCATTGGATTTAGCTGTGATTGGGTAATTTGTAACTTTAATAATAGCAGTGTCAGTAGAGTGGAGGGGGCAAAAGCCAGATTGAAGAGAATTGAGGTATCTTTCATTTACATGTGGAAAAGTACTTTTTCTGTGAGGACCACCTGAGGATAAATTTATATGGACTATTTCCTATTTATATTACACTATTTGAACTTTTCCTGCGTAGAACTGGCTGGTTGTCATTTCACTCACCTATGTACTCTTGTCACTTACTGAGAACACCTGAAATTGATATGTCTACTTGTTTTCTTCATTAATGCCCCAATAGTTTGGCTGAGGATTGCTGGACCGTATCATGGTGATTGGGTGTGGTATCTGTGCCACTTATCTGTCTTTACTGACTTAACACAGGAATTTAGTAAAGAGTAAGAATTTTAAGATATGATATTAAATCCCAAGCTCTACTTTCCGGCTGAATTAGGGAGCGGGAAAGAGAGATCTGGGACTGTGAGTCAGACATATTAAAGAACCAAAAAAAAGCACCCAGATAATTGAATCTTTAATGAAGTGTTCTGCAGTGGTCCCGTCGTTTTAACCATTTAATGTAAAACATTGCTGCTTTTGTAGAAACAGTAGTGTTTACATTGAAGGGTTAAATACACCTTTAACTACGGTCTTCCTGACAGCCACTAGAAACGCTTTAGCCTCCAGAACGAAGTCAAACTCAGTTCTTCGATTAAATGCTACTCATTTCAGTGGTTGATTGGAGCAGTGCAGCATTTTGCCACACTTTGTGAGAAGTATTGGATTGGACAAGATCGCTGTAGCATAAGCAGGCATGATGATGGAGGCAAAGGGGACCCCCCTCTTGTCCCTCTAAATATAGTGAAATCGTACCTTAATTCCAGTCTGCTGCTGCTACTGGCTCTGCCCCTTATCTGCCTGCTTAGCTTACATCATCAAAAGTGATGATTTTAGCCAATCACAATGCTTTCCCATAGGATTGGCTGAGCTTGTCAAGCAGGCAGATTAGGGGCAGAGCCAGCACAAGCCAAACACAGCCCTTGCCAGCAATTGATTCAATGTCTCCATGCAGGGGTGTGCTTGGCTTGTGCTGGGTCTTCCCTTGATCTGTCCCCTTGACACTCTCAACCAATCCAGTGTTATCCTATGGGAAACCATTGTGATTGGCTGAGATAATCACTTCTGATGATGTCAGCCAAGGAGGCAGATCAGGGGCAGAGCCAGCAGCACCAGACTGGAATAAAGTTAAAAATTTAAATGGGCAAGGGGGGAAAAGGGGAGTAGGGTTGCTAAATAGTGTTTTTAACATTATTGGGTCAAGAATGCGTTTGTGTTACTGACCCTATCGTGTTCCTTTAAAGTTTCTACAAAACGTACCTGATTTAACATGCACAAATATGCTGGCGGTCTCCTGCAAGACGTGGTAGGGACATAAATGCATCAATATGTTTAGAGAGCTCGCAGCTGCTTTTTAATTTCTATCTCTCTTTCCCTTCCAACATGTCACATACTTTAAGAGAGAGAATATGCTATTGAACTCTTCTCAAACTTCAAAGGAAAACCTTAAAGGGAAACTACAGTAGCTTTTTGGGAGCATAATTTCCCTTCTGTTGCTGTGATCGTTGTCCAACCCTCATCTGGTATTTACAAAGTTACGTTGGGGGCATGGTTACGGCAGGCAGGAGATCAGTCACATAGCGTGTGAGCTCCAGCGCAACAGAGACTATAGACAGAGAAATACTACTCCACCAGTACCCACAGACATTCAAACTTTACCTGCCGGTATGGGGAAGAAAAATAAAAGAACTTACGGGCGAGGGATATCGCAACATCAGCCACTTGTTGCTACAGAGGCCTAGGCCCAAGATGGTGGGGCAACCAGACCGCCGCTCCTCTACCTCCTCAGAGGTCGATTCCCTTAATGTGCCTGATGCAATACCGGACACCGGGGGCCTGAATACCCATCTGCCTGCAGCTGAACTCAATACCCCAGCCACCAAAGTGGATATCCTGGAGCTGATGATGAACATGAGGTAGTTCTTCAATGCAGACCTGGCAGTTGTCAGAGAGAAAATCACGCCAATAACGGCTCAAGCAAACGGGTATATCAGCCATAGCCCAAAGACAGACAGGCGCCACCGAACAACAAGCTCAACTCCACATCACACAGCAGACACTGTCTCACCAGCTGGACGCACTGGACGATTACAGGCGACGCAGATATGTCCAAGTCAGTCTGAAGCAATAGGGGACAGTGAAGTACCGTTCTTCGCCCGCTGATTGCTGGCCAGTATGTTACCCCAGCGACAAGCCAAAACGACACACATTGACAGCTGTTATCGCCTGCCTAAATCGCCTAAAGCGCCAGCTGGGGTACATATTGATTCACTTTCAATCGCTGAAAGACAAGAAGATGGTGATGGAGATGCTGCAGACACAGACACCTATACAATTCGAGTCATCCAGCCTCACATTCCTACAATATCTCTGCATATCAACACTGGACTGGCACAGGTCATTCCACCCGATAATGCAGAGGCTTCGAGAGGCGAACATTCCATACTGCTGGGGACCAGCTCACTCTCTCTTAGCCACTAAAGTTGGCACTACATTCATACTCGCCTCCATAACCACTGCGACTCACTTCCTGCAGTCCTTGGGCCTACAGCCACTATCTGGCACAATGGCGGAGCACCTGTGGAATTGGGAAGTTTCAACAATAGTCCCCTTTTTCCCTCGTACACTCACAGACGCAGGGTGAACATTCCAGTAATAGGGGCTCGGACTGTCCACAATTCAGTTAGTTTATTTTATATGTTTAGTTTCTTTTATGCGTTTAGTTGAGTTAAGTTCTACTCTTTGGTCTCCCTCCAAAGTCCCTAATGCTGGACTTAAACGCTGCCTGGCCACAAGTTTTTCTCCATTTTATAGAATCTCGAGGCTACAGATCAATCTCTGTTTATCACAATTTAGCCTTTAAATTCTAGCAACCCCCCTAGCTCAGGGTTACAGAGCGACATATGAGGAATATTTTCGCATAGCCATACTTATTGTATTACTTAACTACAGGTCAAGAGTCCTTAGCAAGTCTAGCATACCTACCTGCCAATGCCCTACCTATACTTTTGAATGTTACCACAGTTTTTTTTCCCTTTCCTATTATATTTTAAATAACATAAACATGTTACTGTATGCTACAGGCAGTTTCCATGTAAGACTTATTGTACAACCGTATATGCTTATTGCTTTCTTGATTCTGTACACCATTTTGTTGCCCACAAAAATAAAGATATTGAAAAAAAAAAAAAAGTTAAGTTAAGCTACTTACCTCATTTCCGGCGCCAGGAAGCACCTCTAGTAGGCTTCTGAGGAGTGGCCAGTGGAGGTATCTCTAGGCTGTAATGAAAACACTGCATTTTCTCTAAAAAGGCAGTGTTTACTGCAAAAAGCCTGAAGGGACTGATTATACTCACCAGAACAAATACAATGGGCTGTAGTTCTTCTGGTGATTATAGTGTCCCTTTAACACTGTATTAGGCAGTAGACTGCAAAATTATCAGTCTGCTTTTGAAAAGGCACAAAAGGTTTACATTAGTAATGATTCCGCTTAAAAGTATAACTTAAAATGTTGGCTGACTGTACAACTACATTCTGTAAAGCATAACATTATCTGTCTGCCGAATTTCATTTCAGAGAGAAATCTTCTGCATGTACAACGTACACTATCTGGCCATCTGTCGTCAGCACCAACCATCTATTGTTGATTTAAAAAAAAAAACCCAAACAAAATATAAATTATATGTAGACATATATTTAACAGACTAATTCTGTGTTCAAACTGTTACTTTTCTGAATGTCAGACAGACAGTTAAACAGCTTCTAGTAGTCGGAGTCAGGCAGGTGTTATCGATGTTACCTGGAGTGTTAAGGTTCATTGTATTCAAACTTAGGAAAATCCCAGCACATGTTCCAGTAACGGTTTGTCATAATCGCTCCCCCTCTACCTCCTTCTTCATAGGCTTGTGGAATGTTTAAGCTTCATTTGAACCGATGAAAGCAAATCTCACTCTGAATCATGTTCCAAAAAAAAAAAAAAGAAGGATTTTTATTTTATTTATTTTTTTAATTGATCGTTTGCGTGCTGACGAACAACTAATAAATAATATAAATGTATGCAGTAATTTGTCTTGGACATTTATAACCAGTAATCAGAGGATCAGAACTGATGGTGTAACTATTGGAAACAGATGAGACAGAAATGTAATCTTTTGGCATAACAGAGAAATGTTATCTTTGGTGAAAACTAATCACTGCATTCCGACAAAAGAAGTTCATCACAACCGGGACATTTGCTGGTGGTGCCATAGCTTGTTTTTCCAGTGTCAGGACTCAAAAAAGTTTTGGGGAAAAAAAAGTTTGCAATCATTTGAGAAATACAAAATATTAATTTGAGCTGGCAAATTCCAAAGAATCTCAGGGTGCTCATTATGGAGCGGAAGACCATGAGTCATGCAGAAAGATGATAAGGCAACAAAGAAATGCCCCAGGCACTCAAGGTGTTAAAGCCACAGGCATTTTTAATGAAACAGAAAAGAACAGCAACGTTTCGACCTCCTAAGAGGTCTTTTTCACAGCTTGAAAAAGACCTCTAGAAGGTCGAAACTTTGATGTTCTTTTTTGTTTCATTAATGCTACCTGCGGCTTTAACACCTTGGGTGCCTAGGGAATTTCTTTGTTGCCTTGTCATTGTGGGATTGATGGTCCTGCTCCAGAGCACCAGGTGGCTGCTGGGATTGGGTGCGGCTCCTACCAACATTTTTGCAATGCAGAAAGTCCTGACAAAACTCCTGACCTTGTTTGAAGTGGATGAGCATAAAGTGAGCAGTTCATGGAAGACAGCCCAGAAATATCATTAACTTAAACAAAGTGGATTGACACAGGTGTATTGATGGGTTTGGTGGGATGCACCATCACAGCACCATGCTTCTGCTGATAGGGTTGCAGTGAGCGGTGCAATATGTGCGCCTTTGTGCCTTTTTTGCACTAAAATGTATATATTAAATATTTTAGTAGGAGGAGTGGGCTGGTTTCAATGCAAAATTTGTTACTAAACCTTAAGATTTACATTATTTTCCCAACAAACTCAACAAAGTGGACCAATCTGTTCATAAAGACATGAAAAAGTATTGAATTTGTGTTGTCTATTAAAAAGGATCTGGTCATGTTTTAGGTCAAAGCAATTCAGAAGTAGTGATATTGAAAATGTTGATATTTAAAGGGACACTATAGTCACTTAAACAACTTTAGCTTAATGAAGGGGTTTTGATGTAAATATCATGTCCCTACAGTCTCACTGCTCAATTCACTGCCATTAAGGTGTTAAATCACTTTGTTTATGCTGCCCTAGGCACACCTCTCTACATGTGACTTACACAGCTTTCCTAAACACTTCCTATAAGGAGACATATAATGTTCACACTTCCTTTATTGCAAATGTGAAAGTTTTCAAAACCCATAAAACCTGAAACTTGGGGGTACTGTTGTACTTGTGAGATATTTCTGAATACAAACATTTGTATTTTATTTCAGTAAAATCAAACAGTATTATGACATTCACAGTTAAAATGCAATACAGAACTTGAAAAATAACAACATTTCTTAATTTTTGAAGCTTTTTTAGATTTTATTCGTATTAAATTATGTTTTATATATAAATATTTTATATGAAATAAAAGACCTGTTTCTCCAGAACAAAATGATATTTAATATGTGTGGGTGCACAGGGCGCCATGGAGCAGGGGGCGCCGTGCGGCAGCACAGCCAACCGGAATGAAAAAAAAAAAATTGGGCGGGTGCAGAGCTTTTGTGTGGTGTGGGTGGGGCTTCCTGTGAGGCAGGGGCGGAGCTAAAAGTGCCGGATAAGTGCTGCAGAGGAAGCAGGAAGGAGACCCTGCTTCCCGCAACAAACAGTCTCCAGGAGCTGCACTGCCTCCACAATGAAAAAAGGTAACTGTGATTGTCAGTGTGACTGTCTGTGTGTCTGTGACTGTCTGCCTGTGTGTGTGTGACTGCCTGTGTGTGTTTGTGTGTGCACCCTTCACACACAAACACACACTACTCCCCTCACACACACAAAGCACCACTCACACAAACAGTACCCTTCACAAACACACTGCCACACACACACACACAGAAAATAAAAGTAGCACTTGCGCTATAAAATAAGTTACTGCGGCACTGATGGGCGATAAGGAAATTTTACCATCAACAAAGATACAAAAGTGGGTGGAAGATATTAAAACGTTGACGACCCCTGGTCTATAGTAATGTGTACAGTCTATAGTAATGTGTTTGGTTTATACACATTACTTTAGGTGTCACGGGGAGGGTGCACTATTTTTTTTATTTACTATTACTACTAAGAATTTTGCCCCCAGGCCAACTGCCCTTGTGGCCCTGCCCACACAACGACACTGGGTGCCAGGAATCCCCTGCCCCATTGTAAGGAGTCTTTTAAAACAGTTTTACTTCCTGACGCGATTTGCTAGGCACCAGGATCCGCAAATTATTAACCAAAATTAATAAGATACAAAAATAGCTCATCTGCAGAACTTTTCCGATTTCGCTGTCACATCTGCACAATTTCCTATCAAAGGTATAAATCCTTAAATTTTTTTGTATAGTGTGATAGCATTATTACTGTGAAATAAATATATTTGTAAACATAAAGGAGTATATTTTTTTTTACGTTGTCACGAGCTGTTTGAGGAAATGGACAGTGGAACAGAAACGGTACACTGGAGAATGTAACGTTGCTCGCAGCTTTAAAAAAAAAAAAAAAAAAAAGTTTATTGCTTAAACTATTTTCATAAAAACAAAAGATTGTACTTGGCACATGTTGAAGAAACATCTAAGTAGATGTGTGTTGGGAGATCTTGAAGAATTACAATCCACACCAATCCTTTAATGAGGGTAAATAGTACGGAATTATAAACAGCAGCCATAAATATAAAGACATAGCGGATAACTAGTTAGATTAGGAACCAAAGGCTATGTTTAGCTGCTGTAATAAAGTACAGCATTGAGAACGTGGGGTGGGTGAGGGATTAGACTGTCTACACACTTTCCTCTGTAAGCAGTCAGTCAAGGTTAATGCACTATACCCAGCAGGCTCTCTCATACCCTCCAACATTCAGCTAACGTCAGCCTGAGGCCAGTATAATCTAGTAAGAATCATTGAAATAGTACATTCTGTTTCATTTAAACCCCACTATGTTTTTTTTTTCATTTCTTGGTTAAGAGAAGCTGATTTTTGTGTTTTTGTTTTTTTCCTTTCCAATGTATTCTTTTTTTCAATCTAAAAAGCAAAGTTGAAGGAAAGGAAAAAATATAATTTTTTTGGGTTTTTTTTTTACGAAAACTTGGAAAATCAAAGAACCTGTCTGGATTGGGAGCTCATAAAGCTATGATCGCGTGTCTGCACTTTTTATGATGGAAATTCAAGAGGAACCCGAAGGCACAAAAAAAAAAAAGAAAAAAATGTTTGGTACAGTGTGCTTGGGGAAAAAAAATCCCCTTACATGTTGTAACTGGTCGGCTGTCTTAGAGCCATCGTTGCTTTGTGTTATGTAAATAATAGGTTGCTTGGGGAATTTGATTAACTGTGCAAAGACTACAGCGCGTATCTGAACTGTTAATCTAGAAGGATTTGTGTTAATTACATATTAGTAGAAATTATGTCTGCGTGACTCAAGCATAACATTCCATTATAGCCTCAGAAAACAAAGAAAAGGATCATTTATTGTGGTTGTAAATAAATTATATAGTAGTTTTAAAAAAAAAAAAAAAACACGTTACGTGTGGGAAAGTCTTAAAATGTACAAATATACCTCAAAATAATTGGGGTTTAACAGGCTTTAAAAAAAATATTGTGTTGCATACAAATCTACTGCCTTTTGATGTGATTTAGAGGACTTGCCAACCCAAGTAGCTATCTTTCTCTTTTCTATCCAACAGACCTACATGGCAGATCTCAAATAATCATGCTTGGGAAGTTAAAGGGAAACTGTACTGTCCAAACATAAAGAAAATAATAATCAATGTCTTGTAGATACACCCCAAGTGAAAACACATATGTATTTAATTCTGCATTTTTTTTTTATTTAGTGTGTATCTAATAACAACTTGCAAAAGCAGCAGATCTCTTGTCTGAAGCCTTTGCAAGTCCTCCCCTTCTAACCCCGCCCAGACTTACTGTGGCTGTCCAATCACAGACTTCCCAATGCAGCTCAATGAGATGTCTTTGAGACTGGTGCTCCTGTTTTACTTCTTTTACTGTCCCTCGTATGTATATTATCTATGTCTTTTGGCAATGAAGAAATAAAGATACCTTTTTATTTTGTGATCATTTTCTTTTAATGGCGTTCTCAAGTTGGAGCTACTATACATATATATATATATATATATATATATATATATATATATATATATATATATATATATATATATATATATAAAATTAAAGGAACACTATAGGGTCAGGAACACAAACACATGTCCTAGCCCCCCTGGGCCCTTCATGCCTCCATAAATATAGCAAAACCTTACTTGTATTCAAGCCTGAAGCTGTAGCTCTGCATGCTGTTTGCCTCAACAAAAAAAAAAACAAGCTGTCTGCTGACATCATCAGAAGTGGTGGCCAGATCCAATCACAATGCTTGCCCATAGGATTGGCTGAGACTGACAAGGAGTCAGATCAGGGACAGAGTCAGCATGATTCAAACACAGCCCTGGCCAATCAGCATCTCCTCATAGAGATTAATTGAATCAATGAATTTCTATGAGGAAAGTCCAGTGCCTGCATGCAGAGGGAGGAGATACTGAATGTTTGGATGCATTTTAGGCAGTCATGACCCAGAAAGTATGTCTAGCATCCATCTGAGGAGTGGCCAGTGAAGTTAAAACTAGGCTGTAATGTAAACACCACATTTTCTCTGAAAATACAGTGTTTACAGCAAAAAGCCTGAAGGTAATGATTCTACTCACCAGAACAAATTCAATAAGCTGTAGTTGTTCTGGTGACTATAGTGTCCCTTTAAGACTGATAATTAGTGTTTTTGCTTGAGACTTCTAGCCCGTCCCCTTTATTACTTTGTGAAAGTTCCTCAGAACAACTTTGAGAAAATATCAAAGTTAAAAGACCACTTTAGTGCCAATAAAACATACTAGTTTTCCTGGCACTATAGGGTCCCCCCCCCACCCTTAGGGCCCCCTCCCGCCAGGCTCTAGTAGTAGGAAGGGGTTAAATCTTACCTGTTTCCCCCCACCGGGCTCCCTCGGCGCGGGGAACTCTCCTCCTCCTTTTCGCCGTTTTCCTTTGGACGCTGGCGTCTTCTCACTGTGAAAATCACAGTGAGAAGCGCGGAAGCGCCTCTAGCGGCTGTCAATGAGACAGCCACTTGAGGCTGGATTAACCATAAAGTTTCTCTGAAACTGCTATGTTTAAAGCAGAAAGGGTTAACCCTAGATGGACCTGGCACCCAGACCACTTCATTAAGCTGAAGTGGTCTGAGTGCCTATAGTGGTCCTTTAAGATACACCCCCTTGTGTAAAGTAAAGGTTATCAGTCAGCCAATGATGGGAGGGTTGGACAAAAGCGTTCACTCTGTTATCGGAACATCTACTCACTGTCACCACAAATGTCAAGTTACCTCTCATGTCTTGTTTTAACAATTTAACTCATACACTTTACAGTAATATATGCTTTCCACGCAGTCTGGGCTGTAACAGTCACCTTCAGAGTCACCGTCTTCTCTCTACATCCCTTGGCTGCTTTGTCATGACTTGCGTCGTTGTTGTGTTATCCTCACAAGAACGAGGATAATGCATTAGCCTTCCAGTGTCAAGGGAAACTGTTATATGATATTATAAGCGAATGCCTAAGGTAATTATATTTATATTTTTAATTTGCTTAACCACTTGCGGGCCTAATGGAGCAGGGGAGGGTGTTTCCAAAGGAACGGTGCAGCCCTAGAGAAGTCTTGAAGGTAAAAGTCAGAGATTTGAGCATAGAATGAGGATAGATGCAGGTCTTTAGTAAAGTTTAGAGGCCTTGATGGGACACACTTGGGGATTACTGAGAATAGGTTGTTGACAGGAGCAATGTTACAACGATCTTCATAAGTGAGGACTAGACTTTCAAATGAGCACTGTATGTCGTGAGAAGCCACTGTAAGGACTGACACGGGGATATGTGGAGCACAGCATACATTAGAGACTTTAGCCGGGCCAGCTGGGTGTGCATAAGACCAGTTCGAAGCGTATGGCAGTAGTCAATGCGGGAGAGGATACAGGCATGGACAAGCACCTTAGCTGCATTCTGTGTTAGACAGGGGAGGATGCATACATATTTAGAGATACTTTATGCCTTAGCTTCTTAATTCTGAAATCAACACAAATTGCTATTTAATGACTGGAACCCTTGTGATTGCTTAAATCAATCTGCACTAACAACAGCAGTCACTAGATGGCGTGTCACTGTTAGAACATAAGAAGAAGAAAAAAAAAACAAAAAAAACACTTTGGAGCTTTAACCAGGCCCACAAGGGGGGGAGGGCTGGGAGCAAAAGTTTACAGGGGTTTGTCCTCCTAGTCTCATGTTACATTGATTCCAACAGATATTTTAAAATCTGTATATTGTGTGTCTTGTGAGGGCTCTTTGCAAAGGTTGCTATTTATAAACAGAGGCTCAAAATGCCTTCAAATTCACCCAACCCCAGGTTATTACCCTGGATTGAAAATCAGCAACTATGTCATAGATCACAGTCTGTTTCCTTTCATTCACTTGGACGTTCTCCAAGCGAGTGCTTTGTTCTGTTTGGGAATGTTAATATTGGCAGGACGAACACAAGAGGAAAATATTACCCTGCAGCTCCTCCATTGTTGGAGTGTACCGTCTCCCGCCGTGAAAGAGTTAACGGATGTATTTAAAAAAAAAAAAATGTATTGAGCGTAGAAAACACTGCCTTTTATAGAAACTGGCGTAAAATAGGTGTGGCGCTAAACGTTAGTTTGATTGCTATGGGGGGGGGGGGGGAGATTAATAATTGTGTTTGTTGTTTAGGTTAACAAACAAAAACAGAACAGAAAAGTAGGGAAAGTCTTGGCAGATAGATGGCTGTATATAAGTGGAGGGGCAGATGACCGACTGAGTTACTATGAATCATTTAAATCCTGTTTAGGAAGAGGCGAGTGTGTGAGCAATGTTTGAGGAGTGACTGTCTGTGAGCAGTGAGTGCTGGGAGCCTGGTGTGATTTTTTTTCCCTTTGACTGGAGACGCTTCTTAAAACAAAAATGCTTCCTGCAGGGAAGAAACTATGTCATGACGATCTGGAGTGAACATTTCTTAGAATCATCGACAATTAAAGGGATACTGTCATGCCAAAAATTAGCCCACTATAAAGAGTCTTGTTTTTTTTTTTTTTTATTTACATACCACACTAGCAAGATCTAACGTTCAATAAACACCAAGCTGTAGTGAATTAAATTCCAAATGGCAAAATTAGACAAAAATAGCCGATTTCCAAAAAGGCACCGCTTGGTTAATGTTTCCTGGAATTTTTCCATTTAAATAAAACAGTGGCAGCTGGTGATGTTTACAGATGTTGAGGTAATAGATTGCACCCACGGAATTTGTTCAGCTCGCTGATTTTGTTGGGCTTAAACTCTGACCCAATGAGAGTATGTCTTCTTTATAACTTCTGTAACTCAGACTTCTAGATTCTAGATCTATGTTTTTGTGAAAAAAAACAACCACTTTAAATAGGTCTGACTCCACCCCCTAATGGGGCATTATTTCACAAATATCCCCAAATCTCAATATGATTAGTTGTTTAACGGAACCATGTTGGCACTGTAACAACTTAATCTTACTGCAGTTGTTGTTTTAGTGCATGCAGTCCTGCCCCCTCCCCCATCCTACCCTACAAAACCCTTTGTTTAAAGAATTAGAAGGCTGGGAAGTGCAGTTTCAGGGAACACCCCCAAGCTATCTGGGTATGAGAACATGGACTGTTACTTCCCAGCTCTCATACCGTAATATACCGTGATGTCAGGTGTGCTTGCGCAGTGGTGTCACAGAGAATCATTAAATATAATTAGCAATGGAACAATCGTAGGCGCATCGCAGCAAGCGCCGTCCATGAGGAGCATTGGATTGGCATTGCCTCCAGGATGCTGTAACCCACTTGCCCCTACGGACCAGCCTCTGGATTTCATTTTGTTGCAACTCAGAGTTCTTGGATAAACCCCTTCGAACTACACACCGTAGCAGACATTGTAGGTCTTTCATTGACATGGCTGACTGTTAGCAATTCAATTCCTCTGCAAAGACGCAGAGTAGTCGAAGGGATGCCTGGCAGAAAAATTTATTTGACACAAAGCAAGTAAATTGGAATTTACAGACTATGTTCTGCCTTACATTGCATTGTAATGCACAATAAAAGTTAGTCTGTTGCTATTCGTGTTTAGGGTTTTTATTTTGTTTGCGTTTTTGCTTTTTCTGAGCATTTTTGTTAATTCTAGCAGCAAAACCATCTATTGCCGTTCAATAGGGGCCTGTGTATTTGTAGAACAATACAGGTATCCCTTCCATCACTTCCTCAAGCAGTTTCTTGGCATGGTGCTCGATAAATGCTCGGGGCCATACAATTCCATCACTCGATATTTAGGTTTCCGTGTTCTGTTGTGTTTGTAGCCATACAGCATGCAGAACTAGTAGATGCCCATTAATCATTACTTTGACAGGCCTAGTGCTGTGGCAATCAGCGGTACTTGTAACCATATATGGGATATGTTTTACCAGGCTCCAGCGGTACGAACTTCACACACAGGACGAATGGACAGATTCTCAACTACACCAACTGTAGAGAGAGAGAGAGAGAGAGTGTGAATATATATATATATATATATATATATATATATATATATATATATATATATATATGTGTGTGTGTGTATATATATATATACACACACACACACACACAACATTTAAACCACTAGAAGGTGAAGTGAATAACATTATATTGTTACAATGTCACCGGTCAAGTAATAAGATTTGCAAGTGAACACATGTAGGTTTATGTATGTGTGCTTGTGTGTGGATGCATTATATATTTATTTGTGGTCGAGATTAATTAAGCCTAACATCATTAAACCGATACAAACTACAATTTATACAAAATCGGTAGAGGTGTGCCAAAACCAGTGATCGGTTAGGCCTGTAATCAAGAGGGCCCACTTGGTATAATTATGTATAGAATGGGGGGGGGGAGGTGTCAAAGAGACATCAGGTAAGTGAGAAGTCCTGTAGGGAGTTATATAGGCCGAGAAAGTTCATCCCACAACTCCAGGCTCCTGCTATATATATATATATATATATACACACATACATATATACACACACACACACTTGAAGAAAGGTGCACTCACAGGACTTGATCCATAAATTATTTTATTCTTAGATATGTGTTACCAAGAACACATTGAGTGCCAAGAATATCTTTGTGTATATATATATATATATATATATATTTATTTTTTATAAACATGTATGTGTATATATGTATGTGCATGTTGTATGTAGACCAAGCATGTCAAACTCAAAGTCTGGCACGGGCCACTTAAACAAGGTTTAAGTTAATGTGGGACGCAAAAAAAAAACAAAAAAAAAAACACCTTCAATTTTCATTGAAACTTGGGTTTATTTTAAATAAGTACAGTATATATTTAAAAAAAAAAAAAACAGCATCCCTCTCTACTACATCCCAGTCCCCCCTCCCCCACCCCCATCCTGTGCCAAATCTGATCCTCCCGCTACTTCTTGAAACCCTGTGAAGGTGGAGCCCGTCGATGTCACGTGGCGTTGCGTGCCACCATTCACCTCCAGGTACTCCACTGTCTAGTTGCAACCAATGCAACACTTACCAGCACACACACACACACACACACATAAACTCACTGAAAGACACACACATATTCAGACAGACACTCACTGAAAGACACACACATAATTTTCTGTATTGCTCCCTACCTTTTGGAGCCGATGTGGGGCCTCTCCCTGGGGTCCAGTGGGGATCGTCTATCTGCTGCTCGGTTTAGGGATACCGGAATATGACTTCATATTCCGGCGCCCGGCTTCATTACAGACGGCGTGCACGAAGGATCAGTGAGGAGCAGGAACACTGAGCTCCCTCGCTGGCCATCCTCCCCGGCCGGGTAAGTGTTAGCAGAGTAGGCACCTGCAATGTGGGCAAAGCAGATGTGTACTCTGCTCAGGGCCGACATCAGGGGGTGACAACCATAACAGTTGTCACGGGCCCGGCCCCCACGTGTGGAGCCCATCGAGTGGCCCACAACACTTAGGGCCACCCGAAGAGCCCCCTCCTTCAGGGGCCCGGTCACGCTATACAGCCGCAAGTGCTGCTGGGAGGAAGTAGTCACTTCCTCCCAGCACTCTCCGCGCGGGAGGAGCGCGTGCGCGAGCCGTAAAGAGGGAGAGCTAGGCAGTGAAGAGGGAGCCGCGCCGGCTCCCATCATCCCCAGCCACCCTCCTGCAAAGAAAAGGTGAGACAGGAGGGTGGCTGGAAAATGAGCTGTGTGTGTACATGTATGTATGTGTCTGTATGTGTGTGTCTGTATGCATGTATGTCTGTCTGTCTGTATGCATGTATGTCCGTATGTGCATGTCTGGATGCATGCATGTCTATGTCTGTCTGTATGCATGTATGTGTATGTCTGTCTGGATGCATGTATGTGTATGTATGTCTGGATGCATGCATGTATGTCTGTCCGTATGTCTATGTATGTATGTATGTATGTATGCATGCATGTCTGTGTGTATGTCTGTCTGTATGTCTATGTCTGTATGTCTATGTATGTATGTATGCATGCATGTCTGTATGTATGTCTGTCTGTATGTATGTCTATGTCTGTATGTCTATGTATGTATGTATGCATGCATGTCTGTATGTATGTATGTATGTCCATGTCTGTATGCATGTATGTCTGTCCGTATGTCTATGTATGTATGTATGTATGCATGTCTGTATGTCTATGTATGCATGTATGTATGCATGTCTGTATGTCTATCTGCATGCATGTATGTCTATGTATGTATGTCTGTATGAATGTATGTCTGCATATCATTATGAACGTAGGTCTGTGTGTATGGATGTTTTGTATCAGTGTGTGCGTTTGTGTCTGTGTGTGGACCCAGTGGGCGGTATTTGGAGGCGGGCCCCAAAATTTCTGGTGGCGGCCCTGACTCTGCTATAACACCAGCATGTACTCGTGACTCGCCAGGCCTCAAAGATGGCCCGCGTGCCCAGAGTTTGACATGCTTGATGACTATTTTCAGTACATTCAGATAGGTATATATGCGGAGAATGGCATGTACAACAAGCATTTCAAACTCAAAGGCTAGCACGGGCCACATAAATAAGGTTTAAGTTTATGTGGGCCGCAAAAAAAAACTAAAACCTTAAATTTTCAAAGAAACGTAGGTTTGTTTTAAAAAGTACAGTTTAAAAAAAACAAAAAAAAACAGCATCCCCCCTCTACTAAACACCAGACCCCCCCCCCCGTACTAATTCAAAGTCGTCCCCCCGCACTAAACCCCAGCCCTTGTTTACAGAAAAACAAAAAAACAATATTAGACAACAAGCAGACTCCACTCACATTACCGCTGCCAGTATGGGACTCCGGAGTCCAGCCTCTGGTATACCCCCAATGGCGCTGTCCGCATCCTGTGCCAAATGGATCCTCCTGCTACTCTTTGAAAACCTGTCAAGGTGGGGCACGTTAACGTCCCGTCAGAATGTGGCGTTACATGCCCTGCCAGGTTCTCCACTGTCCATCCGCGCCCATTGCAAAACACTGACAGACACACAGTGACAGATACACACTGACAGTCACACACACACCAACATTCTTGCATACACTTCCATAATTTTATCCATTGCTCCCTACCTTTGGGAGCTGGTGTGGGACCTCTCCCTGATCTTCTCTTGGGAGCTCAGTCTTCTTGCTTCTCACTGCTCCCTCGAGCATGCAGTTTAGTGATGCCCGGTGCTGGAATATGACGTCCTATTCTGGCGCCCGGCTTCACTTCAGATGGTGCGCGCAAGGGAGCAGTGTGGAGCAAGAAGACTGAGCTCCATCGCTGCCGCCAGAGACCTCGCCCCCGGCCGGGTAAATGCGCAGAGTAGGCACCTGCAATGTGGGGAGAACAGATGCCTACTCTGCTTTAGTAAGCTTGCGGGCCGCAAAAATATTCATTGTGGGCCGCAAGTTTGACATGCTTGATGTAGACCATCATGCATATTCTGAACGCTCCTTCTAGCACCATAGCCTTCAGGGTTTTCATGTTTATTAGGTTTTTGTTTTTTTTATTTCCTCTCTCCCCTCTCACTCTGTGATCCTCACACAATATATTTACGACCCTCTGTAAGAATGGTGTATATTTTCTATCAGACCTATGCCTTACCTGTACTCATGTCGCTTTAACCCCTGTATCACAACTCAACTTTCAATTCTATGTGTCTTTTTTTTTTTTGCTCAAAAATGCTTTACACTTGAGAAAGGGAGGTTCTCCCGATAGTTTGTCAATCCAACAATATTCTGTTAGTCCCATAAAAAAGGTATTACAAGATACGAATGTTATCTGTTATTTTACATCTGTATCATTGGACTAATACGACTGCAAGCTCTGATTATATATATATATATATATATATATATATATATATATATATATATATATATAAAATCACGGAAGGCACAGAATGTTTTACTGTGTTATCCAATAAAAAAAATATATATAATAAATTAACATAAGAGTCAATAAGGGCTGTGTTTACAGGCGAATAGTTAACATATGTGAGACACAAGGTCATTAAAGGAACATTTAGTCCCCTGCATACATGGCAGGAATCCTTCACAAAACTAAAGGAATGGAAAATGCTGATGTGGTCTGTGAAGCCATCCTCTTCATAACAAAGTTTGTGAAGTCATTTACAGCTGCTCGAACACAGATTCATGCAGCACACGTTACAGCATGTCCAGCATGCATTATTCTCACTGACACGATGGCAAACAAAAAAAAAATTCAATAAAGCTTGAATATACAAGGCACACTAGGCCTCTATACAAACAGCCCTGACTGGGCTGTTCATTCGTTTTTATAAACTTTTTACCTCTTGTATAAAGCTTACGCTGTCAGTCTAATATATGATAATTTAAAAAAAAAAAAAAATTGCAAAATTTAGGCTTTATACAACATAAATGGTAACATACCTAATGCGTGAGCCATTTTGTGTAAAAGTGCTGCAAATTGTAAATTTGGAAGTCACAGTCTATATCCCACTATCATTGTATACTGTTGGTTACTCTTCATTTGTGGTCGGTGCTAGAACGCACACAAGACATTCACCGGGAGCACTTGCTCAAGGGCTTCACCCGATGAGGTGATCAAAAAAAAAAATGTCTAACCGATTCGGCCAACAACCTCTCCAGCTAATGAAGGTCATGGTCAGTGCTTCCACATGGGACCTGAGCATGCACAGGCCATGATCAGAACCTGCCAGCAAATTAGGTTTGCCATGGTATAATTCCCACAAGGTTAGTAAGAGGAGGATGGTAATATATGTATTTATCTTCTTTTTGTGTGTGTGTGTGTGTGTGTGTGTGTGTAAAAAAAATACTTTGAGAGTCTGTGAGAATGTGTGTGTGTGTGTGTGTGTGTATACATCTGTCAGTGTATGTACATGTTTAGGTCACATGGGAATGGTGTTTGTACTTACCATTTTTCCCCAACGACGTGTCCATCTCACTACGTCTGGCACGCCTCCATAGTGGAGATAATTTTGATAATCTCAGCCAATCCAAAGGTTTTCCATAGGAAAGCACTGGGAAGCTATTGAGCATGCGCCGCAAAATGCTGCACTAATCAGCATCTCCTCATAGAGATGCTTTAAATCAATGCATCTCTATGGGGAACAATTCAGGTCCTCCAGAGCGTGGAGATGCTGAATGAAGATAGGATTATTTAGTGTCTAGATAGCAGAAACTTTAGTTAGGAGTTAGTGGTTTATTTATTTATTTATTTTTACAACAAATATACAATTCTTAAAGGAACAGGCTATAGCCAGAGCCATTACATTAAGCTAGTGGTTCTGGGCACTATAGTGCCCCTAACTTTAGCTGGCTCCTATACTTAAAGCAAATGTGTCAAGCCCTGGCTTAGCCCATTGTAGAGAGGTTTTGGTTCTTTTTGAGCTACAGTAGACATGGGTAGCCTTGCCCAGGGGACCCCAGCTAAGACATCAAACAGGACTGTGTTCTTGTATATGTCAGCAATTCGTATGAGTAATGGCAGTATGTGTGCATTGTAAATGTCTGCATCCTCAAGCTAAAATGCCTCAATTTAAGTTTTTATGATTTTAAATACCTTCCCTTTACAGTTTCTAGTGGCAATTTTCTGCGTGAACTTTAATACTACAAGGCACAGAGTCAGGACATCATGCAATGTCTTAATTCTATCCAGCAAATTCAGACACAGGGAGAGGGGTGCAACTGTTCATTACACCAGGGCTTGACACATTTGCTTGGATTCTAGGAGCCAGCTAAAAAGTTAGGAGAAAGGTGTTTTTTGTTTTGTGTTTTAAACAGTTTCATTTTCAATGACAAATATATAATTCTTAAAGGGACACTATAGTCACCAGAACCAATACAGCTTAATGTGGTGATTCTGGTATCTATAGCTTATCCTCGTAGTCTTTTCAATGTAAACACTGCCTTTTCAGAGACGAGAGCTCCTATAGTGCCAAATATAAATAGAAATATTAATTTATAAAAAAAAAAAGTGGATTATATATACTTTTTTTTTTTTAAATCTATACACCAAAACTGCTTCATTAAGCTAAAATTGTTTTGGTGACTATAGTGTCCCTTTAATGTAGTGGTTTTGGGGTCTATAACCTGTCAGTGCAGGCTAAGCACTGTAAACACTGCCTTTTCAGAGACAAGGAGGTTTTTCCATTGCTGCCTAGAAAACACCTCTAGTTGGAGTCACTCAAACGGCCACTAGAGGTACTTCCTAGCCCACTGCTGCAACACGGACTGTTCTCCACTGTTGCCCACGACCAATGGTCCATTCTGATGCAGGAAGCCCTCCAGTGACTGTCTGGTAGACAGCCACTGGAGGCGGATTTAGTGCTGGGTGCACAAGGGACACTGCACCCAGACTATTTCAATGAGTTGAAATGGTCTGGGTGCCTATAGTCTCCCTTTAATCTAATTGAAGTGGTCTGAGTGCAAAATCCCTGTCATTTTAACCCTGCAACAGAAAACATTACCATTTGGTAGGGCTGCCAGAAAGACCGCTACCAGAGGCACTTATGCAGCTATAACAGAGTTAAACCTGACCCAATTGAGAGCAATTAACTGTTTATCTAAACAGACACCTGATTATTTCAAAACAAAAAAAGTACAGAAATGTAAGATTTAACATAAAACAAGGCAGTCTGTATATGGGAAATATATACACCTTATTTTATTATGTGGGGAACAACATAGTCAACATTGATCAGTGTGAAGTGTATGGCTCACTTAGAACCAATGTATCAAGTATAAAAATAATAATCAGATTGTCAAAAATTTGAATTACGGTATACAGAATGCTAAAACAGGGGTTAGAGAGCATGATACGTTTTTGGTCTGCACATTTTGAGGGAAAAAAAAAAGAGACAGCATTACAATTGTATATCAGACAAAATGTTAAAAAAAGATACAAGATGTGTGTTCAGGCATAAAAGTATATAATATATATTTATATCAAAAGAAAACAAAATCAATGCTTTAAAGTATTACAGAAAGAAAATAAATGTAACAGAATGTATGTACCTAATATACTAGCATGCCTTCAAATCTAAAGTAAACAATTATACTACATATACTCAAGTGTGCATTTTCTACAGTAAGACATAAAATATGCAAAGATTTTATTTAGAAAGAAAGCATTAAAAAAAAGTGTAGCATGCCTAAATTGTTCTCGATTCATGCCTGCATCATCTAAAACTCAATGCTTTTAGTAAAATCCCATGTGCAAAAGCTGTAGTGTAAAATTTGCATTGCTTACGTTCCAAACACTGATGGGTATACTATCCTATGGATTTCTCTGATTCATACACAAACATACTACACACTTTGTATAAAGAATGCACAACAAACCATTTCTGCATTAATTCCAACCAGACAGTACATACAGAAAATAAAAAAAAGTCTGTGGCTGATTATATAATGCGGTTTATAATGGGCATGTTTTGTGAAACGGTACAATGCAATTATTTCAATATTTTACACAATGAAAGTATGCTACAGTTTGGATAAAAAGAAATTAAAGTTAAAAACACGAACCCCTCAAAACTTGTAATATTTTCAAGTAAAAGTTATACACAGAAGTATGTGTTGCTTTTTTGCTACGGCTTTATTGAGAAATTTCATCTACAAAAAAAAGCACGATAAAAGTGCTTTTACGTCTTCTCAAGTATGAACTAAAACGTAGAGTGTGTGTAAATATGAGAAACAAACTAACATAATTGAGACAAGTACCACTGATCTGCATGCCTTTTAAAATATGTTCTTTGGTTTCAGGTGAGCTTCTGGGTGCACCTGGTTCGAATGAGAAATCAGGACAAAATTTGATAAAATTCGGTTTGCGGTGCAACAATGAAGTAATATTGCACCCCACGCCACTTTTCTATTTATATAGCCACATTATGTCTTTATAAGCTTAGATTTACTACAAAAACAGCCAAAAGGTTCCTAGTGGGTGGGGCTAGATGCCAACAGGATCTACCTTCACAAATCCAATCTCTACATAAATTAGTTTATCAGGTTGCTAGGCAGCGAGCTCTGACGACAAGGGAAAAAAATAAAGCCTACACGTTTTAAACAGGAGAGCGGACAAAGATAAAATGATACATCTGCTGAGCCAAAGCAGCGAGAACATAAATATTGCCATTTAATTAGTAGAAAAATACGACATACTTGTGTATGAAAAGAAAACCTATACCGGTTATATGAATAGGATATGTATACACAGCTCCTACATGTTCTCCATATAATCAAAGGCTGACATGCCAGAACACAACACTAAAATATTACACTAGTTGCCATAACAAATTCTGAAATGGTTAAATGCAGGTTTATAAGACATGTTGATCAAATCCATCTATTGGATAGCTAAAACATCAGGATTTATATAAAAGTCACCAGGGGCAAGACTAGGGTATGTCAAATTAAGGTTTTAATCAAGGACCCCCAAATGGATAACGTATATTTCCCTACTGCACTGGTTAAAATAGAGGCCCTAAATACATTTTATCAGTGGTCTCCAATTCAAAGATCTTGCAGCCCACATGTATCATTTATGTGCAGGATTACGTCCAGCAATCCAGCAGAGAGATTATGGCTATGGAAACACAATGCAGGTATCTATAAGACACCAAAATTTACTGACACTCCATTTTGAGAAAAACATAATGATACCACCCACCCCCCACCCCCCCCAAAGGTTGTGAAAGGCGACATTTAAACATTTGGCATTGCCAGCCTCTAGATTGACATCTGATATAATCAAATTGTACTCTATGTATGCATATAATGAGTGTACCACAATAGATAGATTTGTTAACCAGATTCAGGGATTGCACTCCTTTTGGGAAAAACAAAAATCCAGGAAACCAATCAAATGTCCAATACGGATTGTACTTCATCTTCAGGAGGGGGAGGAATAAAAATAGAACATAATTTCATTATTCAAGACTCAGTAAAACAATCATAGTTTTGGGATCTAAAAGCAAGATGTGCCTTGTAAAGACTTCCATAACAAGAGAATGGTTTATGCAGGCCTGAGACATAACACTGATCATTCCTATTTATTATCGTGAAAAGAAAATTAGTGAAGCCGTTCAATAAGCATTCAAACATGGCTCTAATACTAAAGTTGTTCGGGTCATGTCACATCTGATGCAATTGGTAAATTAGCTTGCAGTTTTTTTTTTTTACATTTAGCTTTCAAAATATATTTTTTTCTTTGCACCCTCTACCTCCAAGCCTTTAGTGTTTCCATTTTTTTGCTACAAAAAACAACAACAAAAAACCCTGTAGTACTGTTGTAATGTCATGGCTTATTAGGCTTTTGGATGGTATAATTTAGTTTACAGTTTTGTCCAGAAAGAAACGAAAGCAAGCACTACTTATGGAATGTGCTCAGCAGTGCTATAAAACATTAAATGTGCAGTAATGACTTCCTGGCAGTCACGTCATATACTGCCCAGTCTGGGCTCTTATAGCAAATACAGGAATTTCAAGATTTTTTGGGGGTTTAAGATTTATTTTTGCATATTTTCATGCCATGGAGTGTCCTTTAAACACGATACTGTTCGTGGCGTGACATGCAATGGACCAACATCCACCTTTGCACTAAATCTTACAAAATTCTGCACAGGGTAAAACTGTGTGATTAGGCACAGTTTTGAACTTGAATTTGTTTTTTAAAAAGGAATCAGATTTCACCCTCAATATTCCACTAGTGTTTTAGGCAAATAAAGTTTGAGCTTAAAGGAACACTCAATATAGTAAAATCTTACTTTTATTCCAGTCTGCTGCTGCTGCTGGCTTTGTTCCCGATCTGCCTGCTTGGCTGACAGCATCAGAAGTGTTGATCAAAAGACAATCACACCGCTTTCCCATATGAAAGCATTCAATTGGCTGAGACTGTCAAGGAAACAGATCAGGGGCAGAGCCAGCACAAGCCAAACAGCCCTGGCCAATCGGCACCCCCCTTAGAGTTCCATTGAATCAATGCATCTCTATGAGGAAAGTTCATTGGCTCCATGCAGAGAGTGGAGACACTAAATGTTAGTCACACTGTGCAGCACTGTCCCAGGAAGCACCTCTAGTAGCCATCTGAGGAGTGGCCAGTGGAGTTATCACTAGGCTGTAATGTAAACATTGGATTTTCTCTGAAAAGACAGTGTTTACAGCAAAAAGCCTGAAAGGAATGATCACACTCACCAGAACAAATACAATAAGCTATAGTTGTTCTGGTGATTGTAGTGTACCTTTAAGAGTTTTTGTTTAGATATGATTAATTAAAATGTAAAAAATAAAAAATACACTAATTTTGTCATTAGTGTGTCAAGCAAATGGAGGTTAATTTTGTCCGTAGTGTTTTACGTATATAAAGAGTTTTAGTGTTCTAAGCAAACATCCTAAATTTATCCTCCGGTATTTGGCAACATTTCCAAATTTCATGGCTATTTTATAGAGGTAGAAAACGTAGTGTATATATTAAAGTGCACTCGAAACGGTCAAATAGCAGAATACCGTAAGCAATATTTCTGCAAAAAGGTTTACATCAAGATGTTCATTACACGGGCGAGAAACGTATCCCACTCACTCACCAATGTAGACATACAAAAGAACCAGAAGACCATTGTAGTGTATTCACAAATCACCCAAATGCCCAGGCTGAAACAGGGTATGCATACATATCAGGGGACAGTTTGCTATAGTTTCGTTTTTGATTACATGTGAATTTTTAGACGTGAAGAATAAAAGCACAATAATAAATGCAGCACATGATATACTATTAAGGTATGTTAGTAAGATTTGGCCATCTCGGAGCAAGAAAAAGTGAACAAATTGAATTTCGTGACAAAGTTGTCACTTTCTTTTAGCAGTGCAATATGCAATCAGAACAAAGTTACTGCAAAATTAGGACTCCTCTCAAAGCTTCTCATAGATGTACTTTGTAGGACATCGTGTTTATAAAGGGGAAAGGTCACTTCTGTTATTTACAACATTTTGAAAAAAATAAGTCACCTATAGCTTGCATTCATGTTTTTTTTTCCTCACAAGATGTTCCATTGTCTTATTCATTTATATTAAAGATTTAGAAAATGATTAAAAAACAAACAACAAAAAAAACAAAAACAAAAAAACAGTTTAGACAAGGCAAAGCCAGGGTAAACAATGAAAAGAAAAGGCCATTTCTCCTCTGCCCTGCATGCTTTCTCTACGCTGACAGCTCCCGACAATTTAGCTTAAAAAAACAAACAAAAAAAATCGACACTTTTTAATGCTCAAAACTATTACTTTAAGATCTATTGCTAATCATACATTAAATTAAAGACATGAAACACCAATAAGCCAAACTTTTGAGTTGTACTTTAAGAACTTATAAATCCTTTACGCTTTAAACAACAAGGTATATATAGAACACTACATACTTCGCTCTACGTACCAGAGTTACTTGTTCCATCGGACATTGAAAGTGTTAAAATACTAATGCATCCTTTCAGTTCTGGTTTAAGCCCTAGACTGCTCTCCCTGCTAAATTAGGCTAAGGCACTTTGGCAAAAAACACCAAAAAAAAACAAAATGTATTGAATCTTGACACCTATGTTACCTTTCAAAACTGTAGCATCAGTAAGTATGCACTATGGCCTGCTACAGTGAAAATGCACTCTATCACAAGACTACAACACAGCATACTGATATGATTTAAACACTTCTGCAGTCCTACAACTAGTTTAAGTAAACAAAAAGGGACACTTCACAATGTCTTTCTTTTTGAGGCATTTACAGTGAAATAGGTAATAAAGGAATCAAAAGCAGGATAGCTGCATGTCCTAGAACAAGCATTGTGCCCCCTGTATGAGGGGAAAATCCCCTAAAACTATTAAGATTTTAGTTGTTTTCTTCTTGCTATGACAACAGTATTCCACCTATCACAACCTTCACGGTTTAACATGAATACAAGCTAGAATTAATTAGGACCTGTAAAAATAACAACTGGGTTTAATATTCTTTTAAAAAAAAAAATTATTATTTTCAGATATATAGATGGAACTGCACCCTTAAAGATTT
This sequence comes from Pelobates fuscus, assembly GCF_036172605.1. Lineage (NCBI taxonomy): Eukaryota > Metazoa > Chordata > Amphibia > Anura > Pelobatidae > Pelobates > Pelobates fuscus. The sequence continues at coordinate 451,006,787 of NC_086317.1, forward strand.
TTTCCCCTTTTTCGCTTTTAAAGAGTGACAGGACCAGCATATCCTTACAAATGTATAAAACACCTATAACTTTCTTAAACATTTCTCGATGGGCAGCTTATTGCCTGTGGTTTTGTCAATCTCCATCTTGAAATATCTGTAGCCTTGTTATATGTATTGATTATTAATTATTAAACAGGGTTATAAAAAAGGAGTACACCGCATCCCACTGAAAATACTTGAACATAATTAGAAAAAAAATAATAAAATAAAAAGGGGGGATTGAAAAAAAAAAAATAGATCACTATTAAACTATGGAAATTAATAGATTGTTGATTTCCTGAGCTGGGACCTAAAAAAAAAAACAAAAAAAAAACAAAAAAACCCTAAAACCCATAAATATTCAGATAAAATTATACTGTAGTCTATTTTTGCTTAACCCATTTAGTCTGGGATTGATAGCATGAGGAATACAGAGCTGGCAAATTCTTACATAAAAATGAATGCATTCTCATTTTACTTTTCTACAGACAAAATCAAACACATTTAATAAGGCATGATTGTTAACGTTTGCAAATCAAGGGTCAGGCAAGATGATCACAATGCTAAAACTTCTCTGATTACATATGAACAAACAGATAAAAACATGAAAAAATAAAATCAGACTGATTTTTATAACATGGCATTTGCTTCAGTTCAAAAAAAAGGTAAACCACGAATAAAAATCTGACACCATATGGTTTAAAATGAACTGCTTGAGCAGTTGACGATTTTTTTTTTTATTTTTTTTTAATTTCATCTTGAAATATTATATATGGTGTGCTTGACAAAATTCAGCTATTTGGTTTACAGGATCAGTTTGCGATAAAAACAGAGGTAGGTAAAAAGAAATTTGTTCTCAAACTTTAAAAAAAAAAAAACTACACATCTACCTTACTGAAATTTCTGCTAAGTCACACTGAAAAGGTTCCCAACGCATTTCACTTTCAGAAAGCACTCCATCGTATACTATTAAAAACATCTGACTGCCACATCTCTTTTGCCAACTACACAATTCCAAAAGAGCCAACAAAATACTTGCATATTCACTCATAACGTAAATCATGTTGCACTGACCCCAAAAAAATAAAGTAGTGTTTCTATTTAAAAAGAGAGGGGAAAAAAATAGAGGTATTGCTTGCCTTTAAAAACAAAATAATTCAATTGTTCTGTGTGTGATAACTATTAAAACAAACAGATGAAAAGCACTAGAAGGCAAATTATTGCTAAAACTCAACCCTACCACTTTTATATAATATAAAAAAAAAGTTAATATTGGGATTATTATTGTTTAGTCTCTGTAATGGCAGGCTGCTTTGCAATAACTTCTCCCAAAATACGTTTTCTTCATGATTTACCCTTCCCACGGTGGCAGTGATCCTTTCACCATCCCTTCCTTGCCCATCCAATACACAAAATCCAACACTTCAGGGGATAAAAACAAAAAAAGTGAAACCGGAAAGTAATTGATTCTTCGGGCTCTCAATTGCGAAAGAAAAATACAATGTACATGATTACAAAGCAGCAAAGAGTGAAAAAAAACAAAACAAAACAAAACAAAAACAAGAAAAATAAAACAAATGAAAAAAAGAGTTTTTGAATGCTTGCTTTTTTCTTTTCTTTGCAGAATATAACCAAGCAGTCTGCAATGCAGCTTATTTTTTTGAAAAGCCATCGGCAGTCTAGGTCTTTAGATTTTTCTGAAAATATTGCAAGCAATTTTGTTCGTGCCTCTATAACCATGTGAGGAAGCTTTCTTTATCTATCTTGCCACCTGCAAGGACAGACTCCATATCATTTAGGATGTCGGAACTCAAAGCTTCCTGAAGACTTGGCATTAGTTCCTCGCCTTCAACGTTCATTGCAACTTCCTCTAGTGTACCAAGGTCCACGTTTGTTCCTGCAATCCCATCCAAATACTCTGGGAACCGGTTTGATTGGGAGGGCATAGTGCTTTGGTTGATTGCATCACCTGAACAAGGAAGAGAAAAAAACCAACATCATGAATAGTATATTGGAAGACGTACTGCTAGAAATAGCCTTCAAAAAAAAGTTAAAGCACAATAAAAACATTAGTAACTCAAGAGTGCTTTTTAAAGGTATTAAAGAAATATTTTTTTTTTAAATACATGACAAGCTGTTCAATTGCACTATACTTGGTGGGGATAGAAGCGACAGATGTGTGATTTCTTTGCCTGAAATTTACCTGTGTCCATCTCATCAACACTATTTAGAAAATCGTCAGGGGTTCGTGGAACACTGTAACTGCTCATGCTTAACCCACTATCTGTACTCTCGTCTCTGGAGTGATATGTTCCACTGAAAAAAGAACAGAAAAATACAAAAACACGGATGAGGGTTGTGTGAAATTGCACACCATTTTATGAACTTTATATCAAACATTTATATATGTGGATATGTTTTATTTGATAATGGTGAGTCAGAGCTGATTTCTAGATTATAGGGACAGAAAAATAAACTAAAATCGAACAAGTCACCGACTGTAGCCAAAACAAAACTTCTGAGTATTTTTAAAGAGAACTACAAATAATCTTAAAAAATGAGGTTGGGTGATAAAACAGTTGTGACTGATAAGTTTGAAAAGTCTGACAAATTGTCTTGCCTGCAAATTCGCTCTTATATAGCGAAGCACATTCTTGAAAGCACACCCAAAGGTTCCCCAGTTTCGGTCACACAAGTACAATTTGTAGCACTTGGCAGGCAGGTAAAACTCACAGCCAATACTGGAAGCCAAAACAAAATGGGCAAGTTTCTACTGCTTCACCGTGGACTAGACTGATTAAAAGCTGTTGGCATGTTTCCTATTGAAGCATAAATGACCATTTCCCCCTCTGAAATGTTCCTGACAATATAACTGACCTGGGTTTCATTGGGTGAATTAGAACATATCTTGGACACATTTGACAGAAAAGCAAATGAACTGTGGAGTAAACATTGAAGCTCAAAAGCAAACAATCATTGCAGGAGTTACAACAAATGTTTTGTGTAATTGTGTGTTATTGTGCAGTACAATATTGTCCCCAGGAGAGCCAAAGATTAGTAAATGCACCTTCTTCTATATTAGTACATGGAGAATGTGCCTTTAGTTTATTAAGCATGCTTTGCAGCTCTTTCATAAACAACTGCCTTTTATTTTAAGTACCTTGATGGTGGCTCACGAGATGTCCAAGATGGAAATATTTAACTGTACTTGAACTGGATGGAAAGGTTAGGGTTTTAAGATGCTCTGCATAAACACTGGTTTGGTGGAGGGGTGGGAGAACAAACAAAAACTTAAACGTCCAAAAAAAAATAAATAGAATAGTAATTTTAATGATAAATTTATTCCATGTTGCCAAGACTGCTCCCAGTTTAAAGACTTATCTAAGAGCCCAGGAACGATCCCCACCATGGCTGTATTGATAATGTAAAATCACTGTAGGATTCCACTAGAGGAATCTAAGCAACATGGCAACTAAAGGAAACTGAAGTCGTAATGCTTTGAGTGTCATTTTAATATGGATTTCATAAAATACAGGCAAAAGACTGGCACTGACTTTGAACATAAAAGAGACCCTTCTCAATGTTATGAAGGCTATAAAATGATAACATGCTTCACTCTTGAACAAATTAAGATTTTCAGTGTTCTGCAGATCCAAATAATGCTGGGACAGCAGATAGGCAGCCATAACTTAAAAAGAATTGGTTTGAAGCTCTCTAGGTGTTAAAATAGACAAAAAACATTTACACTTTTCATAAAATAGGTTGCACTTAGAACAGCATATCTTAAGTACTGCAGCATAACCAGTTCTCTCATCGGAAAAAAAAAAACCTGACATCTAGCAAACCTAACTTGCCACATAGTAATAACATGTCTCCAAAACAGCAAGGATGGAAACTCGTTCCGCAGACAGTTTGTAGAGCCCCACTCATTTCCCACACAAGTAAAAGTGTTTGCTCCTCATAATGGACCTGTAAATCTTCCTGACCGTTCCCAAGCCATGTATAGACTAACCTAACTAATGTTAACATCTAGCTTTATAGAGAGAGGAAAAAAAACAAAAAAAAACACAACAACTTTACTTCTAAAAGATTATACAAATTAGAAAACCAAAGTGTTTTACAAGACATAATCAGAAAAAAATGGTTATCTGTTCTTGATAATATAGAGGTAGCCATTTCTTTTTAAAATTATAATTTTAGTAGAGAAATTTAGGAAAAACTGGAGTGTGGTCACTACGGGAATGTCTTCAGCCCCTTATTAAAGGAACACTATAGTCACCTAAATTATTTTAGCTAAATAAAGCAGTTTTAGTGTATAGATCATTCCCCTGCAATTTCACTGCTCAACTCACTGTCATTTAGGAGTTAAATAACTTTGTTTCTGTTTATGCAGCCCTAGCCACACCTCCCCTGGCTATGATTGACATGAAAAAAAAAAACTGGTTTCACTTTCAAACAGATGTAATTTACCTTAAATAATTGTATCTCAATCTCTAAATTTAACTTTAATCATATACAGGAGGCTCTTGCAGGGTCTAGCAATCTATGAACATAGCAGGGGATAAGAAAATCTTAATTAAACAGTACTTGCAATAAAGAAAGCCTAAATAGGGCTCTCTTTACAGGAAGTGTTTATGGAAGGCTGTGCAAGTCACATGCAGGGAGGTGTGACCAGGGTTCATAAACAAAGGGATTTAACTCCTAAATGGCAGAGGATTGGGCAGTGAGGCTGCAGGGGCATGTTCTATACACCAAAACTGCTTCATTAAGCTAAAGTTGTTCAGGTGACTATAGTGTCCCTTTAAATCACTGCTCTCAGATGTAACGGCTTGTCAAGTCTTTTTTTGTTTTTGTGTTTGAGATACATAAACCTAAAGTAGGGAATTCTAGAAGAAAGAAATGGGTTTGCGTCCAAATCCAGTAAAAGCATGCTAAAAGTTACACCTGTGTGGACTTTGACACCAAAATAAATAAACAAAATAAAATGTATTAAATCTGTATTAACGAGAGTACACAGAATCTGATATGACAACTATAGAGCTAAAAAGATCAAACATGAAAAACTGCATGCGTACAAAAGGAGGCAAAATATAAAAATCTCACTTTTCAACATGAAGGTCTGTTTCAGGTAAGAATGAGAGTGTGTGTATATATATATATATATAAAAAAATAGAATGTCATGTGAAAGATAGAGATATATATACTCTGGGCTATATATATATATATATATATATATATATATATATATATCTTTCACATGACATTCTATTTTTGGTAACTCTAAATGGAGCCATTGGAGTGATTTTTGCCAACTGTGCAGAGACCCCCAATTTTTAAAGGGATACTCTAAGCACCAAAACAACTAACCGAACAAAGCAATTTTGTCATATAGATCAAGTCCCTACAATGTCACTGTTTAATTGTGTGCTATTCGAACATTTATAGACTTTCAGGAATTGTTTAGGGAGGTTGTGAGAGTCCCAGCAAGAGGAAATGTGGCTTAGGCTGCATAAACAAACTGATTTAACTCCTAAATGGCAAAGAACCAAGCAGTGTCACTTGTTATACACTAAGCACCAAAACAACTATAGCGTCAATGACCTCTAAATGCACCCAGACCACTCCATCTCAACAAAGATGAAGTCGTAGGAGGCAGAGAGGCTAGGAGCATTAAGGGAAACTTTGTGATGGAAAAAGGTGAGAAGAAAACCCTTTTAAACCATATTTATTGTAAATGGGGAGTGTGCTCCTTTGAAACTAGCTAGGGACTAGGCCTCTATAGCTTTGAAAATACAGGTTGGTATTTCTAAACGCTATAGTGTTCTTTTAATGAAGTGGTTTTAAAATGCCCCTTTAAGGTTTATTCGTCAGCTTTATACCTTGATAAAGCACTAGTCTAGCAACACTATATAGAAAAGGTAAACATAAGAAGGTGAAAAATAATGTGACTTTGTAAACATAATAGAAGAATCTAATTATAACTCGTTAGAAGTGCATTGAGGTGGACCACTTATAGGTTAATAAATAAAATAATCTAAGCTTTGAGTCTAAGACTCAACTGTAAGAACATCGAAAATCTGAAGCCAGTAGCTTGATACTTGTAAGAGGACCAATAATTTAGCAATTTAAAATTGGAAATAAAAAGAAAAGGATCTTCTCAAACAATAATGGTTCTCTCCTAAAGAGAAGCATCCAACTTCAACTCTGCACCACTTTTCATATGGAAGTTCCACAATATATTTGAGTCAAACCCTGATTTCTTTTATTTGTAACATTTATGAAGAAGGTAAAATCTGCAAAAGATCTAGATTTGGGGTAACCTGAAAAGTCTGCTTCAAAATAAAACACAATTTTTGTCCAGGCGGTAATTACAAAGTAATCCACCAGGACGTTATCAACTCGTGTCACATAGAAAGGATGTTCCGCTGGACAAGAAAAACATTAAAGGAATACACTGGGCACTAGGGATCGACTGATCATCAGCTTGGCCGATAATATCGGTAGATATTCGGCATTTTGGCAAATATCGGTATAGGTTTAAATGATACAGTGCTCCTTTAAGAAACTTCTAACAACTTCCAAGCAACTAGTATAAATATTATATTTCCATGGGGTAGACAGATCTTATTCTTAGCCATTGCAATAAGACTATTCATTACTAGTGGCACGTGATCTGTTCATCCAATCAGACAGCTCACTGTAAAACGGAACTTAATGGTCATTAAAGACCAATATTGTAAGTCGAAAATGTTCTTTGGATGACAATTTAGGCCGACCTTTCTACTCTTGGTATTCAAAATGTGTTGGCCCTGGTAGCACATAATTTTGGCTCATGTAAATTGAATGCAGTTCCTTTTTGTTTTTCCTATGAGATGCACCTATATAGTGACAACACACCATGTCAATTTCACTCATGACACCTATATGCACTAAAACCACTCAGCAAGTTGAATATAAAGAAATGGCATCCTGGACTTTATTATGGAGACTCACTCCAAACGGATTAGATGTTTATTGCGTAAATATTAGTAACATTAGACTGTTATTCAGGTAGTACTAGCGAACTACGAAAGAGCCACTGTGACACTAATGGCGTGTTTGCATGTGGCCTACCTTGGACACTGCCATAGAGTTTTTTTTTTTCGTGCTACTGTCCTCCCCAAATATAGACAAACCATCATCCATATACCAGGAGTATGAGAATCTGGCTTTCTCCACCATTCCTCAATGGCCATACAGGATACTAAACATGCACGATATACACATGGCATGCAGCAGAGAAAAAAAAAAAGCAACAGGCACATGTGGTAAGCGTCCAAAATCAGAACTGTGGCCCCAGCTTCCCTATTTCTCCTTCCTTGTACCTACTTTTCATATACAAACCATGTAAGGAGCTGCTCATGTGATATATGGCTGGTCTATTTGCTCTGTTGATAACTACCCATTCTGGTACCCAATCTATTACTAATGACATTCCTGACATACAGTTGGTCATAGTTCTTCTGCTGGGCTACGTAGGACCATGTTTTACCTTGATACTTTGCCTTCACAAAATAGCTGTGTGACGCACAACTGTATCCTTCAAGTTTGTTTCTTTTGGAGAGTAGAACTGGGAACTACCAACCATGTATAATACGGCCATGATAAGAAAATTCTGACCTACCTGTTTACTCCTTTTCCTTGAAGATCCAACGGCAGCACACACTGAGATAGCTCCTGCTTCCTCCTATGGGATAGGAAATACAAGCTTCTACATAAGGGACTCCCTCGTCAACTCCATAAATACCATTCTTATTGAAAATAATATACTTAATACAGTAAACAGTAAAATACAAATATTGTTTATGGAGGGTGGGGCATCCGGTGTGCTGCTGTGGGATCAACGTACATTACGCATAACTGTTTTCCTTGCCACCCCACTTCTAATAAGATAGAGCCAAAGCCAGAAATTTAGCAATACCATCAAATTCTTACTGTAGGGAAACTTTGTTAACCGCTGACCATTACAGTCCAAGTAACTAGATTGTAGATTTTCTCAGGGATTCCGCCTATGACTCAATCCCAAGACACCTTAGCCATTGTTATGAGACCTCTGAAACAAAGCACTCCTCTTGCATAACTGAAGACCAACTCTCAGTTCTCTGTGAATATATAACTTCTCAAGAACATAAAAACTACCCTAGAGTTGTCCTCAGAGTTCATTTTGTACTATTTATCACTTACACAAATGTGGCATTGACACTGCCATGTATGCAATAAATCATCTCCATGATGGAGAGGTCTCAGTTATAATATCCTGGTGGCTTCAAGACTGTGGTATGTAAGTATCTATGTATGCATGTAGTTTGCATGGTTCTATTGCTTAAATTATGGAACAGGGATACCAACACGGCAGATTTTCAATTTATGCAGCAAACGAGTGAGTAATATCTTTAACTCAATCATGTGGATTTCTTTTTCGGTCGGCATCACATTTTTCTTTTTGGGTTCAATATAACCCTAATATGGTAAAATCAGACAAAAGCGGGATATCTTCTTAAGGCATATTAAAAAGCATAACAGCCAATAAGCTTATTCTATTTTAATTAATTCTATTTAAAACCAGCATTTTCATTAACTGAATAAAGGTGACTTGCGCATTTCACTAAATAACCTCTTTAAGATAATGAAATTAGATTGGAGTGGTGCGAATAAAATGTGATTGTGTTTATACCTACAAGCACAAGAAGAAGAAAAAAAAAAAAAAAAGGAAAACAAATCAGCCAGCCATATTAGTAGAGACTATTTGGGAGTGTGTTAAGCAGGTTTTTATCTCACTTGTGTTCTACTTAAACTTTTACATTCGCATTGTTTTTGCTGATATTACACATATTAGGTGTATCACTTTACTCAATGAAGAGGCAAATGAGCGCCCACTAAGACAACTTGGGTTGTGGTTTCTGATGCAGAAGTAACTTGACTGGTATGTCATTTCTAAACTGCCCTAAATGCTAATGGAAATACTTAGTGGGCTAAAACTGGTTGGAGATATACTCTTATACTGTGAGTGAGACCGTATACAGTCACAGACTGTTTATATACACCTAATCAAAAGAAAGATCTGTTATATTTATGTCTTTAAAGGGTCATTCTTAGCACCATGCAGTTTGATTACTGCAGAATGTGTGGTGCTCATGAGTACACCAATGTCTAAAAGCATGAACAAATTACATAAAGCACTGGAGCTTTACAAATCCTTGCTTATATTAGGGAAGGACTTCTCTCCTGCCATGAAAGAGCCGAGATGCAGACTGTGCATGTTTGGTCCATGTATGTCCGGATTTAAAACAAAGCACTATTCAGGAAGCAGTGAATAAGATTCTATAAACAGAACAGTCGAAGTATGGCTACTATCAGTTTAGGGTTTTTTTTGTTTTGTTTTTAAGCAGTTTCAATCAACCGATAGGATGATGGGAACTGCTCTTTGGGGATAAATTACTTCTCTCAAACTCTTGTTGGACAGGGGATTATAGGACAAAAATCAGTCCCTACAGACTGCAGGCAGGCAATGAAGAAAAGAGACAAATACAGAATCCTTTTTTTAACCTAGTCCAGCCCTTTAATGTTTTGAGCTTACAACTTGAGTAAAAGTCCTCAGAACGGTTACTGATAATAGTGAAAGACGTTTGTAGACAACATAAATTGTCTCTTTTCTACAAATATTGTTATGTAGTCTCTGTTAACATGACATACATTTCCTCAATACCCATCTTTAAAATATACTTTTTTCGCACTTACAAGATATTTCTTCCCTTGTCAACCTGCTTTGCTTAGTATACCGATCAAAACCCATGCAGAAAGAAAATTCAAATTTCACTGCAAACACGTATACTTTTACAAGTCTGACCTGCAAAACCGTTTTTGTGACTTTTATATGAACTTTGCTCTAAGTGGTTGTAAGTGTTTTTGTTAATAAACATCCCAGCACTCCAACTACTACCACAAACATGACAACGTGCTTCTAAAAACTGCAACGTGACAACAATCGCTCACAAAAAAAAATACAAAAAAAAAAAAAATGAAAGTGGCAAAAACGTAAGATCCTGGTAAAGCACATTACCAGATAGATACTGCAGGTAGAGAAATAAATAGCCAACGTCTTTTTCTTAACTTCAAGATATTTTAGGAAGCCGTATGGCTTCCAGAATGTATGACATGTGGGCCATATTGCAATGAGGCAGGACACTAAAATGTATGAAAGTTCTAATTTTAAAGAGTTGATAAGACAAGCATTTTTTGATTTTGTGGATATCTGAATGACACATTTAAACATGTGTGACAATTTCAAAAAGGATAAAGCGCATGCATAGGTATTGTATGTAGAGCAGTAAATTGGAAACCAAAATGGATGCCGGATAATGAGATCTAGGTGACAACACACAACTGCATGGCCAGAGCTCTGTTATTGCAGACACTTTGCATAAAAAGGATCAGCATTGTTTAATATCGAAGCAAATGCCAAACATTTTTTTAACCGATTGAACACCGTGAAGGTGACGGACATGCTGTGGCCATCTACATTTTGATGCGGACTCTCTGAACCATAGCTGTGAACATATGTTAAGATTTTTATGACAATTCAAAACCTGGACCAAATGAGTTTCTCTTGAACAAACGTGAATCTAGGTCACCATAAACCTCACACAGTAATCTATACATTTGTGGAAAATATGGTTCTGGGGAAAATGTTTGAAAATTGTGCAAAATTGGTCCCCAAAATAAAGATTACTGCTGGACCATGTGACCTATGACCTAGAGTATACAGCACACCATTGCCTTATGCTCCAATTGTTTGTCATTGGTGTTGTGTGTGTGTGTGTGTGTGTGTGTGTGTGTGTGTTTTTTTTTTTATAGGCATTTCAAAAAGAAGTGGCTTAACAAATTAAAACTGGGGGAAGGGGTTGTTGCTATACTACATAAAAAAAAACCCAGATGATCTTGACTTCCATGAGTCACTTTTTAAAGAAAGATTATTAAGGTATCACAATGTTGAGTCTTTTGAATACAATCACTAACAGCTTCCAATGTTTCAGGTGAGAACCCAGAGTGTGATCTCAAGGGATAATGTAAAGTAAATAGTGATAACATTGTATTGGTTCGGTGAGCTAATAGGAGACTCTAAGACCTTCTTTATGTTACACTAGTGAATTAGTGAATACACTAGTGAATTAGTGAATACACTAGTGAATACACTAGTGAATTAGTGAATACACTAGTGAATACACTAGTGAATTAGTGAATACACTAGTGAATACACTAGTGAATTAGTGAATACACTAGTGAATACACTAGTGAATTAGTGAATACACTAGTGAATACACTAGTGAATTAGTGAATACACTAGTGAATTAGTGAATACACTAGTGAATTAGTGAATACACTAGTGAATTAGTGAATACACTAGTGAATTAGTGAATACACTAGTGAATTAGTGAATACACTAGTGAATTAGTGAATACACTAGTGAATTAGTGAATACACTAGTGAATTAGTGAATACACTAGTGAATTAGTGAATACACTAGTGAATTAGTGAATACACTAGTGAATTAGTGAATACACTAGTGAATTAGTGAATACACTAGTGAATTAGTGAATACACTAGTGAATTAGTGAATACACTAGTGAATTAGTGAATACACTAGTGAATTAGTGAATACACTAGTGAATTAGTGAATACACTAGTGAATTAGTGAATACACTAGTACACTAGTGAATACACTAGAGAATACACTAGTGAATACACTAGAGAATACACTAGTGAATACACTAGAGAATACACTAGTGAATACGTGAATACACTAGTGAATAAGTGAATACACTAGTGAATAAGTGAATACACTAGTGAATACACTAGTGAATACACTAGTGAATACACTAGTGAATACACTAGTGAATACACTAGTGAATACACTAGTGAATTAGTGAATACACTAGTGAATACACTAGTGAATTAGTGAATACACTAGTAAATTAGTGAATACACTAGTAAATTAGTGAATACACTAGTAAATTAGTGAATACACTAGTAAATTAGTGAATACACTAGTAAATTAGTGAATACACTAGTAAATTAGTGAATACACTAGTAAATTAGTGAATACACTAGTAAATTAGTGAATACACTAGTAAATTAGTGAATACACTAGTAAATTAGTGAATACACTAGTAAATTAGTGAATACACTAGTAAATTAGTGAATACACTAGTAAATTAGTGAATACACTAGTAAATTAGTGAATACACTAGTGAATTGTTGTCTTTTAGCAGAAATAAAACACAATGCAATATTAAATCAAAAGCAAAACTTCAACATTAATTCATTTCAAATGAGCCACATCAAATGTTTTGTCCCTACGCAAAGTAGAGAGATGTCCAATGAAAAAAATAAAAATAATTTATAAGGCACTACTGGCCCTCTCTTATAAATGGTCTCATCAGCCTTTAATACATAAAGTAGGTGATCTGCACACAAACCTATTGAGGAACGGATCAGAACTGTTGAGAGTCATGGTTCTCAGCTCCTGTGCTATCCCAGTTGAGCAAATTGGATTTAGGGTTCCGCCATCCTGCTCCATAGTTTGTATTGGCAGCTGGCTACGAAGAGCTAATTCCTGAAAAATAAGGAATCCTGTGTACTATTAAATTCAATTAAGACAACAAACACATATACCCAAATTTATTAGTACAGTATATTTCACATATGTAAGTAATTATAAAAAATAAATAAAAATGCAGCAATAGGCTGCTATATAGAGATCATTTGACAACTGGTGAAAACCAATATTAAATGTTGTTTTAAGGGATTTTACAAAGTACGGAGAGGAGAATAGCGGGAACCTATGGATGTAATTGGAAAAACAAAATGAGAAATTCAGGGGTAAAGTCTGAAGAAGTTAGAGAGGCACTGAATAGAATTGCAGCAGAGGTGGCAGGAATTATTTCGAATACAGGGGAAGATTCAAGGGTAGCTAGATCCCCTGGGAAGTAAACACCAAGAATAGAAAAAGTGAATACTAGCTGTATCCTACCATCAAAAATATAGGTTTTGAATAAGAAAAGTTATCAAATAAATCATAAGGTACAAGCACATTTGCTTTTTATAAGGCACATACTCGAAGTGTGCAAGATAATATTTTAAACCTCACAGACCCTATGTGAAATCATCCAATGCACACAATGTCTTAAAAACAACCTCCAACCCAGGTTACTGCACACTGCTACAGATTTATAACCGGCAAAGTGTGAAAAGGTAAGTCAACAAACAAATAGAAATACTCTGAATGCACTGACAAGCTTAAACAAGAATCTTAATCCTACCGTAAACTACTTTGTGTCTCAGGAAGAAGTTTACATTTCATACATTGCTTAAAGGTACACTACAGTCACCAAAACAACTTTAGCTTAATAAGCAGTTTTGGTGTATAGGTCATGTATAGATCGTGCCCCTGTAGTCTCACTGCTCAATTCTCAGCCATTTAAGATTTAGATCAGTATTGTTTAGTTCTATGCAGCCCTAGACATATATCAACTAGCTGTGACTCCCAGCCTGCATGAAAAAAAATGGTTTCATTATTCAGATGTTAACTTTCTTTAGATGTTATGTTCTTCTGATCTGTAAATGGAACAGGATATATCCTGCAAGGATAAGAAATTCTAAATTAAACTAAATGTGCAGTAAAGGAAGAGTAAACATTAGATCTTACATTACAGGCTTTGTTTAGGAAGACTGCGTAAGTCGCATGCAGGGAAGTGTGACTAGGGCTGTATGAACAAAGTGATTTATCTCCTAAATGGCAGAGAATTGAGCAGTGAGACTGCAGGGGAGAGATCTATACACCAAAACTGCTTCATGAAGCTAAAGTTGTTTCGCTGACTCAAGTGTTACTTAACATTCTGTTATGGATTCTAAAAACAGCAACGTTGTTTCTGCGGTTACCTTTACCAATGCTAAAATGTAGCTCTGTCGTCTAGATTGTAAGCTTATTTGGGCAGAATACTATGGTACAGAATCAATAATTGCAGTAAGCTACCCATTAATTGGAGCATGAAAATAATTTTGGGTAATGCGCAGCCAAACAAGTGGTGATGGAGGAGGTGTGTATACAAGGCCTATTTTTGCGTGCTTCCCGAGCACTGAAGATCGCCTCTTTCTCAAACCATTCTACCATTGCGATAATGAATAAACCATTTTGTATAGCATTCTTTCATCATTTGAGTTTTGGCAGTTTGACAAATTATTTTTTCTAGGATTTCCCAATCTGGAACTTAAAAAGGTGCCTCGGGGCGGGGCCGGGCCGCCGGAGGGATCAGACGCGTTCTGTCTGAGCTCCCGCTTCAGGGCCAAAAATCGGCAATAACTGGGGGTCAAATCTAAACAAAGACACACTCCGGCGACTAAACCGACGCCCAAACTGTTGGGGTAAGCAGAGATACCTCCCAAAGACCCTACCTGGTGCCAACGGTGACCCGACGGAGGCTCGAAGCACAGGGGAGCTTGAGCCGGGAAGAGACGGCCGCTCTCCCGGGTCTCCAGCCGGCGGCTGGCGTCCCCCCCCCCCTCTGGACCGGGGGGTTATCCCGGTCTACACGGACATCCATCAAGGCGCCAAACCGGTCCTACAAGAACCACCCCGCCAAGGTACACTTACCGAGCAGTACCCCTCAAGATGGCCGCCGGTACACAAGCCACGTGCATGAACTGCCAGCACAATGGAGCTGATCGCAGAGGAGACTGCCCATCTGACCTTCTCCAGGGCTGTACCGGCTGACCACACTGAGACCGGCAGCGGTGAGAATGACGAGAGCGGGAACAAAGCGGAGGACCAAGCAACCTCTCCCACCTGCACAAGACACTTCACTGACGAAGAGAGGCGGTTGAACTTAGAGGCCACAGCCAGGCTGCCCAACTTGGACCCAGCTTCCTTCACTGGACCACTACCCATCTGATACAAGCTGAATAGACAGCTCGCTGAAACCTGCCAACCACAAGGACTATTTTACCAAACGGTATTGTTCGGACACTCTCTCGCGGGACTAGTGTCACATACCCATATGCTAGACACCAGGCCCACAAGTCTCCTTATGTAGAATGCCTAACATAGCTAAATCCTATGGCATGCCAGGCTACTAGCGAATTGAAGGCTACACACAAGCTGAGGGTAACTAAGTATTAAAGAACCAACCTGCTGATTTGGCGTTACTGCATATATACACAGCGATGCCCGTGTTCTAAGAAGCAAAGTATCACTCTCCAGACAAAGCTACACCCATATAATACACAGCCAAGCTACTTAAAACCACACTGTTATAATCAGATATGACACTTATAGTCAGCGTTCTATTCCAGCACCACAAGTGTCAATACGAGCATAGCCTCACACTACCCAAACCTATTAATCTAGCTAAGCTTGTATTTGCATAATCAATCTGCACCGACATCGACACGGATTAGTACTAGCCTGTTTGGGTAGCTACCGTTGAATATATCTGTGTTACTCTTGACCCATAAAATTTATAAAATGTGCAGCTATCTCAAATGCCACACATGTTTAACACTGTTCTAATAAGCCTGCTAATGCTGTTGTGGCACTGCATGCATATATGTTACTTCTTGCACAATAAAATAAAGAATTAAAAAAAAAAAAAAAAGGTGCCTCAACTGATACTTCCACTTAAAATGTTACTCCAGCACCATGGAGTGGTGTGAAGTGGTAATGGTACCACTCCATATGGAGATGAACCCCGCTGCTGCCAGAGATGTAGCTCCGCCTACAATATATATATACACACACACACACACATATATATATATATATATACACACACACACACACACACATATATATATATATATATATATATATATATTTATATACACACACAAATTTAATCGGGCTGGATGGTGGGCTTAACTGTGGCAAGGCATTATTGACACGTTAACAGTCATTTCATAACCTATATTTATCCGATTAAAAAAAATATAGTACATTCTAAAATCAGATGAAAGGTATAAATCACATGCATTTTTGCTAGTTAAAGCCATGTTGTGGAACAGTGGGTTAAATAGCCTGAAATAAAAGAATCTATGGATGGCAAAACAGAAAACTAGGCCAGAAGAAACGCCTAATGGGATAATTGGCCATCAACAGCTGTCAAATTTAAGGTTCTCTATATAGTTCTGAACAAATGTATCCTGCATAAACTTAAAGTGCAAAGACATAACAAGACAAACATAAAGGGAAAAAAAAGGCTGTTTCTAACCTGTGGCCTCACCTGCCGAAGCAGTTCTTGATGCTTGAGTCGGAGACGCTCTTTCTCCATCTGAAGCTGCTGAAGCCTCATCTGCTGCTGGTTGTTGCTACCTCCCATCACCCCGCTCTGGGGACTCTGCGGTGCTAGTGGCGGTGGGGATTTTACCGGTGCACTCTGGCTGAGTCTTTGCTGATTCATAGCTGAAAAAAAAAAAAAAAAAAGATATTAACCTGTAACGTCTGCAAAACTGCATGTAGACAAAAATCACTGCAGTGTTCCCCAGTTACAAGAAGGTCATCTAGTACAGTTCCACTGGTGTGCCACAAACAAACGATCTCATTTGGCAAGTAATTAGAACTAGCCGTCTGTTTGGATAGAAATATGCATATCAATGAAGTGAGGTGCCAGCAAAATTCGATTTTCAGAATCTTCTGGATTAAAATGAAATACAATAAATATAAATAAAAATAGATGTGTATTGAAAAAGGTTCTCTTCTTGATGTAGAACTCACATGAAACAGTTTTGTTGTATAGATCATGCCTCTGCAGTCTCACTGCTCAACTCTCTGCCATTTAGGCATTAAATCACTTTCTGTAGCTCTAGTCACACCTCCCCTGGCAGTGACTCACAACCAACATGAACAAATGGTTTTATTTTCAATCAGTACAGTTTGTTAACTTTAAAAGTTTTTATCACCTGCTCTGTAAACTGAACTTTATTCACACTACAGGGCTCCTGCAGTGTCTAGAACGCTATTAAATTAAGTTTAAACATTAGATCTCTCTATACAGGAATTGTGTGGGAGACTGTGCAGGTCACATGTAGAAGAGGTGTGGTTAGGGCTACATAAACAAAAACAAAAGTGATTTAACTCCAGAGAATTTAGCATTGAGACTGCAAGGGCGTGATCTATACACCAACACCACTCCTTTTAGCAAAATAGGCTTTGGTGTTTCTAGTGTCCCTTCAACAGGTTTTTCTTTGTCTCCGTACTGTAACAAATCGTTTTCACATTGAATAGAATACAAACTTTCCAAAAAGCAGGACTTTAAAACAATTATTTTAAATCATAGTAATGGGTAAGGTTACACTTATAAGGTGTGCTTCACACACACAAAACTGCAACAATGTATATGGCACAACATCACAAGGACAGGGTATATATTAAACAAAAAACAAAAAAGTTTAAAATCACACACAATATACATTTTGATGAAACATAGGTTGCAGTGTAGGGTGTATAGCGATGCTATAATTTAATCCAAAAAGAGGTTACTTATATATGCACACTTACTGCTCTGCTCACTTAGAGCCATAGCATCCAAGGAGCCAAGCAGAGGTCTGTGCAAATTCCTGGCTTTTGAAATAAAGAGAAGCCCTATCTGGAGGTAAATAAAACAAAAATAAAGCTTTAAAAATATAAATAAAATCTTAAATTCACCCTGGTGTGCCCTGAAATTTGAAATAACACGAGAGAATAAATGTCAGAAGATAGTCAGAAATGTTTGCAGAGAACTTCGAGCCGACAGCACCATACAGTCCCTGCATAACAACGATCAACCATTGAACAACTATACAAACTATAGATTCCTGGTTCCCAGAAGTGTATTAAAACTTTTCCTATTTTAGGACTGTGCTCTTCCAAAATTATCTAAACTTTAATAACCTCTGGACCACGAAAACGAGACTGCACTGTGCCAATAAATGAAGTGCTAAACATGACATCACTGCAAACGCACGGCTATTTCAGGAGTGTCGTTCCCCAAGTGGCCAAGGAAAATCGAAAAGTAGAAGAAAAATAAAGCAATTCCCAAATCAACTTACATAAAAAGCAAGCAAGCAAAAAAGAAATAAATAAAAATTACTTTAACATTTCAAATAGTCAAATAGGTCGTCACCTCTGCAGCAGTCCCTCATTTACAGATGTTTTGTGTACTAAATATTTCCATATAAAAACAATGCACTGTTAAGGTACGTCAGCCAAGAATTCACATTTTCTCCAGGTCTCAATGACAATCACCAATCTGAATGACGGCTACACAAAACTTCCACGCCGTTTAAAGGGCATCACAATTTATTGAAATAGCAGAAATGCTAGCACATGTATAGATAGTCATCTCCTTCTGAGATCAAAAATTCAATGCCCGTGCTTAGTTGTCAGGCAAGAAACACAAGAACCCTCCTCCAGGCAGTCATTTAGTGGCCATGGTACCAGGAGAGACCTGGTGCTCCCCAAAGTAGGCAAACCATTTTTCGGGCACCACTCCACCAGTCCCTGCTTAGGGGCTATAGCCAACTCTCCTGAACTAAGCAGTCAGCACTGCCGACACCATAAACACTACAGCATGCTAAAATAGTTATTGCGCTTAGAGTGTTACATTATGGTTAGATTCATTTCATTATTGCGGGATTTTGTTTGACAAACATTCAGCTCCATTTACGAGAGCCGCTTTTGGCATAGCAGCAAATGTATGCCAAAAACTTTTTTTTTTAGTAATTGCCAACAAGTAAAGGGTTCAGGCCAAAATATGTGTGCCCCTTAGGAAGCCATAGAAACGAATGCTTTTGGTTATGCACTTAACGGCGTGGCAGTTTCACAGGCTCAAAGTAAGCCGTTTAACAGTGTATGCGTTACACTTCGCGAGACGAGTTGTGTAAGGCCTCAGTAGGTGAGCTACACCAGTAAAATTAACAGTTTCTGTGCCACAGTCAAGAGTAGCAGGAAAAGCGGCTAACCCCCAAGGCACTGCAGGTGAAAGTAAATATTTACAGCACGCAATTAAACTTGTCCTCCTCTCTCTATGAATACAAACAAAAATATGCGGTCTGATAGAACCCCCAAAATAAGAATTAAAAAACAAAATACAGGAGAGGTCTAGTGTGTGGCTATTAAGTGACTCACTCTTTCAAAAATATATCCTAACCTCATCTACAATCAATAGTTCTTTCATGATCAACGCTCAAGAGAGCTGGATTAGAGATGGTGTGAATGACCTGATATTGCCCCTGCATACACAACTCAAACTCCTACTCCATTACAAAACAAATAATCGATCAGTAAAAACTAGGGATTTTCAGTTTCCTGCTCCCTTGCTCAGTGCCGTTTTTTCTCTGTAAATCTGAAACACATTTGATTGGCATACGAAGCCTTAGCCAGCCAGCTAAAGACCTCACAAGCAGACACACAAAAAATTCTTTGTTCTAGAAAAGGGGGATCAGGATACAGGGGGAAGGGAGAGATTACATTTTCTTAGACAAAGTTTCCAAAATAAAGACAAAGTTCCACTGAAACTGCCCACAACTACTTGTAAACAATCAGCTCCTGTTGTCCAAACACATTTTTATAGACAATGTGATAATTAATGCTTACTGCACAGCAAATCGTAATTAAGGCCAAAACGTAATGAGATTCTGTGGGAGTGCTGCTAAAAAGCACCAAAATCCCATGTCTTCAAATGGTGAAGTTTTTTGCTGACTTGCGCACAGCTTTACAAATGCATGGGTATTTACAAATTAACTAAAAATAACATTTAAAAAGTGCACTCCGAGGATATTTACAAAACAGTTGTAAGATTTGGAGATAGGCTTTGCTAAAACACTTGATTTTAAACAAATAGTGATCAGTATATCCAAGTGAGCAACACTATTTCCACTTAAGGAACACTACGTGTTCAAACATGTTTTCATAACACTATTGTGTTGAAAAGGTCTATATAAAAAAATAAAATATACTTTAAACACTTACCTCTTTCCAGCTCCGAAGTATCTTGGAGTTAGCGTGGTCTCCTCCTTGACCTCCAAAGTTGGCAATAGGGATAGGCTAATTGCAGCGATTGTCCTCTGCGTGCATTCAGCCATAGCCATAGGAAAAGATTGAATCAATACTTTCCAATGGGGATTTTTAAGAGGACGGACGTCCATGGAAGCAGGAGGACGCCCAGCGTCGTTTCACAGAATTTAAACTCTGTGGAAATTTAGGAAGTGCATCTAGTGGCGGTCTAGTAGACATTCATTAGAGGCAGTCTCTAAAAATGCAATTCATTTTCATTGCATGGCTAACTGGACAGGGACATTGCACCCAGACCACTTCAATGACATTAAGCGGTGTCGGTGCCGAAACAGTATTATTGTGCCTATACTCATGCGCTTTGTATGCCCCACCATGTGTCTAGGTATGTTCCTCCACACTTTCACTGAGACAATCATCCCCCACTACTGCAAATTGCTCATCTTCCTTGCTTCTAAGACTGCTTAAACTAGCCCCCTCGGTCACTGCAGGCACTGGCTTTGTAGCTTAAAATCTCTCACAAATCATTTCATGACACTGCCCCTATTTATCTGTCCTCGATAATAACATCAATATGTCCCATCCGGGCCTCTCCACTCCACAAGACCTGTGCATGTTCTTTGCCTCTTACTTTCCAGACTCCTCTAGGGATGCACAGTTCTGTGGAACGCTTTTCTAACGCATTATACCAACATTTGTCCTTCCATCTCCTTCCCAATACTTTAGCTACTTCACTTCCTCTCATCCAACTGTGTTATGCAACATTTAAGATCGCAAAAAAGATTGCAAGCTCGTTTCAGTTGGGCCTTCTTCTTCAACCTATTACAAGGATTGACTGGGAAACAGAAAAGCTCAATTGGAGAAAAGAGCATTGCAAACTTCTTAAAATTTATTTTTCTGAACTCACAAATACATATGTTAACTGTAAGAGATAAAGAAATATAAATCGACTGTTCCCCATTAAAGTGCATAGATTTAACTAGTCAGTCAACGGATAACTAATCCTACCAGAACTGAAAATGTTAATGTTATAAAAAAAATTAAAACACACAGGATATATATATATATATATATATATATATATATATATATATATATATATATATAATAAATCACCCAATAATAAGCTAAGCTTACGCATACATTGCCCAGAAAGTTGTACAAACACTGCATATCAATATGTGTCAATGTTGCCCAGTATCCTGGAGTTCATTTCCTTTCACCGCGTCCTATAAAAAGTTTTGGTTTTATTTAATTTAGAAAACACAAACTGACAGAAGCGGCTTCCTACACTTCACTTGCTACCTAAACACCATACAAAATACCGTCTCCATTTGAAGCTATTGAAAACACTGGCAATCCAGCAGGCCCAGAACAATTGTCCTTTCATTCAGAGGAGTTTAGATTACAAGAAAGGATTATAGAAAAATATGCAGACCCACCTTTCATGTACCAATGAAGTTACCAAGCTGAAACAATTCGCTCTCTTATAATTTTAGCCTACTAGGAGATGGCAAACATTTGTCGAATTTAGAAGCAAAGAAAGAAAATAAGAAAGAAAGAATAAGAAAGAAAATAAGAAAGAAAGAAAATAAGAAAGAAAGAAAATAAGAAAGAATGAAAGAAAGAAAGAATAAGAAAGAAAGAATAAGAAAGAAAGAATAAGAAAGAAAGAAAGAAAGAAAGAAAGAAAAAGAAAGAAAGAAAGAATAAGAAAGAAAGAAAGAAAAAGAAAGAAAGAAAGAATAAGAAAGAAAGAAAGAAAAAGAAAGAAAGAAAGAAAGAAAGAAAGAAAAAGAAAGAAAGAAAGAAAGAAAGAAAGAAAAAGAAAGAAAGAAAGAAAGAAAGAAAGAAAAAGAAAGAAAGAAAGAAAGAAAAAGAAAGAAAAAGAAAGAAAGAATAAGAAAGAAAGAAAGAAAAAGAAAGAAAGAATAAGAAAGAAAGAAAGAATAAGAAAGAATAAGAAAGAAAGAAAGAAAGAAAGAAAGAAAGAATAAGAAAGAAAGAAAGAATAAGAAAGAAAGAAAGAATAAGAAAGAAAGAAAGAATAAGAAAGAAAGAAAGAATAAGAAAGAAAGAAAGAATAAGAAAGAAAGAATAAGAAAGAAAGAAAGAATAAGAAAGAAAGAAAGAATAAGAAAGAAAGAAAGAATAAGAAAGAAAGAAAGAATAAGAAAGAAAGAAAGAATAAGAAAGAAAGAAAGAATAAGAAAGAAAGAATAAGAAAGAAAGAAAGAATAAGAAAGAAAGAAAGAATAAGAAAGAAAGAAAGAATAAGAAAGAAAGAAAGAATAAGAAAGAAAGAAAGAATAAGAAAGAAAGAAAGAATAAGAAAGAAAGAAAGAATAAGAAAGAAAGAAAGAAAGAAAGAAAGAAAGAAAGAATAAGAAAGAAAGAAAGAATAAGAAAGAAAGAAAGAATAAGAAAGAAAGAAAGAATAAGAAAGAAAGAAAGAATAAGAAAGAAAGAAAGAATAAGAAAGAAAGAAAGAATAAGAAAGAATGAAAGAATAAGAAAGAAAGAAAGAATAAGAAAGAAAGAAAGAATAAGAAAGAAAGAAAGAATAAGAAAGAAAGAAAGAATAAGAAAGAAAGAAAGAATAAGAAAGAAAGAAAGAATAAGAAAGAAAGAAAGAATAAGAAAGAAAGAAAGAATAAGAAAGAATAAGAAAGAATAAGAAAGAATAAGAAAGAAAGAAAGAATAAGAAAGAAAGAAAGAAAGAAAGAATAAGAAAGAATAAGAAAGAATAAGAAAGAAAGAAAGAATAAGAAAGAAAGAAAGAAAGAAAGAATAAGAAAGAAAGAAAGAATAAGAAAGAAAGAAAGAATAAGAAAGAAAGAAAGAATAAGAAAGAAAGAAAGAATAAGAAAGAAAGAGAAAGAATAAGAAAGAAAGAGAAAGAATAAGAAAGAAAGAGAAAGAATAAGAAAGAAAGAGAAAGAATAAGAAAGAAAGAGAAAGAATAAGAAAGAAAGAGAAAGAATAAGAAAGAAAGAGAAAGAATAAGAAAGAATAAGAAAGAAAGAAAGAATAAGAAAGAATAAGAAAGAAAGAAAGAAAGAAAGAATAAGAAAGAAAGAATAAGAAAGAAAGAATAAGAAAGAAAGAATAAGAAAGAAAGAATAAGAAAGAAAGAATAAGAAAGAAAGAAAGAAAGAAAGAATAAGAAAGAAAGAAAGAAAGAATAAGAAAGAAAGAAAGAAAGAATAAGAAAGAAAGAAAGAAAGAATAAGAAAGAAAGAAAGAATAAGAAAGAAAGAAAGAAAGAATAAGAAAGAAAGAAAGAAACAATAAGAAAGAAAGAATAAGAAAGAAAGAATAAGAAAGAAAGAAAGAAAGAATAAGAAAGAAAGAATAAGAAAGAAAGAAAGAATAAGAAAGAATAAGAAAGAAAGAAAGAATAAGAAAGAATAAGAAAGAAAGAAAGAATAAGAAAGAAAGAAAGAATAAGAAAGAAAGAAAGAATAAGAAAGAAAGAAAGAATAAGAAAGAAAGAAAGAATAAGAAAGAAAGAATAAGAAAGAAAGAATAAGAAAGAAACAGACAGACAGACAGAGAGACAGAGAGATAGATAGATGGATAGATAGATGGATAGATAGAGAGAGAGATAAACTTGGCACTCACCCTTTCAAAAAATCTTAGCAATATTCTTGCCTGGGTGCAAACCTCAGCGTAGGTATGAATATTCCAATTGGTAATAAGGTGCACTCACAGGACTTTGTCAATAACTTGCTTTTATTCTACGAAGTGAGTTACATGTGAAGAAATATCATAAATCGACGTTTCGACCCCTGAAAAAGACCCGACAGGGGTCGAAACGTCGATTTATGATATTTCTTCACATGTAACTCACTTCGTAGAATAAAAGCAAGTTATTGACAAAGTCCTGTGAGTGCACCTTATTACCAATTGGAATATATATATATATATATATATATATATATATATATATATATATATATATATATATATATGAAGGATATAAACTTTTCAGCATTGAATGACTGAGCCATGGTTAAGGTACACAAGTGGCTTCAGTAAATGAATTAAGGAACGGTCAACTTCGGAAGAAAACATTTAAATAGTTAATGAGTTGTTTGCATTGATGTGTGTGCTAATATCCTTAATTCACTACCATAAATGCGCCAAACTAAGGAAGCACTCAAAACACCATGACCAGTAAAGCGTCTCAATAATCATAAGTAGTTATGGTGCCTAGAGTGTCACTATTTCAAATACCAGTTCATTAACATTGTGCTAGAAAATTGCAAACCGAGTACATCCTTTCTTATCATTGAAAATTATAAACATATCTTAATGTTACAGAGCTTATTACTACTAAAGATTGGCTGGCCCCGAGATGCATATATAGCTCACAGTGCTCATCAGCTCAGTCCCAGAAGTTTCGGCTAAGGACACTACAATCTAGGACCAGAAAGGAAATTCCAATATATCCTATAAACCAGGAAAAGAAATGTCCACGAATTGCTTGAAAATGATTCCCTGTAGAGTACAACTTTACCCCCAGTGAGTACTCGCTCTCTCCAGACTTCAGCGCGAGTCCTTTTCAAGCCTGTGTAGTAGAGAGCTCTCTAATATGATACCTGTATGTGGGATTGCCATAAACAAGACGACCACATTAAGGAGCTATCAAACCGCTAAAAGATCAAAATAAAGAAAATAGCCTTTAAATCTCTGAATTTTAGTAGGTTACCATTATTCCCTCCATTTTGTAATCTATACAACTAAAAGCGGCCCCTTCCACACATTTGCAGGCATTGCATCCAGCACTTGTGTGGGAAAAAATGGGTTGCCGACTCCTGGCCTCACACATCCAAAGCTCAAAAAAAAGAAAGTTATGGTGTTGCCGTCTCCCAACTGTATGGATTTATACTATTTTTTGGTAATTAAAATAGCCGACTTTAAACACACGACACCTGTTCTATTTTTTAGATCTATAAAATGATGCATGCTACTAAATGTGAATACTACAATGTGATCTTTGTTTCCGGACATCGACCTGAGAGAAAATACCAAAACCTCTGTATTGGGTTATATTTTGCCTTTAATTGTGCTCTGACCTGAAGATCTAAGCATTGTTCTAAAAGCTCCTTACAGCAACCAAGAGACTCATTCCTATATCACTATATCTCCAGGCAGATCAGGCAGATCTGAAATCAGTTCCAAAAACAAACAAATTCCCTTTGTCTAACACACAGTACATTTGTATACACTCCATATACTACTGCTGTGCTCGGATTCTCAACAAGAAAGAGAGATAACAACGACATGACACTCCATATACTGATTTCATTTCCAAATGGAAAAAAAATGGTTTCAACAACATATTTTAGAAATTGTGCTAAATGAATGGACTTCTTCAGTCAAAATCAAAATGCTAGAGACTAAGATATTAAGACATCTATAGCGTTGGAATGTTGGGAACCTACTTATGCATTATTGAAATGTAAACAGAAATATCAATAAAAGTTAGATTGGAAGACTTTTGGAAGACTGGTCCTTGAATATGTTGAAGTTTACTACAAAGCAGGTATTGAAAAAGTAACACAAATAATTTGAAAAGAAAAATTAACAAATAATTTGAAAAGAAAAAGTAACAATAGGAATTTGAGTTGGTACTTGAAACAGTGCCTGCATTTACACATATTTCTAAACCACTCCAAATATATATAAAAAAAGAAAAGGCTAGTGTAGAAGATAACCGTGAAAGAAGCCTATTTGACATCAGAAACTCCGCTGTACAGCACCCTCGCTTCAAACTAAATCCCAATTTTTGTAAAAAAAAAAAAAAAAATGTTTAAGTAACAATTTATCATTTCCATTTCAGCTGTTCCTTTGTAGGGATACAATGATTAAAGCATGACAATGTAGCTTTCCAAAAAGATACAGAAACATTTTGCAAATGAATGATGTATGAGAACTGAAGAATGCCTTGTTGCCTTTCAGTTAACATGAAAGCAATTAAGGAACTCATAGTAGAGTACATGTTGATGTATTCATGCTGTGGATTTTAAAGGCCTCATGTAAGTGAATAAACAATTGACTTTAGTAATGGGAGTCAAAAAAATTTTTTTTGTATGTTTTTCAAAGTTTTCTTTAAATCTGCATTACTCGGAGACGCTTACAGAAAACAAACATTTCAATAACCAATTTAAACTAGTCCTACAAAGCTTTAGATCACCTAGAACTCATGGATTTAATCTCATTTAACACATTGCTGCCTGATTCACTGACGTCAACCTAAGCTACAAAACAAAAACAAAGTAACACTAAGTTTTAAAAATATAAAAACAGTCATAGAAAATGTAACACACACACACACACACACACACACACAGCTTAAAAAAATATTTGTATCTATATATTGCAAGTTTTAGAAAAAGGTATAGGTTTAGAATCAATTGCTCGTTACTGTACAGAGCCTGCAGATCCAACACACTTCCAAGCTGGCCCAGGTAAGTTCACATTGCATATATCCAACATCTTAACGCAAACTTCGCTCTTATACAAAATATTCACAGCATCAAAACAACATTTTACAGCTTCAGTAGGTAGAACTCAAGAATAAGAGATTTAACCTACAAACTGGATTATTTCACAAGTAATAACAAATTTGAAATGACATTTTTTTTTATTTTTTTTTTAATCTCTGCCCCTTCACCCAAAACATCCTCCAAAGCTTTTAAATGTCCATTTGTATCAAAGGAATGCTGCCATGGCAGTGCATAGCAACGGGTGTCAATGACACAAATCCAAGGATTCAGAGCCCATTGTATCAGGAGAAAAAACTAACTAGCAAAAGCAAAAAACACAAACACACAGTTATGTCCTTAACTTGAAGTCTAGTTTAGTCTGTCTATACTCACCTTCACTACAAATCTCACTCGAGCAAAATGAACCATTGGCAACAATATGGTGAAAATCTCTCTTTATAATAAACCCTAGCGCCATTATTGATGTGATATGTATCACAGCCACCCTTCTTTATGTACCAGTTATAAATCACATTACAGATTACATCATAAAAAAGTACTATTTTGGATATAAGATTTGTCTTCAGATAACGGTTTTATCATATCACTCGTTACAAATATTTCATTTATTTAAAAAATAAAAATAAAAAAATAAAATGAAACCTCCTAAACAGCTTGCTCCTTCCAAAAAAACACATGGCTATCTATTTAACACCACTGATTCGAGAAATAATTTTATTAAAACAGAAGTCATCAGTGAACCATCTGCATTGTAGACAGCATGCAAGTACATTTTTGTATGTTCCGTTGACACTAGATTATTGAGTTACAATGTATATAGTTGTTTTGACTGGGAGCTGAATGAAGTTCTAATGTGTGTTTTTCCAATTTCAATAAATCCCCAAATTTTGCATTCTAAATGTATAGAATTTCTCGACAGATACAAATACTAAGGAAATATTTAAGTCTATAGGGGATTTGAGCAATTTGAAGAGTTCTTACCAAAACGTGGATCTAACCGTGGGTCTAGCCAAGATGTGGACTTGTTCTTATGGTTTATGTAGTAAATCTCCCCTTCAGGAGTCAGTGCCTGCTCCCACCCATCTGGCAGTGGACCTATAACATAAATAATAATAAAAAGGGAAAAAAAAAATATCTTCAGAAGCATGCAAATTTCCTGTGGGTAATAAATACGCAAGACGAGCAGTGAGTCAAGAATTAGGACATATGTAATTCAAAACTTCATTGCGTCACTAGTGATTGCATCAATTTGGAATATTTTTCCAAGAGATTGCAGAAGAAATTTACCCAATATTATTCATGCATTAATAGGGAAACTATATCCCAAGTGACACCCAGCTTACCCAACGCAAGAGTCATTGGTTGCAACGCTCTTTTATAAAGTCCAAAGTGGAAGGAATTTCCTGACTGCAAAGTTAGTAGCAGAGGGCTAGTGCGCATGCATTGAGAGGTAAAAAGGTATGCAAGGAAATCGCAAAGAACCAAAGCTGAAAAGAGTATCCCCCTGCAGTGTACATGTGTTGCTGAGAGGAAGGTACAACTGAACATAACATTTTAACTCCAGGTATAGTTGAGAGAGGCAGAGCTGATGATGGCTTTAAATCGGAAAGAATATTCTTGATAGGGGGCCTTATCGCCCAATTTTTATTTTGGCATTTGAGAACTGCTTTGTTTGAAAACGATTCATTTATTCTAAAAGGTACACGTTTAGTTTCTTCGGTTGCTTTTATTTTAGTTTAATGAAATTGTATTTTTAATTAGTCAAGGTCATTGCTACTGCGAGAGTAGACTGTTTTATATCCCGCACTTCTCTTCTCATTGACACAATAGAAGTACGATAGCAAGCTAGATTCGGCCAGCACTTTATATAATTGAAGAGAGGCATATCCAGGAAATTTTGATATTGCATTGCTTTCCACCTGGGAGTGAGGCAAAATATGTGAAAAATAAACTGGAGTTAAATAATCTGAAGTAGAACAATAAGAATTTGGAGAAGGGTATTTTATTGAAAATAAATAAATAAATAAAAACTGATTTGCAAGAATTCGGCTAAAAGGCCAGAGATATATATTAGAGATTGAGCAGTGATGTTGGCCAAGAATGTCCTAACCTAAAGCCCCGTGGACCCTTAAAGGTCACTAAAAATGGTTCAAGGAAAGGCAAATTACCCCTTCTTTTCCAACATTTAGCAAATAACTGAAAATAAAGGTTAGATCACAACTCAATATTTATAGAGGAAGAGACTTACACTGACAATTATCTGTGAATCATTGAACTCTAAAGTATGGATGGAACTTTTAAGGATTAAATGAAGCTGTAAAGAAACAAGTCACAGCACAGTGTATTATACGATCTACACGGTCAGAAATTAGGAGTAGCCATTTTAGTTTTCTAATGATACATTTAGAACTGATGGAGTGCGATTATCCAGGAGAAATAAACCACACGTAAAGCACTGCTTGGAAAGTGATTAAAGGGATAATCTCCCAGCGAAGCCGCTTTACAGAGAAACTTTATTAAAATGCATGTCTAACAAAGCTTATTTATTTTCATTTATTTAATAGCTCTTATACAGAGCGCTTTACAAAATATTATTGCATCAGCCTCCATACCAGAATACAATCTAACATTTGTTTTCTTTCCAGATTTAATTTATCCACTTTACGCATTATGATTTTTTGGGGGGGGTTTACCTTTGTCGTCTGAACCCCACTTCATATTTTCACATTGCTTTAAAAGCAATCTGTATCTAGATATTAACATAGCAGCCTGTTTGCAAATTTTTAGAGACCAGTGGTTCATATTTTTCTTGGTCAGCAATCCAAGACATATACGTGGTATTAATTTCTTGTCCCCTTCTATATAGTTAGACCCTTCATGAATGTTAAACAAGATGCACAACGCAGCTACATCACCCCTCATTTTGAATTGGAGTGCTGTGCATATCCTATAGACCACTGTGCAGCTGTGGTTTATGGGATTTGTAGTTAAGCACTTTCATATATTTTTAAATAGGCATGAAACCGTTCAGTTGCAAATAGGTTTGCAATATAAATGGAATAAAAGGACAGAGTTACGTACACTGTATCCTATGCAAAGGGAATAAAATACGAAAAGACTGGTTCTCAGCAGACCTTACAAGCATGCTGTGATCTACAATAAAGACTGCTGAGGACCAGACCTTTCTAATGTGTTTATATAAAGTTTTGTTTCCCAGCCTCAGCTTGGAGACACCACTGCTAAGTGTCCGTATTTTGTGGCGTGTGCGGCCTCATGGTGGAATTCTGTAACTGGCCTGCAGATGCAAAGGGAATGGGCAATGATGGATTTTTGGTGTGCCTTCTGCCTACCTGAATGAGAAATAGTGTGTGCAGCAATATAGAACAAGTAGTTATTCATGTCTTACAGTAAGGATCCTAGTAATTGTATAGTCTTATATAAAAAACTTTTAAACATCACTGACAAATAAAAGAAACAGCCTTTTAAATTGTTTATATATGGTAGATCATCAGAAAATAAACCGTTTTGAAGGCGATTTGTTTTTACTTTTTTTTTTTTTTTAGAGAAGCTGTTCCATGGGTTTTAAGTATAAAAAATTTAAACAAGGCCATAACCATGAATAATTTTATATACAATGATACATGCATCTTAATCTGTGCACTGCCATGGACCTTATTAGGTAATATATATATAAAATATTTTTTCAATTTCTTTCAAATGAGCAACCAGTCACAATGTGTGGAGTTAAATCCGTTCAACGCACATCACAGGCTACAACACTACAAATTCAAACATTATAAAAACCTCTAAAAACTGAGCTGGGGGAAGATTTCAATTATGGATCTGTTAGGATTTTTTGTTTGTGACATTTGTGTAGTGTATTCAGTCTGTGACAACAGGGATCCACCTTGAGTATGCTATAGTCCTACGAAGTGTACAAAAAAGAAAAAGAAAAAAACACATACAAAAAAAAAAAAAAAAACACTAACGTGAGCTAATGTACCTTTCCTCATTAAACCCTTTTATTAGATTCTATTCAGTACACTTGGCATGGAACACACAAGATAACCGTGAATTATTTAAGTTGGAATGCCCCTAGAAAACTGTATATATTTTACAATAACTCTGTATAAAGAGATCTTCTTATCCCACCTAGCAATTCACAGATGAGAGGGATCTACCAGCTGAGTTACAAGGGAGATCAGGAAAGAAAAAAAGAAAAGAAAAAAAAATGTTTTAAATCTTCTATAGCAATTGAGTATATAATTTTACACTAAGATAAATTAAATAGTGACTTCATAAAGATTATTGTTATTGCCGAATGCAAACCAGCCATGACAGTCTCACTTTAAAAGTCACAAGGACGTATAAAAATAGTTTTTTTTTAAGGCACAGGAATGCTATACAAGCTTTTCCGGTTTGCGAATTCTGACACTTGTGTTAGCATCCTCAACTAATGACATCATCTCTATTGCACAATCTAACAGAGGTCTCATTTTGTATTCTTTTACATATATGTACAAAGATTTTATGCAGTGATTCACCTCTGGTCTTGCAATGACAGGTAAAAGTATGAATTGAATTTTTTTTTTATTCAGTCCAATTAGAAAAGCATAAAAATATGCCCATCTAATATGTATAGGAGACATCCACAGAGATGCCAAATGCTGGACCCCATAACCAGAGATATATTTATCACTGCTATGGAATGGCTAGAATTAACTTTACTCATCACAGAACATAGATCTTGACTATAGATCTATCTTCCTCAAAAATTCTATTGGCATGGCTTTTTGGAGTAAATAATCTGTGATATTTACGAGGTATAAACCAACAATTTCATGAGGCAACAGGCACAGAAAATCACTCACAGGCATTCTGCTGCACAATTATTATACACACACGAAACTTAAATACAAAATAGTATTTTGCTACGAAAACATGTCTCAGTGTAAAGAAATTATCGCGCAGAGCGAGGCAGCATAAAAATTAACAGTCTAATAACCGTGATTAAGAATATGACGGAGGGCGAGGTTAAGCAGTGCAACTGGTTCACAAAGTCGTTGATTCCGAGTGTTAACGATGTGTATGGGATTCTAATGGATCAAGCTTTGACAAGTTGGATGCTTTATTTATGGAAGCAATGGACTCATTAAAAGGGACACTATTGTCACCAGAACAACTACAGCTTATTGAATTTGTTCTGGTGAGTAGAATCATTCCCTTCAGGCTTTTTGCTGTAAGCACTGTCTTTTCAGAGAAAATGCAGTGTTTACATTACAGCCTAGTGATAACTTCACTGGCCACTCCTTAGATGGCTGCTAGAGATCCTTCCTGGGTCATGGCTGCCTAAAATGCATCCAAACATTCAGTATCTCCTCCCTCTGCATGCAGTCACTGAACTTTCCTCATAGAGATTCATTGATTCAATTCATCTCTATGAGGAGAGGCCGATTGGCCAGGGCTGTGTTTGAATCATGCTGGCTCTGCCCCTGATCTGCCTCTGTTAGGCTCAGCCAATCCTATGGGGAAGCATTGGATCAGGCTACCACTTCTGATGAAGTCAACAGGCAATGGGCAGGTCTAAAGGAAACAGGGACAAAGTAAGCAGCTGCAGACTTGAACACAAGTAAGATGTTACTATATTTAAGGAGGCATGAGGGGGCCAGGGTGGCTAGATGTTGGTTTTAACACTATAGGGTCAGGAAAACATGTTTGTGATCCTGACCCTATAGTGCTCGTTTAAATTAACTTTCTAGCAATGAGGTAAAACGATATGTAAGATGTACAGTTACTGTGGCACAGGGAGATTTCTTTTTTATGTGGAGGGACGACAAGGGCAACAACAAAAAGTTACAACAGTATTGGTTTGTGCAGTAAATACATCATTTACCATATTAATAAGTTATATTTTGTGCTTAGTGAATCTTAATTGAGGGAGTCGCGTTAAGAGGTTTACTTATGCCCTCCAGCACGGCCATGATTTGGTCTTTGGGGGTGTTACGGGTAACCTGCCCCCCTCTAGTGTGATTGGCCTGGTTTGTAAACACTTTCTGATGAAGGGCAGGCTTTCACAATGACTGCATCCAAACCAGCATACAGGCAGCAGAACAGAATTACATATGTTACTGCATTCATATGAACCTTTTTAATTTTGTGTTTTTTTTGTTTTTTTTTAATACATCTGCAAAAATAATTGCACACTTTGAATGAAACCCATCTTAAAGAGGACTCCATACCACATAACCAGTACCACCTGCTGTAAGTGTAGTGGTGCTAGGAGGGCCCTATTGCTGCCACAGTAAGTCAGACTGTTTTAGAATGGTTTGACAACTTACTTGTATCCCACCAGGCTTTCATGGCTGAAGCTCCTACTTCCGTTCTTCCTTCTGAAGGAGAACTTGGTTGGCTCACCCCCCAGACGCGGGTGGCCAGGGAGACCGAGGTAAGTTGTCAAACTGCACTAAAACATTGGAAGGCGCCAGAGCACACATGGCACAATGACCACTACAGTGAGCTGTAGTGGTTATGGTGATCTGAGTGTAGCTTTAATGGTGGCACAGTTTCTAAAAGTTCTATTGTACATGGTTATGATGCAAATATCGTACTTAATTCCACCAAAAACAAGCCCAAATCATTCTATAGATTGCCGAGTAATAAAGTTCAATATTCTAACAGACCAGAAATACCTAGATATGTTCAATAAATACATCTACAGAAGGGCAGCTACACATCTGTTTATAAAATGTGAAATAAAAACAAAAATCAACTATGGCATTTACTATTTTCTGCAAGACAAACTAAGGAAGCTGTGCTCTTGTCCACAGCACACTAGAGGACAACCAGTACAGAGAACGCAGATTAAAATCCATGTCAGAGAAACCAATCCTACAAAAAGCATGGCTAGAAAAAGCTTGCAGCACCAACCAAATGCCTGGTTCTTGTAAAGAAGAAGTCGCATGCACCAGACACCCAAAGGAACCAGAAAGAAACCAAGAAATAAATACAAAATGAAAATTTCCACCACCTAAGCAGTCACCCATTCACCAGGATTATTACGGTACGCTACGAGATAACACATTATTAAATCAGCACTATACCTGTTGGGTTCATTAAGTTTTGCTGTACGGGAGGGCTTGTAGGAGCAGTAACGTTCATCTGTGAAAGCATTGCCTTCCTGGGGTCCTGCCATGTTGTAGTTTGTTCAATGTGACTAGAAAGAAAGAAGGGGGAAAAAAATGAATTAGAAAACCATAAGGATAATCAATACTTCTTGTGAGGTTACAAGTAAGAATTTTATTTCAATCTAGAGCAGTTAGCAATTATGCCGCTACAGAATGTTTAAAGGGACACGATATGCATCCAGACAATTGAAGTGGTCTGGGTGCAGTGTCCTTGCCCCCCTTTGTATTGCAACGTGAAACATTGAGAAAATGCAATGCAGTACTAAGACAGCCAGTAGATGTGTTTCCGGGAGTTTAATACACTCCAGGATCCCTAAAGGATGTTGGATGTCCTAATGCTCTGCATGAAGTCATCCGGTGTCAGTGAAAAACCCATTGTGTCAGAGAAAGAAGGTAGCAGCAGATCTACAACCTTAAGCAAGTGGATTTATTATTACTTTTATATCTATCTATCTATATATATATATCCCCAAAGAAAACATGCAGTGGAAAAATGCATTTATATTTTTCAGGGTATAGCTAATATATATCTATCTGTTTCAATGTAATGTTCCTTTAAAAGATAACTGAAGGATAAAAAAAATTATATATTCACATTTTTATTGCATTAAATAAAATAATGTAAATAAAATACTTTCCAGGTTATGAAACAAATATTTTACAGGTCTCAAACCAGTACGACTTTTCTCATACAAATCTACATAGTAGAGATTTAAACAGATACTCCAGACACCAAAACAACTTCATCTAAATTAAATAGTTATGGTGCCAAGAGGCCCCTTGCCTTACCAAAAAGGGTAAAAGCGATCTGTAACAGTTTAACCCCAAAGTTGCGTCCAGCGCCAGACTCAGTTACCCCCGCCCAGACGGCATCAGGCTGATTGGCTGAGAGTGGTCAGCTGATGCTTTCAGCCAATCAGTAACTCTCTATTCCAGGCATAGGCAACCTTCGGCACTCCAGATGTTCTGGACTACCTCTCCCATTATGCTTTGCCAGCATTATGGATGTAAGAGCATTATGGGAGATGTAGTCCACAACATCTGGAGTGCCAAAGGTTGCCTATTCCTGCTCTATTCACTAAACTGGCTTGCAAAGAATCTAATGGTTTAACTCCTTGAGGTAAGAGAACAGGAGCATCCTGGCACCATAACAACTTAATTTATATGTACTATTGGTGCCTGGAGTGTCCCTTTTAGAAACCAATAAATTATCCCCAAGTTCCACTTACCAAATAGAGTCAGTGTAACTGCTCTGTTAACTTGGAAGAGATATACCACAGTTGCTACCCGTTTACACATAGCCCTGCAAACCATTTAGTGAATCATGCCAAGTGCCCAATCTTGGCAGAGGCGCAATTCAGCTATAATCTTAGGGATGA
The DNA here is from genome assembly GCF_036172605.1 of Pelobates fuscus. Classification (NCBI taxonomy): domain Eukaryota; kingdom Metazoa; phylum Chordata; class Amphibia; order Anura; family Pelobatidae; genus Pelobates; species Pelobates fuscus. Next base: position 451,041,968 of record NC_086317.1, read on the forward strand.
GGTCGTGTTCAGCCCAAGTTGTGTGTGCTGCGAGAAGGTGCCACCTGCAAAGCATGGACAAAATAAACACAAGGCAGTCTAAACTATGTTTGGATGCCTAACTGTGAGGGGCTGTCTTAGAACTACGGTAACTCAAAAACTGCTGCAATTCTTCTGCAAAAGAGCATGCTTTGAGAGTTTTACGCACTATCATCTTGGCAGAAAATGCAAAGTTGTGATGGTGCTTAGAGTGTGTCTAAGAGCGATTACAAAATTACTGCATAGGAATTATATTTACAAGAAATATATTTGGGGGGGGGGGGGGGGGAGATCTGGAGTATATAGTAAATTTAAGCAGAATCCAAAATAAAAAGGGGGTGCTACAAACAATACTATATTAGCTTTATTTCATTTCTTAACCTTAATAACACTATGCACATATACAAAATTCAGAAATAAAATAAACAGTGCCCTAGAGGAGTAATAACCACCGTATTATAACTGCTTGTTTAACCTGAATAAATACATTTGAAATATAAGGACCTGTATAGATGCACAATCAGATCCACAATAAGTAACACAATACTAGATTTACGATTTGAAAACCGAAATGCACAACTCACGTCTTCAGTTAAAATACAGCTAAATTAGCTTAAATTTTGCAATCTGGATTGCAGTTCACCATTTACTAGTTCGTGAATGATTCCCATACATTTCCAATTCTTTTGCTACATTTCATGGTATATTGCCATATGTTTGATCCACTACACTACCTTCTGCCTTGGACCAGTACAGAAATTCTTGATTTTAGAATGTACATCACACGTGTTTCCAAACAGCAAAACTATCTGTTTAATTTTCCAGTACGATTCCGTACCATTAGGTGCCACCTCCCACAAAAGGCATTCTGTTCCGTGCAGGTCATGGAATTCCAAGATCTATTTTACCCGTTTAGCCAATTATATCACTCAGCACTTACAGAGGAGTTTATATTTGCCAGATAGGTTACACTATAGTAAAAACAGCTAGTTTAGAAAAAATATTTTCCAGTGAAAGAAGTTTTTTTGCGTAAGTCTTTGTGGCCTATTAAACTGCCAAAGTGTATAATAATACTTTAAAACGTGTGAGGTCCATACAAATACACACAATGTTTATGCTAATTTCCACTAAAACACTGACAGACAGTTTCATAGAAATAAATCCATTAAAGTGCACAGACAGTTTACTTATCTGTAGAAAGAAACAGATTCATTTGAATATTAAAGAAGACCGAACCCAAAGTGCACGTAAAAAAAAAAAAAAAAAAAAAAAAAAAGACATTTATAATTGACCGGATTACAACTTTCGATTTTATTAAACAGGTCAGCCAAAAGTGTTGTAGCTGGTCCAATATTTTAAAATATTAATGGAAAAACACAGTAATGTTGAGGGTTTAACTCCTATCAATACAAGGGTGTTTGAGCAAGCCCTTTAAAAACCGCACAAACCCACAGCTGCGATCAAAAATTGTCAATCGTATTCAACAATGAGAAAATAAAAAGCAAATAAATGATAATCACATTAAAGTGAACAGAATCAAGTGGTTACCTTGAGGGGATCTCTGTTCCACCCAGGAGATTGTCACTAGAGTAAATTTCTAGTCAATGTAGTGATTTGCACATATAATATTGGGGTGCTACAGTCGTCTTGCTAAGCTATGAGAAGCGCTCACTCAGCTTAGAGTGGCTGCTCGACTCGAGTAAGAAAGGACAGCCAGCATGGTGTACACCAAGAGCTTTCTAAAAACAAATTTGGAACCTTTAGTTAATCCATAAAGCACTTCAAGCTTGGGGTCTGGCCTGGAAAGATAATTTAACCCCTTAAGGACACGACATGTGTGACATGTCATGATTCCATTTTATTCAAGACGCTTGGTCCTTAAGGGGTTAAACTGTTTTGGATTGGTTGGACAATATATATAAATGGCAATAATAATAAGAATAATGACAAATTTTACTGTTCCAAACTGAGTTTCATTTATGAACTACTTGCAATTTGGTCACCAGCTGGGCTCAACAGCATCAAACACATCCACTCAGGCAATGTGAAAAGCACATTTCAGAAGAGTTTATTAAACCCTTAAGGACCAAACTTCTGGAATAAAAGGGAATCATGACATGTCATGTGTCCTTAAGGGGTTAAAGCTCATGAGTTGCACAGGAGGAGGGGAAAATGGAGAGAGAGAGAGACATATACTGCCCACAATTTTAGCACAAACTGCTCTGTGTATTCCCAAATGGACCATGACTCAGCGATTGCTTACATAAAGCTGACCATTTGCTTCCTTTTCTGCTCTGTTGAACAAAGGCAATGACTACCTCCCTGCTGCTATTAGAGCACAAGAGGACTCTCCTTCTGAGAGGCCCCCTTTGAAGGTCGAGTAGGTTGAAAGCCTTGAAGTTTGACTTCCTTGTGACGTCACGATACACAGATTCCCTGCTACTTTACCAGAACTCCCACTTGTCTTCCCTGCCAGTATTTAGAGTTGGTCCAGGAAATAGACAAGAGGAGTTTTGGAGAGGGGACTGGCAACTTCCGATGAGATAATTTTCTATAGACACAATGTGACAAGGTTTCCACTTGCATCAGACAGTGAGAATTCATTGGGAAAAAATAAAGTAAAAAATATTAAATGGAAAGAGGATACTGGCCTTCAGAAATATATCTAGACAAGTCACACAACGAAGCTGGTGACACAGTCTTTGATTAGAGAAAGTGGTTGCATAACTAATGATCTAATTAACTAGTGATCACTTTGTTCAATAAAGTTTATTTTTGGTGCTATTCGTTAATTCACAAACCCCCAAACCAGCATCCCAGAGTTTAAAGGGACTCTATAGTCACCATATAAAAGCAAGAAAGACAGGTCCCCCAGCCTTCCTTCTTGCTTTTATATGTACTTTCATTTATTAAAAATAAATTTCGAGGTGTTTTTATATTAAAAACTTACCTCCGTTCCAGCGCCGAGCTCCCCGCTAGGCCGCGCCCCCTTTTTCGTCAAAATGACGAAATCGCGGGGCCCAATGGGACGGCTTCGCGCTGCACCAATCGCGTTCTTCATAGAGCGGCATTGAATGCCGCCCTATGAAGAACCTGAGCGCTTTACCGCGCATGTGCGCGGAATGCGCGTTCGCGAGCTGAGCTGTCTGACTGACAGCTCAGCTCGCTTTCTAAAATTACCTACTGTCCCCCCCCGGCCCCCACCCCTGTGCGGCGGGTGGGGGCCCTAAAATTATCAATGAGGGGGGGGGACCTACTGTCCCCCCCCGGCCCCCACCCCTGAGCGGCGGGTGGGGGCCCTACAATTATCAATAAGGGGGGGACCTACTGTCCCCCCCGGCCCCCACCCCTGTGCGGCGGGTGGGGGCCCTAAAATTATCAATGAGGGGGGGGACTTACTGCCCCCCCTGGCCCCCACCCCTGAGCGGCGGGTGGGGGCCCTAAAATGATCAATGAGGGGGGGACCTACTGTCCCCCCCCCGGCCCCCACCCCTGAGCGGCGGGTGGGGGCCCTAAAATTATCAATGAGGGGGGGGACTTACTGTCCCCCCCCCGGCCCCCACCCCTGAGCGGCGGGTGGGGGCCCTACAATTATCAATAAGGGGGGGACCTACTGTCCCCCCGGCCCCCACCCCTGTGCGGCAGGTGGGGGCCCTAAAATTATCAATGAGGGGGGGGACTTACTGTCCCCCCCCCGGCCCCCACCCCTGAGCGGCGGGTGGGGGCCCTACAATTATCAATAAGGGGGGGACCTACTGTCCCCCCCGGCCCCCACCCCTGAGCGGCGGGTGGGGGCCCTAAAATTATCAATAAGGGGGGGGGGGACCTACTGTCCCCCCCCCGGCCCCCACCCCTGAGCGGCGGGTGGGGGCCCTAAAATTATCAATAAGGGGGGGACCTATTGTCCCCCCCGGCCCCCACCCCTGAGCGGTGGGTGGGGGCCCTAAATACAAAGGGGGGGGACCCTAGTTAACCCTCCCCCCCCCCCAAAAAAATATCTCCCTACCTACCCCCCTCACCCTAAAAATAATGAGGGGGGACCATTAACTAAAAACCTGTAAAAAAAGAAAAAATGAGATAAAATCAACTTACCATTCGATGTTTTCTTTCTTCTAAAATCTTCTTTCTTCAGCCCCAAAAAAGGCCAAATAAAAATCCATAATAACCGACGCAATTAAAAAAAAAAAAAAAAAAAAACGAGCGCAAAAAAAAATAATCCATCTTCACCCATGGAGGGCTCCGCGCAGACTGAGCTCCGCAGGGCGGGGGAAGGCTTATAAAGCCTTGCCCCGCCCTGCAATTAGGCTAAGAACACTCTGATTGGTGGGTTTAAGCCAATCAGAGTGCTCTTTGTCATTTTACAAGCGTGGGAAAGTTCTTTGGAATTTTCCCACGCTTGTAAAATGACACAGAGCACTGTGATTGGATGGATTTAAAGCCATCCAATCACAGTGCTCTGTGTCATTTTACAAGCGTGGGAAAGTTCTTTGGAATTTTCCCACGCTTGTAAAATGACACAGAGCACTGTGATTGGATGGATTTCAAGCCATCCAATCACAGTGCTCTGTGTCATTTTACAAGCGTGGGAAAGTTCTTTGGAATTTTCCCACGCTTGTAAAATGACACAGAGCACTGTGATTGGATGGATTTCAAGCCATCCAATCACAGTGCTCTTTGTCATTTTACAAGCGTGGGAAAGTTCTTTGGAATTTTCCCACGCTTGTAAAATGACACAGAGCACTGTGATTGGATGGCTTGAAATCCATCCAATCACAGTGCTCTGTGTCATTTTACAAGCGTGGGAAAATTCCAAAGAACTTTCCCACGCTTGTAAAATGACACAGAGCACTGTGATTGGATGGATTTCAAGCCATCCAATCACAGTGCTCTTTGTCATTTTACAAGCGTGGGAAAGTTCTTTGGAATTTTCCCACGCTTGTAAAATGACAAAGAGCACTCTGATTGGCTTAAACCCACCAATCAGAGTGTTCTTAGCCTAATTGCAGGGCGGGGCAAGGCTTTATAAGCCTTCCCCCGCCCTGCGGAGCTCAGTCTGCGCGGAGCCCTCCATGGGTGAAGATGGATTATTTTTTTTGCGCTCGGGTTTTTTTTTTTTTATTCCGTCGGTTATTATGGATTTTTATTTGGCCTTTTTTGGGGCTGAAGAAAGAAGATTTTAGAAGAAAGAAAACATCGAATGGTAAGTTGTTTTTATCTTATTTTTTTTTTCTTTACAGGTTTTTAGTTAAAGGTTCCCCCCTCATTATTTTTAGGGTGAGGGGGGTAGGTAGGGAGATAAGTTTTTTTTTGGGGAGGGGGGGTGGGGGGGAGAGGGTTAACTAGGGTCCCCACCCCCTTTGTATTTAGGGCCCCCACCCACCGCTCAGGGGTGGGGGCCGGGGGGGGACAATAGGTCCCCCCCTATTGATAATTTTAGGGCCCCCACCCACCGCTCAGGGGTGGGGGCCGGGGGGGGGCAGTAGGTCCCCCCCCCCTTATTGTGAATTTTAGGGCCCCCACCCACCGCTCAGGGGTGGGGGCCGGGGGGGGACAATAGGTCCCCCCCTATTGATAATTTTAGGGCCCCCACCCACCGCTCAAGGGTGGGGGCCGGGGGGGGGGGCAGTAGGTCCCCCCCCCTTATTGTGAATTTTAGGGCCCCCACCCACCGCTCAGGGGTGGGGGCCGGGGGGGGGACAATAGGTCCCCCCCTATTGATAATTTTAGGGCCCCCACCCACCGCTCAGGGGTGGGGGCCGGGGGGGACAATAGGTCCCCCCTTATTGATAATTTTAGGGCCCCCACCCGCCGCACAGGGGTGGGGGCCGGGGGGGGCAGTATGTGCCCCCCTTATTTTTAGGGCCCCCACCCACCGCTCAGGGGTGGGGGCTGGGGGGGGGGGAGGAGAGTAGGTTTCCCCCCCCCCCCCCCCCTTCAACCACTATTGTGGCCGGACAGCATCCCTGTGGGTTCGGGCTTCAGCTGTCAGCTGAAGCCACGCCCACAGCAGTGCTGACAGGCTGTCAACACACAAAGCGCGTTCACAGTGCTTTGTGTGCTGATAGCCCGTCTGATGCATTCACCCAGAATGCATCGGACGAGAGGCCTTTTTAGGGCCTCTGAACTCGGAAGTCCCTCTGGTGGCCGTCTGATTGACTGCAACAAGAGGTGTTCCAAGCTTCTAATGTAAACACTGCATTTTCTCAGAAAATACAGTGCTTACAAGAAAAAGGCTCCGGGTAGCTGTAGCACTCACCTAAACAACCTCATTAAGGTGATGTTGTTCAGGTGACTATAGTGTCCCTTTAATATCCCATCCATTATGACCTGACTGCTTCATAGCTTCCTTCATTGCCAAGACAAAAATTAGATTAGATTTTTTTTCTCCCCGGCTACATCTTCAAATTACAATTGGCCAAGTGCTAGGAAATATTCCACAGTAAGCCAACAAGAGGCACACATGCACTAATCGTGCCCTAAACAGAAGGACACTTTACCTTCTGAAATTAACTCTGATTTACACACAGCTTCAGGCTGCCATTTTATTAACTAGAGAGTCCAATATAAATCAGGAAATATCCACAAAATGTATGATATGACAGATTTAAAAATAGAACCACCACAAACACACCTTTTACTATAGCATGTGTAGGAAACCTGCTTGGGATCGACCGATATAGATTTTTTTTTAGAGCAGATACCGATAATCTGTCAACTTTCAGGTCGATAGCAGATAACTTACCAATATTCTGCACATTTATCATTTTGAAAAAATAAACTATTTCTAAAGGGAAGGGTGCTGCTGGGAAGGTAAGTAAGAGTGTGCTGGGCCCCCCAGGACCGCATGGCTTATAAAGGGCCCGGCGGTCCTAGTATGTATTATTGGAAATATCGGCATCTTTATTGGCCGATACAGATATTGCAGAAAATACAGAATATCTGCCGATAATATTGGCCAGACTGATAATCGGCCGATTCCTAGCAGCATGGCAGATGTTGTGGACTACATATCCCATTATGTTATTACAGCCAATAATGTAGTCCACAACATTAGGAGTGCCGAATGTTGACTTTTCTCGCGCTATAGTCTGGTCCCTTACTGCAATATTTTTCAAGTCCATCAGTAAGCTGCAGTAACGTCCTTTCTGGAGTAAATTTCCTACTCTGGCTGTATCCCTTCTGTGCTTCCCATTTTGGCTAAGATAGGTCTTTACGGTAACTGTTCATATGCTACAACTCCCTGTCTTGACCTTAAGAACCGTTGCATTAAAACAAGACATTCCAAAGCGCTACGGAATAAGCTGGTGCTATATAAATGCCAATAATAATAAATTATAGAAGTAGGTTCGTGATCATGATTCAGCCAGTCCTGATCTGAACATTACTACAGGAGACAACAAATATTCAAAATAGCTAGCCACTTCATAATATAACAAGTTGGGAAAACTACCAATGTATTTTAAAAATGCTACTAAGATGGCATTGGGCACACAGTGATCTATATTCAGAACTAAATAGAAATGCCCTTTCTGGTGAGAGAGAAACAGCCATTATAGCCATTTAACCAGCATACACATGGATTGTAAGGAAGGACCTCCATCACCTTTAGAAAAAAAAATTGTGGCTCTCACTTTTACTGCCCAGGTTCATCACCTATTGTCAGCATTCAGAAATCAAAGTAACAAAATAGCTAGGCTTTCTGCCAAAACAGTATAACTTGTAACAACTTATGTGTGTGAGACTATTGTTCTGGTTTCTAAATTACTATCTTTACTTATTTATTAACTGATGGGCAGGTCCCAGTTGCTTAGTTTCATTTTCATTTCAACACATCACCTATGAGTGAATTCCAATAAATAGCAGGAGATCACAGGTACAAACTGGATACGTCCCAGCAACATTTATTTAGGTATTAAGAGCAACGTTTCAGTTGCCAAGAGCTTTTGTCAAGGAGCCGAAACACTGCACTTCATACCTCAATAAAGTCTGCCTTGGACTAAATCCAATTTGTACCTAGTCTTCTGTTTATGGATTGCCATGGAGTGGATCCATGCTTGGGTGGTGGCACTTGGATCGTGTGTGTGTGTGTGTGTGATTTCTCTACAGGTATGTCAGCGGCAGGTCAATGGAATGAAACGGGGTTTATCCTTTTAATCATAGCAGGAGAGTTTCCTCCATTGGTGTATAGAAATGCAATAACCTGCAATTATCTTAGGAACATATACATATGAGGTGTCTCTAGAATGCAATGTAAACACTGCCTTTCCTCTGGGGGGGAAAAAAAAACAAAACCTGCAGAGGCTGACTATACTCACCGAAACAACTTCAAAAAGCTGTAGTTGCTCTGGTGACTGTAGTGTCCCTTTAAGTGTATTATAATATTTTATGTATTTGATTTTTTTTTTTTCTTCCATATATTTTCTAGTAGAGTGTGCGGTCTACAATTTGTTATATTCAAACAATGTTTGGCTCTGATTTCTTTTGCCTCTAAGTCTCCAGTTACTTTATTGGTTTATGTAGATTGCAACTGAAAACACACACGGAATCATTCATTAATTTATTGCAGATGGTACATGCATTCGTAATTTTGCCTTATTTACCTGCGCACCTTCCTATGAACAGAGCGTACAAGCACATGACTGTTTAAGAGTTTGATGACAAAAATGCAATCTCTGTGACAAAGAGAATGTAGGCTATATTCTGCAATCACATAGATTGTAAGATTACATTTAAATACATGCAGGAAAACAAAAATAAATTATATACACATTTCCATAGCACATTCTGAAGAAAAAAAAGGGGGCAGTTTTATTGCTACTGCACATTCCACTTTCTCTAAGTAGCCATTCACTACTTTTGAGAGGGGCAGGGATCTACAATGAAGCACGAATCGTGCAATGATTCTATTTCAATGGGCACTGAAGTGCTGTATAAGAAACACAAAAATAAATAAATATTACTCTTGTACTTCCTGAAAAGAGAGAAGTATTTTGTGCAGTCCTGGCTGGTGAAGTATGTCACTTACATTGTCCCGTGCACTGAAAAAGATTAATCTTTGTGACATTAAACTGCTGGGGCAGCAGGCTGGGACAGAAACTCATTGAATTAGGCTGGCAGTCGGGATTTATGCCTCATTTATAAATCCCATGTTATTGTTCTGGAGATATTTACAGTGTCACGTGTGACGGGCTTCTCTCAAAGTTTAGACAAACCTGCAAGTTTAACGAGCTCAACATAGCACTGCTTTTTTTGTATTTAATCCAGATGAAATCCGATGTTTTAAAGAACATAAAAAGATTATACACATAACCATGAATGTAAGATTATAAATATTTAATGTTTGCTGCACCTAATGGATTTATCAGAAATGACTTGCACTTGAAAAGTTTGAAAATGGCTAGTGAGAATATATGCTCACTGTGTACAATGGGAAGAAAGAACCTGATGATCACAGAGAAGAGAGACTGTATCTGTAGTCAGTTACAGATTTTAACACTTTTTTTTTTTTTATTACTTCCAACTATAAAAGAAAGGGGCCATAATATAAAAGAATAAAGGAACTCACCTAGATATAAAAAAAGAAAATACAAAAATATATGTATTGTGAAATTAATTAATTACAGCAACCGTCTGCAAGTGCAACAGACCTGGCAGCAGAGGGTTAATTAATAAATCATAGTACCCAAAGCCACAACAACTCGGTATGGCTTTATTGGAAAATGAACGGCTATATACCGTAGGTCTTCTACAGATCTCTATTACTTCTTGATATAGGAGGCAGCGGAATACAGCGAAGGTACAAGTGGTTTTGCTTTCTTTTCTTCCTCTGAAGATGATAAAAAATAAAATCAGATGGAATCTTTTTTTTTTGTGATATGCGCCATCTGATGTATTCATGAACACAAGATCTGTCACTTTAAAAGTTCCCTCAAAGAAAATACTTTGTTCTCCTACAGGCATGTTCCCTCAGAGAAAATTCCTTTATTCTCCTAAAGGCAAGAGTCACAGATGCATCTTTGCTCTCAGTAGAATGTACAATTCCTTGTGCATTCTTTCGGAGTAGTGAAATGGGAGTTAGACGAAAAACCTATTTTCACAATTCAGAATACAGCGAGTCAAGATAGAACTATAGAAGAGTTTGAGATTGCTTCTCTCCCTCTCACCCATCCCCACTTTTTGTCTAAATTTTGTAATCTGGTTTTCAATTCACTACAATTTACTTTTTTTGTGTGTAAAAAATCCTTGTGTGTCCAAGACAAGCAAAGCTCTCCATCAGCATTACACTAACAGACTAGATTAATGTTCACCTCCCTGACCTTCCAGTGCCTTAATCTTCCCTTTGATGAGAATCACTGCTGCTATAAGGCTGTTTACTATTTGGCATGCACAGCAATGGCCCAAAGGAGTTTCCTTTTGTTCCAAGGACAATAGATAAGCATAAAAGTAGAGGAAAATGTTAATGAGGCTTCCTGATCTTTGCCAAGCCTCCTCTATCTTACATTGAAATACGTTGCTTAAAGAGGAACACCCATCTCTTTATTTGTAAGACTGAGCACATAATGATTGCATATCTTCATCCAACTATCAGACAAAACAACTTAAGAAATGTATTTTTGTCATGTTTACTGTTCATGACAATTTTCATTATCCAGGCCCCTGGGGACTTTTTCTTCAAATCCATTATTATTTTTGATGTATATTGCACCAGTAAATGCCATAGCGCTGTACATTATGCTGTAATATATTATATTAACTTGCTATTAGGACATAATCTAGTCCAGTTACGGCTAATAGTCACGAGAACTGTAGGCACCCAGACCACTTTATCTTAATAAAGTGGTCCAGCTGCAGTGGCCCCTGCTGTCCTTTTAATCCTGCAAAGGAGAACATTGAAGATTTGTAGATGTGACACAATGTTTTCATTGCAGGCCCTTAACACATCTCTAATGGCTGCCTTACTGAAAGCCACAAAAGGGGTCTTCTACTTGTAAGACAGTTTGTTCTATTAAGTGACGTTCATATGTCGAATGTCATCAATATTCAATACTCCTCTATGAGAAGCATTTGATTGGACAAGCGTTGGATTACTCAATGCAACGAGGATGAGAGCCTGTAGGACGAAGTCACCAGAAGCAGAACGCCGGCTAGGGGTTTCTGAATCTATATCGGAAGTAGAAAACTATAGGCTTTAGGAATACATGTTTGCATTCCTTAAATAAAGCCGGTTGGGCATCCTGGCAAATTGTGTTTAGGCACACCCAGTGTGTCAATGTTAGTTAGGACTTTTCTAGACCAGTCTGCAGATGAAGAAAATGTAGAAACCCTGTCCACTGTTCTTGATGGTTGCTATAGATAAGTACATTTATTGATCTGCAGTCTCACTATCCCAGACACGTTACATTGTGCGCTTGCATGCAATAAGAAATCTAGCCAATTCTCATCTGAGCTGGTTAAGCTGCTCCTTTTACATTTAAATAAATAGATAAAACCATGACTCATTCTGACTCAAACATGACAGACCTCGAGGTAAGAAAGTGAATTCAAAGCCTCCGAATTTGGATAAGAAATCCACTGACAAAACAACTTTTTTGTTAGCAAAAAAAAAAAAAAAAAATGTGCCCAAACAAAAGGAACATTGTAGGCAAGTATGTGAGGTGGGCTAATTAAGGGAACATAATAATCAACAAAACCACTACAACTTAATGTACTGGTTCAGGTATCCATAGACCAGGGATCTACAGGCTTTTTTTTAATGTAAACGCTGCCTTTTCAGAGAACCTACACGGCCAATAGAGTTGCTTCCTATTTCAGAGCTGCATAGTGTGCAGCACATACGCTGCGCATCTTTACGCTTTGCATGGAGACGCTGAATACGCCTATAGAGATGCATGGATTTAATAGCATGAAGGAGATGATTTGCGCGCATGCACAATAGTCCTTCAATGCCTTCATATGGGAAAGCATTGGGTTGGCTGAAATAATCAAGACTGATTATCTCAACCATGGAGGTGGGGCTGGCCGCAACGATGGAGGAAAGGTAAGTAAGCTACTTTGTAACACTGCAAAGAGGGAAGCTGGGAACATTAATATTTACTCCAACACTACAGTGTTAGGAATACAAACCTGTATTAGTAACACTTCCGTGTACCCTTATACATTAAGACTATGGGGAAAAAAAGTATATGAATTTTAACAAATATATTAATAACTTTCCAGATATAAATTATTAAAACTGCCAGGATTACATGGATGAAAAGAATGACGAAACCTACATTTAACAGCAAACAGTGACATCATTAAAAGGTAATCAAAGCCTATATTAATTCTAATCTGGCTAAAGTAGGTAATCAGACTTGAATAAAAGTAGTCGTTTTTTTTCCCCCTTCGGATTGTTCTATCTACAATGTCTTCATGGTGCATCGTATGTATTTTAGCCCACGTGATCTATTAAACTTCTACTTCTCTCTTGTAAGGCTACAAGAGTGAAAATATAGTGGTTGGACCATTTTAAATGAATCCTTGTTTTGAAGCAGATTATGGGATAGATAATACAGACAAGCATTTACATTTTCTTATTTTGCATTCTTTTTAGTTAAATACATGCACACATTTAGAACACCTCTGAAGTGTATTGCAACCTCTCAACCGTTTTCCACTTGCAACAAAATATCCCAGCCAATTGCCCTCAATGTAATAATCAACTTCAATCAAGCACCCCTAATAGCTTTTTAAAATATTCAAGTGCTTATTGGCAACTGCTTTGCATCAAATACCATAAATATCTGAAATTAAGTCAAATGCACTAACACTGACCAGCTTTCACCATTCAGCCATTTTTGAACAGCATATCCCAGAATTCACCCATAGGAAAGCCCTGCCTTGTCAATCAGTCAAACATTGTGAAACGACAAGAAGAGCCTCTAGAGGTTATGTTTAAAATTGCAATGGCTATGGTGGACAGGGACACTGCACCCAGACCACTTCAATGAGATGAGGTGGTCTGAAAGTCGATTTGTTACGCATATTTGTAATTAAAAGCATAAATAATGAAAACAAAAAACAGTTTTGGGGGAATATTTGGGTTTATTTGCTGCAATGTAAAAGGCTGCTGTGCTATGCCTTGCAGACAGAGGCTCCATTGTAATTGCAGTAAATAGTCAGGCAGTGGCTATTTAACATTTAGCACCTCTAAATGTGGATTACCACCTTTGTGGTAGAGGCACAGGTTGGTGGAATTTGCTCTGTTACAAATGTTAAACAAATGTCCACTCAAAGCACCAAACAAACCAGATAAGAATAGAACATTCAATAGTGGGAACAAGTACCCAACGACACATCATATTTAAACTGTATGAGGAGTACTGAGCTGGTCAAGTGTATCCAGGAATCTCACAAGGTGTGGATGAAAAAAAAAAAAAAAAAAGTGTACCAACCAAGTGCAAAACTAAAGTATTTGCCCTTAAGGGGATAGAAAAGGCTGGACTATTTTTCGTTTTTCTTTTTGAGTTTTCAAATAAAAGCAAAACCTAAAATGTAACCCCCGGCACTGAGAATATCACAGCCAGCATTCAGAGGTTGTTGACAATCTTACTGCTACAGAGATGGGAGCTCCTCCTTTAGATGGGTAGTGATTGGACTGGACACTTACAGCTCCATCAATATGACATAAAGAACAAGTAGTATAATAAGCTTGATTTTACTCTGAATAGCTTTCAGTTACCGCATGCTTTACAATTTTATATTTACTGCAGTTTTAGAAAAGATTTTAAATGGCTTTGGGGCTAAATACTTCAGTAGACTTATTTAAAAGAATGTTAACGAAAATAACTACAACGGTCTTACGTACTAAGTAAGTTAGAGGACAATACGTAATGTTATCAGTAAATCAGAAAAACAAAAACCTGAACGCAAAGCAACTTTTATTGGATTTCAAGTTAAATAATGGCATGACGGTAAACAGCTCGCAAGGCACTAAAGATAGGATTTATTTATTTTGATAAATCTTTACTTACCTGCATCCCCACTGCTCCAGACTTGCTACCCTTGCAGGTCTGTGAGTGATACACTGCCGTAACATACACCCTCTGTATCTGCCCCCCCTGCGATTGACCCTTCTTGGGGACCATACTCTGAGCAAAAGCCGACATGCTGACTTCATTGCGAGCATATCAGTATCGGAGCATTCTATACTCCCCCAGCAAGTGTGAGGAATGCCTGCTGGGGGGAGTAACACACTGAGGAGGGTTCTCTTGCTCCCATCATCTCTCACTACTTGGCATTAGATACGGTTGGTCACCACGCACAACACGGTCTAATGCTTGGATCTAATTGGCGGGCAGGGGCCAACATTTAAAAAAAAAAAGTTATAAATTACATATATGCATTTGCAATCAATTCCGCTAAAAAAAAAAAAAAGAAGGAATTTAATGCGCTCTAAAACAAAACTAACATTTGTGTACCATGACAGATGCACTTTAAAACTGGTCATGTTTCAACATGTCTGCATAATGTCATGCAACAGAGTAAAACCACAAGGCAATATTGTAGTGTACAGAAATATCCAGAAGTTATATTTATTCCTTTCATTACGTCAAAATCTATCCATGAGCAGAAATATACACATGACGGACAGGAAGACCATGAGATTCTAATGTCAGCATAGAACTTGCAATAGTAATACTTTCTCCATACTCTTCAATGCAGGGTCATTCTAGTCTGGAGGTTAGTACCAAGGAACAATCTGTTGGTTACTTTAGGCAGAGAACTACTTCGGGAGGCATTATACACTGACGCTATTAAATAGCATCGCTGTAAAACCAAACAATACATATTTCTATTTATCTGCTCTATAGATGCACCTCTTCAAGCTGTATAATGTTAGTAGATAAACCTGAATATCTGAGATAGTTCACTACCTTACTGCACAGATTCCTAGGAGTTACAAAACACAAAGGCAAGACGATAGTGGCGGAAAGAGATCAATTAGCATGACGTGCCTTCACATCCCATAAAATGAAAGGTAAATATCACAAAAGAATGGGCAAAGAGCAGAAAACTTTCTTCTGCGAGTGGTGAGTGTGTTTGGTGTTCTTTAAAGAATGAGCCTGACTTGTTTGGTGGCGACAAGATTAATAGAGCCACTTCATGCAGAACTGCTCTGTACAAAGTTCATGCAAACTTTTACAGCCATAAACACAACTATCCACACACTGTAAGAACTTGCTTTACAAGCAACACCAACGTAAAAAAAATATATATATATATTTTTACAATAGATGTTTTGCAGTTTTAGTTTAGATCACTGGCCCTCAATTGGTTGAGAAAAACAAAACAAAAATTTATAAGCAAAAAAACAAAAAAAATGTACCTTTAATTCTAGCGGTGAGACACTGCAGTCTGGTTTTCCCATGATGATCTCAATAATTTTACACAAAGAGTAAGGTTTCCTTTTTTTTTTTTTTTTTAAATTAAAGAAAAGGGATAGTATCTTGGGGCAGTTTGGGTGCTTAAAGGGTGTCCCTTTAAATAACTCTTTCCAGTTTTCAATCCAATCAGGACAGAACTGTACCTTCATAAAATTGCAACTGCTGGCAGGAAACCTCTTACACAGAGCCATTACATTTATCAGGGCAGTGGAATAATTATAATCAGGTTTGATTTCTTAAAGGGTTACTGCAGCCACTATGACCACTTCAGTAATTTGAAGTGGTCATGGTGGTATGAGTCAATATGTGCAGTGCTTCGGCTTGAAACCTTGCATATTGAGATATTTGCAATGGTTTGCTGCGGGCTAGTTGCACCCCAGCACACACGGTACCTCTTCCACAACAGCCGAATTGCTACATGAAGCCTGACTGAAGAGACACCAAGAAGTGAATGCAGATTTTAAAAGTAAATAAATCAAGAATTGGCTATAAACATTTTGCCACTAAACGATGCAAGAAACTTCTCGAGTGCACAAATCACAATTCAAGATTTTTTTAAGAATACAAAATGAAACAGAAAACAAAATGTGTTATGCAGCCTCTAGCCCAGATTAAAAACCAATTAGGAAAATTAACAATAGTCCATTCTATTATCACTGTGACCAAAGAGGTCTAACACACAAAACTACTCCGGAAGCAGACAATAGGAGCACATATGCTAGAGCTGTTAGAGGAATTGCATTCGCAAAACAGACTTCTTTCCATAAAAGAACATATTAAAAGGCAACATTTGTTTTATTCATAAATATGTTGGAGAATTAATGATCAGTCTAGATGTGCATACGCTGTGGAAGTACTTTGCATAAATAAAGTCTGGTTAAAGTAGAGCAATATTTGAAGAAAGGGTTACATTATAGATTGTTTAGCAGTTGACCTGGAGATTGCCATTGTATCATATGATCTATATATGGGGAGGGTGACCTCCAGCTCATAAACAATGCCGCTTTCTTAGACGATATGCCTACATTTGTTGGGTCCTGTCTCCATAGAGCTTTATTGGTCAAAAGTGTACTTGTCTATTGTCCATTCCCCTAGAGGACCAAGACCGTGGCATTGTATTGTTTACCACCACTGCAATTTGAGAACACTTTGATGTGTTTATCTAGCAGCCTGGGATAAGATTAGTTTTGCACACAAATGCTGCAAGAACACATGCGGTCAATACAGCATTTCATCAAACATCCTCTCTTATATAGGAAAAACTGAGAGGGTCACTAAGCAGCACAGTTCCCTGGCACTGCCGTTAGTTTAATGTCAAACTGTTTAGGAACAGTTTGATATAAACCAGAGCTATTCTCAGCACTGGTGGACCACACGTATCTCTGCAGCCTCGATAATGTAGACTTAACACTTCTGCAACATGTGTCAATATCGTCCAACCTGGATGCTAGGCAAAGGCTGAGCTTGCTGGGGGCAGGTTAGGTCAATGCTCCCAGCCTATGTCATACAGGTTACAAGCTGCAGTGGGTTACATTGTTTAGAGTTTCTATCAGCACCAAAACCTGCCCAGCCTATTGTTATGGATATGGTGCAAGGGGGTCTTTGAACACAGGCCCTGCGCTTTTTGTCAAATCATGTAAACTGTTAAATAAACGATTAACCCAGCACCCAAAGTCTACTCTTCGGTTTCGGTCAAGTAATGTGGGGGATCAGCCTGCATAGCCTTTATTACAGCAACAATGAGAAAGAATACAGAATGTTCTGACACCAATGTGTTCATAATAAATCCAGAATTATGTGGAAATGGTGGATGACCATTCTGCGTGGGTAGTGTCCCCAACCAGACTCCATTTAAATCTGAAGGTGGGTGTTACATCAAGACCTCCGATCAAAGGGCTGAAGGTAACTACTAATATAACAAATAAATAAGCCGTTTACAAAATAAAAAAATAATAATATAGGTTTGAAGTTCATTGTGCCCAGTCCACTCATGAAGGACACTTTCCTAGACATTACATCCTTGGGGAACATTTCACATATATTCCCTTTGATGTACTAAACTGTTAAAATGTCAACTGCAGCTCCACAGCCAAATTAGAAGTTAAATCCTTCACTTTAATTGCACTGCCAGTTAGTTCCAGCTTCTCACCAGAAGGGGAAAGGGTTAAGCTGCTTTGCAGGTCAGCATGTGACCCAGCAGGGAGAGGTTCAAAAAGCAGTCTTTATTTTGCCTCTTAACAACCTAGTTTATACCCAGGCCTTTTCTCAATCAGGCCTGATTCTTCACAGCTAGCAGTCCTTTCAATCATTTACTTTGCATGTCTGCTAGAGAACAAATGCCCTGCTTCACGCAGATGAGTTTGCCAGATTTCTGTGTACTTTACAGTCTAACTCCTTTATTGTTCTCAGTGAAACTCAATCTCTTTATATGGAAACCAGGGCACTATTAAAACGATAGAGAGGAAAATATCAATACATGCACTTCCAATCCCTTATTACTAAACGGGAAAGCATTTAGAAGTTAAGAAAAAATATACAGAAACAGTCGTGAAAGGAACAAGTTTCACAAGATCACAGGTAGCGTGGGATAGTAGATACTAGCACGGTTTAGGTTTTGTATTTGAGGTGTTCATGCAATTGCGATATGCTACACCCAGAAAAATTTCAACATCCCTACAAGAAAAAAATAAAATAAAGAGTGAAAACTATAAAAATAAAATTAAAAAAAACCTTTAAAAATGCTCAATACAGCTTGCTGGTAAAACAGACGCATAAATTATTCTGACACATTAAAGAGGGGATTTAGATAGGCTGCAACGTTCCGTCTATCTTTACAGGAAAAGAGGAGAGGAATAAAATCCAAAACAAACTATGTCCGTGTAAATGTTAAAGGAACACTATAGGGTCAGGAAAACAAACATATATTCCTGACCCTATAGTGCTAAACCCACCATACAGGGAGTGCATAATTATTAGGCAAATGAGTATTTTTGACCACATCATCCTCTTTATGCATGTTGTCTTACTCCAAGCTGTATAGGCTCGAAAGCCTACTACCAATTAAGCATATTAGGTGATGTGCATCTCTGTAATGAGAAGGGGTGTGGTCTAATGACATCAACACCCTATATCAGGTGTGCATAATTATTAGGCAACTTCCTTTCCTTTGGCAAAATGGGTCAAAAGAAGGACTTGACAGGCTCAGAAAAGTCAAAAATAGTGAGATATCTTGCAGAGGGATACAGCACTCTTAAAATTGCAAAGCTTCTGAAGCGTGATCATCGAACAATCAAGCGTTTCATTCAAAATAGTCAAGAGGGTCGCAAGAAGCGTGTGGAAAAACCAAGGCGAAAAATAACTGCACATGAACTGAGAAAAGTCAAGCGTGCAGCTGCCAAGATGCCACTTGCCACCAGTTTGGCCATATTTCAGAGCTGCAACATCACTGGAGTGCCCAAAAGCACAAGGTGTGCAATACTCAGAGACATGGCCAAGGTAAGAAAGGCTGAAAGACGACCACCACTGAACAAGACACACAAGCTGAAACGTCAAGACTGGGCCAAGAAATATCTCAAGACTGATTTTTCTAAGGTTTTGTGGACTGATGAAATGAGAGTGAGTCTTGATGGGCCAGATGGATGGATTGGTAAAGGGCAGAGAGCTCCAGTCCGACTCAGACGCCAGCAAGGTGGAGGTGGAGTACTGGTTTGGGCTGGTATCATCAAAGATGAGCTTGTGGGGCCTTTTCGGGTTGAGGATGGAGTCAAGCTCAACTCCCAGCCCTACTGCCAGTTTCTGGAAGACACCTTCTTCAAGCAGTGGTACAGGAAGAAGTCTGCATCCTTCAAGAAAAACATGATTTTCATGCAGGACAATGCTCCATCACACGCGTCCAAGTACTCCACAGCGTGGCTGTCAAGAAAGGGTATAAAAGAAGAAAATCTAATGACATGGCCTCCTTGTTCACCTGATCTGAACCCCATTGAGAACCTGTGGTCCATCATCAAATGTGAGATTTACAAGGAGGGAATACAGTACACCTCTCTGAACAGTGTCTGGGAGGCTGTGGTTGCTGCTGCACGCAATGTTGATGGTGAACAGATCAAAACACTGACAGAATCCATGGATGGCAGGCTTTTGAGTGTCCTTGCAAAGAAAGGTGGCTATATTGGTCACTGATTTGTTTTTGTTATGTTTTTGAATGTCAGAAATGTATATTTGTGAATGTTGAGATGTTATATTGGTTTCACTGGTAAAAATAAATAATTGAAATGGGTATATATTTGTTTTTTGTTAAGTTGCCTAATAATTATGCACAGTAATAGTCACCTGCACACACAGATATCCCCCTAAAATAGCTATAACTAAAAACTACTTCCAAAAATATTCAGCTTTGATATTAATGAGTTTTTTGGGTTCATTGAGTACATGGTTGTTGTTCAATAATAAAATTAATCCTCAAAAATACAACTTGCCTAATAATTCTGCACTCCCTGTATAGGTGGCTTGCCCCGCCTTAGCCGCCCCCCTCCCCCCCCCCCCTGCCTTAGCCGCCCCCCCCCCCCCCTATTTATAAATAAAAGGAGAAAATAAAAGTTTAAAACTCCCTTTCTTTCCAGCGCCGCGCAGGTCTGCCGACGCTGGCTCCGCCCCCTTTGTGACATCAAAATGGCCGATTTTTTGCCAGGCCAATGCTTTCCCATAGCTAAAACCGGCACGGGGCTAGGCCAAATGCTGTGTTGGCCAATCAGAACCTCCTCATTGAGATGCATCTCTAGGAGGAAAATTCTGCGTCTACATACAGAGGGTGGGGATGCTAAACGTCAGGGCTGCTACCTCTAGTAGCCATGTAAGGAGTAGGTAGCCACTTGGAGGTGTCCCTAGAGGCAATGAAAAGACAGTGTTTGCATGGAAAAAAAAACCTGACAGTAACTATTGTACTCACCAGAACAACTACATTAGGCTGTAGTTCTGGTGACTCTAGTGTCCCTTTAAAGAGATTATTATTATGATGATGATGATGTTATTATTTATATAGCCCCAATAAATTCCACAGCGCTTTACAGTGGGTGGACGAAAAGACATGTAGTTGTAACCAGACAAGTTGGAAACACAGGAACAGAGGGGTTGATGGCCCGGCTCAATGAGCTTACATGCTATAGGGAGTGGGGTAAAGTGACACAAAAGGTAAGGATAGTATTATACTAATGACACTAGCTCGCGACTGATTCCTCTTTTGCAACGAACAGTTTAATTGATACGCTTTTATGAAGAGGTGGGTTTTTAATGATTTTTTTGAAGGAGTGGAGACTGGGTGACCATCTAACGGAGGAGGGAAGTGAGTTCCACAGGATCACAACAGGGTGTATTCTATTCTATGTTGTAGAAATGAAATTACAAAATGTAACAATGCATTTTAAATACATGTAAAATATGGATACATTAAATAAATTTTTTAAAACCATCAGTGTAACATCCATTCATTTTCATGGAAACACTAGGTATGGCCAGTAAAAAATATATGATGGAAAAAGGTGCAGAAAGAAACCATGCTATGTAAATTCCACCCATATAACTCCACAAAAATCACATGCATCAACCAGTTATATAAAGATGCATGCATCAGTGGGATGGGAAAGAAAAACCAAAAAAGAAAACCAAAGTGGAGAGATATAAAAAAAAAAAAAAATCTGCACAGAAAAGTGGCATTGCGAACGCTAAATTTCCGCCACATTTATCATGTAATGCAAATCGTATTTTGTGTATAATTCTCTTCCAACATCTGGAAAGTTTTCACTAAAGAGGGGAATATAAAAGAAACAAACATAAAGTCGCTCACTATGGAAAAATGTCAACCTGTGTATTCGTTAACAGAGTTGGGGGTGATTGCACAAGCTAAATGGGAGCCAGAAACGGAAGGTTAGTTTTGTCTAAGTTTAGAAGCCTTATGCGCAAAGTGCTTTTACAGCACGCTTCGGATCAATGAGGGAAGTTTGCCTCTATTTTTTTTTTCCTATTTAACTGCATTACCGTAGAATGTTTTAATACCGATTGGTCAGCTCCAACCGCTAGTTTTTCCTTTAAAATGTATTCTCTAAGACTGCAGTAGCACTAAGCAACACGCAAATGGCATAGATGCATCCAATGTCATAGCCCTCAATTCCATTATGCCATGCCCCGAGTACCAGAGGTTGGTTAATTAGAGTCCAGTACTGTTCTGATAATAGCACTTATCAGAACAGTAGTTTGTTCTTAAAATTTTTTGACAGGGAACATAGCCTGTCCAGTCTTTGGCGGTCCTGCTTTCTTCATGATCTATTGACTATTAGTGACTACAGTCAACAATATTGCTCTGCAATATATAACAAAAGTGTATTAATTATGCAAAACGTTCATTAGAGGACTCCTCGGGACTGGGAAATGTGATACCAGTGTGGTCAATTGTCTGGGGCCAGATGAATAAGTTGTGCGTGCTCAGTTTACTGGAGACCCACTAAAATAGCTTTGGGACATACTTTTCTGTTTCTACTCAAGAGGTTTGCGATCTTCTATATTAGAACACACATCTCTGTGATTACGCATACGCTTAATATCATGTGAACTGACTATATCCGCAAGAGTGAAAGCTTACCATGAAAAATTCAACCTCATCGGAGAATTAAATTAAGAAGAACTTCCACTTCCCACAAAAAAATAAATAAAACCACAACAAACCATAGTTTGCAGGTGTGGAAGTCCCAATAAGTTGAGGTTAAAGAGCAACAGAAACTCACTTCAGAAAATATCTTTGTCCAGACGGTGTTTTTGCCATCTCCCATCCTGGAGGCAAAGGAACATCATCGGGGATTTCAAAGGAAGATTGCCGAAGATGCTGGCCTTGAGTAGCAGGTCCTGGGCCGGAGACCACTCCTTGAGGGGAAAGTGCACCTGGAGAGACTGCCCCCAGCTGCAGCGATGCAGGGGAGGAATGCGCTCGAACATGCTGCGGTGTCAGGGTTCCGGCAGATCCCCCATCTGTGCTGGCCTGTGGAGAGGAAACACAGTATAATTGTGGTGGGCACATTTTGAAGTGGCCATCTCGTATACTGCAGATGTTTGTGGACTATAATTTAAAGGAGTGGATATGTTGCTTTGAAACATTATGCTTACATAGTGATGCAGTTTGCAGTCAAGTGGTGGTACTGACCAACTATAAATTCAAATTGTCAGACGGCACAGAGCAAAATTTTCAGCAAATGCCCTAAGATTCAATGTGTATCCTATGCCCAGTCTCTACTCTGTACCACCTGTATAATTACACACATCAAGCTTCAAAGAGGATCTATCACCTTATCTAGTACTTATGCGATTCAATGAAACATTGAAAACCATATTTAACCTAATCTTACTCTTCCAATAAGGCAGAGGAAACAAAAAAAGGTTTCATTTCTGCTCTTTTTTATAGGTTTTCTCTATGGTGACTGCCACATGCAAAGGACAGAACTCTAACCAATGATTAACACTAAGTCACGATGGAAGTAACCAGTTGCAGGATTAAGAGATGGGGATTTCTACACTTAATTTTATTTTTCCAACCTCACAAATGTTTGGCAAATAGAAGAAAAGAAAACATTATTTAAAACAATTGGAAGTGATTGTTCCCCCTTTAAAGAACACACTTGCTCTCTTTTCTACCAATATTATGCCATTATGAATTTTGCTTCCCCAAGCAGTACCAAGCCTCAATAAGCAAACCAGTAACCAAGCTCATGCTGATGATTTGCATTGGAGTGGTTTGGGTGCCAACTCCCACTACCCTTAACCCTGCAACTGTAAATATTGCCGTTTTCATAAACTGCAATAATTACCTTGCAGGGTTAACTCCTCCTCTAGTGGCTGTCTAATAGAGAGCCACTAGAGGGCACTTCCAGGTTTATAGCACAGATTTTCTGTGGTATAGCGCTGCTGGACGTCCTCACGCTATGTGAGGACCAACAGCGTTGTTGAAACCCCATAGGAAAGCATTTTCAATGCTTCCCTATAGGGAGATCTAATGCGCGTGCGCGGCAATGCCGCACATTAGATTTCCTCCGTGCATGCGCAATTGGTCTCCCCCGCCGGATGAAGTCGGCGGACCCTGAACCAGCGCCGAGGGACATCGGCGCTGGATAAAGGTAAGTCACTGAAAGAGTTTTAACCCCCTCAGCAACATGGGATGGGGTGGGAGGGAGAGGGGGACCTGCAGTGCCAGGAAAACGGTTTGTTTTCCTGGCACTGGAGAGTCCCTTTAACAATGAAACAGCTGTCCATGAGTGGTTCACTGGCTTTGCATCTTTCCCTCAGTTGTGTTTCAAAGCTGTTGTATACAACAAACACAGACTCAAAAGGAATCCATGTTTAAAATGGAATGAGGCAAAAATGTGATTCTTTGTTAAACTAATTTGCATATGCCCACCCAGAATCCTTTGCGGTAATATATATCTATATCGTTCTCGTCAACTTATTCCACGGTGCTTTACAATATTCTAAAATTTAACAAGAAATTAGACCATTACGAAATGTTACAGGAACAATAGATTGATGAGCAACTTGTCCAGTTACAATTACGTGCCGTTAGTCCATCCATAGTACAGCACTACAGAGTTTGCGGTCGCTATATAAATAATAAAATAATAACAATGAGGGCCTTGCTCAAACAAGCTTACAGTCGAGGATTGAGCCACATGTTTTGATACGGTCTAAAAACCTCTATGAAGGAACAGATTGGTTTAAAATTTATTTTAGGATCCTTGTTGGTGGAAACACAAAGCCTAGTGTTATATTGGATATGTCAAAATTATAAAACTACTGTCAAAGTACCAATACGCGGCCCACTTCACAACAGCTCCACGATGAGGTTTTTAATACAAGAGATGATTTTGCTATTTGGGAACAGAAACCATATCTACACACATCAATTTCTAAAGTCTACTGCAGAGAGCATGATATTTAGGAGCTCTTACAAGGCTACTACTAGGTCGTTAGAATGCATGTATGCAGGACCTCTGGTTTCCAGTGCTTCCTAATCTTGGACATATGGCATTGTCTAACGGAAGAATTGTCCATTTCAGATTTACAATGAGCCAAATACTAATAGCAAAAACATATTGAATGCCTACATAGAAATTAGAATATAGAGAATATTTAACTGTGGGAGGGACACTGTACCAGTTTACGGCTATTTGTTCATTGCAGTCACGCAAATAAACTCTGGTATGTGGACTTATGCCACTAAAGCCGATGGGTTCAATGTTTAGACTATCCCAGTAGTTAAACCTAGAACATTTACATTACAAAACTTTAGGAATACAAATCTCAGCACCGTATTAAATTGTTTGCACTGTGCTGAATTGGCTGCTTGTGCGGTTATGCATTAAAAAAAAAGGTAAAAATGGTGAAACCAGGAGTGTCTCTTAGAGTTAAAATGCAGGCAGTCATTACACATCCCTGTGAACTCAAAGAACTTAGTCAATATTTTCATTCTGTGTACTAGGTGGGATTGTGCACACAGCAGACTGACAAAAACAGCTCTGGATTTTTACTAAGAATAAGGAAATTGAAATGATCACTGCTGGCTTCTTACTTAACTTTAGCGAGTACCCAACCCCCATCCCCTACACACTTATATGTTAGCTCCAAGTTGTGTGTATGTGGCTCCTATACAACAACTTCATCTACCCTTAGAATAAATCCAGAAATCAGAAACATAAAAAAATCAAAGGAAATAAACTAAACAAATAGGGGACACATACTCCTTGCTTGAATGTACAGGGGATTGCAACCTGTGCAATTTCCCCCTAGGTAATCAATTAATGAGCAAAACGTACATATCAGGTACAATTCACACACCTAGTGGGCTAGTTAAAACATTTCTGGTCCATTCACAAAAAAAGAGTTAATGCACAGACCTTTTACTGTCCCTCCCAAAGTGCTGTGAATTAACTGTGTACCCAAAGTACAAACAAACCAGGTGGCTTTTGCAGTTTAAAAAATAGATAAACAACGATGGTGTGAGTGAGGCTTCATAATCCAGAGAATTCACTAGTGACTAGATTAGATCTTCCATAGAGGGAGGCTATGAAATTAGTGTCAAGTGAACAACATCAAGATGGCCAATTTTTGAGTATTTGCACAGTGAGTGTAATTTCTAAACACCTTTAGGTTGTTACTCATTCTTGTAAATTATTCTAAAAGGAATTCAAGTCAATTTGACAATGCAGCAGCCCTTCCTTATTATTGCGATATGTAGGCAACACCTTTAAAGGGTTTCTAAAAAAACCATGACCACTTCGGTGATTTAATGTGGTCATGGCGCCTGGAGTCTGTACGTGCAGCATTTTTTTTTTTGTAACACTGTACACACATAGATTAACACCTAAGCTTTCAAACATGCAATGTATTTTACCAGGAAACACACTAAGTTTCTCTAAAAGTCTACACATCCATCTGGGATACATGCTTTTATAACTTAAAAGCAGCTATAGTGAATCTCGCATTGCAGATGTTCAGGACCGGTATTTCCCAAGGCACTCGACACGCTGGTTGGTTCAGCATCATGAGAAGTGCAGTCCGCAAAGAGCAACACAGTAAAGAAACACGTGACATGAACGTACATATGAAAACATATTGATTCACCCAAGTTGGCTAAAGAAGTCGACATTGGTAAGTAATACAAGTTAATGTTTTACTTTGCCTTGACAGTAGAGAATATAGGTATATATATTTCAAAAGTAAATATATGTTTATATCAGGGCTCCAAACTTCTAAGCACAACTGCCCACTGGCAAATGAAGATTCAGCCCTACCAAGAAGAAATTCACACCTTAATAGTCTGCCACAATAGACTGTCTAGGCCAGGGATAGGCAACCTTCAGCACTCCTGATGTTGTAGACTGGTAAAGCATCATGGGAGGTGTAGTCCAAAACATCTGGAGTGCCGATGGTTGCCTATGCCTGCTCTAGGCTTACAGCGACGAGTACATTTTAGGATTGGCTCGTAGCATAGGACTTGACATTTTGAGCCCTACATGATAGGCCTGCTCAAACAACAGAACCTGTGCTACAAAGAGGATATGTTAAATAGCAGACAACCAATCTAGGCTGCCCACATCATGCTCTCTCTATGACTCCTGGAAACCGCTCCCACTAAAAGCTGTGTGACCACATTTTCGTGCGCATGTGTAAAAACACAAAAGGGTGTTCTATAAAAATCATCCGAGTCTTCCACAAATCTCTCGCACAGACTGCGCGTTATATGACAAGCTGCCGATCACGAGAGCTGTTAAAGAGTAGCAGTGATCTCTTCGTGTGAATGTAGTGCCAGGCAGCAGAGTGATATTTGGTCATGTAAGCATGGCTTACGACCAAGGATCACTTAAAATAGAAATGCTCTGGGAGGGAACACAGGGAAGTCAACGCCAACAAGACAGTTTTCTTTTAACTAAATATAAAACGAAACCTCAATACTTAACAGATTAGCTTTACATTTCTTAAAATGGATGCAGACACTAAAAAAAAAAAATACATAAAAAGGTTCCTTCGTGCACCCACTCTCCTGCAAGTGTAGAGAGAGAACATAGGCAACATGGGGTTAAGCCCAAGTACAATGAATCAGTACAGCTATATCCACTATAAACTTCTCTACAGATTGCATTTGGGGGAAGGGGACCCCCAAATAAACAGAATGAAAGGTCCCATTTCAACTTAACCCCTTAAGGACCAAACTTCTGGCATAAAAGGGAATCATGACATGTCACACATGTCATGTGTCCTTAAGGGGTTAATAATGCAACGGCTGTAGGAAGATGAATGGCCCCTCTATAAATCCGTACACACATGCTCCTCATAACATAGCTGTTATGGAAATGTAAGCAAGACCTGTTTAAATTTGCGGGAACACCATGGTTATTTTTAGACCTGAAAGTACATTTGTGTACCGCCAAGGTAACTATACATAATCTTTGTACTTAGGAACTTATTAAATCTTAAGTTGTCAATAGCACACATGCTTATTATATACAGCACTGAAGTGACACCTATGTTTCAACATCCTGTTATGAATGACAGGCCTATCGGTTTGGTGCACCGAGTTACAGTAATGACAATTCAGTCAGTGTTGAGTGCATCATAACTTTTCACAGCATCTATGGCACAGTGTGGTAGACCCATTAAGGCCACAGCGTCAGAATTAAAAGGCTAGAATTAAGGAAAAGTTCAATCATATGTCCCTTAAGGGGTTAAATTGAATGAATGAATTTTCACAACTTTGAAGGTGGTTACATTTCTGACAGTACTGTCCACAGTGAATATGTACAGCACACTTTAAAAGAGAAGGTAAAAAATTATTAAATAAGGGTCCTGCTCATGACTTTATAATCTAGTTCTTAACCTCTGGCCCAGATCCGAAATTAGATCTTTGCTATTTCGTTGAGTTCCCAAGGCATATCATATTCATAAAGTTCAATCAACTGCCTGCAATAGGCTTACTGTAGCAGTAGTGTGTTCCCCAGTGCAAAAAGCACCACTAATATTAAAAAAAAATCTAACACGTCTTACAGAATGCATTTCGTTATATTTTAGAATACATTTGTAGAATAGGCTCGAAGCTATACTATATTACGGTCATTTTGGTACTTGCCATAAAAACATAGATGTAGGCCACATATAAATCAAAGGTTGATGGAGGGATCAGAAAAGATTTATTTATTTATACAGGTTATGACAAATATTTGGATGTGCATTAATTTGTGGATTTTATTAGAGTTTTACAACCATAAGGTCTGGTGGCGGAAAGGGGTAATAAGGAAAGAAGGCAAAAAAAACAACAATTTGGGAGATGGACATTATAGATTTTAATTTGGTCTTTTTTGGGGCTGAAAAAATAAGGTTTTCGAAAAAAGACATCAAATGGCAAGTTTTTTTTTAAATTTATTTACAGGTATTTAGTTTTATTGTTCCTACCTCACTATTTTTATGGTAAGGGTTGGTAGGTAGGACTTTAGTTTATTTTTTTGGGGGTGGGGTGACAAGTGGGTTGAGGGGGGATATTTTTTCATTTAGCTCCCACCCGTCGCCCATGGGTAGGGGAAACAATAGGTCGCTTCCCCCCCCCCCATGGTCTTTTAGGGCCCCCACCCGCTGCTCATGGGTGGGGGCCAGGGGGAAAAAATATGTCCCCCCTTATTGTCATTTAGGACCCCCACCGGCCACTCATGGGTGGGTGCCAGCAGGGACAATAGGTGCACCCCCTTATTGTCATTTACAGCCCCCAGATCTTTGGGTCCCCTCCATTTTCACAGGCTGCTCACTGTTTAGTAGACATGCCCCTACACGCAACTTAGCGAGTAGGGGCAGATTAATTACTTATACTAAGTAATCATTACTTAGTATTAGTAAAGTTGGCTGAAAGACCAATCTTGGTCTTTCAGTCTTTTGGTAGATAGCTCCCCAATTCTCATGGTATCAGGGAGCTATCTACTAAGCGGCTGCAAGATTCAGCCGCAGCACGGATTGAAATTTCATTCATTTGACATTCTGTCTAAATGACTGGACGTTCAGGAACAGTGAAAACAGGCATCGCAAGATCACATAGGAAAGGGTGAGCGTAGAGGGGAAAATTCTTTGACCCACAGGAAGTGGGTTAGAGCTGGTCAGGGCCGCTTTTACACATGAACCCAGCTTTGCACACTTACCTCCAATTCAAAGGTAATTATGGCCTTAACTACTAACCAGTTGTAGTATTGCAAGGAGACAAGTCTAGTTTTAAATGGGCTCATTTATGAGTTAGAGTTAAAAAGGAATTTTAAAGATTCCACAAATCTAGCCCAGGACAAAAGATGAGGTTCAGTATGAAATGACCAAGGATTTCAATGTTCCAAATGCTCAGCTTTCATAGTGAAGTACACAACTTTCTGAATGATGGCTTGTAACAACATAAAAGGAATTCAAAAAATATGCTGTTCAAAAATGAGCTTACTTTGATTTCAAGGCATTAAGTCGCTTTTCAGAAATGAGATGTTAAAAGGGGAACAAGCAGGTTTCCCCTTTCCACATGAGAGAAAGGTACCACGAGATTGAGAAAACATTCTACACTTTTCTCGTTAAAGGAAAAACATGCAGTGTCTAGTAATTTATGGCGGCAATATAAAACAACCTAAATTGCAGATTTTATGAGGGCAGATATATTTGTGAATCGGATACATTCCCGTCAAAACCGCGATCTTGCAAAAAAAAAAAAAATAACATAGCACTTAAGGCGTAGAAAAAAAATACAAATAAAAGTTTTAGCCAACTTTATTTTATTTTTTATTCTTTTTTCCCCTCCCCTTTCTTAGATATGTCACGCACAGGGGACCAAAGATGATCCATTTCTTAATATACCACTTTTATTTTCCACAAAAGAGGTAGTTTAATAAGGAGTGCTGACAAATCACAGTGTTACTCAAACTCAGAGCCTGGGTGGCCATGCTAGGGAAGTGTAGCTGTGTGATGTACAAACTGGGGGAAGGGTATCGTCCCCTCCTCCCAAAGCTCGCCTTTCAAAAGCACACAGTCCAGGCTGAAAAGTTCCACTTGTCCCATAGTTTTCTTCACAAATAAAATTGCTATGTCTTCCAACACCCATCACCAGAAAACAAAAAAAAGTGTTAAATATATCAATACATATACACACACACATATATATGAATAAATAATAACCGATTCAGACATAATCGCTATTCCTGGAAACATTCCAATACTTCCATGTTCTTTTAAATGTTCAGTCCCTCCTCCTAAATCCATTCCCTCCTGTGTTCCTCCCTGGGGCCATCAACAGGGAAACCAGCACCAAGCACTGACCCTGTACAAAATAATTGCAATACTATTTTCTTGGGTCACCCTTGCAAGAAAAAACTATGAAAACAAAAACGCATGTGGGACAGTGACAAAGGGTTCCTTTTTATAGATTCTAAATTGGAATATCAGACGCTTAAAGACACTTAACCACAGACATGCCCTAAACCTGAAATAGCAAGTTTAAAGTACTGCCTATGTGTGTGAACTACATTTCCCATGATGCTCAGTCAGTCTTTTGTTCCAAGTTTTCCAAATGGGATCCGTTTACATTTCAAATAGTTTTAGCCTAACTTTAAGGGATATTCCGACAACATTAGGGGTAGCTTCATTTTAACAACAAAAATTGAAGTCAGCATCTCCTCGTATCGTAATACAAGGACCTTATTTATCAGTGTACCTGCATCCTGACACCATAATATAATTTTTTTTTATTATTATTTTTTTAAAATATATAAATAAATAAATAAAAAGAGCACCGACAGAGCCTTGCACTCCTTAGACATCCTACTCTACTGGACCAAAATAAAATTTCAACTACACTTTAGTAGAACGAGTTAATGTTAAAAATAAAAAAATAGTCCGATACATAAATAGAAATGTTGCATAGCCAAATTAGTATTTAGTGGATTTTTAGGTCTATGTTTGTACACAAATATCTATGCATTGACAGGTGGAAACTTGAAACACACTCCGATCAGCTTTCCAGTCCCAAATGCTATGCGCTGCCAACATATATCTCCAGCAGATCCTGCACTCCTGTTTGAGCTACAAGGCTCAGAATACTGAGTGTACCTAGGAGTTTACTGATTCCAAACTCCATTCTCTCCACTGGCGAGAAGAACATTTTGTTAAAAAATAAAAATTATAATACACACGCACATTTATAAATCACTAAATCGTTGTTATACCTGCCTAAACACAAACAATAAAGGAAACTTTATTCCAAGGTTTACACACCAGTGGTGCTCAACGGAGCGTGGCTGGACAATCTAGTACTCAATGGGTTAAGCAACATGCAGTCTAGGCAGATCTAAAAAGATCAGAGGCAACCAGAAACAGCCATATAAAGCGATTAATAAATGACTTCCAGAGCACCATTATTACACAGCACAAGCAATATAAACCAGAGCACTCCTCCCCCCCATGCCATTTCGCTGGGGAGTAGCAGGACTCTACATGCTAAATTCTCCACCCACACCATACTGCCTATAGCAAAAAGTTTGAGTAACTGCATTGGCCCTGAATTAATGCAGCTGAATTGCAAGTTGTGATAATTTTGTTATACACTGGAAAACTAACATTTTTTTACATCGCAATAAGTAGGGTTACAACAGGATTTTCAGCGATTCACTGACACCACTGTCTTGTCCCATCACAGGTTAAAGAACATTTGTTATTAATAATCAACTCGAAGACTTAGAAATACATGTATGTGAGTGAAATATCCAAAAGCAACACAATAAAATCAAAATAAGGTTCCGGGCATATAAACGTGGTCTGAACGTCCTATTTTGTAAAGGAGACAAATAAAATATCCATTAGAGCACTGATTTGTGGAAGCCGGTTATTCTTTATTTATTGTATTACCACGGGGCAACCCCTGTGGACTGAGTTTGGGGCATGAATGCGGTGGCACTGAACGCAAGAAACTGTTTTTTTTCCCTAAAGTTTGAACAATGTAACCAATGTGTTTAGTGAAATGATCATCCTCAACGCGACAAAATAATCAATGAATGAAAAGGAAATCCCAATTAAATCTACCAAACTAGGAAG
This sequence comes from Pelobates fuscus, assembly GCF_036172605.1. Taxonomy (NCBI): domain Eukaryota; kingdom Metazoa; phylum Chordata; class Amphibia; order Anura; family Pelobatidae; genus Pelobates; species Pelobates fuscus. The sequence goes on from NC_086317.1 coordinate 451,074,037, forward strand.
AAATTCAAAATATGGACAGGGGTAAAAATACTATATGAAAAGCAATCTTTTAAAACTTTGCCAATATTTACTCTAAAAATTTCTAAAATAATAAAAGCCTATAGATCATTTTCCACACACATGGAACAGATCACACTAAAGAGCTGGTATACAACCCCCCAGTCCACTAACTTACAGCATTCATAAAAAAGGATGATCTACTGTGAGAGTGGTAAACGTTCAGCTTCACTAAGTCTAGGCCTCTACTAGTTCCCAGTTAAAATAGGCCGTTCTCAACTTGGAAGATTGTCTAAGTTACAGTTGAGGCAATCCCCATCATCTGAACTCTATCACACTCTACGAGGCCACAAACTCCCCCTCCATGAGAGTACTCGAACTGGGTAACAAATCCAACCTGTGAAGGCTCCTTTGTTTTTACAATGGTCACTGCAAGCCTACGTAGTGCAAAACATCCAACTGTGGCAACACCATGCACCAAAATGATGGGGATACCTGTGCAACAATCCACCTTGATGAGGGAGTTGTGCAATCACACAATGATGGGGGGAGAAGTGCAGTCATGCACAAGGATTGGGGGGGGAAGTGTGCAGGCATGCACAAGGGAGTGTGTGGGGGGGATGATGTTGGGCAGCCATGCACAAATATGTGGGGGGAGGCTGCGCAGCCATGCACAAAGATGGGGGGGCAGGCTGCGCAGCCATGCACAAAGATGGGGGGGCAGGCTGCGCAGCCATGCACAAAGATGGGGGGGGCAGGCTGCGCAGCCATGCACAAAGATGGGGGGGCAGGATGCGCAGCCATGCACAAAGATGGGGGGAGGCTGCGCAGTCGTGCATGATTTGGAGGGAAGTTTGTCAGTCATGCACTACTTGGGGGCGAGGGGTTGCAACCGTGCATTACTTGGGGGGAGTGGGATGCAACCGTGCATTACTTGGGGGGAGTGGGATGCAACCATGCATTACTGGGGGAGTGGGATGCAACCATGCATTACTTGGGGGCGAGTGGGATGCAACCATGCATTACTTGGGGGCGAGTGGGGTGCAACCATGCATTACTTGGGGGCGAGTGGGGTGCAACCATGCATTACTTGGGGGCGAGTGGGGTGCAACCATGCATTACTTGGGGGCGAGTGGGATGCAACCATGCGTTACTTGGGGGTGGGGGATGCAACCATGCGTTACTTGGGGAGGGGGATGCAACCATGCGTTACTTGGGGGAGGGGGATGCAACCATGCTTTACTTGGGGAGGGGGATGCAACCATGCGTTACTTGGGGGGGAGGGGGATGCAACCATGCGTTACTTGGGGGGAGGGGGATGCAACCATGCGTTACTTGGGGGAGGGGGATGCAACCATGCGTTACTTGGGGGAGGGGGATGCAACCATGCGTTACTTGGGGGGAGGGGGATGCAACCATGCGTTACTTGGGGGAGGGGGATGCAACCATGCGTTACTTGGGGGAGGGGGATGCAACCATGCGTTACTTGGGGGGAGGGGGTGCAACCATGCGTTACTTGGGGGGAGGGGGTGCAACCATGCGTTACTTGGGGGGAGGGGGTGCAACCATGCGTTACTTGGGGGGAGGGGGTGCAACCATGCGTTACTTGGGGAGGGGTTGCAACCATGCGTTACTTGGGGAGGGGTTGCAACCATGCGTTACTTGGGGAGGGGTTGCAACCATGCGTTACTTGGGGGTGGGGGTTGCAGCCTTGCATTACTTGGGGGAAGGGGCTTGCAGCCTTGCATTACTTGGGGGAAGGGGTTGCAGCCTTGCATTACTTGGGGGAAGGGGTTGCAGCCTTGCATTACTTGGGGGAGGGGCTTGCAGCCTTGCATTACTTGGGGGAGGGGCTTGCAGCCTTGCATTACTTGGGGGAGGGGCTTGCAGCCTTGCATTACTGGGGGGGCTTGCAGCCTTGCATTATTGGGGGGGCTTGCAGCCTTGCATTATTGGGGGGGCTTGCAGCCTTGCATTATTGGGGGGGCTTGCAGCCTTGCATTATTGGGGGGGCTTGCAGCCTTGCATTATTGGGGGGGCTTGCAGCCTTGCATTACTGGGGGGGGCTTGCAGCCTGGCATTACTGGGGGGGGCTTGCAGCCTGGCATTACTGGGGGGGGCTTGCAGCCTGGCATTACTGGGGGGGGCTTGCAGCCTGGCATTACTTGGGGGAGGGGCTTGCAGCCTGGCATTACTTGGGGGGAGGGGCTTGCAGCCTGGCATTACTTGGGGGGAGGGGCTTGCAGCCTGGCATTACTTGGGGGGAGGGGCTTGCAGCCTGGCATTACTTGGGGGGAGGGGCTTGCAGCCTGGCATTACTTGGGGGGAGGGGCTTGCAGCCTGGCATTACTTGGGGGGAGGGGCTTGCAGCCTGGCATTACTTGGGGGGAGGGGCGCAACCATGCAATAACAGCTTCTGTGCAACAATGCATTAGCTGGCTGTGCAGACGTGCATTGTTGGAGAGGGGAGTCTGTGCAGCCATGCATTATTGGAGCTGGGGGGCTGTGCAGCCATGCATTATTGGAGCTGGGGGCTGTGCAGCCATGCATTATTGGAGCTGGGGGCTGTGCAGCCATGCATTATTGGAGCTGGGGGCTGTGCAGCCATGCATTATTGGAGCGGGGGGGCTGTGCAGCCATGCATTATTGGAGCTGGGGGGCTGTGCAGCCATGCATTATTGGAGCTGGGGGGCTGTGCAGCCATGCATTATTGGAGCTGGGGGGCTGTGCAGCCATGCATTATTGGAGCTGGGGGGCTGTGCAGCCATGCATTATTGGAGCTGGGGGGCTGTGCAGCCATGCATTATTGGAGCTGGGGGGCTGTGCAGCCATGCATTATTGGAGCTGGGGGGCTGTGCAGCCATGCATTATTGGAGCTGGGGGGCTGTGCAGCCATGCATTATTGGAGCTGGGGGGCTGTGCAGCCATGCATTATTGGAGCTGGGGGGCTGTGCAGCCATGCATTATTGGAGCTGGGGGGCTGTGCAGCCATGCATTATTGGAGGTGAGGGGCTGTGCAGCCATGCATTATTGGAGGCGAGGGGCTGTGCAGCCATGCATTATTGGAGGTGAGGGGCTGTGCAGCCATGCATTATTGGAGGTGAGGGGCTGTGCAGCCATGCATTATTGGAGGTGAGGGGCTGTGCAGCCATGCATTATTGGAGGTGAGGGGCTGTGCAGCCATGTATTATTGGAGACGAGGGGGCTGTACAGCATTATTGAGGGGGGTTTCTGCAGCAATACATTATGTGGGGTAGGGGGTGCAGCTTGTATAGTTCTCCCATGGGTCCCGTACCTGTCGGGAGTGGGATTTGGGCTCGGGCTGTTTGAAGAAGGAGTCGGGGAGCTTCCTCATCCTCATTGGCAGAGTCTGGGGCACGTTGGCCGTTTTGGGGTTCATGACAGCGTTGAATAGAGCCTCCAGGTCGGTCTCCGAGTCCCCCCGGACATGCACGATCTGGCTGACGGCATTGCGGGACTGGCCGATATCCTGCTGGGACCCGGGGTCCATCGCGGGGCCGGTCAGTGATCCCCAACAGTGACCGGGAGCAGGGGGCGAGCTCGGGGGGGCTGAGTCCGTCTATAGCCACAAACCAGGCGGCCGCTGCCGGTTACAGGGGCCCGAGGCTCCCGCTCATCTCCCGGGCTCTTCTCGGTGTGACAAACGGTGCGGGCTGGCCGGGCTCTCCTCGGTGTGACACACGGTGCGGGCTGGCCGGGCTCGCGCTGCTCTAACTCGCAGGAAACAAACAAGAAAAAACTTTCTTCACAATCCCGCTGGGAACAAGCGGAGAAACTTTTCCCTGGACACGTGACCCCGCCTTCAAGGGAACGCCCACTGTATCCCAGGGAGGGGCTTAGCCAGTCCGAAACCACGCCCCCTCCGCAACCAACAGCCGCAGCTCCTCCCCCTCCTCCTGCAATCTCAGTCACAGAAACTGCTCTAACACTGCCAGTACTGGGAGTCTCTCACTGCCAGTACTGGGAGTCTCTCTCACTGCCTGTACTGGGAGTCTCTCTCACTGCCTGTACTGGGAGTCTCTCTCACTGCCTGTACTGGGAGTCTCTCTCACTGCCTGTACTGGGAGTCTCTCTCACTGCCTGTACTGGGAGTCTCTCTCACTGCCTGTACTGGGAGTCTCTCTCACTGCCTGTAATGGGGCTCTCTCACTCACTGCCTGTAACGGTGGTCTCTCACTCACTGCCTGTAACGGGGCTCTCTCACTCACTGCCTGTAACGGGGCTCTCTCACTCACTGCCTGTAACGGGAGTCTCTCACTCACTGCCTGTAACGGGAGTCTCTCACTCACTGCCTGTAACGGGAGTCTCTCACTCACTGCCTGTAACGGGAGTCACGCAGGGGAGGGCTGGCAGCCTTAGGCCTGGGGGGCAAAACCAGTCAAGTGGCCCATTGCGCCACCAAATCAGTTCACCATCCATGCCCACCTTTTTCTGGTTTTATAACGGATATTGATGTTATGCTAATCAGTAGCTCTTTGCCATACCCGCTCCTTCACGGCTCTGACTTTCAATGTTGTCAGAGCACAGGCTGAGAATCTCTGAGCCTGTGCTCTGACTCACTAACTGAGCGCCGGAATCATGAGGGAGAGGATATGATCTGACTGCACCTACTGCTGGTGCGCACCAGTGGACCACCAGCGAATTGTTTAAATTAAATATGCTGGTGTACTTAACTTGTGAGCTGTGTTGGCCGCCCGGTGCCTCTGTTGTCATGGCACCCTGCGTGACCGCACAGCTTGCCCACCCCAATGGCTGGCCCTGCTGACACACACTGACGTTACTACTTAGACATCCCTCAGTAGGTGCAGTCAGATACTGGGAGTCTCTCTCACTGCCTGTACTGGGAGTCTCTCTCACTGCCTGTACTGGGAGTCTCTCTCACTGCCTGTAATGGGGCTCTCTCACTCACTGCCTGTAACGGTGGTCTCTCACTCACTGCCTGTAACGGGGCTCTCTCACTCACTGCCTGTAACGGGGCTCTCTCACTCACTGCCTGTAACGGGAGTCTCTCACTCACTGCCTGTAACGGGAGTCTCTCACTCACTGCCTGTAACGGGAGTCTCTCACTCACTGCCTGTAACGGGAGTCACGCAGGGGAGGGCTGGCAGCCTTAGGCCTGGGGGGCAAAACCAGTCAAGTGGCCCATTGCGCCACCAAATCAGTTCACCATCCATGCCCACCTTTTTCTGGTTTTATAACGGATATTGATGTTATGCTAATCAGTAGCTCTTTGCCATACCCGCTCCTTCACGGCTCTGACTTTCAATGTTGTCAGAGCACAGGCTGAGAATCTCTGAGCCTGTGCTCTGACTCACTAACTGAGCGCCGGAATCATGAGGGAGAGGATATGATCTGACTGCACCTACTGCTGGTGCGCACCAGTGGACCACCAGCGAATTGTTTAAATTAAATATGCTGGTGTACTTAACTTGTGAGCTGTGTTGGCCGCCCGGTGCCTCTGTTGTCATGGCACCCTGCGTGACCGCACAGCTTGCCCACCCCAATGGCTGGCCCTGCTGACACACACTGACGTTACTACTTAGACATCCCTCAATATTAATACAGACATCAGAGTAAACACCAATAAACTGTGGAAATAGAGCTGATCCCCCCCAAATTTATAAAGGTTTGCTTAGAGGATTTATTGTAAGATTAAATCATGCCTCCTCCTCTCTCTCCCCCATGCGCTGCTCTGTAGGCTGGGAGGAAGTGAAGAGTAATCACAGTCTCCCAGCACAACGCCACCTGTGGCTGCATGGGGAACAGCTGTTTAATGTAATGCTTGCAGGACGGCCAGCTGTCGCAGAACCTCTTTGTTTCCGTCTCTGCAAAGGGCTCCAGGCACTGCTTGTTGTGAGTGTGAGCCACTGTAAATTAGGGGCAGAGGGCACTTGCACTGCGGTCAAGACGGGTCTGGGCAGGAGGAGAGTGCAGTGCAATCAGTGCACTCCCCTCCTGTGGGTCACCAGTAGACTGGTGCACCTGCTCAGGATCAGAGCCGGTGCAAGGATTTTTGCCGCCCTAGACAAAATATAAATTTGCCGCCTCCCCCATGTGACATCACAATGCCCCACCCATATGATCTGTCATATGAACTAACGCCAGTGCTGCACACAGTGTGTGTTTACATTAAAAAGCCTGCAGGGACCAGCTATAGACACCAGAACCACTTCATTAAGCTATAGTGTCCCTTTAATGTGAGGTAAATTATAGATTAGTGTCACTAATAATATACTAGATTGCCTACTTACAATTAGATGAGGGTGATGATGGGCTGCAGTTTGGCTCCACTGGTCTGGTGTAGAACAGGATCTCTGGAGGCTGTTTGCAACTGTGGTCACAAAATTCAATGTTCTGGGAGAATTGGAAGCAGCTCCATTTTTTGGGGGCCTCTTACACAGCTCAAGGTCTGGGCCCCAGGGCCTGACGGTGGGTATGCCCATAAGGCCCACTCATAAGTCCACTTATATGTTCCACCCACCCATGAGTTCGCTCACAGGGGGTGGAGTGTGTAGGGGATGTGTTATGTGTTATTGTAGAGGATCTAATATGTGTGCTTATGGTATGTAGTGTATAGGGATACCAGTTTGTGCAGGTGATGCAGTGTGTTTGTGTGTAGTGGAAGCAGTGTGTATTTGTGTATAAGGGATGTATTATGTGTTTCTGGTTGTGTGTAAGGGATGCATTGTGTGAATCTGTGTTTGTATGCATAAGGGATGCAAGGTGTGTGTCTGTATGTGTGTGCATTGAGTGTAAGAGATGCATTGTGTTTCTGTGTGAATGTAAGAAAAACAGTGTGTGTTTGCATGTGTGTGTAAGGGTTTGCATTGTATGTTTCTGTGTATGTGTGCAAATGATGCATTGTGTGTGTGTGTAAGGGTTGCATTGTGTGTTTCTCTGTGTGTAAGGGAAGCATGTTGTGTTTCTGTGTATGTATAGGGATGCAGTGTGTGTGTGTGTTGTGAAAGAGCTCCCTGTCTTGCCCCCTGTCCTATAGAGCTGTCCCTTCAAGCTCTCCCCTGCCCCTTAGTGGTCTCTCCTCTCCCCCACTCTCCCTAAATCCTCCTAAATCCGCAAGCACAGTGTGGGAAGAAGGTGAGAGTCTGCTGTGAAGGCAGGAACAGACAGCATGCAGCATGGGGTACAGGTAAGAACAGACAGCGTGCAGCATGGGGTACAGGTAAGAACAGGCAGCATGGGGTACAGGTAAGAACAGGCAGCATGGGGTACAGGTAAGAACAGGCAGCATGGGGTACAGGTAAGAACAGACAACATGCAGCATGGGGTACAGGTAAGAACAGACGGCATGCAGCATGGGGTACAGGTAAGAACAGGCAGCATGCAGCATGGGGTACAGGTAAGAACACAGCATGCAGCATGGGGTACAGGTAAGAACAGACAACATGCAGCATGGGGTACAGGTAAGAACAGGCAGCATGGGGTACAGGTAAGAACAGGCAGCATGGTGTACAGGTAAGAACAGGCAGCATGGGGTACATGTAAGAACAGGCAGCATGGGGTACATGTAAGAACAGGCAGCATGGGGTACATGTAAGAACAGGCAGCATGGTGTACAGGTAAGAACAGGCAGCATGGTGTACAGGTAAGAACAGGCAGCATGGTGTACAGGTAAGAACAGGCAGCATGGGGTACAGGTAAGAACAGGCAGCATGGGGTACAGGTAAGAACAGGCAGCATGGGGTACAGGTAAGAACAGGCAGCATGGGGTACAGGTAAGAACAGACAGTATGGGGTACAGGTAAGAACAGACAGTATGGGCTACAGGTAAGAACAGACAGTATGGGCTACAGGTAAGAACAGACAGTATGGGGTACAGGTAAGAACAGACAGTATGGGCTACAGGTAAGAACAGACAGCATGCATCATGGGGTACAGGTAAGAACAGGCAGCATGGGGTACAGGTAAAAACAGACAGCATGGGGTACAGGTAAGAACAGGCAGCATGGGGTACAGGTAAGAACAGGCAGCATGGGGTACAGGTAAGAACAGGCAGCATGGGGTACAGGTAAGAACAGGCAGCATGGGGTACAGGTAAGAACAGACAGCATGCAGCATGGGGTACAGGTAAGAACAGGCAGCATGCAGCATGGGGTACAGGTAAGAACAGGCAGCATGGGGTACAGGTAAGAACAGGCAGCATGGGGTACAGGTAAGAACAGGCAGCATGGGGTACAGGTAAGAACAGGCAGCATGGGGTACAGGTAAGAACAGACAGCATGCAGCATGGGGTACAGGTAAGAACAGACAGCATGCAGCATGGGGTACAGGTAAGAACAGACAGCATGCAGCATGGGGTACAGGTAAGAACAGGCAGCATGCAGCATGGGGTAGAGGTAAGAACAGACAGCATGCAGCATGGGGTACAGGTAAGAACAGGCAGCATGCAGCATGGGGTACAGGTAAGAACAGGCAGCATGGGGTACATGTAAGAACAGGCAGCATGGGGTACATGTAAGAACAGGCAGCATGGGGTACATGTAAGAACAGACAGCATGGGGTAAGGTAATTACAGACAGCATGGGGTAAGGTAATTACAGACAGCATGGGGTACAGGTAATTACAGACAGCATGGGGTAAGGTAATTACAGACAGCATGGGGTAAGGTAATTACAGACAGCATGGGGTACAGGTAATTACAGACAGCATGGGGTACAGGTAATTACAGACAGCATGGGGTACAGGTAATTACAGACAGCATGGGGTACAGGTAATTACAGACAGCATGGGGTACAGGTAATTACAGACAGCATGGGGTACAGGTAATTACAGACAGCATGGGGTACAGGTAATTACAGACAGCATGGGGTACAGGTAAGAACAGACTGCATGCAGCATGGGGTACAGGTAAGAACAGACTGCATGCAGCATGGGGTACAGGTAAGAACAGACTGCATGCAGCATGGGGTACAGGTAAGAACAGACTGCATGCAGCATGGGGTACAGATAAGGACAGACTGCATGCAGCATGGGGTACAGATAAGGACAGACTGCATGCAGCATGGGGTACAGATAAGGACAGACTGCATGCAGCATGGGGTACAGATAAGGACAGACTGCATGCAGCATGGGGTACAGATAAGGACAGACTGCATGCAGCATGGGGTACAGATAAGGACAGACTGCATGCAGCATGGGGTACAGATAAGGACAGACTGCATGCAGCATGGGGTACAGATAAGGACAGACTGCATGCAGCATGGGGTACAGATAAGGACAGACTGCATGCAGCATGGGGTACAGATAAGGACAGACTGCATGCAGCATGGGGTACAGATAAGGACAGACTGCATGCAGCATGGGGTACAGATAAGGACAGACTGCATGCAGCATGGGGTACAGATAAGGACAGACTGCATGCAGCATGGGGTACAGATAAGGACAGACTGCATGCAGCATGGGGTACAGATAAGGACAGACAGCATGCAACATGAGGTACAGGTAAGAACATGGGATACAGGTAAGAACAGGCAGCATGGGGTACATGTAAGAACAGGCAGCATGGGGTACATGTAAGAACAGGCAGCATGGGGTACAGGTAAGAACAGACAGCATGCAGCATGGGGTACAGGTAAGAACAGACAACATGCAGCATGGGGTACAGGTAAGAACAGACAACATGCAGCATGGGGTACAGGTAAGGAGAAACAGGCAGCATGGGGTACAGGTAAGGAGAGACAGCATATAGCATGGGGTACAGGTAAGGAGAGACAGCATGCAGCATGGGGTACAGGTAAGAACAGGCAGCATGGGGTACTGGTAAGAACAGACAGCATGCAGCATGGGGTACAGGTAAGAACAGGCAGCATGGGGTACTGGTAAGAACAGACAGCATGCAGCATGGGGTACAGGTAAGAACAGACAACATGCAGCATGGGGTACAGGTAAGAACAGACAGCATGCAGCATGGGGTACAGGTAAGAACAAAGGGACAGGAGGTGGAATAAGATAGAAAACAGGTAGAAGTGGAGTTTGTAGGGTAAACAACATTTTTAGGAGTATAGGAGAGAGAAAAAAGGTTTGGGTAGAGGGAGACAGGTGTGGAGTTTGTGGAAGAGGGAGAAGCCTAATATGGGGGTAGTTTGTGCAATATTCTTGTATGTTAAGGACTCAAGTCAATGTGTGTCAGAGTGTGTACGTACTGTCAGTGATATCTGGATTAATGAATGAGTGCAATATCAGTGAGTGTGTGTGTGTGTGTAGTGATTGGGCATATGCAGTGGCTCAATTCACACAACTTCTGCTTTTAAAGAAGAACTACATATTGCAAGTACAAAAGGGTTTTGAACAAGAACGTGCATACTAGCACCAGCACCTAAATTACCCTGCTCTCGTAAGTGTCCCAAAGCAGAGTAAATCCATCTAAATCTGCACCTATTGTAAGCCGAGATTTCACATATCCACAAAGAAAACATGCACAAAGAATTGCATGCATTTTTTTTTCTTTGGGGGTACATCTCCTAAATTGTTAGAACCAATAAATGGCCAGTTCCTTTAAATCGAGTGAAAGGTATGTTGGATGCCACTATGTGACAGTCTCACCTGCAACTCACCACCAGCCTCTTCTATAGTGGCACACAATGTTATCCATAAAATTACACCCTGGGGGAAAAAAATATATATATGTATGTATATGTGTGTGTGTGTATATACAGGGCCGCCATCAGGGCATGACAACCATAAATGTTGTCATGGGCCCGGCGGTCCTGGGGGGCCCGGACTGCTCAGGGAGTCCCGGGCCCCACATTTCGTTTGTGCACATATAGATAGCGATTATCGCTATCTATATGTTCACCTCGGGCCCCGGCTACCTGTAGAATGCAGACGGGGACCAGCCAGCCACATCTTAACTCTCCAGCTGCTCCTGCCCGTAACTCTCGCGAGCTCCGCGGCCGGCAGAGCGTTGTCACGGGTTACCATGGCAACGCTCCGCGCGGCAAACAGGCACAGCTCGCGAAACTTACAGGCAGGAGCTGCTGGAGAGTTAAGATGTGGCTGGCTGGTCCCCGTCTGCATTCTACAGCGACTGGCTCCATCCACTATACCACCGGACCACCAGGAATGCGATCTCCCCCCTCCCTGGCCAGGTAAGAAGCAGGGAGGGGGGAATAAAATGTAAATGCCACCAAAAAAAGCTTCCCTCCCACCGCCCACCCCCCCTCATGCAGCCCCCTATTTTACATACAGCCCCCACATTTACACACACTAAAAAAAAAACACACACACACTAAAACCACAACACACACACTGCATACACACACTAAAGGCCTAAGGCTGGCCCTGCTCTTATACATCTCTTACCCGCTATTTACCCAGTTTAGTAAATAATACATTTGTAAGCAGTGAAAAGAGGACCCTGGTGCAAGATTTTTTTATTTGTAAATCTTCCACACTGTTTTGCCAGCTGAGGATCTACCATTTTCCCATCCTTGCAGCGTTGCATTTGTGTTCAGTGTCACTAAAATTGAAATAGGACCTTACTGATGGGGCAAAACCATCCAGTGCAATTTGTGGCTATTCAAACTGCAAAATCATGATGTTGTACACAAGGTGTGTGAATGTCTGAATTTTGTACTACAGGCTCTGAATGAGCTTGAATTAGATTTTAGCAGGATTGCTAGAATTTGAGCTTGTATGCCTAGAATTCCAGAATGAAATAATAGGAAAAATGAAATGGAAAAAATATTTGCAGTGCTAGCAGTCTGTGCCTAGCCCTCTAGCATATGTGGCTAGTTGGGTGGGACTCTATAACAAAACATGGGGGTCTGCTAAAGTTCCTCCTTGCCTCCAATCATGAGTAGTGGGTGGTGGCTCTTGAAACAAAAACTGAGGGGGGGCATCTCACTGCCCCCCCCAGCCCTTACCCATGCACCTGCTACAATCCACCCACAAGCTTTGGGTCGGAGGGTATTGAAACCAAGTGGGGGACATGCTACTGTCCACAAGTCTACACCCTAAAAAAGGCAAATTAAATTAAAATATATATCTTAAGGGGGGGGGGGGGGGGTGGAGCCTAGCAGCAAGCAGCCCAAACATGTCCAGCATGAGCTCCCAAGTCTGGAGTCAAAAATTGGGGTGCCTTACCCAGCAATCCGCAAACGCAAACCGCTGCTTCCACTGATTACAACTGGGAGAGTCTGCTGCATTAGACGGTAACTTTCGCGGGAGCCTAAGATGTCGGACCAACACACTAGAGGCTTGTGGCCTACACGCGGCTTCTTGGGAACTACCAGCTGACTGTGGTAGCCCTACTAGACTATGTCTCGATCACCCTATACAGTCATTCCTTCTTTGCACACAAACCATTCTCCCTCTAATCCCCCTTGGTCAGTTTCTGCTCAGGTCCGACATTTCTGCTACCTACCTCACAAATTCTTCTGGGGTATCCCAGGCTACTATGGTGCCGGATCCTGCTCTAGTCTAAATGTACTCTTTTGGTGGGTAGCCAGTCCACAACTCCCCTACCTACCTGGGCGGCTACTGACATTCCCAGTCTCTCTGTGTGTCACAGTTTAGTAGAGAAAGCCCCAAAAGCAGGATTTGGCTGAGAGTGTCCGCAGCAAGGTACAGAGAAGGGTTCGGCAGAAGCGTTATAGTTAGGCAGGCAATGGGTCAGGTCAGGCAGCACAGGTTCATAAACAGAAGACAAAGGTCAGATACCAGATAATCAGGACAGGTACAATGCAGTGATTGAGCATGGCAGGGAGCAAAGAATACTGAGCAAAGGTATCAGCTATGAACAGGTTTAAATAGGAGAAAATGGACACACCTCCTCAGGTGTCCAACCTGCTTCCTGGGCCAATGTTAAGGTAGCACATGTGTCTCATAGTCCTCTAGAAGTCTGGCCATTTACCAGCACCACTTGGCGGTAGTGCTGGTGGTTGTCTGTGGAGGATACCCCAAGATTCTTCAGTCCCCAGTACTTCTCTCTCGGAAACTCCAGGTATATTATAATCCATGCAAAGTGCTGCTGGCTACCTTGGCTGCCTTGTACTGCGTCAACGGTTGCCAGGTGACCTCGGAGATCCGAGAGTAGGCAAGAGACCGACGACCCCTTACCTTACCAGAACCAGCCCACCTAGCGGATGAGTATATGGATGAATCTCCTGCTCTGTAAACCTAACTTTAATTAAATACAGGAGGATTCTACAGGGTCTAGCAAGCTATTAATAGACCAGGAGATAGATTCTAAATTAAACAATGTGCAATAAAGGAAGTGTAAACATTAGATCTCTCTTTACAGGACATGTTTAGGAAGGTTGTGTAAGTCACATGCAGGGAGGTGTGACTAGGTCTATATAACCAGAGTGACTTGACTCCTAAATGTCAGAGAATTGTGCAGTGAGACTGCAGGGGCATGATCTATACACAAAAAACGGTTTCACTAACCCCTTAAGGACCAAACTTCTGGAATAAAAGGGAATCATGACATGTCACACATGGCATGTGTCCTAAAGGGGTTAAACTAGTTGTTTTGGTGACTAAAGTGTCCCTTTAATGTCCTGTCAGGACAAATATTTAGATATTACAATAATATTTCATCAATCTGAAACAATAATTAATGATAAAAATATGGACATTAAAGGGACACTCCAGGCCCCTAAAGCACTTTAGCTTTCTGAAATGCTTTATATGTGAAGAGCAATTGAGTTGTTAGCTCCACTGCATGTTGCCGCCAGAGCTCGAGGTCCACCGGTGTGTTGCTTTCTCATGTGTGGAGTGGCGTTGCCCCGGTGGGGGGTGAGGGGGGGTGTGATGCTTTGGTGGGGTAGTCCCATTTATGCATGGTGTGGCGCAGCGTTGGTCTGGGCCTGTGGCGTAGTGGCTTTTCCTTTTTTTTTCATTTTACAAAAAGTGTAGATTTCAATAGAAATTTACACTTTTATAAATTAACCTTGTTACCTCCCTGGCTGTTAATCAGATAATTGCTCCTGTAACTTCCTGGTTTATTTAGCTCAGTTGAGCAAAACTCAGGAGGTGGCAATTAACCAGAACCCCGGCCTTGCAAAGATTGCTCATTGGGAAGTCTGTGATTGGACAGCCACAGAATGTCTGGACTGGGGAAGAAGGGGAGGGCTTGCAAAGGCTACAAATAAAAGAAGTGCAGCTTTTGCAAGTGTTTTTTATATATATATACCTATTGAAAAATGCATGAATAAATGCATGCATGTTTTCATTGGGGGTATATATAACAAATTATATTTCTTTATTTTTATTTGGGCAGTGGAGTGTCTCTTTAATGGTTTAAGAGGTTGGAAAGTAGAATAAGGGACCTAACAAGGACACATCTTTTTCCAACATATTGAGTGGCTGACTCATGTTTTTTTCACTGGTGGTTTTTAATTATCACAAATATGAGGATTTCAGTAAATATATTGGCTTAGCACATATAATGTTACAATTCAAAAGATATGACTGATCCTCTTTCAATTTCCTCAAAAGTAGCAAGATTTGTGAGATCATGAAGTCTAAGATTTAATAAGAAAAAGAGGATAACCAAATTCATTTGAATTCTCCAGAATACATGAGTAATATCTTCCTGTTAAGGAAAAAGGACTTTGATTACTATTTGTAAACTTGAAAGATCTTACTGCATGTGTAAAATCAAATCATTTCAGAATGGAAGATACAGATTGTTTCTAGCAATTAGCTTTGGTGGTGAAAATCGACCTGAATGATGCCCATTTAACAGTTCCGATGAGGGCAGATAATCAACCGTGTCTGATTTGTTTGGAATAAGATAAATGTCAATTGCCTTTCTTTTGATCTGGTGCTTTACAAAATAGATTTTCCTTCTGGACGATATTATATTAAACTCTTATGATCAAACTCAAAATTGATTAAGTATAGGAATTGGACTTTAAATCTACTTAAATATCTACGAGTCATATTTTAGTAATTATTTTATTATTATAAAAAGCATTTAAATTGCAAGTCAAAGAATTTTAGAATTTGTAATGAGCACAAGGCGGCACAGGCCAGGGGTGGGGGTGGGGCGGAGTCCTTGGGTGACCAGCAAGAGGGGAGCACCGGTCAATGTATGCAGTGTGACCGTGCAGTCAAAAGAGGAGTTTTTGTATCCCCTATGTTGTCCGAAAGGAACTGCTCAATGAGTTCACCGAACTCATTTTTGTCTGACCGGGTAGAGGGAAAGAAGCTCACAATGGAGGTAAGCTGGCACATGGTGGGAGAGGGGTTAAGACACACAGAGGGAGGTGAGGAAATGAGACACATTGGGGGGCTAGGAAATGAGACACATGGGGCTGGGGGAATGAGAGCCAAGGTGGAGAGGGAATGACACATGCATGGAGGGGCTGGGGTGGAGGAAATGAGACACATGGAGGGGCTTGGGGGGAATGAGACACATGAAGGGGCTGAGGGAAGTAATTAAACACTTGGGGGTCGTCTGGGGGAATGAGACACATGGAGGGGCTGGAGGACACAAAGCAACATAGAAGAGACACACAAGGGCCAAGAGGGGGCAGAAAAATACTCAAAAGGGATGGAAAAGGGGCAAAAGAGACAGGGGCAGAGGGAGACATCCAGATGGGCTGGGGGACACAGAGAGACATAGGGGGGCTGGGGAGAAAGATAATGTGCTGGGGGGGGGGTGAGAGACACAGAGGAGATGGGAATGCGAGAAAGAGACACACAAAGGGGCTACGCTGAAAAAGAGACACACAAAGAGGCTGAGATAGAAAGAGACACACAAAGAGGAAGACAGACAGGAGTAGAGCCAAAAAGACAGCCAGGGGCTTAGGAGAAAGACACAGAGAGGGGCTGGGGGGGCAGAAAGAGATGCAAAAGGGCTGAGGAAGGGGCATAAGAGGCAGTCTGGGGCAGGGTGGAGACATCCAGGCAGGTTGGGGGGCACAGAGAGACATAGATAGACCGGGGGACAAAGAGACAAGGTGCTGGGGGGAAGAGACACACAAAGGGGCGGAGGGAAGAAAGAGACACACATTGGGGCTGGAGGGAAGTAAGAGACACAAAGGGGAAAAAATGGGGGTTAAGATATGTTAAAGGTGAGTGTAAGACAAAAGGGGGATAAGATACACTAAAGAGGGTAAGACATTCAAAAGAGAGGATAAGAAACACAAAAAGGGGTAAGTAATTAATTAGGGGGATTAAGAGGCACACATGTGGAGATGCATTTTTGGGGGGAGGAACAGGTGGGCGGCAGCCAAAGACATATATTTACCGGTTTAGCTAAAGATTCTTGCACCAGGGCGGTAATGATTTCAACTGAAGTAACCCTCAGTTTACCCACAAAGTATTTAAAATTGCTGAAGAAAGGAATCAAAAGTGGATAAGTCAACAATGTTTTCTTACTTGGAATCGTAGCAACATTTTGAGAGAATGCTGTCTTCTTTAATTCAAGTAATCTTACCAGCACCTATTTATTATAGATCACTTCAGCAATTGGAGACCGAAAAATTGTCTCAAGAAGAGATACTTTGGTGGTTCAAACATATTTAGGCAAGGGAGGACATATTTCAGCTTAGAACCAGATTTGGTAATCGAGTCAGTATCATGTCAGAGAGCTTGTAGCAGAGACCAAACGAAAGGAAGATAATAATCCAGAGAAGAATTAGACTTCCATATAAACTATTTGGAATAACTGACATTCTCTTTCACCATAAAAAGTCAAGAGAAGGACAAGGTTAGTTGTAGTATTCTGCAGGAGATGGACAACATGACAGCAGTTCAGTATATAAAACAGTAAATATATTTCTGTTTATATCCCAATATTACATTAAAATGTGGATATCTGTCGAATGCAATGGCAGATGGAAATTCTGGATATTTGATTGCTTACGAAAAATATTTCTCTATATGCTGTTCCACGCTTAAAAGGCTACCCCAACGCAACCACCATGACTACTTCTGCTTTTAGAAGTGGTTACAGTGGTAGGAGTCTCAATGGGCATTGTTTTTGCTTAGAACACTGCACATCCAGCGTTATCGGCAATTGTGTGCCAGGGACTAATCTGTAGTCTGTGCGTTGTCTGCTTCTCTCTTTGCAGGTAGAGCCTGCAAGGGAAAGTTTGTGTCCCCCCTTCCTCAATCCCACCTTTTTTTTTTCCACCCTTTACGGGGACCTAAAGAATAATGCTTAATAGTGTTATGGGCAAATGCAAATATTACAAGTTTTAGAATGGAAAGTTGTATTTCTTGGGGGCGGAGCCTGGCGGCCATGCCGAGTGGTCGCACTTCGTGAGAACTCCGTGCTAAAATACACAAATTACGCCACATTCACAGAAAAAGCCTCATATCTTACCGGTTTACAAGACCCGGAGATGGAGGCCTACGACTGAGGCAACAAGCGACAGATCCATCGACCAAAACAGGCGGATCCGACTCGGGGTGAGACATGAGGACTACAGGAGGCCTTCTCGGGCGGCGCTGGGAGGCGGACGATCCCTCCGCTGACTGGGGCTCACTAGCCTGAAGGTCCCCCGACACACTCTTCCCCCCCCCCCCCCACCGCCGGTGAGGGAAATCCCGGCAACTAAAGCCTGTGCCTCAGCAACATAGCTCCAGCAGGGGCACACTTGCACTGCCGGAACAGAGGGGAGTATCATGGCGGATGCCACATGCAATCCATTGCCCATCTCTCCGCTACCCTCTTTGGAGGAACGGCTTGACTGATTGTTCGCTGCCTTCTGGGCCAAGCTTTACCCTCATAGGGGCACTGATGAAGAGGCTCCACCGACTATACCCTCACGTGCAACAATACAGCAGCCCGCAGCCCCAGAATACTGCAATAGCGCGCCCTGGTTGGCGGGAAGGAGAAGGCGAGTAACCTGGGAAAAGCCCTTACGCCACAGGCCCAGAGCAACGCTGCGCCACATCAAGCATAAATGGGACTACCCCACCAAAGCATCACCCCCCCCCCCCACCCACCGGGGCAACGCCACTCCACACATGAGAAAGCAACACGCCGGTGGGCCTCGAGCTCTGGCGGCAACATGCAGTGGAGCTAACAACTCAAGTGACATAACCTCACAACCTGTATACATATTGCCTGTCTAACCAACAGATTAGGCCGGGCGCCCTGTACTCTCCTACTCGGCACAACATAACCTCCCAAAGGCTCCACCGCCCGGAAGCCTCCCTCCACTATCCATATAGAATACTCTTGCTAACTGTAGGTTTTTCCACGGTTATGTTTCCCTCTTACAGATAGTGGACAACATGCATGATATTTACCCTTGCTTCCCTTGACTCACTGAAGGCACTAACAAATTACAACATGCGACGACATAGCACACTATGTCATTTAAACTGTACTGTATAAACCGCGCAGAAATACCTGATATCCGTTGAGCATCACTATACTGTTAATTTGTTGTGCCTAGCTCTTAGCATGTATCATTTCACCAAGCCTATCACACGACAATCTAGTCAGAGGCACTAAGCCTTTAGCGGGTCAACTCATCCATAGGCACTCGATTACTATCTCAGGCTATCAGTGAGCCGCATCATATAAGCTTGTTTAAACCTTATGTTTCCTATTCTGATTATAAAAAATGTGTAACGTTTTTCAATGCCATACCAATGTTAATGTATGTTTCCATATTTGCTTGCACCAGCTATCATGGCAGTACAAACATGATTGCTCGCACTATGCACTACTAAAATAAAGATTTTTTTTTAAAAAAGTTGTATTTCTTAAACTGTGTACTTTGTCTTTAAGAGATTTTGGAAACTCACAAGTTGTTAGAAATTTAACATATTGTTTTTCATACAATGTTTCTTTAATAAATGACCTCTTACCCACATTCAGTGAATATGGTGTTCAGACTCTAGGACGCCATCTTGTCCTAGGTTAGTGTAATTCCCCAAGGAAGGGAATTTCACATGTGGGCCATGTCATGTGCACCTTTACGTTTTAGTCTAAACATAGATAGGATGTTCCCATGTGAAATGACCAAATTATGGCCTTGTATTTTTGCCAAGTTGACTCAGTTTGCCTAAAATAACCTAATTAAATATCTAAGGTATAAATTAGTGTACCTATTAATATTAGGACACAGAGGAGAGATTTTGGAGACAGAAACACTGCTATATTTTATCATGACTGATAGGTTGACATTTTCAGGAGGGGTATGTTAGTCTATTTTACTGATATTGCAGGCATATACTTTAATCTTGTAAACTCTGCTATAAATTATTTTAATGGATTTTATATGTCTATATTTTTATTTAATAAAATATTTAAAAAGACAAAACTTTATTGCTTCCAAGACAATCCCTATTTTATATTGTATCCTCAATTATTTATCTATTTATAATAAAGGAACTCTTACTAACTATATACTATTATTAAGATATCTGTATGGTTAGCCCTGCTAAGTTCTATGCTTTAAGCTGTTATAGTGGTAAATAGGGGAGCCGGCTCAGCATGTCCCATAATTTTTCAGTATCTCTTAAAAAAGGATACTGAAAAAAACTTTTTTTTTTTTTTTTTATTATAACCTATTGTAACCGCAGCCAGCTCCCCTATTTACCACTATAACAGCTTAAAGCATAGAACTCTCAGCCTGGTATGCTGGTTAGGTTGGACCTCCTTCATTGCCACCACCATGCCAAGGCACTAGAGGTTGTTACCAGTGTGCTATCAAGGAGAGGAAGACATAATTGCCACTTCTAGCTCTCCATAAATCTTTGATGGAGTGCACCCATTGTCCTATATCATTATCCAGCTCTTATTCACTACTAGTACGCAGGAACAGTAGAACGATGGTACCTGCAACCTACCTGCCGAAAGTGAATTTGAATTTTCTGTGAATTCTCACTTTAGTGAATAACCCTTCTGGTCAGTAGGATAAATGACAAAATGCCAGAAAAATAGTGGGACAAGATGTGGAAGCAAGGAAAATTATCTGCATATTTGCAAAAATGCAAAGCATAGAATAAACTGCTCACATACACATTAGAGATTGGTCTCTGCAAATAAGCTATTGACTCCATGCTTACTTATCATAGCTATTGTTATGTACATATGTGTGTATATATGAACATACGTGTGACCCTGTGAGTCTACAATTACGTACGTGTGACCAGACATGGTCTACAAATCCCCTCATTGCATAGCTTAATTTCAAGCCATAATCTGTAATGCAATATAAAACACACATATATACTCAAGAGAGATCTGTGAAAAGACATCAGTGCATTATAACTTCATGTTTAGCCAAAGGCAAAAATCAATGCATTATTTTAAAGGTAAAAAAAACAATAGATTTCTTCTCGTTAAGACCTAAAAAGTCCCTAAGTTAATAATCCAGAACGCCTCTGGAGTAGATCCAGCTCACGGCTGACCCCTCTCAATACCCGCAATCCTCGGTGATGATACGGAATGGTACAACTTAAGGAAATGTCATGCCACAGGTATGTTAGAAACACCAGTGGTCAAGTCTGCACGTATAGTGAACCTGTGCCCCCTCAACCTCTCTCTTAGGTCATTCTAAGTCTTGCCAATACATAAGCCCACATGGGCATATAATATCATATACCACATGTGTTGTAGTACACGTATTACGTTGTATTATTTTAAATTCAATCCCCGATCTTTGATGGGAGAAGACTACCAGGAATCATTGACTTGCAGGCTATTCGTCCGATATTAGTGTGTGATATAAGTGTGTGATTGTTGTGATTTCATATAAGCATAAAGGTCTATATGAACCAACTAGTCTTTTTAAAAAAGTTCTCCTTTGGTAACTAATCAGTGGCAAAGCCTTAAATTCATCAGATAAAAGTTCCTCAGACCTAACGTGGAAAGACTGTTGAAATACCAACCTATTTTGATTAAAAAAAAATGTTTTTGTATTTTAATTATGAGAGTTAATAGTAGGCAGTTTTTCCAAAGCACTTTTAATCTCCCTAGACAACATCTGTCTTGAATGCTCTCAATGGCCAAATTTCTCATTCATTCCTTACTAAAAAAGTTTGCCTGGGGAGTGATCCCAATTCTTTTGCTTTACTCATAGAGCTGGGAAGCTAGTGCGCATGTGTAATGGAACAATGCCCTGCGCTAATAAGCTGTAGCAATCAGTCAATTAGAATCTGAACCCAGGAAGTCCTTCTAGTGACAGTCCACTAGTGGTGGCCTTAGTCTTCAGTGTGAACACTACCTTTTCACAGAAAATTATCATTAATACTATTATTGTCGGGGAGGAGGAGGGGGTTCTAACAGCGTACTTCACCAGAAGAGTTTCTGCGGAGCTCCAATACAGCTCCGAAATAAATTAATATTCGCCACGGTCGAGAGCTACATACTGCATACCATTCAATACCACCCCACAGATGATGGTATTGGGCCAAAAATAAAAGTAATCTCGCCATCCTGAGGGCTCCGGTTTGACTGATGTCAAGCTTTTCTATTCAAAAGGAGAATGTACCTGTGGCCATGTACCCCCCAAGATGGCGCCCGAGGCACAAGCTGTGGCTAAGGCCTCAGAAGAATCCCACGAGGAGTCTCAAGTATCAAATGACACCGATGGAGTGTACAAGGAGTCTGAGTCGGATGAGGAAATGAGGATTCTTCCCCTTCTACTAAAAGAGCTATCAAAAGGTTATTGCTGCACCTACGACAGGTGTGGAAATTTGGCTGGATGCCACTGATGAATAGGCAAAGGCAAGAGACAGAAAGATACAAGACACAAAAAGTCAAGTCTTACCCACAAGATTAAACAGCTTAGCAGAACTGTGGCAATGCTGGAATCAAGCCACAGAAGGAGGAACGTCTGACTAAGAGGTGTCCCTGAACGGGTTGGAGAGGAGGAACTGCTGCAGTTCACTTAGAATCTGGTTTCCTCAATGGGTCTTATGGGGTACAGACCACTCGCCAATGATATCATCATTCAAAGTCTGCAAGACAGCGGCAGCCTCCAAGGGGGCACCCAGAGACACTATCATAGTCACTAAAGATATTGCAACAAGATCCGCTATCATGGCTCACTCCAGAGCCCTGGGTGCGTTACAATTTGAGGACTGTATGGAGACTTCCTGTTCACAGTCCTAACAGATAGACAACAACTGCCCCCCCATTGCAAAGAGGCTGGAAGACCAGTCCATGAAGTATTGCTGGGGCATGGAGGGCTCTCTTACTGTCTCACAAGGGGTGGCACTACTCACCTTAACCTAACATATACAGTATCTCACAAAAGTGAGTACATCCCTCACATTTTTGAAAATATTTTATTATATCTTTTCATGTGACAGCATTGAAGAAATGACACTCTGCTACAATGTAAAGTAGAAAGTGCACAGCCTGTATAACAGTGTAAATTTGCTGTCCCCTCAAAATAACTCAACACACAGCCAAAAATGTCTAAACCGTTGGCAACAAAAGTGAGTACACTCCTAAGTGGTAGTGTCCAAATTGGACCCAATAAGCCATATTCCCTTGTCATGTGACTTGTTAATGTTACAAGGTCTCAGGTGTCAATGGGGAGCAGGTGTGTTAAATTTGATGTTATCGCTCTCACACTCTCTCATATTGGTCACTGAAAGTTCAACATGGCACCTCATGGTAAAGAACTCTCTGAGGATCTGAAAAAAGAATTGTTGCTCTACATAAAGATGGTCTAGGCTATAAGAAGATTGCCAAGACCCTGAAACTGAGCTGCAACACAGTGGGCAAGCCATACAGCGGTTTCACAGGACAGGTTCCACTCTGAACAGGCCTTGCCATGGTCGACCAAAGAAGTTGAGTGCACCTCCTCAGATCCAGAGGTTGTCTTTGGGAAATAGACGTATGAGTTCTGCCAGCATTGCTGCAGAGGTAGAAGGGGTGGGGTGTCAGCCTGTCAGTGCTCAGACCATGCGCTACACACTGCATCAAATTGGTCTGCATGGCTGTCGTCCCAGTAGGAAGCCTCTTCTAAAGATGTTGCACAAGAAGGCCTGCAAACAGTTTGCTATAGACAAGCAGACTAAGGACATGGATTGCTGTAACCATGTCCTGGGGTCCGATGAGACCAAGATAAACTTATTTGGTTTAGATGGTATCAAGCGTGTGTGGTGGCAACCAGGTGAGGAGTACAGATACAAGTGTGTCTTGCTTACAGTCAAGCATGGTGGTGGGAGTGTCATGGTCTGGGCCTGCGTGAGTGCTGCCAGCACTGGGGAGCTACAGTTCATTGAGGGAACCATGAATGCCAACATGTACTGTGACATACTGAAGCAGAGCATGATCCCCTCCCTTAGGAGACTGGGCCAACATGATAACGACCGCAAACACAGCTAAAGAAGCTGAAGGTAAAGGTGATGACCTGGGTAAGCATGTCTCGAGACCTAAACCCTATTGAGCATCTGTGGGGCATCCTCAAACAGAAGGTGGAGGAGCGCAAGGTCTCTAACATCCACCAGCTCCATGATGTCGTCATGGAGGAGTGGAAGAGGACTCCAGTGGCAACCTGTAAAGCTCTGGTGAACTTCATGCTCATGAGGGTTAAGGCAGTGCTGGAAAATAATGGTGGCCACACAAAATATTGACACTTTGGGTCCAATTTGGACATTTCCACTTAGAATTGTGTACTCACTTTGTTGCCAACGGTTTAGACATTATTGGCTATGTGTTGAGTTATTTTGAGGGGACAGCAAATTTACCCTGTTACACAAGCTGTGCACTTAATACTTTACATTGTAGCAGTGTCATTTCTTCAGTGTTGTCACATGAAAAAATATAATAAAATATTTACAAAAATGTGAGGGGTGTACTCACTTTTGTGAGATACTGTATATATATTTATATATACATAATATTTATATTCTGCAGAACACCGATTGGCTCATTTTACGAGCCCCTTTGTTTCTTCCAAATCATTTTTCCTGAATCGTATAAATGTAGGAAATTTGTATGAATTGAAGCATCACACATAGACAATTCTTGGCTCACCTAAACTCAAACTTTTCTTCTGCAGAACAAATATTTTTGCTCTGCATAAGTCTAGCATTTAGTAGTTGTAACCAAAGAGCACCCATGGAGCAAATAGAAGGGTTACACAAGGCCATATATACAGAACGTGTTTACTTTACAGTTTATAAATCATTTCAGATTGTGAATCATTTCGCAAGAATATCTAAGAAAAGGTGGTCTGTTATTCAGGGCGATGAAATAGGCAATGAAAGTAAATTCCAGGAACCTTAGTCAATAGTAAGGTGGAGTGAAATGAGAAAGTTAGAAATAGAAGATTTTATTGTGAGAGATAAGCAAATAGATATCTAGGATAGCATTAAAAAAAAACAATGTTACACTATATATCTAATCTATCTATCTATCTATCTATCTGTCTGTCTGTCTGTCTGTCTGTCATATCTCTGTCTGTCTGTCTGTCTATCTGTCTGTCTGTTTGTCTCTATATATCTCTGTCTGTATGTCTGTCTGTCTGTCTGTCAATGTTTGTGACGCAGAAGATGATGGACTGGAGCCTGACGTACAATATAAAAAAAAACAACTTTTTGGATCCCCCAATCGGCTGGAAAGTCAGAATCATTTTTTACTTTGTAATTAATTTAGGTTTATTTTTTTTTATTATATTTTTTATTCATAATGATTGCATGACAGTATACAGTCTATGGGCATTGTACAGAGCTGTAGGACATGCTGGCAGTTTATAAATAATAATAATTTCAAATGCTTTTGACTTGGGGACGTTGTATATTGTTAGAATTAAATATAATTTTAAAAAAAATCTTCTTTTCCTGTTAACATCAAGATATAATTATTATTTTATTCACCTGAATCTGTTTATACCTTATGCATCCATACAGTATATCAGAAACATTTTTTAAATTCGCAACATTCATTTTTGGAAGACACAAATGATGGCACTGAGCCTAGTTAAACATTCATAATGTACTTGAGCATAATGACATGATTTTGCTATTACATGATGAAAAGTCATGATTTTATTAAAAACACGGAGGCTCATATTGCATATCCCTTTCTTTACTGTCCACCAATAGCAGCAAAGAATACAAACAGAATGAAAAAATAATGAACATACATTTAAATAGGCCCCTCCCTGCTCAGGTCCCAGTATAATAGGCAGCACTTCCCTTCCATTTCCCTCTTTCTGAAGATGCGACCATAGTGACAATGTCCAACCAAGAACGGTAATAAAGTCCAATAAGTCGACAACTTATAACTGAAGAGGATAATTCAACAACAACAGGGAAGCACGACCGGATGAACCGTAGGAGCAGAGAGTATCAGCAGGGGGGGTCCTCTCAAGCTGGATAACGGCATGCCATCTTGTCAGATCAGGCTGTGAAAACATAAAGGAACAGGAGCCGACAGGTTAAAGTCGATAATTGGAACTAGTGTCAAGTTTCAAACTGAGGAAAAATCCCACATATATACAGTCCCACACTACAGGGTGATTAGCAAGTAACCAACATGAACTTACCATTACCACACGGCCCCACTTATCGTACCAAAATATTCGTTGTGAACTCGTGGTAACATTCGACAACCGGGTGGGAAATTATATAACATTAGTAATAGAACGTGGGTGGGACAATACTTGTCTCCGTGTCTTTAATAAAATCATGACTTTTCGTCATGTAATAGCAAAATCATGCAATTTTATAACAAGACACGGAGGCTCATATTGCAAGTTTAGAGCTGGTCAACTACTGCAGCAAATGTATGTGGGGCCGGGCGAAAGTAAAATTCCTGGAAAGTAGACTCCCTAGACAAATCGGCTGTTTTCATAAGGTCCTCCAGACGTGCACCTGCGGTCATCATCGAGGAGGCCGAGGCCCCCCGGACCGAATGGGCGCCAAAGACCGCGGTATCAATGCCCGTCTGGGCCAATAACCATTTCACCCAGCGTGATAATGTGGTGTTAGAGACCGGGCGGAAAGGAGGACGAAAGGATAAGAATAGCTCTGGGGATATAGCTGAACAGTGAAGTTTGGTGCGATTTTTGTATTCGCGTAGGCAAGCCACTGGGCACAATGCTGGAGAGGTAGGGAAACTCGGATAGGACACCGATTTGATAGAGGTCTTCGTCCGTCGACTGATGTTGAACGTTACCCCGTCCGGGGCACCAGCCAGCCCAAGCTCGCCAAGCTGACCAATATGCCCGTCTAGTTCTGGGAGCCTATGCTTCCGCCAACAGGCGTCTAGTTGCGTCCGAAACTCCTTGGATCTCCCAGGGTCCCCGGAGATCCGCCACGCCAGGAGTCAGGCCCGGACTGGCCATCGGGCACACCGGGCAAATGCCCGGTGGGCCGCGGTGGCCGTGGGGCCGAGGCCGGCAGGGGAAGGTCCCTGGATCTCCCCTGCCAGTCTATGCAGGGCCGGCACTATCCGAGCGCCGGCCCCCCTGTTTACCATGGAGGGCCGGTGGGGAGATCAAAGATCTCCCTCACCGGCCCCCTTGGACAGACGTGCGGCACATGCGGCTGGGGAGAGAGGGAAGGAGCCAGCCTACCAGCAGAGGAACCCGGCGGAGCTCTATCTTGCAGCTCCGCCGGGTTCCTCTCGCGCGATCCGGCGCGTTGCCATGGCAATGACCAGATCTCGCGAGAGTGAACTCTAGCCCGCAGACTAGAGTTCACTCACCACTGGACCACCGGGGATAGTGCCGGAACCCCCCTCCCAGGTACCACCATGCCGCCCCCCCCCCCCTCCCAGGCTAAAAGGTAAGAAGGGGGGGACATAATGCCTGATTAGTTATTTTTATTTTTTACCCCCAAACACACACACACACAATCCATTCTAACATTCACACCCATCACACACAGCACTCTCACACACACAACACACAGCACTCTCACACACAGCACTCTCACAACCATCACACACAGCACTCTCACACACAGCACACACAGCACTCTCACACACAGCACTCTCACACCCATCACACACAGCACTCTCACACACAGCACTCTCACACACAGCACACACAGCACTCTCACACCCATCACACACAGCACTCTCACACACAGCACTCTCACCCATCACACACAGCACTCTCACATACAGCACTCTCACACCCATCACACACAGCACTCTCACACACAGCACACACAGCACTCTCACACCCATCACACACAGCACTCTCACACACAGCACTCTCACACCCATCACACACAGCACTCGCACACACAGCACTTTCACACACAGCACTCTCACACCCATCACACACAGCACTCTCACACACAGCACTCTCACACCCATCACACACAGCACTCTCACACACAGCACTCACACCCAACACACACAGCACTCTCACACACAGCACACACAGCACTCTCACACCGATCACACATAGCACTCACACACAGCACACACAGCACTCTCACACCCATCACACACAGCACTCTCACACCCATCACACACAGCACTCTCACACACAGCACTCACACACAGCACTCTCACACACAACACTCTCACACACAGCACTCTCAAACCCATCACACACAGCATTCTCACACACAGCACTCTCACACCCATCACACACAGCACTCTCACACACAGCACTCTCACACACAGCACTCTCACACACAGCACACACAGCACTCTCACACATAGCACTCTCACACCCATCACACACAGCACTCTTACACCCATCACACACAGCACTCTCACACCCATCACACACAGCACTCAGCACTCACACCCATCACACACAGCACTCACACCCATCACACACAGCACTCTCACACCCATCACACAC
Source organism: Pelobates fuscus (assembly GCF_036172605.1). Taxonomy (NCBI): domain Eukaryota; kingdom Metazoa; phylum Chordata; class Amphibia; order Anura; family Pelobatidae; genus Pelobates; species Pelobates fuscus. Next base: position 451,101,777 of record NC_086317.1, read on the forward strand.
AGCACCCTCACGCATCATAAACAGCACCCTCACACATAGCACCCACACACACATCACACACAGCACGCCTCAAACACAGCATCCATCACACACACATACTGCACCCTTCACATACACACTACATCCCTCACAGACACCCACTGCACCAAACACACACACACAATACTTCCGAACATATTTATATTATATATATATATATATATATATGTGTATATATATATATATATATATATATATATAATATAAATATGTTTGTGTGTGTGTGTGTATATATATATATATATATATATATATATATATATATATACACACAAACACACACTACAGCACCCCTTACACATACACTGCACTCCTAAACACATGACGTTACCAAACTCTGGATCATATACGCACACTAGATCCCTTTATACACTCTGAATCCGTTATATACACACACTCACTAGATCTCCTACACATTCTGGGTCCTTCAAACACACACTAGACTCCTGTATACACACACACTCTGGATCCCTTATAAACACACTAGATTAATTGTAAACAAACACATACTACACCTCTAAACACACACTCTCTACAACCCCTACAAACACTACATCACCTATATATACACACATACACACACTATAGCCTGTATGCACACACTTACTACATCCCCTATACACACATTCTCTACAGCCCCTAGCCACATATGGATTACATTACACCAAAAACACAACACAACTAAAACCGACCTTATTACACAATACTACACCACAATCAGCTCACTCTACACACACAATCCTACAAGCAGGCTCCAAACACATGCACAATTCCTGGCCCTTTTGTCTCCTGGTATCCATTTATAGAGACACCAGAGACAAGTAGCAAGGAAACACAGTGCAAGCATGTTATTAAATTTGCTTGCACTGTGCAGAACAAATACAGGGTTTTTTTCTCATGCTAGAGCTCTTTAGCAGAGTTCTGCGCATGGTCTGCCCTGGAAGAGCATTTAACCAACACTTTGAGAGGGGGCGTGTTTGTCATTGGTGATGACGAAACACACCCTCTCTGCCCCGCCCCCTTCTTAGTGGGCCGCTGTGATAAAAAAATGCCCAGGCCGAATTTTTCTCCCAGTCCGGCCCTGCCAGGAGTGGAAGGGAGCCGTCCAGGCGGAGTGGATGACCTCGCCCCATCGGATCCAGCAGTAAGTTGTGGAACGATGGCAATAGTCGGGGATAGTCCATCGCCATCTCGAGTATTTGAGGGAACCATGACTGCGTTTCCCAGAAGGGGGTCACCATAACCAACTCTGCCCGGTGTCTGTGGGTCTGCAGGAGGGAGCGTGGGATCATGGAGAATGGTTGGAAAGCATATAGGGGGCCCCCGCTCCATTCTTGCAGGAAGGCCTCTACCGCCTCCGCCATCCGGTCTGGCCTCCAGCTGAAGAAGCAAGACAGTTGGGTGTTGAGTCGGGAAGCGAAAAGGTCGATAGTGAAGGGACCCCAAAGAAATGATAAACTGGAGAACACCTCCGTGTCCAACTTCCAGTCGCTGGTTTCTGAAAGATAACGTGACCCCCAGTCCGCTTGAACGTTGTGCAGACCAGGTAAGTATTCCATGTGGACCATCAGGTTCTGTTCTAGGCAGAATTCCCAAAACTCTTTCGCCAAGGTGGCCAACACTGCCGACTGCGTACCTCCCAGATGGTTGACATACCTCACCGCTGAGACGTTGTCAAGTCAAGCCTCGGTCCTTCGCGAAGCTGCGGATAGCGAAGGAACCCGCTAGGAGTTCCAGTGCATTGATGTGTAGCCGGGACTCGGTTGCCAACCAACGGCCGCCCGTTTAAATTCCTTCGCAATGGGCCCCCCAGCCGTGGAGGCTTGCATCTGAGTCGATTGTGAACTCCGGTAGGGAGCCGAAGATCACTTTGCCATTCCATGCGGACAGGTTGATAATCCACCATCACAGTTCGTCCTTCGTTTCGCTGTCCAGCGACACCAGGTTTGCGTAGGATGCTCCGGCTCTCAGGTGTGCAATCTTCAGGCGTTGCAGTGCTCGGTAGTGGAGCGGGCCCAGGAATACTGCCTGTATCGATGAGACCAGGAGGCCGATTAGCCGCGCAAGCTGTCGCAAGGTGAGCTGGGGCCGGTTGAGGGCTCTGCGTAGCTCTTTGCAGATGGAACGGATCTTGTATTTCGGCAGGCTCAGGGTCGCCTCTCCCGAATCCACGAGGAATCCTAGGAATTCCATGCCAGTGGCGGGGGTTAGGCACGAATTTTCCCAGTTGACAACGAAACCCAAGCGGGAAAGGAGGCTTATTGCCAGTCGGAGGTGGGTAAGGAGGGTGGAGCGATCTTGGGCCATGAGGAGGATGTCGTCTAGGTATACGATTAGACGAACTCCCCGACTGCGTAACCAGGCCATCACAGGACGTAGTAGCTTCATGAAGCACCACGGTGCCAAGGAGAGGCCGAAAGGTAGGCAGGTAAACCGCCAAGTCTCGTGTTGCTAATGAAAGCGTAGGAGGTCTCGGGAACTCAACGCACTCGGTACCGTCAGGTATGCGTCCTTGAGATCTAGCTTCACTAGCCTGTCTCCGTGAAGGAGAAGATCCCGTAACAGGTGAATACCTTCCATCTTGAAATTATGGTACCGGACTATGGCATTGAGGGGGCGCAGATTTATGACGGGTCTCAATTGACCGCCTTTCTTTTCCACTAGGAAAATTTTGCTTATGACCCCTGCGGGGTTGAGGGGTGCGCGTTCTATAGCCCCTTTGGTAAGAAGGGTAGAGAGTTCCTCGTCGATCCGTCTGCGATCCTGGAGTGAAAAGCAGATCGGTCGAGGGGGGGATGTGTATAAGGTGTTCTATCAGTTCTATGTGAAAACCCCGAATAGTGGACAGCACCCAGCACCCAGCACCAAGGGGTCTGATTAGCTTTGTGATCAAGCTGGGAAAAAATGTCGAAATCTGCCCCCTACACAAACAGGAGAAGAAATATGTGGTATGAGGTAACTCACCATAGGGTCGTCTGGAACTGGAGTGGCCTCGGAAGCCTCTGGATCGCCACGGACGTCCGCGAGATTGGAAGAAGGAGGGACGGGTGTTAGTTTCCTGGTACTGTGTTCGCTGTTGAAAAGAGCCTTGTCCCGTGCCACGGGATTGGATATAATTACGGCCGGACAGACGGCTCCTGGATCTGCCGGCCTTGGTGGAGACACGCCCCTGGAAAACTCGCCTCATGGAGGCTTGTGCCTTATCGAGGGCAGTAAATGCCCCAACAAAACGCCCTAAATCTTTGATAAAGGAGTCGCTGAAGAGAAGACCTTGGGCGTCCTTACCGGCTTCTGTGAAAGCGAGATTGGCCAGTTTTGGTTCTATCTTAAATAAGATGGCTTTAAGCCGTTCAATTGAGAGGGACGTGTTAACGCTCCCAGCAATACAGATTGCTCTCTGGACCCAACCACGTAGGTCTTCAGGGTTAACCATGCGGTTCTCCGCTCTGGCGTCTTCCGCCAAATCAAATAACTTTGCCAATGGGCCGAATATATCCAGGTGTTTATCTTGGCAGGATTTTAAGGCAGATTCAAGCCCTTTACGGGGGTTCCAGCCTAGTTTCATAAGAAATTGAGTCATCTTGGGGTCTACCTCGGGAGTGTCGCAAACTTTATTAGGCACCACAGGCCTTGGACACTCCGCCCTCAATTTGTTGCGGGCCGCTTTGCTAAGTAGGCGTCGCACCCAATTCTCCAGATACGTGGCAACGTGGTCGGCCGGGAGCCACTCTGCCGATCTCGGATGGTGTAAGTCATCTGGGTCGAAGAGTGGAACGCCTGACGGATCCACAAGGGTGGACCCAGCAGTTGCGGAGTGCCTAGTCCCTGGCTCGCCTCCGGACTTCTCTGCCTGAGCAGAGGAAAGGAGGTCAAAGCCTAGCCTCCTCACTTGACCCTGTAACGGAGCTCCGTGTACTCCGACCGAGTACCCTCCGTTGATGGATGCTCCTAGCGCTCTCAGAGGACTCCAAGCACTGCAGACGACACCACAACCACCGCAGGCTCCACAACCGCCGTAGCTTAACTGGAGCCGCGCCGTCTTCCTTCCACCCTGGATCGGCTTCTGTTCTCCAGGACCGTGTGGGGAAGACCTCTCCTCCAGGAGAGCGTAACAGGAACAAGCTCTTAAAAGAGCTAAGTGATTGAAAGCTCAGGGGAATATGCAGAGCATAGCAATCCCCAGTGTGATATAGCAGTTCCCTCCAATAACGAGACAAGGCTACGTATTGAGGGTCAGAAGAGGTCTGAGGTGCTGGGGCACCCAGCCTGGTTTTTATTACATGAGTACACATACAGGCCACACCCAGGGGGAGGCATAAAATAACCAATAGTATCACGGGTGCAACCCACACATCCCCTCCCCTTAGTGTGACACATAATCCCATTATACATACAGTAAAAATACAGTTTCCACACATACTCTGTAACTTTAAAACCATACATCACATTCACAAAAATACATATCCTCAATCAATCCATTCAGGGGAACAACATATTAAAAAATGGCATGAATCAGACCAGGGGTTCAAAAGATAGTAAAAGTATCTTTTGTTCGCCCTGGCTGGCAGAAAAACATCCCCACAATGCATCCTGGTTTCCTCCCTTCTGCCCTGGAGATAATTGGAGAAGTAATCCAATTATCCAGGACTAGAGGCAGACTCCATTAACCACATGGTTGCAAAACGACATAAAACACTTAAAGATACATAAAGTCACATTTTACACATAACACACAGACATTTCACATATCCCCAGATAGCTCAGGTCTGAGTGCACATTATTAGGTGAATGGCACTCAGACCAACCGAATACAGTTTAATCGCCATAGAGCCAAAGTCTTTAATCACACGAATAGGCTCCATGGCATTGCTATCTGGGTTACCACAGCTCACACAGGGCAAGTACCAAAGGACCCCACTGTATTTAAAGGGCCAAGAGCAGTATACACAGATCCATTATGCCCAAATGTACGTTTTCCAGGGCAATACAGTCCAGGGCCATAGTCGCAGGGGAGGAGGCAGGCAAGCAGGCTTCTCCAGGACAAAGTGGCGAAGGGCACTTCGTCACAGACCTGATTTCTGAGTTGGAGTCGCTCTCTACCTGTGCTCTGGCACATTTTCATAGCCGCACCCGTTCTGCCTGGCGCGGAAAGGCTCTTTTGCGTGGGTGTGACACGCTTTCTGGGGCGACCGTAGGTACGCCAGTCATGGTGTTTCTGGAGGCAGAGGGATGTTTAGATTTATGGGTAGCCGCCTTGGGTATTTCTCCCTGTGGGCCCACAGGAGGACGCGACAGAGGCGTCGTGGAGCCCGAGTAGTGCTCATCCAAAAGACGTGGCAGGAGGGCCTGAGAAATGGTGTGGGAGAGGGTAGATGACATGGACCCCATGGCTGCCATAATGGCGTCTGTCACCGAGCGATGTAGCGCTAAGAACTGCGCCCCATCAGAGTGGGTAGTTCTATCTGAGTGAGCGGGTGAATTACCCGAGGTGACAGGGGCTTCACCCCTACTGAGTGGGGTATCAGACTCCCCAGAGGGAGGGGAACCAGAAGTTAGTCTGGGTTTAGGCATGATATAATACATTAGAGTGTTAAGGATAACAGTAAATTAATCCCAGTAAGCTGTCAAGAATAGTATGGGTTAGTCACCCAAACAGGTAGCAACAAAGCAAAACCGATCTCACCAGGGCCCAGACCAGTGGCACACTCTGACAGAGGGTAGGGAAGAAGACAAGAAGTCAGAAAATGGCCGCCATTAATCTTGCGAGATTCGCGGCAAAAAATGTGAAGTTTGGTAGTAATAGAAGAAACCAAACGTTCGGCAGGTAAAAGAGACAAATGCGTGGATACAATAGGTAAGTATAGGAAAAAACTTAAAAACTGGCGAATGGGCAGTTCGCGAAAATTAAGCGAATGCGGCAAACAGCCGAATAGCCATATCTGCCGAATGGTGAGCGGTATGTGTGCGCTACGAATCAGCCGAATGGGCTTAATTCGTATGCGCACACAGCCAAAAAACGGGAACAAACGTGCGCAAAATGGCACTGAGGGTTTCAAGGAAAAGAGAATTAGAAGGAATAAGAGGTAAACGGAGGCAAAAAGCCACAGAACATGACAGGAGATGTCTGGACCCTGGAAACAGTAAGCAAATAGAAAGTATGCAACAAGGAATTCTAATTAAAACAGAATAAGCAATAGATAAGGTCATATAAAAATATAATACCAGTCATTAATAAAATAAAATAAAGAAAATGAAGCTATATAGTATAATAGCAACTAGAATAATAAATATTAATAATAATAATAATAACATCAATAAGGAATGATAGTATTAAACAAATGTCAATAGGAAATAATATGACAAAAGTGACATGTACTTATCTTTGTGTCGGAGCAGCAAAGAAAGAGGGAAATGGAAGGGAAGTGCTGCCTATTATACTGGGACCTGAGCGGGGAGGGGCCTATGTTAATGTGGGTTCATTATTTTTTCATTCTGTTTGTATTCTTTGCTGCTATTGGTGGACAGTAAAGAAAGGGATATGCAATACGAGCCTCCGTGTCTTGTTATAAAATCAAAATTATAATGTCTATAAGATTATATGGATACTGTAGCCACTACAGTTACTTCAACAGATTGAGCTGGGACCCTATCACTGAGGTTTACTCACTGTATAGTCGATATGTTCAGTCTCCAATAACGAAATAGCAGAGGCGGAGCTATGCTTCACATCATGCCATACCAGGGGTAGTGGACAATTATAGGCTAAAAACGCATCACTTGAGCATTCTCAGTCAATCACTTTCTCAATCTTTGATATGAACTGGTATGTTGTGAGGTTTTTCTATATCTCTCGTGCAGAGAGAACTTGCTGGTATTTCAGTTCTGGACTGACCATATTGGTGGGATCAGTCTGACATGAATATGTTATAGGTTCTCTTTGTAATGGCACATGTGAGCAAAAACATTTTATGAGCGGGGACTAACCAAAGGGCAAACTACTCAGTTTCTCTAAGCTTTTGCCCATTATCAGAGTTCCTATAATATATATTCACTATATATATATTCACTGTTTTTTTCTACAATGCATTAAAGGGTAAACCAGACGTGGACACCATGCTTACTGTGCCTGGAGGGTAATCAACTACACCTTGCTGACAAAGAAGGCCAAAACTATTGTCTGGGCTGCTGTATCTCTCGTAGAGAGATAACTTGCTGTCATTTTGATTCTGAACTATCCTTATTGGTGGGATCAGGCTGATATGCAAATGGGACACGTTCTCTTATACCTTTGGCAGAAGTGGGCAAAAACATTTTTGAGACTTGAGCGGGGACTAAACGAAGGGCAAGCTGTTGAGGTTTCTCTGAGCTTCTGCCCGTTCTCAGTGTTCTCATATTCTGTTTATGCTACCATGGGAATGCTAGGAGTGGATATAATAAGAGGAGAGCTTGATATAGTGTTAGTTAGATTATCACCATTGTGCAAAATATCAACAGATAAAAATACTTAAAATTTAGATCTTCGGTTACTTGAATTACTTTTCTTACTAATATTTCACAAAATATGTAAGATGTAAGAAAAAGTAAGAAAACAAAACAAGACACAAAGTAATACCATATTTATTAGAGTACTTACTATAGCATGTGTTTATAACATGTAATGCTGTGGTTTGGCTCTATAGGTGGCAACCTTTTCTTGGTATCTGGTTTTAAATCATTGCGTTTTGCATCCGAGCCCTACACAAATCATTGGATTTGGAAAATGTACAGGGCACTGATTTCTCAAATTTTTTAATTCTTAATTTTTGCAGGTGAGTTAGTTATTACATCATATTAAACATAGACATTAAGGAAAAGTGCATAAAAGTGAAAGCAAACATTATTGTCTATAATCTACACCCAGTTTTATATTTATAGGTAGTACACGTTTCGGTTTGAGTATAAGCTAGCCTACATAAGCGGATGCACAAGTCATGGCTAATGTGTGAGGCAATAAAAGAAATGATAACAGTAGAATCTGTTCATGCGAATGAGTTGAGTGTAACCTGAGTCTAAATAGCCAGGTCTGTAAGCCAAATAATGTGGGTTCGTAGTGGAGGTTTGTGGTCTATAAACAGGGCGTAGGGTCTGTACTATATCCGTGTCCATAGGTATGAAACACAAAAAGCACTAATTGTGCCCTTGGTTATAAGAATATTGGCACTGGACACGGAAACTGCTCTCGACCATGTCTACCACTAAGCCTCAAATTGCTATTAAGGCGCAAGACCTAGGCTGTGTTAAAAACCAGAAAGGAAAAAAAAAACCTGGGATCCCTGGTCGCCTCAATGTCTATATTAGAGTTAGCAAGGAGCATATGGTGACTACCGGAAAGACTACTGTAGGAGATATTACAATAAAGCATTAATCGCTTTTGAGTATTTTAGGCAGTATGACTGTTTGTTGTTAAAAATGAAATCGCATCCAAGCCTGATTTGAGAATGGTTAGCTCCATAATCCTAGAGCTCAAGGAAGAAGGTGGAAATACTCTTTAAAAATTCCTAGGAATGGCGCAGTACTTTGGTATATTAGCGACCCATAAAAGTCAAAGGACCACTAGTGGTAACATTAACAATGCCAGAACAGAAACATAAAACAAATAATATACATTGAAAATGCAGCAAAAAAAAAAAAAATTTTTTTTTTTTAAAAGACCCATGCAATGTGGGCAGAGCACTGATTTTGAACTAAAGCCAAACTTATTGACCCAATGCATTAAACAGAATGCACATTTGTAAGTTTTAATGCAAGTAGTATTTGCCCACTAACCTTCATAGCTAAAATGCCTTGTCAGTATGAAGGTTAACCATGTGGCAGTTGGTCACCACTTGCTAGCCAGCCACCAGAAATAAAAGTTAATAGAAAAAAATGTAAAAAGCCTATGGCGGTCGATATGACCCCCATATTACTAATACGGATATATAAATCTTTCCAGCTGTTGCTGTCCAGTCGCTAGAAAGGCCAGATCCTATGGGAAAGAGTTGAGGTCTTGAGGATATCTATTGGGGCTTAACATTCAATAATGGGGTGTGATCAGGTCAATGTCCACTCCCCTTCCCCCACTTGTGGCCAGCAGGTGTGGGTTCTTCAAATAAAATTAGGGGACTTTCTAAAGTCTCCCCCCATAGTACTGCTACTGATTGTCCCCACAAATGACAATAAATGTTTCGAAAAAGCAAAATTCAGTTTTTGCCCTTTTTGGCCAGAAAAGGTCTATATTCCCTATTACATGGTGGTCCAGTACGGTCAGTGTCCAGCTACCTAGAGGCCCTGTGGGCAGATCTTGTGGTCTGCATCTCTGGTGGGTGCAGATCACTGTAAATGCTCCTTTCAGTCTGGGACTATTTGAAGTTGTCTGCACCTGGCTGAGTAGCAGACCATGAGCTCATTCATAGCAATAGGAAGGCACAGAGACCGTCGGGGAGATCTTGTGATAAGAGAAAAACACATTATGAGATAACCATGACTTATTTCAATTTAGTAGTCATTGAGAATCCTAATTTATTTTTTGTATTTTTGGTAAATATATTATATTGTGGGGTCTATAAATTACACACCCAACCATAAAAAAAAAAAATCAAAAGTAAATTAGACATTTTAAGGATACAATTTCAAACTTTGTGGGTGAGATTTTTCTAAATCAGCTCTTTTTGCTAACATGTTGGAATTCTCTCTTGAAATCACTACAATTTGGTGTTTAGTGTATAAACCCTGAGAATTTGTTTTATCTTCAACTGATTACCTACATCAAATCAGCAACAGGATTATGTTTATCTCCATTTTAAAAATGCTAATAGAACTTGTAGAATTTGTGTGCCAGCTTTGCAAATGCAGATGTAAATTCAGACACATTGCTTGCACAAAATGCCTCACGCCCAAGTCTGCAAATGATTTCAGTGTTTACCCACTGATTAGCAATCCTCCCCTACTAGAAAGGGGGTTGGAGGTGATCGTATGCCCTGTAGGTAGTCATGTAAATCCGCACTGTTAAAGGATCACTATCTAATCCTTAGGTCCACCCCTCCCGCTGGGCTGAGGGGGTTAAAACCCCTTCATCCACTTACTTTTATCCAGCGCCGGGCTCCCTCGGTGCTGGTGACCTCTCCTCCCTCTCCGATGTCGGCTCCCGAGTAGAGCCGAATGCGCATGTGTGGCTAGAGCTGCACGCATTAAAAACGCCCATAGGAAATGCTTTCCTATGGATGTTCTGCGTGCTCAATACGATTTTCGCAATGAGCGTCGGAGAAGCGCCTCTAGCGGCTGTCAGGAAGACAGCCACTAGAGACTGGATTAGCCTTGCAATATAATCATAGAAGTTTCTCTGAAACTGCTATGTTAACATCAGAAGGGTTAAAACTAGGGGGACCTGGCACCTAGACCACTTCATTGAGCTGAAGTGGTCTGGGTGACTATAGTGGTCCTTTAAAGTAAATTTGTTAATTCCAATAAGAGCTTTACAGAGAAATATACAATTTTGAGATAAGAACTATTTTAAAAGTCACATCTTTTTCATAACACATACAAATACCAACAAACAAAGGCTTTCTGGGAATTATAGTCCATAGCAGATGGACTAGATAGAATACGTGTCTATGCCTTGTTGAGGATGTTATACAGGCCAATATGAAATACGCCCCAGGATCTAGTGTCCACTATCTACCAATTACAATTAGTTTGTCCATGTGTGCCCCGTTTGGTCAAATATTATATCTCTTAAAGAGTCACTGTACGCATCATAGCAACCTTGCATCATTACAAAGATTACTGGTGCAGACAGCACACTGTATTTTGATTCCAGTCCTGTATGAGTTGTAACTACATTTACTTGCAAAAGTCTCTAATTCTCAGGTCCAATTTAAGTGTGTGAACTGTACAAACTGTATTCATCCAACTTGGATGGACATTCTCTGAGTCGTAGCCATGGAATTTACGGTTGTTGGTTTGGTAGCCACTGAACTGGGCTGTGAATAAATTGATCAGAGTTGCGGTGGGGCTGCTTTTTACATACTTGGCAGTTCTATTCATTCTAGGTGATGATGTCAAACCACCCAAAATAATTTTTACAAAAAATTGTGGGACTGCACCCAAAGACTCCTTCCATTATAATAATTAAAGCACCATTTTTGCAAGGTAATAAGAACATCGCTATTGAATAACCATTCGATTGCAGATGGTCTGCGGGACTCCGATGAAATAACGCACAGAATGAGTGGGTTACCAGAGTGTAAGGTATACAGTAGCATTTAGCATGCTCTGTGCAGTGTCCATACTTCCTGCACAAAGTTATCCCTGGGAAAGATAAACCCAGTGCTCTGGTGACCCTTTCATTCTCCTGGGATCTTGTATCGAAGGTGACTCATACTGAAATCCTAAGTGGAGATGGAAATGGGATTGTCAGATAAACATTCCAAGCTGTGATCTTCTGCAAGCTGAGTCAATATCATAGTTGAGACACACACCTTACAGTTTATTTGCCTTGGGTAGAGTTTCAGTAAAATACATTTAATTGTCACTAATTACTTCTCCAGGGGTCCTGAGGACATCCCATCTCACACTGACGCCCCATGGAGACTCAAAGCCTGCAATCTGCCTATGCAAAGACAAAAAAAACCACACACACACACACACAAAAAAAAAATCTTGTATACGTAGAGTTATAGTTTATTTGTCCATGATTAACAGATCTGTATGCTCAGTCAACAAGACAAAAAATGCTTAAAATTTTCATGAAAAAAAGGAAAACACTAACTTTTGGCTTGCTTCCATGCTTATTGTTAAAAGCATCCATTTAGCATTGTTAAACTATCAGCTGGTAGTTGTTTGCAGTTACAAAATGTGGGCCGGATTCTATGATCCACTCCTGCTTGAAAGCTTGTACGTATATCACACAGCTGATTTAATATTATTATTTTTACCATTTATATAGTGCCGACATATTCTGTAGTGCTTTATATTGTATTGTAAAGCGCTGGGGAAAAAAAATGCGCTTTTTTAAATGCCAATAATTATAATTATAGAAATGGGGTGTTTGAGAAGGGAAGAAGGCGCTGTTCAAATGTGCTTACAATCATTGACAGTATTTAAGGTCAGCAGATAGACATCGTTAGGGGTCTTGCCCAGGGGCACATACAGGTGAGGTGGTCTGACCGGGATTAAAGCATGGATTTCCTGGTTCTAAGGCAGTGATACTGACCAGCGCTTTGCAGTTCATGTTTTTTTTTTTTTTTTTTTATTTAGATGATCATCAAGATGAATTTATCAGCCAATGAGTGCAGCCCTCCATGGTCATGCTTTGCCTTAAAGGACAATCCCACTTCTACTGATAGAAATGGCAGACATAGCCATGGGTGCCCAGTGGGAGCCATGTAATAAATCAAACTTCAGTGGTTATGGTGCTTGGTTTGTTCCTTTAATTTTATTGAGCTAGCAGCAGCTGGTTAAAGTTATTGTCTAGCATGGAAGTAAGTCAACAAGAAGCACTTAACATCACTTAACATTTCCTATTATTAGCTAAGGGAGCCATTAAAGCACTTGTCAGCCAGTAAATACCAGTCGCAATTGGTAAGATTTTGCTGTGTGGAAACAGCTGCAACTCACTATAATTAGGATCTTGCTAACATGTTAGCAACTTGTGCCTTGTCTGTAAAACTTAAAGCAGCACTGTCCGCTTGGGGTCTTGGCAAAGGTGAGTTCTAACTACCTGCACCTGTTCCTGGTGGGTGCTGTACATCTTCTTCCGGCTGGTGTGCGAGAGTACAGCATTGATGTCTATGGAGGATCGAGCAAGACCGCTTCGGCTGGGTGGATTGACACTACTAGACAGCGGTCAGAAGTGTCAGGTGCAGGCAGGGCCGGTGCTTCCTATAAGGCGACCTAGGCAGCCGCATCGCCGGCCCCTCTCATGCTGCAGCCGCCTGAACGCTCTATAGAGAGCCTGCAGCACTGCCTGGGCCGGCGCATCCATTAGGGCGCAAGATATAAGGGAGCGTCAGGAGGGAAGCGCACAGCGCTCCCTCCTGCCAGTCTCTCGGTATAGCATGGCCGAGCTCCTATCCAGTCCGCGGTACAGGAACATCTGTTTCCTGTAACCGGCCGGACTGATAGGAAGTGCTCACTCAGAGAGGAGAGCTCTAAGAGACAGGAGGGGAGAGCACTACAGGAAAGGGGCAGGGAGATCACTAAGGGAAGGGGGGGGGATCACTAAGGGACAGTGGGACAAGGGAGAGCATTAAGGGACAGGAGGGGAGAGAGGCTAGGGAATGGGGGAACAAGGGCTGGTAGGACTCAGGCCCTATCCTACCCCCAAAATGCTTTCTTTCACACTACGCACACACACACAATGCATCCCTAAACACACAAAAACACAACATGCTTCCCTTATACATAGAGAAACACACAATGCATCCATTACACACACACACACACACACACACAATGCAACCCTTACACACAAAGACAATGCCTGCTTTGCACACATACCCAGAAACACACAAAGCATCCCTTACACACACACACACACAAACACACTGCTTCACTTACACACACAGAAACACAATGCATCTCTGACTGTCAGGGTACCTGAGGTCTCTACCTTTGAGAAGGGTAGAGACTTAGTTGTTTATCCGTCTAGACAGGCTATTTCTCCCGTTCCTCGCGGTCCATCCAGTCATTCTAACGCTGGCCGCAAGGGATCCGCTTCCTTTTCTAACATGACGCTCGATACGTGACGTCTTCACGCTATCCCGAGCGACCTGTCACTCTATTGGCTTTATCCTATCAGCACCCATCGGAGGCGTGTCCACTCTCCGGACTCAGGGTATTTAAGCTTGCTTCTCTCGTCAGCTCATTGCCCTGTCGTGGTTCTAGCTTGTCTAGTCACTCAGTGCTCTTGTATTCTAGTATTCTCTTTGGTTCTGACCCGGCTTGTTGTACTATTCTGCTTATCTCTGTTATCCCTCTGACCCGGCTTGTATCTCGTTTACCTGTCTTCTCGTTCCCTCGACCTCGGCTTGTCTCTGACCATTCTCTGTTATTCTCTGTACGTTAGTCCGGCCATTCTAAGGCCCGGTATACGTACCTTTCTACTGTTTGTACTCTGCGTGTTGGATCCCTGTCCCGATCCTGACATTACGACAGGGCCAATGGATCCTGCAGGTACAAACAGTCAGCTTGGTTCTTCCGACCCCAGGTTTGATGCCATGGAACACAGGATGGATCAGATGGCCCTAGCACTACAGGCGCTATTGTCTCGTGCTAGTAACCCACCAGAGGAGACACGTACTCCTTCGATCTCTCCTGTAAGTTCAGGTCTGGAAGTAGCCACTGTAGGTGCTTCTTCTCGTATTACTCCACCAGTACGTTATGGCGGTTCTCCTGAGAAGTGTCGTGGCTTTTTGAACCAGATCAGCATCCATTTCGAATTACAACCCCGCTCTTATCCTACAGATAGAGCGAAGGTTGGATTTATTGTTACGTTACTCATTGAGAAGGCTCTGAGATGGGCTAATCCTTTATGGGAGAATGATAACCCGTTAGTCTATAACTATAATGCCTTTGTAGCTGCTTTTAAAAGAACTTTTGACCCCCCTGGTAGGAAGGTCAATGCAGCTAGATTACTGTTGCGCCTTAGACAGGAAAATCGAACACTGGTGGATTATGCACTAGAGTTCAGATCCTTGGCGGCAGAAGTTAAGTGGAACGAACAGGCTTATATAGATGTATTTTTAAATGGGTTATCAGATGTAATCCTTGACGAGGTCGCTACTAGAGAGCTTCCTGAGAATTTGGAGGATTTAATTTCTTTTATCTCTCGCATTGATGAATGCTTAAGAGAGAGGCAGAACACTCGAGATAGGACTCGTAGACCCTCCTTTAAACTAGCTCCTGCATTTCAAAATTCTGAGATCGAAACCTCACGTTTCCCAGAGCCTATGCAGATAGGTAATACTCACCTCACAGAGGAGGAGAGACAGTACAGGAGAAGGGAGGGTTTATGTATGTACTGTGGAGTCAGAGGTCATTTACGCCTAAATTGTCCCAATCGTTCGGGAAACGCTCGCACCTAAGTTTCTCTAGAGGACAGGCCTTGGGTGTATCTATTTTGTCCTCTGTTCACAATTATAAAGATCACAGGCTTCTGTTACCCGTTTCTTTGACTTGGGAGAAGGGAGTAGTAAAAACCATGGCTTTGATCGATTCTGGAGCAGCTGAGAGCTTTATCGATCAAGTCTTTGTTAACAAGCATACTATCCCATCCCAGTTAAGGGAGACACCCCTGGCCGTTGAGGCCATAGATGGTAGACCTTTACTTGAGCCTGTTATTTTCCGTGAGACCATACCTGTTAATTTAACTGTTGGTATCTTGCATGAGGAAGACCTATCCCTGTTGATCATTTCCTCTCCTTCTATTCCCATAGTCCTGGGGTACTCCTGGTTAAAGAGACATAACCCTATCATTAATTGGGAGTTAGGGGAGATAGTTTCATGGGGTCAGAATTGTCAAGAGAAATGTTTGCGGAAGGTCTCACCTCTTTGCCTGGCTAACACCTCGGCTAACTCCTCTAATCCTACAGAGACACAAATACCGCCTCAGTACCTGGATTTAAAGGCAGTATTTGATAAAAAGAGAGCCAATACCTTACCTCCACACAGATCCTTTGATTGCAAAATTAACTTACTCCCTGGTACCATGCCTCCCAGGGGTCATGTATACCCGTTATCTACTAAAGAGAATTCAGTTCTAGAGGAGTATATTCACGAGAATTTAGACAAGGGATTTATTAGGAGATCCTCCTCCCCTGCCGGGGCTGGATTTTTTTTTGTTAAAAAGAAGGATGGTACACTTAGGCCTTGTATTGATTATCGAGGTTTGAACAAGATAACCATTAGGAATGCTTATCCCATTCCTTTGATTACCGAACTCTTTGATCGTTTAAAGGGTTCTAACATTTTCACCAAGTTAGATCTCAGAGGGGCATATAACTTGGTGAGAGTCCAGCAGGGACACGAGTGGATGACGGCATTCAATACTCGATACGGTCACTATGAATATACAGTAATGCCTTTTGGGTTATGTAATGCACCGGCTGTATTCCAGGATCTGATAAATGAGGTTCTTAGGGAATTTCAGCATGAGTGTGTTATTGTATACCTGGACGATATACTCATACATTCTAGAGAGATTGAGACTCACCACGAACAAGTCAGAAGGGTTTTGCACAAACTTCTTCAACATGGTCTGTACTGCAAATTGGAGAAATGTAGTTTCGATCAATCCCAAGTAAACTTCCTCGGTTATGTGATCTCTGGGGAGGGATTTAAGATGGACCCGGATAAACTCCAGTCCATTCTGGATTGGCCTCTACCCAAGGGTCTTAAGGCTGTTCAGAGATTTATTGGGTTCTCCAATTATTATAGGCGCTTTATTAAGGGATATTCTTCTATTATTGCGCCCATCACCAATATGACCAAACAGGGGGCTGATACTAAGAATTGGTCTACGAAAGCTCTCCTTGCTTTCAAAACTCTCAAGGAGCTTTTTGCTTCCGCCCCAATTTTAGTTCACCCTAATACCACTCTTCCTTTCCTACTTGAGGTAGACGCCTCGGAGACTGGCATAGGTGCCATCCTATCCCAAAGGCTAGGTGTGGATAAACCGTTACATCCATGTGGATTTTTTTCTAAAAAATTGTCTGGTGCGGAGAGCAGATATGACATTGGTGACAGAGAACTTCTAGCTGTTATCAAAGCTTTGAAAGAATGGAGACATTTATTGGAAGGGACATTACATCCTGTTACTATTTTAACGGATCACAAGAACTTGTCCTATATTGGAGAGGCCAAGCGATTGTCTTCCAGGCAAGCTCGTTGGTCGTTATTCCTCACCCATTTCAATTACGTTCTTACTTTTAGGCCTGGTTCAAAGAATTCTAAAGCCGATGCTCTATCTCGTCAATATGAACCTTTGGCTTCTTCTGAACCGGTTCTGTCCTCTATAGTACCCCAATGCAATATTATTGCTAACACAAGTCTCAAAATCCATTCTCCGTTGCTTGCTCAGATCTTGAACTTACAACATCTGGCACCTGGACAGACTCCTGAGGGAAGAAAATTTGTTCCTCCTGAACTCCAACTGGAGCTCTTACAGTGTTTCCACGAAAGCAAGGTGGCTGGTCATCCTGGCATTCGCATGACTTATTCCCTGATCTCCAAGGATTTCTGGTGGCCTTCCTTACGAAAGGATATTAAGGAGTTCATCGGAGCTTGTGAGACTTGTACCAGGACTAAACAGCCTCACGCATCTCCTTGTGGTTTGTTGCTCCCCTTGAACATTCCGGAGAAACCATGGTCCTGTTTGGCCATGGACTTTATTGTGGATTTACCTGCTTCCAAGAGACAGACTGTTATTCTCACGGTGGTGGATAGATTTACTAAGATGGCTCATTTTGTGCCGTTACCTAAACTCCCCACGTCTCCTGAATTGGCGGAGATTTTTGCGAGAGAAGTTTTTCGCCTACATGGGATACCTTCTGAAATCGTTTCTGATAGAGGCTCTCAATTTGTCTCACGATTCTGGAGATCCTTCTGTTCTCAATTAGGTATCAAATTGAACTTTTCCTCTGCATATCACCCTCAGTCTAACGGAGCCGCTGAGCGTACTAATCAGAAGATTGAACAATATCTGCGCTGCTTTGTTTCCGAACACCAGGATGATTGGGTCGGTTTGATTCCTTGGGCAGAGTTCACACACAACAATCTCGTTTGTGATTCTACTCGTTCTAGCCCCTTCTTCATGAACTATGGCTTTCATCCTTCCATTTTTCCTTCGGTCTCTTCTTCCCAAGGAGTACCGTCGGTTGATGATCATGTCGCCAATCTGAAGAAGTTGTGGGATCAGACTCGTCAAATTCTCCTGCATAATTCTATGTTGTTCAAAAAACACGCTGATAAACACAGAAGGGCGGCTCCAGTTTTTGTTCCTGGGGATAGAGTATGGCTGAGTACTAAGAACATTCGTTTAAAAGTTCCCTCTATGAAATTTGCGCCTCGGTACATAGGCCCTTACAGGGTTTTGTCTCGTATCAACCCGGTTGCGTATCGCCTGGCTCTGCCATCGGCCTTACGTATTCCCAACTCCTTTCATGTGTCTTTGCTGAAACCACTGATTTGCAACAGATTCTCCTCTACGGTTTCCTCACCTCGTTCGGTTCAGGTGGACGGTCAGGAGGAGTACGAGGTCAACTCCATTATCAATTCCCGATTCTCTCGGGGAAGATTACAGTATCTGGTCAACTGGAAGGGATATGGTCCTGAGGAGAGGAGTTGGGTACCTCAGGAAGACGTTCATGCTCCCCGTCTCCGCAGGGCATTTCACTCCCGCTTCCCATCTCGTCCCGGTTCCTTTCGCCCGGTGGGCGTATCTGAGAGGGGGGGTACTGTCAGGGTACCTGAGGTCTCTACCTTTGAGAAGGGTAGAGACTTAGTTGTTTATCCATCTAGACAGGCTATTTCTCCCGTTCCTCGCGGTCCATCCAGTCATTCTAACGCTGGCCGCAAGGGATCCGCTTCCTTTTCTAACATGACGCTCGATACGTGACGTCTTCACGCTATCCCGAGCGACCTGTCACTCTATTGGCTTTATCCTATCAGCACCCATCGGAGGCGTGTCCACTCTCCGGACTCAGGGTATTTAAGCTTGCTTCTCTCGTCAGCTCATTGCCCTGTCGTGGTTCTAGCTTGTCTAGTCACTCAGTGCTCTTGTATTCTAGTATTCTCTTTGGTTCTGACCCGGCTTGTTGTACTATTCTGCTTATCTCTGTTATCCCTCTGACCCGGCTTGTCTCTCGTTTACCTGTCTTCTCGTTCCCTCGACCTCGGCTTGTCTCTGACCATTCTCTGTTATTCTCTGTACGTTAGTCCGGCCAATCTAAGGCCCGGTATACGTACCTTTCTACTGTTTGTACTCTGCGTGTTGGATCCCTGTCCCGATCCTGACACTGACACACCCTCAATGCACCCCTTACAGACACACACACTGCATCCCTTACATACACAGAAACACACCTTGCATCCCTTATTCATACAAACAGATTTACCCAATGCAACCCTACCACACAATACATCCCTTATACACAAACACACACTGCTTTCTATTCCTTACACAAAAGCACACTGCTTCCACTACACCCAAACACACTGCATCACCTACACAAACTGGTATCCCTATACACTACATTCCATAAGCACACACATTAGGTCCCCTACAATAACACATAACACATCCCCTACACACTCCACTCCCTTTGAGCGAACTCATGGGTGGAACATGTAGGTGGACTTATGGGTGGGCGTTATGGGCATACTCACCGTCAGGCCCTGGGGCCCCGACCTTGAGCTGTGTAAGGGGCCCCAAAAAATGGAGCTGCTTCCTGTTCTCCCAGAACATTGAATTTTGTGACCACAGTTACAAACAGCCTCCAGAGATCCTGTTTTACACCAGATCAGTGGAGCCAAACTTCAGCCAGAGCCCAACACCATCCTCATCTGGTTGTAAGTAGGCAATCTAGTATATTATTAATGGCTCTAATCTATAATTTACCTCACATTAAAGGGATACTATAGTCCCCAGAACCACTTCAGCTTAATGAAGTGGTTCCGGTGTCTATAGCCTGTCCCTGCAGGCTTTTTAATGTAAACACACACTGTGTGCAGCACTGGCGTTAGTTAATATCGCAGATAATATGGGTGGGGCATTGTGATGTCACATGGGGGAGAGGGGGCGCAAATTTCTATTTTGCCTAGGGCGACAAATATCCTTGCACCGGCCCTGGGCGTAGGGGAAATACTGAGGCAAAGTAGTCCCTACTGTGTCTGTATATCTCTTGACTGGATTTAATTTTTAGTGAAATTCCAACACAGTCAATATGAGTATTTCATAATGATTCTATCATTATGAAATACTCATTTTTCAGGGGATAGGGCAGGGAGACAGTGCCGCTTTAACTACAACTTTAATGTATTCATACACCTGACTTGTCAAATTTCATAGATATGTTTTGAAAACTTTATATAGAATGCTTATAGATAGGCTTAAGTAGAGAATAAATGTATTTCGTAATTTGGGATAGATTGAAAGTTTGCCGTTTGTATTTTTGTACCATAGAAAAGGAAGACAATGGCTAATAAAGTCTTTAACTTTAATTAAAGATTTTTCAGTCAATTGATTTATTTTACAACAGAGCAGTATTAACTGTAAGGTAACCCCCTAGGTGGCTGCCTATTGTCCTAAGAGTTACACAGGTACCACAAAAACTTGAATTTCCAATGAATTAAACATCCATATGTGAATAATGAAGGGGGGAGGCTTGTAAACTACCTAGGGCTCTGTCGGATCTTAATCCTTCTCTGCAACTAATAATAGATTTTCAGCACATTTGGTCAAAGTGGGAACAGACCATCATTAGAGTCAGAAAAAAACATTCAGTAGGAAGTATTTTCCAATTGGAGTTTTTTTTTTTTTTTTTTAATTCTTTATTTATAGAGTGCAAAGAAATGACATAGTGTTGGGTAAGCCACAACAGCTTCTGTACACAGATTGATAGCAAGTCATACAGAACATAGTTTTGGCATTCGCGTATATCGCACATTTTTTAAATGTTATGGTATGCTTAGATTACAGGCTGATCAGTATACGTCTGGAGTTACTGTTAAGGGAAAGTGGCTGAGCTTTGCATATACCTAGGCATGTTGCTAATCATATTAAGGTAATACGGTAAGTAAAGCATGAGGAAATGCACAAGGCTAATAGCTAGTAAAGACATAATGAGTTGTTATGCTAAACAATACTGTTATTGTGCCACTGGGTGCTGGTAACAGGCTTCTGAGTTGGAAGTAGCTCCATTTTGCCCTACGTGTTAATATGGTCTGTGAGACTTGCAGGTATCATGTAGGTATGGGACTTTAAGAAAAAGCATAATAAAAAACATAAGCAAAAACATAAGAAAAAGTCAAAAGGGAAAGAATACCACTGGTTGAGAAAGAGCTGGGAAGCCTATATGGCCTGGGTCCTTGTGGCTGACAGGTAGCAGTGTGCTGTCAGTTCAGCCTATGCCCGACATGTAATGTCCCGACAGCCAAGAAGAGTGTTCATTATCTGCCTTGCCAGAGTCTCTGGGTGCTCGTGCTCGGCATTGCCAAGTGAGTTCTAGACCACCTTGCTGCTTGCGAGCACGGACCCGGCCTCCTCCAGTGTGCCCCACAGAGCCACTGCTGCGAGATTGTATAGTAGGTCGTCGGAGATGTTGTGGCGTTTGCTGGCTCTGCACGGGTCTGTCCACTGCCTGTGTCCCCGCATCACGCTGGGTTGGAGCCACATGAGGTCTTGAGCATTGGGTGTAAGGACCTCTTTTGCCGTTCCTATGCCTATGCCTGTTGTACCTTGCTGGATGCCCTGGCTGTCGGCGGCATGGCAGTGTCTGAGGTACCCGCCTCTATATTCCCCCTCTTTTGGCAGAGTGACAAATGTTTATTAATCAGTAACTGTCCCTAAGGGTTTGAAAATTGTGACGTCATCCCAAGATGGCCTACTTCCATAATAAAACATTGGTCATTTTTTTTACTTTAACTTAATGAAAATATAGCAATCAGGTTAAATAATTGTTTTAAAACTGACTTGTACAAATTTATTTTTTAAATGGCAGCACCTTTAAACTATTGCATTCTTATAATAATATAGAAATTATGACGAATTTCTAATTGTATGATCCTACAGACTTGCTATGAGTGCGCTCATTTGTCTTTAAACGTTATTTATTTTAACCCCATTCATTTTATTATCTAGTTCTGGATGCACACTTATCACATGTATTGTTGGATTTGGAAGTATAGATAGGCATATGATGCAGTCACTGAACATGGTTCCAGCATGTTTCATTTTTAGCATTTCTGTGTGACATTATAGCTTTAGGTAAGTCTGCTTATTTTTCTCCTGCCTTTTGTCATTACAGACTTCTGACAGAGACAGACAGATGGAATGAAGCACTTGATTGATGAGAACTAACTCATTCATGGAATCTTGTGAAAAAAATAAAACAACATCCCAACTAATTTCAAAAGAAACAAAAACAACCAATTGTTTGTTTTTTAGCAGGATTACATTAGCTCGGAGCAACATTCCTGAGCCCAGGACAAGATATGTTCTTGATTGTAATCTTGTGCCCCATTGAACATTTCCAGCGGGTGACCTGCTGTGCAAAAAGAAACTATTAAAAAAAAAAAATCTATTTTACATTATATTTGACTTCATAGTGTTTGAAGTAAATAAAATGAGAACTTCTTGTTTACTTCTTCCTGTTTCAGTGCCTATATGGTGGCTAATATACCAGCAGTATGAACATTCCATTAGGGTAATCGTAAAAAGTAGAGAAGTAAAGGCAAGAGAGATGGAAATGGCCTGTATCAGAGTCAATATCTGTAGGTTTGAGGTCCTGGTGTCCACAGATCTAGAACACAGGTGCGGCATGGCGCACATCTTTACAAACACCATAGTAGAGAAGGTCTGGAATAAAATAGGCTCCAAGGATAAGCATTGAGGGGAGGGAAAAATGGCTGAAAAAAAGAACAGATTAAATAGACAGTGCACGCAAATCAACCAGGAATCTTTCATTCCTGTCCACTGACTTTATTGGAATAATTTCTGCATTCTTATATATAATGACAGATTGGATTGATGCCTGCACCCAAGACTCAAGCCTGAGGCACCGATATGGCAGTGCCATGCATACCTACCATTCAAAAACAGGCATTGGCAACCATGAGCAGGACCCGAGATGCATCCAAAACCAGGTATAATGGCCATGAGTTAGCCTCAAGATGCACCCAAAACCAGGTGTAATGTCCATAAACAGAGCCCACGATGATAGTTAAGTGGCCATGCCATACTTTGCAGCTTTCACAACATGCAGAACAAGCTCTTTTGGTAATCACCTGCCGTAGAGTTGCCTTACCTCTGCTGGCTAGAGTGTTATGCCACAAATTCCAGACAGAGATGCTCTTTTAGAATATCTCAAATTATATAAATGAGACTTTTATTAAATATGACAAACCAGAGTACTATTTATTTTGTGTTTTGAATAAACCAGATGTTCATTCTCAACATATGGTAAGAAATTTGGATAAGCAGGGAGGCTATTAGGCCAAGGCCAATGGGTATGGCCATGACTTGTGAAATATACCATTATTATTATTATTATTATTATTGGTATATTGTATATTAATATTGTTTTTGTATTTTATTGTACACTAACTGTAACAATGCAATGATTTGTGGACCCAGGACATACTTGAAAACGAGAGAAATCTCAATGTATCTTTCCTGGTAAAATATTTTATAAATAAATTGGTATTTATCTAGCGCCAGCTTAATCCGCAGCGCTTTACAATAAAAGGGGAATTTACCAAATGAAAAAATAACAAAATGTAACAGGGACAGGGTAGTTGAGGACCCTGCTCAAACAAGCTTACAGTCTAGAGGAGGTCAGGTATAAAAATAGGAAGGGTATTGAGGGAGACAGCAAATAGACATGGTGGGAAAGTAGCAGAAGGTGAGAGTGGAGTGTGGCCCTTTAGGAGAGAGCAATTGAAGACTAAGGGAGAGTCTCACAGAGGTAGGCAGGCTGTTCCAGATGAAAGGAGCCGTCCGTGAGAAGTCTTGCAGGCATGTATTTGCAGTAAGGGTGCGAGCAGCAGACAGGAGAAGGTTTTAGCAACAGACTGGACATGAGGTGCAAAGGTGAGGCCAGGGTTAAAAGACAGCGAGCTTGAAAGGATGGGGTGAGGCAGGTACCATCAACCTGCAGAGGAGGAGGATAAGTGTTATGAGGAAAAATAAGAAACTCGCCATGAAATTGAATTTGTGTAAGACTAGATTGACAAATAAAGGCAACTCAAAGAGATAGAGATTAGTATTGATGATGAAGGCAAACATTAAATGTGTGGCTGACCCCATTAAATTCTGGGATCCAGGAATCAACAAAGTAGCTGTTTCCCTCTGTCTAGATGTTTGGCAAACATATGAACTAAAGATGGCGTTAGCTAATATTGTCATAATCAAGATATTTAATAGGCCACTATAGTCACTGTGACGAAGTGCCCTTCGCCACTTTGTCCTGGAGAGGCCTGCTTGCCTGCCTCCTCCCCTGTGACTATGGCCCTGGACTGTATTGGCCTGGAAAACGTACATTTGGGCATAATGGATTTGTGTATACTGCCCCTGGCCCTTTTAATACTTGGGAGCAGTGTTTCAACGTTTTAACTGGCACTTCGAATACAGTCGAAGTGCCAAAGCCGTCGAAGTACCAAAGCCGTCGAACTATCGAAGCCGTCGAAGTGGCCGCCATTACAGCCGAACACGTGGCGGCGGCCATCTTAAGGCAACCGAACACGGTCAGCGGTGAACTGTACTTTCCCTTATCCTTCGACACCACAGCTGGAGACTAAGTCCCGTTCGAACGTTCGAACACCCGTTCGAATGGGACTCTATCATCTTTTCAGGGGAAATAGATCGCCACTCGACTAGCGATCACCGCGGAAGTTTTAACCGCATTTGACTTCGACAAAAGTCGAAGTGCGTTCGAATATTCGAACACCGATTTTGGATGGAACTTTACTGTTTTTTAGGACAGAAATAGACCGACCACATAGCCTGAACCTGTGGAACTATTTTTGGGTATACATACAGGCGTGCGGTCGGTCCAAAGGGACTTTTTAATATCTCTGGAACCACTGGACGGATTCTCACAAATTTTGAATATGTTGTTCCACAATTTATGTTGTCCATAAAAATATGTTTTATTCCTGTGCTATGTAAAATGGGAAAGTTATAAAAATGCATAAAAATGTATAAGTTTTAGCTTGGAGATAATTGAGTAGATACAATAGGAAACTCAATTATCTCCCAAGCAGAGGGGAGGGAACCTGTGGGCTGTACCATTCTGTTATTGGTTATTTTATGCCTCCCCCTGGGTGTGTCCTGTGTGTACTTTTTGTAAATAAAAAGCAGGCTGGGTGTCCCAGACCTCAGTTCTTCTTGACGCTTCAAAACGTAGCCTCGTCTCGTTCTTGGAAGGGGATTATTTGGGAATATTACTCTGCTCCTGTTTACAGCTGAACCTGCCTCTCTCTGGATATCGTGGATGGGATTATACCAGCTCTACTTCTCCACAGCAACTTGCAGGGAAAAGGATGTCTCCAACGGCAGATACTCTCTCTCTACCTGGGTAGCTGTTACAGTGGTGGCAGCGGTGGGATGGCGTCCTAGAGCGAGGAGAAGCAGCTCAGAGACCCTGGTAACGTTTGGAGTTACAAATTGAGGGCAACGCTAGCCATTGGGCAGAGTCCCTACCTACAGCAGCATGGAGCAGGCATGGATAGAGCCCTGCGAAGAACACCTCAAAATGATACGTTGCTACGAGGGTGACGATTACATTGAGGAGGTAAAGAGGCGGTTGGTCTGCTATGGCCCAGACCGTACAAACGAGGTGGTCTCCAAAGTAATGGACCAGTTGAGTGCTGAGAACCGTGCGGCAATGGCATTTGAGCGACTACTGTGGAAGTTGAGGATATGGACACCCAGTCTCAAGCAGTATGTGTTACAGGAAGCTGAAGGTGTCGTTCTTCCTCCCCAGCAGCAGTGTGTCCTACAGAGAGCAGAGACAGTTGGTCCCTCTCTACAGCAACAGGACAATGTTACGGGAGTGGAGACAGGCGGTCTCCCTCTCCAGCAACAGCCTGTGTTTCCGGGAAAGGAGCACAGCACCCCCTCACCCCAGCAGCAGTGTGTCCTACAGAGTGCAGAGACAGTTGGTCCCTCTCTACAGCAGCAGGACAATGTTACGGGAGTGGAGACAGGCGGTCTCCCTCTCCAGCGGCAGCCTGTGTTTCCGGGAAAGGAGCACAGTGCCCCCTCTCCCCAGCGGCAGTGTGTACCCCAGGGGACCGAAGGTGTCGTCCTTCCCCCCCAGCAGCAGTATGTCCTACAGAGAGCAGAGACAGTTGGTCCCTCTCTACAGCAACAGGACAATGTTACGGGAGTGGAGACAGGCGGTCTCCCTCTCCAGCGGCAGCCTGTGTTTCCGGGAAAGGAGCACAGCACCCCCTCTCCCCAGCGGCAGCTTACCCTAACAAGGGGAGACACCAATCCCCCAGACGGCGCAGATGGGACCGTGGTCTCTGTGCCTGACCTACAGGGATGCTGGACAACCTGTCCAGATCCCCAACTACCCTCACCGGGACAACAGGAGGTGGGGGTAAGTACAAATTCCCCTCCCCAGCTAACTCCTGGCGTGGCACCAGGGTTAACAGAGGCGACATTAACCCTCACTGACTCCTATGTTTCCCTGGCTACTGAGCCAGACTACGTTACCAGCACCCCAGCAGAAGATCTGGCAGCTGGGCAGAGTGCAGTTGGCCTCTGCCCTACCTTTGTCCCTGATCCAGAGCCTGATGTCCTGCAGGCTACCCCAGCAGAAGAGCTGGCAGCTGGGCAGAGTGCAGTTGGCCTCTGCCCTACCTTTGTCCCTGGTCCAGAGCCTGATGTCCTGCAGGCTACCCCAGCAGAAGAGCTGGCAGCTGGGCAGAGTGCAGTCGGCCTCTGCCCTACCTTTGTCCCTGGTTCAGAGCCTGATGTTCTGCAGGCTATCCCAGCAGCAGAGCTGGCATCAGGGCAGGGCGCCGCTGGCCTCTGCCCTTCAAGTCCCCTCAGCGTGTTGCCTCATTACCACAGCCAAATACCCAGGTGCAGTGACTGTTTGTTGTGGGTGGGCTGCTCTTGTACTTTGGTGTTGTGGGGGGCTACTCTGGCATCTGTTTATTGTGATTTGGTGGATCGAATAACGGAGGCACTGACCGACAGAAGGTCAGGTGCCTGGTTAGTCTTCCCCCCAAAGGGGAGATGTGTGACGAAGTGCCCTTCGCCACTTTGTCCTGGAGAGGCCTGCTTGCCTGCCTCCTCCCCTGTGACTATGGCCCTGGACTGTATTGGCCTGGAAAACGTACATTTGGGCATAATGGATTTGTGTATACTGCCCCTGGCCCTTTTAATACTTGGGAGCAGTGTTTCAACGTTTTAACTGGCACTTCGAATACAGTCGAAGTGCCGAAGCCGTCGAAGTACCAAAGCCGTCGAACTATCGAAGCCGTCGAAGTGGCCGCCATTACAGCCGAACACGTGGCGGCGGCCATCTTAAGGCAACCGAACACGGTCAGCGGTGAACTGTACTTTCCCTTATCCTTCGACACCACAGCTGGAGACTAAGTCCCGTTTGAACGTTCGAACACCCATTCGAATGGGACTCTATCATCTTTTCAGGGGAAATAGATCGCCACTCGACTAGCGATCACCGCGGAAGTTTTAACCGCATTTGACTTCGACACTTCGACAAAAGTCGAAGTGCGTTCGAATATTCGAACACCGATTTCGGATGGAACTTTACCGTTTTTTAGGACAGAAATAGACCGACCACATAGCCTGAACCTGTGGAACTATTTTTGGGTATACATACAGGCGTGCGGTCGGTCCAAAGGGACTTTTTAATATCTCTGGAACCACTGGACGGATTCTCACAAATTTTGAATATGTTGTTCCACAATTTATGTTGTCCATAAAAATATAAGTTTTATTCCTGTGCTATGTAAAATGGGAAAGTTATAAAAATGCATAAAAATGTATAAGTTTTAGCTTGGAGATAATTGAGTAGATACAGTAGGAAACTCAATTATCTCCCAAGCAGAGGGGAGGGAACCTGTGGGCTGTACCATTCTGTTATTGGTTATTTTAACGTAGCCTCGTCTCGTTCTTGGAAGGGGATTATTTGGGAATATTACTCTGCTCCTGTTTACAGCTGAACCTGCCTCTCTCTGGATATCGTGGATGGGATTATACCAGCTCTACTTCTCCACAGCAACTTGCAGGGAAAAGGACGTCTCCAACGGCAGATACCCTCTCTAGCCGTTACAGTCACTAAAACAACTTTTTTTTTTTTTTTTTTTTTATTCTTTATTTTTATTGTGCATTGTGATAAATACAAATAGTCTCACAGTGCCCCAATAGTAATCCTCAAGCGTTTTACAAGCATAACAGTAGGAGCAATTAGTTAATAGGCACATTTTTTGTAAAATAACTATAGCATGCCCTTCAAATTCGTTAAGACTTCGCTTTGGTGTGAATAGTAGTTTAGTAGTACTCGTTAACATTGCAACTGGTTATATTTTAAGAAAACATATAGATATCACGTTTGCTCTGTGTTGTATGTTATAAACATTACGTTTGATTACTCCTAACCATGTCGTGGTAGTTTAGTTGTTCTCGCCAACAATATAGCAGATTGGGTCTCAGTAAGGCTAGTGTAAACCCTGTTTGCTCTGAGCTGTACTGTATAAACTTTTTGCTTCTTTGCACTTAATCTGCTCGCTTGGCCCAGACAGGTGAGAGGCCTGCGCTACCCAGTCCAGCAATTGCACTGCCAAACAACAGCAGATGGCATGAGAGGGTGCGCAATAAATGCTGCAAGAAGAAAAATAAAAAAGAAAAAGGAAAAAGAAACAACCTGTTGGACTAAGTGGAGAGACCAAAAATTAATAATGACTAAGTAACTTAGACGTTTAATAAAGTATATACATGAGCGGGTTGAGATATTTCCGCACTAATGGGGCTAGTTAGGCAGGTTGGTAAAAATATATACTTTGAGGACATGCCTTACTGTGCAAGTACTGTCTAGCCTATACATCGTTATGGTCCACCTTTGAGCTGCGATATTTTAGGCCTGACAGGCTCTAGCTAGCTTTTAACTTTCCTATTTCAATTAACCAACAGTTCACCTGCCACAACAGCTGGTGTTTAAGCATTCAACAACATTAGCTCATATAATTTGTATGTGAGAAGTGAAACGTCGTGATGGTAAGTGGTACTAGTCGCGTCTGTCCTAGTGTGGGGGTCCTGCATTCCAGGCACCACGGCTGGGTTTTGGTGGGTCCTATGAAGTACCTGATAGTGTGTCAGGTTAATGTGTGTGGAGTTAGTCGTTTGGCTATTATTGTGTTGTGGTCTAGTTCAAGGGGGGGAGAGGGGGGGTGTGAGTCCTCCGGGTCTCGGTGGGTCGTGTGACCGTGTGATCTAATGGGGACTGTAGAGTCCCTTGCTGGTCGGGTTAATGCACAGTAGTGTATATTGTGTGGGGGGTGTCATTCGGTTAGTAGACAGTTGGGGTCCAGTCTGGGTCTTGGCTTGCCTGTCCGTGGTTATGTGCTGACATGTGGGGAGCTTGTGTACCAGGTCTTCAGAAAGTTTTTAGAGTCCCTCAGGGTGAGATGGATTGGTGATGCGTGGGGCAATGTCCCAAGAGTCTTTTGGTGGTCATCGGGTCTGGTTCAGGTCGTAGCCGCTGCGTATTGTTCCGCTTGAGGCCTCCTCGGCACGAACTCCGGTGCGTCAACTGCATCCTGTCCAAGGGGGCATGTGGTTCTTGCCACTGGACCTGCTGGTAGAAGGGCATTCTGGGGGAGACCCAGGGCCTTCGCGGCTTCCTGCATGTTGCTCACAGTGTGGGGTGTGTCTCCTTTCATGATATGTAGGACGTGAGTTGGGCCCCATCGGTACCTGATTTGGTTGGCTCGTAGCACTGCAGTGAATTGTTGTAGGGATCTTCGCCATGCTAACGTTCCGCTGGAGAGGTCTGGGAAGAATGACAAGGTCATATTTTCGAAGAGGTATGCCGGTTGCTCCCTGGTGGCCGTAAGGACTGCATTCTTGTCCCGGAGGGTTTGAAAGTGGAGCACTATGTCCCTAGGGGCGCTGGGCGGTGCCTTGACCGGTCTCGGCAGGCGAAATATGCTGTCTAGCGTAATCGCCCTGGCGGATTTTGGGGTCAGAAGTGCGGTCATGAGCCGCCTGGCAAAGTGTGGGAGCTCTGCATCGGGGACTGAGTCAGCCACCCCCCTAACCTTCAGGTGTTTGTAGCGTCTTTTATCTTCCTGTAAGGAGAATCGCTGGTCATATAGTTGGTTCTGCCTTTACAGTGCACTGATTGCAACTTGTAACTCAGTTATTTGAGTGGTATGTGTTGTGGAGATTCCCTCCACTGCCTGGAGTCGACCTGTCAGTTGTTTCAGATCATTTCTTATCATAGCCACATCGGCCGCAATTTTCCTATGGTGCTCAGCCATGAGGTCTCCTATGGCTTCCATAGTTACCGGTTTGGGGTCTGCCGTGAGTGGCTGGGTCCGTGTCTGGACCGGCTGTTTCGCTGCTGGGGCTGGTAATGGGTCTCCCCCCCGTGTCGTCCGAGGACCCCTCGTAGAAGTCTGAACAGCCGCCATGCAGGGATGCCATCTTGGATCCTGCTGCCTCATGTGCTTGCCGCCAGAGGTTCCCGATATCAATGCCGGGTCGGGGCTTGTCCGGCTTTTGTTTTTCAGTTTTCCTCCCCATCTGGTCCGGGGGGTTCTGGGCTCACCTTGCGGTGGATTCCGTTGGTGTCTGGGTGTGAAAAGGGTGAGTTTTTTTTCAGGTTTGTCCGGAGCTCCTCCGGCATGCGTCCGTCTGCTTCCCCAGCTAGCTCCGCCCCCCACTAAAACAACTTTAGCTTAATGAAGCAGTTTTGTGTATAGAACTCGCCCTGTGTTTGTATACCTATGAATGTGGGCTGTGTATAGGGACTGCTTGTGGAATTGTGTGTGTGGATGACATGTCACATTGTGTGTTTGGTGGTGTGTATGTGTGGGGCTGCTTGTGGGCTTGTGTGTGTATGTGGATTGTCAGTGGTGTTGTGCTTGTGGGAAATGAGTGTGTGTTTGTGTGTGGGCTGTTTGTATTATTTGTATGGGGGAGGCTTCTTCTGCACCTCTGTGAATATCTAGCAGTTTGGATGGCTTCCCTGGGGTCCAGTGGGCACTGGGCTGGCCTGGTACAGGTCAGGGGCAGATTCCCATTCACAAGTGCTGGGAGGAAGTAATCGGAGATCACTTCCTCTAAGTGCTGCGATTCATAAATTGAGACTTGTCCCTCACCACCTACAATCACAGCTCAGTTTGTAGTAGCAGATATCTGAAATCCCACTGGCACTCCTGATAGGCCAGAACCTGTTTGGCTCTGGAAACCTTGAGTACAATGCAAAGCCATCTTGAGTGCCATGCATAGCACATGTGCAATAGGTTGCTGACTCCTGGGTTACACCAAGTTTTGTGCAGACTGCGAGCCAGCAAAGGCATGAGACAAGTAACATCTTTAGCAACTTTGCTTCAAAAGATATAAGAGGGTCAAACTGAGAGCTGAAACTTGAAGTTTGGAGGTTGAAGGAACGGAACGGGAGACGAGGACTGGGTATGGGATTGGAGAGGAAATTGGAGAAGTAAGGAGAGAGGAAGAAAGGGGGGAAAAAAGTCTAAAAATAAAGTAATTTAATTGGAAGCCATTGTATCTTTGTGGTTGATTGGGACTCTCAATCCCCTTGCAAAGTATTAGTTCAATGGAAGTGTTGAGCTAATGGTAGGTAAAGCTTGAGAGGCGTTTGTCTGTATTATTAAATGCAGCATTGCGTGTTCACAAACACATTTCCCAAGAGCACCTCTAGGGATATGGTAGTAATAGACTTTTGTAGATATATCATTATGAAAAATATTTCTAACAATATTTCTAACAATATTGAAACACCTCGTAGAGTGTAAGCTCATTTGAGCGGGGCCTTCTACACCTCTTGTGTTTGTTATATTGCGTAGGTAAATTAGTTGTTGTCAGATATCCCCATTTTATAACTGTTAAACGCTGCGGCATATGTTGGCGCTATGTAAATTATAAAAATAATAATGATTTGGAAAGGATATTAATTTGAGGTCTAAGTATGAAGAAAATAAAATAAAAAGCAATGCTAACTATAAAGTTGTGCAAAAACCCTACATATGACATTGCGTCTCTATAAATATTTTGCTTGCAAATGTATTTTTCCTATCCCAGCTACAGATTAAACAGGCTTAAAGGACCACTATAGTGCCAGGAAAACATACTCGTTTTCCTGGCATTATAGTGCCCTGAGGGTTCCCCCACCCTCAGGGTCCCATAACCGCAGCGCTGAAGGGGGAGGAAGGAGTTAATCCCTTACCTTTTTTCCAGTGCCGGGCTTCCTCGGCGCTGGGACTCTCCTCCCTCTTCTGACATCCCTGGCTGAATGCGCATGCGCGGCAAGAGCCGCGCGTGCATTCAGCCAGTCCATAGGAAAGCATTCTCAATGCTTTCCTATGGACGCTGGCGTCTTCTCACTGTGAAAATCACAGTGAGAAGTGCGGAAGCGCCTCTAGCGGCTGTCAATGAGACAGCCACTAGAGGCTGGATTAACCCATAGGTAAACATAGCAGTTTCTCTGAAACTGCTATGTTTACAGAAAAAAGGGTTAAACCTAGCTGGACCTGGCACCCAGACCACTTCATTAAGCTGAAGTGGTCTGGGTGCCTATAGTGGCCCTTTAATGGCTACTTGTTTCTGTACCCCTGATGACTGGCATAGGTTTATGTTGTAAGTCAATGGGATCAGTGCAAGATGCATATACTTCTTACAGGACCACTTTAGTTCCAGGAAAACATTTTCCTGGCACTACAGTGCCCCCACCCTCAGGGCCCCCCTCCCGCCGGGCTCTAGGGGGCGGAATGGGTTAAACTTACCTCTTTCTCCAGTGCCGGGCGGGGACTCTCTCCGCCTCGGCTGAATGCGCATGCGTGGAAAGAGCCGCGCGCGCATTCAGCCATTCCATAGGAAAGCATTCTCAATGCTTTCCTATGGACGCTGGCGTCTTCTCACTGTGAAAATCACAGTGAGAAGCACGGAAGCGCCTCTAGCGGCTGTCAATGAGACAGCCACTAGAGGCTGGATTAACACTATTATAAACATAGCAGTTTGTCTGAAACTGCTATGTTTATAGAAAAAAGGGTTCATCCTAGCTGGACCTGGCACCCAGACCACTTCATTAAGCTGAAGTGGTCTGGGTGCCTATAGTGGTACTTTAAGGTACAAACTGGTAGCTTGCGATGCAATTCATAATTTAAAATACCAGCACACAGGCAGTTACAAATTCACAGATAAGGTAGGTATGACAGAGCTGCATGGACAGAAACAAAAGTGATTTAACTCCTAAAGGGCAGAGATTTGTGCAGTGAGACTGCACGGCCATGATATGTACACCCAAACTGCTTCATTAAGCTAAAGTTGTGTTGATGCCTATAGTGTCCCTTTAAGCTCAGCTCAACATAGAGTTTGAAGTGACTTACATACATGCAAAAACGTGTTATTTTGATGTGCTCTAATAAACAAGCCTTGTCCATAAGACATGTAATGAGAACAATTGTTCAGATATATTTGGGACTTTGGTGATACAATTATATACTAATCCTTTGGAATTAATTTATGGTGGATTGAATATGGCTTACTTTAGCTGTGAAATGTCTTCTCTGCAAGTTGGGTTTCTTGAAGCACCTAAACGACTAGGGATGTCCAATACTTTATTTTGGTAAATATCAGAGTTTATGTGGATTTTTTTTTATTTTTTATTCCAAAACATCAAGCATTCGTCTTAAAATGCCCTACCATTTAAAAACCACATTATCTAGGTTTTGCTGAATTTATTTTTAGGTTTTTGCACAAGTCTTCTAGTAGTTTAAACTGAAAAATAAATATTTCATATTAGACAGTCTAGACTTCACATAAGAACTAGTAGTAAAACCTCTCACATGCTAAAGAGCAAAGTCAGGTTCTATCTTAGTGCATAAGGGAGCCGTTAGACCCCCTTTTAGATTGACAGGAACTGCACCGTACACATTGTACTAAAAAAAATATTAACATTTTTAAAAATATGCAATCTTTAACCTTTGACCTCCTCTCTGAGGTGTTGAGGGAGTTGATGTAGACGGGGAGGGGGGAGGAGGAAGCGAGTTGAGAACTGTTGGGGACTGGTCGCGGCCGCTCATCCTTTCTCCGGTGATACCACGCAAGGGGTGTGGAGCAGAAAGCGTTGTTTTGCGTTCTTGGCACCAGGTCCTTGCCATTTGAGCAGACAACACAATATCTGGTTCTCCCCATGAGGTCCTGGGTGGGGCCTCTCTTTCCCTGTCCACCTCCATGGGGACTACAGCAACTAGGGCATAACTTAGACACTTGTTTAAGGTCTGAGGGTTTATGCTAAAAATAGACGCCAAGGTTACATTTTCCAACTGTTTGGTTTCTTTATGTTAAATATAAAATTCTATTGACTATGCATCCTCGAACACAAGTTCTGAGGCAAAAAGTATGGCTATTAAGTATATTCTATGTCAAATAGTATGTTCATGTTTTGTTTATACCTATCATACACTAATGCCAAAGATATCATGTGCACAGTGACTATATATATCTGCCTCATTGTCAACACCATATCTCTTACATATGTCAATATTAAATAAATGTGTCAGAAGAATTAATATATAAAAGGCCTGAAACCAGTAGAAAAAAAAACATATTTACAAAACACTGTAAGTCTGTAAATTGATTATAGAATTGATGTTTTCATATGTCCACCAGCTTACCAATTCGCAGAAGACCCACAATACATAGATGCTACTTGGAATATCGGATATATATATTCAATATATCTAACACAGCAGAGTTTATTTTCTGTCCTTTTGTGTGCTTTTGATATGGTTTCTTCCTCGATTAAACCCAATATCTAGAGTCTGAAAACATGTGTTGTAAGGACAGGTATGGGGGGTCAGTTCGTTGCTCCCTAACACTAAAACTGAAACCTTTAGATGCAGCTGGAAAGAGCAGATTGTGGGATAATGGATATTTGGGAGAGATAGGTGGTGCTACCTCAACAGAGTCTGAGATTTTCCTCCATGGTCTTCGCTGTTATCGTAGGTTGGGGTGGAAGTGTGATAGTCGGTGATGATGACTTCAATCATGTCCAGGGCCGGATTTAGATGAAAAAAGGCCCTAGGCTATTCCACTTATGAGGCCCTTTCACCTCCCATTTTTAAGTTTGTAAATTACATGAGAGACAATAAAATACATCATTACTGTGATATATATCAATATGTTAAATGAAACATGTTGTGATTGGTACTAACCTTTATAAAAAATGTGGCACGGATAATAAATAAAAAAATAGTCGAGATGAGGAGAGGGGGGTTGATTGTGAGAGGGAGGGGGTGATGAGGAGAGGGGGGGTGATTGTGAGAGGGAGGGGGGTGATGAGGAGAGGGGGTGATTGTGAGAGGGAGGGGGTGATGAGGAGAGGGGGGTGATTGTGAGAGGGAGGGGGGTGATGAGGAGAGGGAGGTGACTAAAAAAATTACCTTAAATCCCTGGTGGTCCAGTGGGGGCTGCCTGCTGGTCCGGTGGGGTCCCTGGTGGTCTGGTGGGGTCCCTGGTGGTCCGGTGGCCCTCATTTCTGGTCTGCAGCTCCCCCCCCCACGTCTTCCCCCTTAGTACGCCACTGGTCATGTCATATGCATAGAATTTCTCCTTATTTTCGGTTCAGTGAATTTTGCTAACAATTTGAATGTAGTCCCTCTTGATCTTGAGGCCCTAGGCTGAAGCCTAGTTAGCCTATAGGAAAATCCGGCCCTGATCATGTCAGAGCCTGGAGCGGTGTGCTGGTGGGCATCTGTTCTATGTGGAGCCACAGTTTGTGAGATGGTGGTATTGACCAGTGGACTATTCTGCTCATGTGAGTTGCAAAGTCATATGTTTTGATTTAATCAGTGTTTGATTTGCAATACATGGGCGGTTGTTGGCCCAAACAAAGTTTGTGAATACGGAACGTATCATCTGAAAAAAACTTAGTGGGATGACAATTGGTAAAGTATTGAGAAGGTACAGTATGCGGGGAAGCCCAAATCCCCCAGAGCTGATTCAAGGAAGGACCAGTCCACCCTGTCGGATGCCTTTTCCACATCAATAGATAGTAAGAGAGATGGCATGTTTGTAGAGTCGACCAAATGCACAAGATTAATTATCTTAGTAGTGCTATCTTACGCCTCGCAAGATGGTATAAAGCCTGCCTTATCAGGGTGGACCAGCCCTCCCAAAAGCGTTCGGAGCCTAATTGCTAACATTTTAGGGAACAATTTGTTGTAGTGGCTTCTAAACTAGATTTCTGGAGATGACACATTGGGGAGAGTGAGTTAAAAGTCTTTAGGAGAGCGGGGCTCAGTTCCTCTCAAAATATTCTGTAATAGATTGCAGAGAAACCATCTGGTCCCAGACTCTTGTCTGGTGGGTTTTTAATGGCCAATACTGAAGTTCTTTATTTGTGAATGGTTCGTCTAGGGATTTCTTGCGGTCGGCATAAAAACGGTGTCAAATTTATCTTGTAAGTAAGTTCGTATGTTAGGTTTGTCAGGTGGGTCCATCCTTAGGTTATATAAGGAGTGGTAATATTCCCTGAAAGCCTCTGCTATATCCTCTGTAGTGTGTGCAATGTAATTTGTAGTGTTGCGAATTTTGGAATATACGTCAGCTGTTGTTTTTGTTTCAGGGCCTTAGCCAATAGTCTACCACATCTGTTTCAATGAGTAAAGTTTTGGGGTTTGGTTCATAAGAGTGTTTTCTTTGCTTGGTAGTTCAACATTTTTAGATCAGTTCGCAGAGAAACCAGGGTGGTAATCTGCATCTGATATTGGGTTTTTGTGTTCTAGGGTTGGAATACTCTGTAGTAGTTTGGCTCTTTCTCCGGATCTCTGATGTTTAAGGTGGGCGCCCCGTTTGGTGATTAGCTCTCCTCTCAGGAAACATTTATGTGCCTCGCATTGTGTTGGCAGGGACGTGTCCGAGGTGTCATTTTCCCAGAAATAGTTTTTAATAAAACCTCCTGGTTTTGAATTAAGTTGGGATTTAGTCTCCACTGACATGTCTTATTGGGCATATTAGGAACTGTTATTTTAAGACCGCAATTGTAACAGTCCACCACACCAAGAACAAAAAGGGTGGCACATTAACCCATGCTGTGCTGGACTGGCAAGTGCCCTCCATGTCACTAGTTTCTCATAGTACTTTGGTAATAGCTGGCACCTCAGACTGTATTTAATTAACATAAAGATTGTGATTGGAGTCTTCAGCTTACAGTTCCTTGTATGCTAGGAGTCTGGTGTAAACGTCCCCTACCCCTAACAATTTACATCTGGTTCTACTTTTACAAAATATTTGACATATTAAATACCTCCCAAGTGTCCATATCTAAGAGGGACAGACATTCCCTACTTTAGGCCCTAAACCTCTTCATCCCTTTTTTTCTATCACAATGTCCCTCTTTTCTCGGAGCTTAATAATGTTGGTGTATCTGAGTGTATCTCTATTATGTAAGCTCATGTAGCAGGGCACTCCAAAATAATAATAATAATAATAATAATAATAATATAACAAAGCTCCACAGCAATAATACTCACCGTAATGTGTCATTAAACTACAATAAATGTGTTTAGAAATCAGTCTGTGTAAATGAGCTAGATGTTCTTGTTCTAAAATGTTACTAGTAAGTCACCTGAAAGTTCTCAGAACATCCCTGTCCTAACCACACCCAGTCACGTTCCTATAACTAAGGTTTCCCCTATTTGTCCACTTGAAATGTTGGGAGGTATGCAGGGGCGTACCTGGAGCATTTGGCACCCGGGGCGGATCCCATAAAAAAAAATGTTAAAAAAACACCCGCAAATTTTTAAAATGTCTTTAGCACTGATTAGTGTTTTTATTTTTATGTATTTAGGACCAAGCACTGTTTGTGTGTTTGAATGTAAGCATGTTTTTGTATGGAGTCTGTGTGAGTAAATGTACGGGTGCGTTTGTTTGTTTTTTTGTAGGGTTGACATTTGGATGCAGGGTTGTATTTGTGTGTAGTGTAGGCGAAATGCTGAGATGTATGCACATATACATACATACATATACACACACTGGCACACATACACAGACACATAGGTACACACATGTAGTTACATAGAAACAGTCATACACAGACAAACACTGGCACATACAGATAGACACAGGTACACAAATATAGATAAAAAAAACACACATACAGACAGAGAGAGACGCACAGACACACATACAGATAGAGACACACACACAGACACACAAACAGGTACACAGGCACACACTGACACATACGGATACACATATACCAACACACATACAGATACACAGACACACATGTATAAGTGTGTGTTTGTGTCTGTTTTTATAGTGAATGCAGTGTGTGTGCTTGTATAGTAGATAATGGTGTGAGGGAAGGGGTGATGGTGTGGGGGGTGAAGTAAGAGGGAGCTCGGGGGGGTGAGGATGAGAGGGAGGGGTTGATTGTGAGAGGGTGATTGTGAGAGGGAGGGGGTGATTGTGAGGGGGAGGGGGGTTATGAGGGGAGGGGGTGATGAGGGGAGAGGGGGTGATTGTGAGAGGGAGGGGGGTGATTGTGAGAGGGAGGGGGGTGATTGTGAGAGGGAGGGGGGATGATTAGGGGAGGGAGGGGGATGATGGTGTAGGGGGTGAAGTGAGGGAGCTCAGGGAGGGGGGTGATTGTGTGAGGGGGTGATTGTGAGAGGGTGGTGATTGTGAGAGGGAGGGGGGTGATTGTGATAGGGAGGGAGGGTGATGAGGAGAGGGAGTGGGTGATGAGGAGAAGGAGGGGGTAATGAGGGGAGGGAGGGGGTGATAAGGAGAGGGGGGGTGATGAGGAGAGGGGGGGTGATGAGGAGAGGGGGGGTGAAGTGAGAGGGAGCTCAGGGAGGGGGGTGAAAGGAGTGATTGTGTGAGGGAGGGGGGTGATTGTGAGAGGGGGGTGATTGTGAGAGGGAGGGGGGGTGATGAGGGGAGGGAGGGGGGTGATGAGGGGAGGGGGTGATGAGGAGAGGGGGTGATGCAGGGGGGGCTAAACAATTACCTTAAATCCCTGGTGGTCCAGTGGGGGCTGCCTGGTGGTCCGGTGGCCATCATTTCCGGTCTGCAGCTCCGCAGAGCTGCAGACCATGGATCTCGCGAGACTATCAGAGCTCTGATTGGGCAGTGCACGCGAGATCCATGGTCTTGGCGTTGGGCGCAGGAGGGGCTTTTGGAGGGGTCTGTCCCGGGCACACCCCTAGTGAGTGGCACCTGGGGCGGACCGCCCCCCTGCCCCTCCCTTAGTACGCCACTGGAGGTATGCCATCAGGATTATTTTTTTGTTATATTCCTGGTTTTGCACACTCAGCAAATTCTACTAAAAAGAATAAAACAAAAGTATTATATACCGGTACCCTATTGCAACATAGAGGTGTCAATCTTTCCCATGCCATAATTCATGAAGTAAATTAATATGATGAATTAATTATCAAATGACAAATCCCCACTAAGAGTAAATGATATATCATGCTATTAATCACCTGCTTTAAATAAAGAGTCCAATATTTTATAATCACTGATGTCAGGATTGTACTGTGTTATGTAAAGTGTACATGCACGTTGTGATCCATGTCTTGTTACACACCTAGTATACTCCCAGCCAGCGCCTATAAACATCTCACCTGCACATCGTCCCATTCACACCAACAACATAATTAATTGAACACGTGACAAGCTGTCTATGAATCGCTACGACTTGTGACATATAGGTAGATGGAGAAATATATAAATAGAAAGATACATAATCTACTACAACAAAAAAAAAACACTTTCTTTAAATTGAATTTAAATAGATTTGCATAAAAAGTCCAATACTAGGGTGTAAAAAAGTGGTTCATGTAAATCTGTTAATATCACATGACTCCCGGTAATATACATTTGCACACAACTTACTTTTTTTTGAAAGGACAAATACACATCTTATTTACATTCATATGCATTTCTGAACTTGCTATGCCATAAAAGTGGAAAGCAGATGCTTAAAGGAATACTATAGGTTCAGGAACACAAACATATTCAAACGTATTATAGTGTTTAAACCACCATTTAGGTTGCTTGCCCCCTTAGAAAGGGTTAAAACTTACCTTATCTCCAGCGCTGCATGGGTCTTCTGGCGCTGGCCCCGCCCTCGATCCACCTCTTTGGCTGACATAATCAGAATTGTTGATCTCAGCCAATCCAATGCTTTCCCATAGGGACCAATTTCCAGCCTAGCCAAGCAGGATCTCCTCATAGAGATGCATTGAATCAATGCATCTCTATGGGTAAAGTTCAGTGTCTCCAGCGTGGACTTGCTGAACGTCACACTGTGCAGCACTGCTCCTGGAAGCACCTCCAGTGGCTGTTGGAGGAGTAGCCACTGGAGGAGTCCCTAGGCTTTAATGAAAACACTAAGCTGTAGTTGTTCTGGTGACTATAGTGTTTCTTTTAAGTGATGCATCAAAGGTGAACATGTTGCTATGACTACTTTGATACTGCTAATACACATTCCCACTACACCTTCTTGCATTCATTGTTTCACACTGAGTTCCATGGGAGCAAATATGAGCCTCCTGGGTGTTATATACTTTATTATAGTCTATATGTCTAAAACAAATAATGTGTGTGTTTTATAACTATCTGTATTTACTGTAACATTTTTTCAATAAATGGTAAAGATCTGTCAATCAGAGAAAAGGAGCAAGCTGGCCAGATTAACTATATATTTTATTTCGTATTTTAACACAGAATGTTTATATACATTTCTACTGCAGAGCTGCGTTCATTTAGTCCTAAGGTTGTAATTTGTAAGTGTTTATATTTTATGGGACAGTCTAATTATACCACGTTTATAAAACAATAATCTGCTTTAAGGCCACATGACGGCCGCTATTGGCATTTATCAGATTTAATTTATTATTATTTTTTTTTAAATGGTTATCAAGAGTTACACAAATACTTAAATAACTACTCGGAACGTTAAACGCTGCAACAGAAAAAATATAATATAATATAAAAAAAAAATTTCAAAAAACATTTTGTATTTTTTCCAAGAGTCTTATGCCCTAAATGACTTATGATATGTGTTTGCGGACAATAGTAATGATCTGGAACAATAACATCTATTTGTGAGTCCCTGTGGATTAATGCCAAAGAAAACAGGAAACAGAATTAAAGATCACAGGATCACAGGTCCGTAACCAGGCAGGTTGACGCTTGTTATCAAGTCCAGAAGAGCACTCAGTAACTACCTGGATTGGCGACGTCATTTTCAATACTCTAATTGCAATATGGTTTCTCCAACTTGTCATTACAATAGTTATACTAGAAAAACAGAGGGTGTTGCCACACACGTCCACATTAATTAAAAAGCTTGTTTGCAAGACTAAGTATACAAAGATTCTATCAATTGATTTCAAGTGTACACAAAATGTCATTCAAGGATAATCTAACTTTAGATGGGAGGCCTCAGATCTCCATACCACCCAGTTTTATGCAGGAAGTGAAAAGTTCAGTTTAAAATCAATATTCCACACGATTTTCTATAGAGAAAACCCTAGTCTGTTTTTCTCAATTATGATAATCAGTTTATATTGTGTTTATTTCTATTTCCTATATACTGCAAAACCATAAATAATCTCTACAACAAAATTAGAAAATTGGCAAAAGCATAATAATTACAATGCTATGACAAACAATATATAATCAATACATATATTTAAAAATATATAAATGATCATACTCACTGAAAAAAATAAGTATATATTAAAGTCATATATTTTATTGTTTATAGTAAATTGTTTAATTTACCTGTTTTAATTGTTAATGCTACAACCCGCTTATTTTCCTGCCTATCTGGGGATCTATCTTGGGATCTAAAAGAAATGTGAAGAGTCACCCAAATGCAACTAATATCCAGGGGTATGTTGAATGCCCCCTTGTCCTCCACACCATAAACATGAGTGTTACCCCCTAACCTATGCACCATCCAATATTTAGTAAGTTAAAGACTAACACAATTTATTAAAGGGACACTATAGTCAGCAATACAACTTTAGCTTAATGATGCAGTTTTGGTGTATATATCATGTCCCTGCATTCTCACTGCTCAAATCTCTGCCATTTAGGAGTCAAATCACTTTTGTTTCTGTCCATGCAGCCCTCGTCACACCTCCCTTATCTTGTAACTGACTGTGTGCTGGTATTTTAAATTATGAATTGCATCCCAAGTTTATGCAGCCTAGTCACACCTCCCTGCATATGACTTACACAGCCTTCTTAAACACTTCCTGTAAAGAGTCATCTAATGTTTATACTTCCTTTATTGCAAATTCTGTTTAATGTAGACTTTCTTAACTTCTGCTCTGTTAATAGCTTGCTAGACCCTGCAGGAGTCTTCTGTATATGATTAAAGCTCAATTTAGATAGTTGATCATACAAAATCGTAATGCAAGTTTTTTTTTTTTTAATACAGACTGTGTGAGTCACAGCCAGGGGAGGTGTGGCTAGGGCTGCATAAACAGAAACAAAACTGATTTAACTCCTAGATGGCAGTGAATTGAGCACTTAGACTTCAGAGGCATGATCTATACATCAAAACTGCTTCATTAAGCTAAAGTTGCTTTGGTGACTATAGTGAGCCTTTAATTAGTAGGGGCTCGGAGAATGACTCCCTCCATTCCCTGGCTTTAAAGCACCCTAGACAAATAATACCGTAGTAATACAAGAGGGTGTCAGTCCCCTGGTTCAACTAACTACATGGGTAAAGTGTGCCTTATCCCTTTGGCATTAGTTACTAAGGCTATTCTAACCATTCACTCAAAATGATACCGAAGACAATGCTCTTGGAACATTTAATAAGGATATTGCTTTATGCAACCTCAGTGAAACAGAATAAAATACTTTATTTTAGTTATAGCTGGGATAACAAAATAAATCACAACAAATGCACAAACAGCTGTGCAACATATTATTAAAACCCCCTCCACAACAAATTTTATATTAACCCCTTCAGGACCGGCCTGTTTTGGCCATGTTGTACGTTAAGAACCAGGGCTCTTTTAACACTTTTGTGGTGGTTGTGTTTAGCTGTAATTTTCCTCTCTCTCGTTTACTGTTCCCATACAAGTTATATATTGTTTTTTTTCAGGAAAAAAGGGCTTTCTTTACATACCATTATTTCTATCATGTTATATAATTTACTTTAAAAAAAAATAAGATAAAATATGGTGAAAAATGTAAAAAAAAAAGTTTTTTTTACTTTTGCTTGAAAAATGTTTTACTTACCTATGCAAGCTAATGAAAAAACTGCTAAATAGATTCAAAATTTTGTCCTGAGTTTAAAAACACCCAGTGTTTACTGCTTTTTTGCAAGTTATAGGGCTATAAGTACAAATAGGAAATTGCTGTTTCAAAATGTATATTTTTAAAATGTATCAATAGTGACTTTGTAACACTATTATCTGTCATAAATCTCTGAATCACACCCCACATGTACATATTTCTTTTTTAAAGTAGACAACCCAGGCGATCAGATGGCCCCCGGGGTCCTAATTCGCCATGGGGAGACTGTCTGGGCTGCAGGCAGTCTACCCAGACCGGGAGCACCACCGATTGTTGCCAGGGGAACGACGGCGATCGGGTAAGTACATGTGACCGTTATGACATTGCTTAAATTATTGCTAAACTGACACTCCAAGGAGAGTAACGACTACAGCTGTTTTATTTTATACTAAATGTGGTGGCTCTAATTTCACTTATAAAAAACATTGTGTCCCCGTTAAGCCATCCACATGTTTGTAAAATAAGAGAACCCGTTGCTTGCTGGACTAGAAAGGTTCCTGAACAAGCAGGAGTTTTGATGCTAGCCTTCCCTCATAGGCCCACCATTTAAATCCACAGCATGCCTCTTTAATATTTACCACTAATCTTCATCCTTTATTTCTGCATAGTGAACATGGCATTATTATTTTATTATTTATATATCAAAATTCTGTAGCGCTGTACAATGGGACGTCAGTGTTTCCTTGTGCATTGTCAGTGTGAGCACCAAAGCTTTCAAGTATGTACAATGTCACTGTGGCAATGTTTGTGTGCATAAATGTCGAATAGTCATGGTAGGTATGTTCAGTGTCTTTGTGGGCGTTTTGCATGTGTAAAGTCATTGACGCAGTGTTTGTGCATGCAGGCAGTGTTTCTGTGCATGTGAAATTTCAGTGTGGCAGTGTTTGTGTGTGTGCAGACAGCGTCATTGTGCAAGCTCAATGTCAGTGTGGCAGTGTTTGTGTGCAGGTGGCGCCTGTCTGTGCAATATCATTGCAACGGTGTCTATGTGTGCAGTCAGTGTCTCTGTGCGCGTCCAATGTTACTGTGGCAGTGTTTGTGAGTGAGCGCAATGTCCGTGTGGCAGTGTTTGTATGCAGGTGGTGTGCATTTGTCCATTGTCCATGGTGCAATATTGGGGAGCAACAGTGTCTTTAAGTGTATGCAGCACTGCCAGTGTGACATTAAAGACTTCTCTAGGGCTGCACCGTTCCTATGGAACGT
Source organism: Pelobates fuscus (assembly GCF_036172605.1). NCBI lineage: Eukaryota > Metazoa > Chordata > Amphibia > Anura > Pelobatidae > Pelobates > Pelobates fuscus. Next base: position 451,146,313 of record NC_086317.1, read on the forward strand.
CCTTCCCCTCTCTGTTAGACTCTCACCCAATCTCCACTCCTTTAAAAAAGTCTTTGAAAACGTACTTCTTTAGGAAAGCATATGATTTAAAATGTGAACAGATTTCCCTCCCTGCACTCTGATTCCTCTCCTGCAACTGTCATCAATATAAAACACTAAGCCCTCAATGAATACTATCCTAGCAACCCACTTTCCTACCCTACCCTTACCTTTTGTGTCACTATACGCCACTATACCCCTCACACGTAAACTCATTGAGCAGGGCCCTCAATCCCTCTGTTCCTGTTCGTACAACTCGTCTGGTTACAAATACGTGTCTGTTAGTCCACCCATTGTACATCGCTACGGAACTTGCTGACGCTTTATAAATAATAACAATAATGTCTGTGTGTGCAGGGAGTGTGTGTGTGAGAATGTCAGTACTTGGAGTAAGTGTGGGACATAGTAGTAAATCTACTTTTATATTCCCTCTTCCCTATAATTTACCCCTAGATATCCTCCCCATGGCCCATGGCCTTGTGAACAATCCAGCTTGCTCCTGTCCTGATCAGAGGTGGCTGGGGTTCCGATAGTCTAGCACTGGGTCTCCGTATACATGCCCTCACAATGTCCTGCTGCACAGACAACTCAGCCTTCCTGAATAATACATGGAACATAGTTCTGTATTCAGGTAGGAGCAAGACAACACCATGAGAAGTCTGTGGTGCGGAATGACCATGTGAGAGCACACAGCTTTCATAGCCTAATGGCTTGCAAATGTTTGCAGAGTACAAGGGACACACTGTTTGCCCAATTTACTTATGAGGCCCAATCAAGGCTAAAATAATTATCTGCAGTTTCTGAATCAGCATTTCGTAACCGAATTACAATTTTAGGTGGGAACAATCTTACATGAAAATTATTTAGGCTCTCTTTGTAATGGCAAAAATGAGCTAAAACTAGCTTGATACATGAGCAGGGACTCAAAATATTTGAGCTGGTTTCTGCTCTCTTGTTCTATGTCTGGATTTGTCAATTCAAGTCTATAAAGTGAACTTGTAATGAAGATATTAACTTACTCATTCAATGTAAATTATATTGATTTACTAAACTTTCCTCTGTTCCATCGCTATTTCGTGGGTATTACTCTTTATGTAACACCAACCTCCGGGGTCTTCTGCTCTGCCTGGAGTAGGCCAAATATCTTCAGTGAAATTGGCACACTGGCAATGTTGCTACTGTGCTGGCCTGTGGTTGCTATGGGTGGAGAGCAGCGGGACCTCCTGTGGGATCTTTACTGCTCTCCCTTATCAGTCAATGTCTTGGCACGCCTAGGCATTGACTGATTGCTAGGAGAAAAAAACGATTTTAAAATATTTTTTCCTCTTAATCTATACATTTGCTATAGTACACTTAGGTCTAATGTCTTACAAGTGTGGCCTGCAAGCCTGAGAACATTCAACCATGAAAAATACTCCTGGAGTATCCCCTTGGCAGGCAGCAGATGCCAATTAAATGAAGGTTGTGGCCACATATAATTGTCAAGATGTGGATCCCATGGCATGCCCTATGGCCAGTGTATGACAGTATTTCCTGCCAGACCCAGAGCTCTGTGGGGGCTTGTACTATCCCAGTCTAAACAACTAAGTCTAGGTTTGCATGTAGAGCTGCTAAATTGAAAAAAACAAAAAACTTTTTGACAATTTTCCCTTTTCTTTGGAATTTAAAACCATTTCCAAAAACCACAATGTCAATGTCTGCTTACTCTTTTAAATCTACAAACCAGGGGGCGGAGCCTGGCATCCAGACAGAGCGGTTGTGCTGAACCTCAGCTCCCGCTCTAATCTACTCTTTTAGGGGTAAAACCCCAACAAAAACGGCACAATCGCCCACTGGAAGGAAGCCATCATGAAGGGGACACCCGGGGGACTCACCCGACACAAAAAACAAGCCTGTAACCCCCCCTGGACCCGACAACAAGCCCTGAGGCCTGCCGGAGATCGAGATTCGGGGAGGCGGCCGCTCCCCGGGCTGACTGACCTGGACACTGGTTCCTCGAGGCCGACATCTCCTACCCCCCCCTATGGACCGATGAGGGTCATCTCGGTCCGCACCAAGCGACATGAGGGGCAATCGAGGGCTGACACCACAGCTTGGCACACCGCAGCACACAGGCAGCCGAGCACATGGTGCAACCAAAATGGCGGCGGCATCTACATTAGGTGCACTAAACAGTCTACCTGCAAGGGAGACTCACGACGACATAATGCAGCGCGTGGACGCTGCGTTTGCCCGATTTTGGCACAACTTATACGAAAAGCTGCACGCACACCCCGCAGCCCAGCACACCGCCACAAAAAAGGCAAGCCGAGTCGTTACCATATGAACACGGGAAAAGTACCACGGCACCGGCAGACGGAACGCAAGTATCGAGCCGCGCTGGGAGGGAAGAGGCGCTCTACTCCAGGCAAGGCCGCAGACCCCAAGATACCTGACCAACAGAGGCGGCAAGGTCACAACGGGAGCTCCGGCTGTCAAGTTTCTCACAGAGACATAGCCTCAAGACAGGGGGCCCGAGCATGCAGCCTCACGAAGTTGGTCACTGATCTGACCCAGAATTGGGTGACCTGTGTGCCAGACCCATATCCGGCAAGACTCCCATTACAGCTCCCACATCACCCTTACCCACCTCTGTGGACGCCTGTTCAGAACACCCAGTGGCCCCCTTACAGAGTGGGAATTGGCTAAAGAGGACTGCCTGACCAACACCGACCCACACCCAGCTGGGCTTACAAATGGTGGACTCTCGTTGCACTCTCGTTGCACCTGCACTCCGGACAGCCCTGTGTTTATGACCTCCATGGTACCCGGTCTTGCTGTGACCCGCCGTAATTGGGAACAGCGACCAGTACAGAAAGCACCATCTGCTTACTCTGCTTGTTTTATATTTCTCTTGTTCCCCACCTCTCGTTCAAATGATAAATGCATCACCTGTGTTGCCTTATGAAGAACTGCCATTATTAATTTACAGGACTGCAATGCATATGGTAGAATTGTCCCAGAAGGTCAGACCAGCACCACTGCATAATTACTCAGGGAGAGTCAGTCCGCTTAGCGTATGCATTATGCATTGTATATACAAGTAGCATGGCATAGTGTGACACTAATAATAAATTTTCGATCCTGTAAAAAAAACGTAATGCATGATTGAAAGTTGTCAGAATACACAGTGGATCACAGTTTGCTGTGCATGAGGCTGTGTAGCTGCAGACCAGTCAGAGTGCCTATGATTATATATTATATTTTATTTTCTCTTATTATCGGCCGAGCCGGATCATCGCTGGACTTTTCACCTGCACTACTTGCTGACCAGCGTCACCCTATATATCCTTGAGTGGGGATCATTCCACTTCACGCATATAATATCAGAGCTGGATTTTAGCTCTGAAAATTGTGAGTAATTTTCATTATCACTATTTTATCCCCTTTCACCTTGCTGACATACTGTACCATTGGGATTTTTGTTTTCCTGCTTTTATCTTCACATATCATCACCGAACTACAAGTGCATAGGCGTAAAGACTGACATCATTCTCAAGCATCCTCCATACTTTGTGGAACTTACCACTTCGGACTTATTGTAGGACTTTGGACTATTATTTTATTATTATTTTATTTATGCATAATATTATTTTTATGTAAGTTAGGCGCACCCTTTTCATTTCTGTTTTCGTGTTTTATGCCTATGATGATCCACCGCTAAACATGGGAAGTTGAGCATCAGAACTGGACCATGGAGCAATGGAAGGTTGCCTGATCTGATGAATCACAGTTTCTTTTAGATCATGTGGATGGCTGGGTGCATGTGTGTTGTTTATCTGGGGAAGAGATGGCAGCAGGCCTACTATTGGAAGGCTTTGATTTAATTTGTGTTTGTACATTTTTTTAAATTATCTATTATTTTGAAAAATGTTTTGATTTTGTAATATTTCTACTTAAAAAAATATATATTCTGGGGGCGGGGCCAGGACCTGAAGCTGAGCGGACGCCATAACAGCGGGCTCCCAGCTTGATAACCCGAATCTGCCAAAATCTCGGAAAATACCCGACATCCGAACCACAACACATCAGAACCGTGTCCAGATCCACACACCGAACCGGCAGATGCCTTTCCGGTACACTCCAAAGTCAGGGAGTGCAAAACGCAGGCCTAAGGCCTACCACGCACCAAGCCTACACGGCCTCGAGCAACTACTCGGCGGGACCTATCTACAGGGTGATTCCGATCCGGAATACGATTTCGACCCATACAGGCCGGAGACTCCAGAACCCATGGGGAAACGCACACAGAAAGCCCACACGGGCTCCTCCACAGCGCAGGACATTGGTACCTTGCTCCAGCGGCAAACACTGCCCAAAACTACTGCCATGGACCAAACACCGTCGCACTCACCGGCCCACTCCTCAACCCAAACAGACACGGCACTCACAATGCCGGTAACGAACACAGCACTGGAGGGCGCCAATTTCGCCACCAAGCAGGACCTACAAAACTGGGTAAAAGACATAGAAAAAACGTTGGCTATGGATGTGGGACGCCTGAAAACCGACATGCACAATGTCACGGCGCGAGTCCAAACCACTGAACAAGACATCACACACCTCCAAGCCGGCATGGCAAACATGCAAGACGCTGTGCACCAATTGCAAGCCTCCCAGCACAACCTAACGCTGCAAATGTCCGCCCTGGAAGACCGAGTTAGGCGAAATCATGTTAAAATACGGGGAATACCTGCAGATATCCAGGCAGTGGAATTGCCGCACTACATCCGCAGACTCCTAGCCACCATCTTACCGCCGGCAGTTAACAGAAAATTCGGGCTGGACGGAGTATACCGACTCCCGGCTTCCTCCAAGACACCAAACACGCCCGCCAGAGATGTCATTTTACGATGCGCCACCACCCACGATAAATCCCAACTCATGGCGGCAACCAGAGGTAAAACCCCCCTAACCTTTGAAACTACCCAGTTGTCGTTCTACCAAGATCTCACCCGGGCCACATTGCAATGGCGCAGGACACTGTCACACCTCACAAGCCATCTGCGCACCCTCGGAGTGTCATACAGATGGGGGCCACGGAGATCCCTGCTAATACCCCACAAAGATCTCACCCACACGGTAACATCGGGCGAAGAGGCACCAGCACTCCTGAAGAAACTTGGCCTACCAGACCTACCTGCCAACTTACCATCGGAACCACAACATGAGATGGGAGACCCAGCCACCAGCATGCCGTTCATCCCACGAGAGAGGATACCGCCGAGTTCACAAACTTGACAACAGTAATTGGAGCGACCACAAGGGCCCTTGCTACCGGGCCGACACTTCCGAGAAAAGTGGACTTTTAAACCCAACCACGCACTGCTCTGACCGTTAACATGGTCTAAGGACTATGGGACTAAATGTTCTGTGTTTCTTCTCTGTTATTTTGTTTAAATTCTAGGTTCCAATTTTATATTTGCAACTCCAGCCCTGACAGAAACGGGACATGACAAGGCTCCAGGCCTAAGAAACGTACCGACACTTTGATGCTACTCCCCCCCCCCCCCCCCCCGCCACCCCCTGGTTAGGGGTAATATACCATCAGAGACCGCTTCTGACAAAATAGGTCTCCCTACCTGCATACGATACCACACCCTGCACATAAAATATCGCAACCTTACACCATATTTGTGCCCACGTTAGAAATACATGCAGGGAACCTAATATTAAAACTCAATCGTAAACCCTCACAAACGACACACCTTGCACACTTATCTTGTTGACCTACACCTTGGTCGGACTCACAACCTCAAGGCGACTTAATAGACGACCCAACTGCCGACCCCAACACTCGGACGATATTCCACATAATAGACATTAGCAACCGGTCAGACTAGCCTGCTTATGTTTAATAGCCTGAAAATGACACACTAGATCCGAAGTGTTTTCGTGCAACCTGCACAACTAATATCACCTGTCGTAAGCTTTTTAGACCCTCAAAATGTCTAACCTAATGTGATACAGCTACCAGCTCTTATGCATTGCTTATGTCAGACATCCTCAACCTGCCTGTTTTTCTTTAAAAAAAATGTGCTGTTAATGACCGCCATGCAAATGTTAACCCCTTGTTACTCCAATGGCCTGTATCAGCTGTCATGGCGATGCACGCATACATGTAATCTTAAGCACTACAAAAATAAAGAATTTATAAAAAAAAAAAAATATATATATATATTCTAGGTGTCACAGGGTCATACCCCAACTTATATGAAATGGCAAATTCAACACACGTAGATTCTAAATAGACATTTTACCGGGCCTTAGAGTGGCTGGACTTAACATAATAAAGAAAAAGACAAAGTCAGTAATAGCCAAGGTCAGGATAATAGAAATACAGATAAACATAATAACAAGCCAGGTCAGGATACCAGAAAAACAGAGTAATACATTGTTCCTGCTCTCTCCTAGTTTTTGTTATATAAATAGATTTTTTAGCCCTAACCTAAATCTAGAGATTTTCTACTAACTTCCAGGCACTGATACTACTCAACAAAAGCCAAGAGCAATATCTGATTTTAAAAAGTACAAGTTCCTAGGAGGATGGTCCAGTACTCACAAGCAAGCCTCTCTCCCACTTGCGATCTGCGAATCAGTTCTGATCTGATAATGAAATAAATTAACGTACACGATTTCTTAGTCCTTTCCTGGAGCAGGTAGGCAAACTAACAATATGCATATTAGCAAGCTGTGATTTTTAAAAACTTTTTTTTTAACCAAATGGCATAAAACACATATAAACATTTTAACTTGTCAAAATTCTTGTACATCATTTTTTATTTTTTTTTAAAAATTCTTTATTTCTATTGTGCAGGTAGGTACATGTCTGTATCAAGACGCCACAGCAGCGTATATTTGCATATGCATACAGGTTTAAGTAGTGGCATGAGTTCTTTTTTCACATATAATCAAGCTTAACGTTATGAGTAGGTCTTTACATTGAAAAGTATACCATTTATAAAGCATGCTTGTGTTGCAGGTAGACAATATTATTCAAGATTGTTTCAGTTCAGGCTTTTATGCATAACTACACGTGTGGCTCTTCTGTGGTGTGATCTAGGCTATAACCCATTTATCTGGTTGGTCTGCTGATTTGTAAGTGAGGTGAGTGTATTGGGCTCATGTGTTCCAGCGAGAGCCATTTAAGTGAGCCTGCATTGCGTTGCTGATTAGGTTATCCCCTGGGTTGCCCCTGTGTAGTGTGATGTGTACCCCGCCGCAGGTAAGTGGCTTATGAGTCACAGGTACTCTAGGTTCTAATTTAATATAGCGGTATAACGTGCTATAGTGAAGAGTAATAAGTACAACCACCGTTAGTCGACCTGGCTACATGTATGCTTCAGCACCCAGAGTACAGCATCATCAGTGGGATTCACGTTACTACAGAGAGGGTCACAACTTAGGCAGTGAGTTTGATGCTGGGGTCAGCCAACCCCGATGGATGGTGAGGTGGACTGTACATAAGAGTTCACGAGGAGCAACAAAAAGAGACAAAGACATTTATAACGTAGGCAAGCAGCACCACCTTTAGTAGAACTAACTCGTGTAAGAGCGGTAAGGGTAGTCAACAGGTATATTTGCTCCGGTGTCGGTTTGGGGTAGGCAGTTAGGCAGGGTCAGAGTTTCAGCCAATGCCTCTGGTGGGCCACTGCAAGCAGTCCTTTTCCAGATCAGATTTTGGGGTATGCAGGATGAACAGGACCTCCTAGGACTCCGTGTCCTGTCATCACTCTCCATCTCCCACCCCAGCCTACTTTCCGTGCAGCATGAAGGCAAGCTCCTGGTGGTTCCGGGAAGCTCCGTGTGACACGAGAGCCTGGACTATGCGCCTCTCGGTGGGGCTGTTTAAGTCCTCTTTTGGAAGGGGGTTTCTATGGGGTTGATTCTGTCAAGCCTCGTGGTATGGCAAGAGGCCTGGCGTCCGCCATCTTGGGTTGCTTGAGGTGGTTAGATTTAAGTTGCAGCTTGAGCTTGTGCGGGGCCACAGGTACACCCGTGGTTGGAGTGATGAGGCTGGGGGGGGGGGGGGACAGGTTTCCGTACTGCTTCATCTTTGTCCAGCAGGGGATCAAGCGGGGAGAGCGTCCGCCTCTCTCACGCCTTCGCCCCCGCCCCCAGGTAGGCCGCAATAGCGTTGCGGGCTTAATCTGCTTGGTATGCGTCAGTGAAGCTTTGGATTAAAGCAGAGCTGACTGTAGGCTGTTTCCAGCCCTCAGATTACAGTTGTTTTGCTTGTAAATGTCGATATTGGAGCAATTTCATAGATTCTCGATCAGAGCTCGCTCTGCATGCGACCGTTCAGTTTGGCAGTCAGGTCCCGCCCCCCCGTACATTATTTTTTGAAAAAGGTGTTTAACCCCTTAAGGACACATGACATGTGTGACATGTCATGATTCCCTTTTATTCCAGAAGTTTGGTCCTTAAGGGGTTAAAGGCATTATTAATATTATTAGCATGTATCTAGCATTAACAGATTCCACAGCACTTATAGAAAAAGGATATTTAGAGGTGAAGAAAGTCGTACTCAAACAAGCTTACAATCTACGAGGATTTGAGGTAAGATAATATAAATTGTTAGCTGACTTTCCAAAGGACACTTGCTCTAACTAGCCAATATATAAATGTACAATGCACATTGTTTTTAGTCATTCTTCAAAATAAAACCCAGTCTGGGGTATCTTAATTATGGAGTAAGCCTAGACAAATGAGAATTCTCTTTATAGAGTGCACTAGTTAGTTACCTTAATTACATTGTTTCGTAAACAATTATCTGATCATCAGAGGGGCCTTCAGGCAGATATACAGTCTATCTCCTAATAAAGCAGACTGGCCATTTTCTGACATGGGCCACCCAGGCTGGTGGGAGTATTCACTGTAAGTTACTGTGCTATTTTCCACAAAAGCAAAATGAAGTCGATCAGTCCGGCACAACACAGTTACATGCATTGCCTTAGGCAGAGAGGATGGAAACAAAGAGTATGGTAAAACTAAACAATAGAGAGTAAAACAAACTACGTAAATCATTTACAAAACACTTTTCACAGGTGAAAGCTTCTTTTGAGAAATTATTCAATAGGGTCAAGAAACAAGTGGAGTAAACCACCCCCCAGTAAAGAGTTTGACACTCTATACTTGTTTTGTGAAGTTGTGTAATTGTAAATGGTGTGTAAACAAATCCTAATATTTTGCGTGTTTTTAAGTTTCAGATGTCAGTAAGGAATATGTTTTCTATGTAATGGCACAGTAGAGTACATTTTAGTTGACTGCTCGTGCAGTCATGTTGGGGACTAATCAGTGCACCAATCATAGCCATGATAAGACTGCCAACCCCTTGGAAATTGTATACTAAAAAGACTAGGTGGATTTTGGCTATTTGCTACACACAATGATTTTCCAACTCTCTCTCTCTCTCATTATAGGGTTTATCTACAAGATCACTGATTGTAATCAGAATAGATCAGAATAAGATAGTTGGAAATAAATCTCCAACTTCATTGGGCTTTCCATGGCTTGTCCATCATTCAAATGTACTCTCTCTCTCTCTCTCTCAACCCAGCTAGCTCACAATCGATCAATAAATTCCCTTACAGGGAAGCCACCTACAACTCTATATTGGGCTAGAAAAACACAAGTGACCAATGTTGCACCCCACATGGCCTATTCAGATTGCACTAATCAGTCACAACAATAAAACCACTGACCACTTAAGTGAATAAGATTGATTAGAGATGGTGGCTAAAATGACTGGATCAGAGCATCTCCAAAACAGCTGGTTTCCGGTATGCAGTGATTAGTACCTACCAAAAGTGGTGCAAAAAAAGACAACCGGTGAACTGGCACCAGGGACATGGGCGACCAAGACTCATTGATGCACGTAGGGAGTGAAGGCTAGCCCATCTGCTCCAATTGCACAGATGAGCAACTGTAGCTTGAATTGCTGAAAAAACTTAATGCATGATTGAAAGTTGTCAGAATACACAGTGGATCACAGTTTGCTGTGCATGAGGCTGTGTAGCTGCAGACCAGTCAGAGTGCCTATGATGATCCACTGGTAAACATGGGAAGTTGAGCATCAGAACTGGACCATGGAGCAATGGAAGGTTGCCTGATCTGATGAATCACAGTTTCTTTTAGATCATGTGGATGGCTAGGTGCATGTATGTTGTTTATCTGGGGAAGAGATGGCAGCAGGATGTACTATTGGAAGAAGGCAGGCAGGTGGAGGCAGTGTTATGCTCTGAGCAATGTTCTGCTGGGAAATTTGTGCCTTGGCAGTTATAAGGATGTTATTTCGACACGTACCACCTACCTAGCGATTGTTGCAAACCACGTACACACCTTCATGGTAATTGTGTTCTCTGATGGCAGTGGTCTTTTCAAAAGGATAATGCACCCTGCCCCACTGCTGATCTCAATCCGATTGAGTATTGGTGGAATGTAGTGGAACAACAAATACGATACATGGAGGCCCCAACTCGCAACCTGCAGGACTGAAACTATCTGCTGCTAATGTCTGATATCACAGGACACATTCAAAGGTCTTGTGGAGTCCATGCCTCAATGTCTCAGAACTGTTTTGGCAGCAGGAGGGGGACCTACACAATATTGGTGAGTAACATAGTAGTTACTATCTGGGACAAGCTTTACCATATATAATGTTGATAACAAGTTGGTTCCACCCTTTCGCCAACTTTTCAGAAATAAAGATTTCTCCACAGATCGAACATATTGTCCTAGCATACCTTGAAATACAGGGATCAATTGTCCCTATCTGATTTATTTGAGTATTTACAAGCAGTTATAAATAAAGCTGCTTTAAAAATGTTGATATTTTTCAGAAGGATATGTCTACCATCTGAAACTACCATCCTTCATTTATCTCTATCTTGTACTCCATACTAAATTTTACTGCTTCGGAGCGCACTCTCCTGATATATATGGGTAAGTAGGAGCAAGATATACGAGAGACTATTGAAGGACCAGACTGAGAAGACATATGGAAAGCCACTAAAAAGGTGGGATTGCGTGTGATACCAGTCCCAACACTGTAAGGTGCTGTTCCTCTGGCACATTACTCCAACAAAAAGAGTGAGTGAGCAATTGACTTATGCTGGAGAAACTGCGGCTGCAAAGGTCCTTTGTTTCTCATTTGGCGGCAGAGCCATAGTTTCACTCCTTCCAAACCTCTATTAAAAAAAATTGGCCAGCCGGGTACTTAAGAAATCAATCAAAACTATGCCCCTGGACCTTTCTCCTGATAGTGCTGAAAATAAATTCCTTGTTAGAATTACTTTAGCAACCAGATGTACCTTAGCTTCTAGCCGACACAGTTCAGGACAATAGTAATGTGGTAGACTAGAGTAATGTGTAGTATGTAGGTGGGTATCATAGAGCTGCACAGCAATAAAGTGCACACTAACGTGGTATATGTAGGTGTTGTCATCTAATAATTCTAGTTAGACCAAACCAAACGTATATACCATATACAAAGTGCGAATTCTTATTCAGTGTGCTTTAGGCTGACACTTCTACTGTCCACTTCCTTAACACGCAAAAGTGTCTGAGTTTGGCTGCTTGAAATGCCAAGATGTATGATGATATGAACCTTTTAACACAATAAATACTGCACAAACTATTATTAAACATGTACTATCTCATATAAACTAAACCAGATGAGAAGATTAACATTGTGAAATAACTTTTTCCAAGAAATGATCAAATAAATCAGAATACCATCATAATTCGTGCAATACGTTCTTAGCATTTTAACTATTTCAATACCAACTCTAAGCAAAAATCTCTATATGACTGTTATTCAATTTCGAAGGTGGGGGGAGGGGTGTTGAACATATTTTGCCATCACTCCATTTTAATATTTAGTTATTTATTGAAGAGTGCTAGACAGCGAAGAGGTGTCTTTACTGCCAGGGCTCAGTCTCACGGGGCTCCAGCTCTCCTTGATTCCTTGTTCTGTTCCAGCCTCCTCTTGTTGCACTGGATGTTTGGTTTTCTGACCCTTGACTCGTCTCTCGAATCTAGGTCTCCCCCAACCTTTGGGCTCAGTCAAGTCCAAAAAAAAAAACATTTCAAATTACTCTTTCATGTAAAACACTAATTTGAGGATTTAAACCAGTCCGATCTAGCAAAGAATTTGAGTATGAGGACACACATGTAAGAGAGAGAGATAGGTGACTCTGACACAGTAGATATTGGTGATTATATTGCAGTCCTGGTCCTGTCTACCATGGGAAGCATATCCCTACCCATTTGGTGAGTGCCATCTCTTCATACTTTTTTCTCCCCTTACATTTTCTTTCTCACATCACAATAATAATTGCAAGGCTTAATAATTGCAAATACAATATCACATATGCAGTGACCAAGGGTATATATATATATGTTAGATTATATATAGAATAGAGCATATATCCTCCTGACTCCCAGCCCATTAACTTGAGTCCTCTGTACTGGACATTCTGTTCACATGTATCTTTTATTCATTTGAGCTACTCTATGTAAAGAGGACACCCTGGGTTTTCCAGTAATATGTCATGTGGCAGGTTGGAATGCTGGGAACTTCCTTTTCCTTTTCATCACAAAAAAAAAAAGAAACTGGAAGACAGTTTTTTTCGTTGGTTCCTAGGAAGATATAAAAAATGATTTGACAGATATGCATGAAGAATTTGCAATGTGAGAGACTATTTTTTTTAAGCAAGTAAACATCAGCACTAAAGCTCAAGCTTAGCGAGATTTACAAGACAAGCGTTCCAGTTGGGAAAAGTGTTAATGGCAGAACCAGGCTCAATCATAGATTCCAGGTCACCCTATGACCACCAAAGTCAGAACTAAAACAAAACTAGCGATACGTGCCACGATAACCCCACTTGTGGGGGAGGAAGGGGGGCTTGAGTTTATATGGCTGAGAATGGAGAAACTCAATGTGGAGGGATCGGTCGTCTCCCTCTCAACCACAGTGAGTAGGCAGTATGTAGACCACAGGTCCACCCCAAACACAAACTGCAAATCAGAGCTTCTGCTTAATGAACTATTCTTGAGCCAACCATGTTGTAGGCTAGCATTAATGCTGTAAAATCATGAAATGCATACAGTAAGTCTCTAAAAACACATAAATATTAGCTATTTGCTTGGAGAATGCTCTCAGAGAATGCACCTGATCAGTATGGCAGTCAGGCCCATCCTCCCCTATGATATTTTTTGATAAGTCAGATGTTGATGACCTACATTTTAAATGATGCTCTGCAACGCGAAAAAGGTTAAGCATCACTGACTTAGGCACACAGAGCATAACAAATGAATATATAAAAGATGACATTACACCAAAATTAAATTAAATTGTATTAAAGATACATATTACCAGCTTAAAGAACAATATAAAAAAAATAAAAAGATATGTCCAAAAAGTTCAACATAACGAAATGTTAAGAAAGAAAAAAAAAAAAAGGCAAAAGCTTAGTGCAGGTTTTTCAAGTTTTGTTCAAAATAAATTCAACACCTGCACTGTTGTTGAACATATTTTGACATAGGAGTCATCTGACCAATTTTCTATAAAGAAAGGTCATTTGAGTTATGACTTTAGAAGTCTCCAGCACCAAAAGAATGGTACAAAACATTAACATGACGCTTCATTGGATCTACGATCAAATAAGCAAATGTCTGCTCATGTGGCTTGGATGATGGATAACATCTGCCCTGGTCATCCTGAAAAACAAAGAATATCTTTTATTTTCTAGGAGCAAGATTGGTAAAAAAAAAAAAAAAAGACAATAAACATATTTTACAACATCAAATCAAGATATGTAATCTTAGCTGAATACAGATCGTGGAAGAACTCAACTCATTAAACGGATTCAGTACCTTGCAGCAATGTAGCTTTGAGAGTGTTTTATAACTGCAGCAATTTGAAGAAAAAATAATAAACATAAAAAAAAATAAAAAAATGCTGCAGCTGCATGGCAGACCCCCAGAGAGCTATCAGGCAACAGAAATGCCATGTGTGTTATTGGAGTTTGGGTGGCTGTATGCACATTTACCTGCAGAGGACACATTAGTGGTCTTTCCTTTAAAAAACGAACGTATTGGCTAAAAGTTCAATGTATTATCTCTTTATTTAACAGTGAGGAAGGGGACCCAAGTAAACAAACAATGACGGCTTTGTTTGCAGTAAGAGTAAACTACCCAAATGGACTGCATAGTGTGAAAGGGCCACCTTTGGGTCTCAGAACCGGTCCAGACTCCTTAACATATTAGGGGCATTCATGGCCCTGTCAAGTCACAATCAGGGCATGCTGTATACATTAAATTAACCCCACAATGCTGCATGAGAGTGTGTGGCCCTGCCAAAAGAATACCTGAGTGCACACATGCTTGTATGGTATTTCTGTGTAGATGCCAGATTGTTCATGATCTTTATGTGGCAATAGTGTCACTCTGAACACATACGCTCCACAGAATTCTTTTTGTTTTTAATTCTTCATACTGCACTGTTAACACCAGAAAATTCTTCAATAACATTTAGGTAAGGGAATGAGAAACTACCACATCAACTTACTTCCAGACAGGTGGCCTAAGTCAGAAAGAGGGCAATTATTAGAGGACGCAAATACAAAACTGCACAACGGTGCAAAACAGCTCTCGTCACAAAGGTGTTTAATATTTAACTCATCATGCCACCATCAATCTAAACAAGTACTAAATCTCTGTGTTTTGTTATTAATTGCCGGCTGAGAAACCATTTGTAGACCGATTTGAGATTTCTCGTTCATAATAATATGTACCATTACCTATCTTTTATTATTTTACACTCATCAAATATCATTTCAAAACCTTTTTTTCTGAAATGAAACCTTTATTACAATGAAAATATTTTTACATGGAAATTGCTCATGCCTCAAGCTAGTGTGTCTAGATAAGAATTGTTAGTTGAAAAAGTAGTTTTAAAAACCTACTGCTTGATGATTCATGCTTCTTTAAATGTTATATGACACTTCCCATCATAGCCAGATTGCGGGAAAAAAAATCTAACATCTTCACTTTTACACAGGCGTGTCACACACACGCACACGTGTACACATGCATGCTAACACAAATTTGAATATTTTGAATTAGAACAAAATAAGTTTTTTTTTTTTGTTTTTTTTTTTAAATAAAATGTTTTGAAGGAGAATTAACTATTTTGAGATTATTCAATGTACTCCAATCTCATTTGAAATTTAATTACAAATATGATAACTCTAATATAGCTCTAATATAACTCTAATATAGAAGAATATGGTCTATTTTTTTGGACATGTGGTCATGACTTACTCTATTGATAAAAAAAAAACAAAAAACCCAACAACAAAAAACCAGATATAGATTATGGATTATAGATTTTGGAGCATAAGTACCAGCTGACATTAGGAAAGGAGAGCTCACTGCAAAAGTTGATTGTTTTGTTCAAAATTTGTTTTGTTTTTTTCTCTTTTCTTGTTGTAATATAGAATAGAGTGTGCCTTTAACTTCGTACATCAACAAAGTTAAGGCAGCTTTCTAATTTCTCACACTTAGCATTTGCTCTGTTTAACTTTAGAATGTAAGCAATCAGATAAAAAAAAGTAACAATGTTCTATTCAGGTTCCCATAATATAAAATGCTGCCTCTTTAAAATGTTCTCATGAGTCAAAATGCCTTAGGAAAGCACTTATACTTACATATGCAGCTACTTTGAAGACAGAAGATTTAATATTTATCTCTTGGCTGTCGGGATCTTTCCGAACACTAAAAAAAAGGTAGAAAATAAAAACAAATTAAAAAGAGGAAAATTTTAATTAATTTTAATATTTAGCTGGGTCTTTAAGTAGATGTCTGAGATGCTTCTTCAGGCTGCAGTATTTAAGTTCACCCCCTAGCGGGTCATGTGAGCAGACGTGGTAGCGTTCTGGTGTCCTCCCGTTCACAGTCAGCGTGTTGTCCCTATGGACATTACTTCCACAACTAATATTTTTTTGCATATATAACGAACACATTTTGGACAAAGATTGGATAAAAGCCACATTGCGTGGCCAAAACATTATTCTTTGTCCTTCACGTTGATTAAAGTCTGCAAGTCACCCATTTGAAGTGTTCAAATCACTGTCTTTCACACTACTGGATTATTGGAGAGATTGGCCTCCTTGGGTTTACTGAAACACTGAGGGTGTATATACTACTATACATTGGCAGAGTGCAGTTCCTAGTTAACTTATAATTATTGACACAAACATAAGCATTGCCTCATGACATGAGATCAAGCTATAGACATAACACAAAGGAAGAAACTATGGTAATACGTTTGTACCCAAGTGCAAAGAGGAGTTTAAACTAAACTAAACTAATATTTGTCTACCAATAAACTCCCATAGTATGTTCTATAGATATAAACAGACTACCACAACCATATTTTATCTTTACGTGAAATATCTATAAGCTGAATCAAAGTTATTATCTTCTTGATTCTTGTCTTTTTGGTAGCATCCATGCACAAAACCCTAGTGGTTATCTACAAAGACCAACTCATGGAAGGTTGCACTCAAAATATGTGCTCTTAATTGTTCGAGTTTAGTAAACAATTTTATCAGTAGTGGACACACACAGATGTCCAATAATTGGCAGAGCATCTGGTTGTAAAGTTCAAACCCTGGTAGGTAAGGTTGGTGGTACAAAAAGAGTATCTAAGATAGTATGACAAAACCATAAACATAAAGAATTAATTTATAGATTCCCTGCAGTTATTTAGTATATAAAGCATATCTAATTAATATATTTGAGGGGTTTTGGAACATCATAACAGACCATGAGACCGAAGGTGGAGTAACTCTTAAATGTCTCCAGAACCCCAAGATGGCATTATTTTACCCCGAATACACGCTTCACCACTGTGTATCTTTTATATTAGTGTAAGTATTAATGGGATAAAAGAGACACTCAAGGTGCCATAATGACTTCATCTCAATGAGGATATTATGGTGTCTGAAGGTCCTGGGCCCCATCTTTCTTTATGGAGTTAAGTTGTTTTTGAACAGTTTAAGCCTTAAGTGCATAAACTGATGTTAGTGAGCCACCTAAAATTTCTCAGAATAACGCCGACTCTGACCACAACCCCACTCACACCCCTAAAATTAAAGAGTCCCTCTTTTTCCACTGGAAATGTTGGGAGGTATGAATATGAGGGCCACCACACTGTTCTAGGAAGTATGGAAAAAGCAACAGTGACCACATCACATCACAGTTGATTCAACGTATAAGAACGAACACCAGGAAATTACTATCATCAAGGCTGTGTGATCAAATCTAACTTTACGTAATCTAAAGTTGATGTGTTGAAAGTACAATGAAAGGTGAATGTGTGGGAAATAACACGTTAACACTTCATAAAAGTAAGACTAAGATTTATTGCTGGCCACAAACAGAAACAGAAGGTAAGGAGCTTTCAGTTTTAGATATTAGTCGAACTCAACAGGCAGAGTAGAGGCATGACTGTTTCTAATCACTTTAAAAGGAGTCAATAAGACTACATATATGTCACAGAGCACGTGATCTATAAATGAAAAAAATGATATCCCCCAAAACAAGTTAAGAAGATTTAATATTTTTAATGTACACAGTAGAAATCTTCTGTTATATATTAGTCAGATTATAAAGCTATAACTGTTTTTTAAATGATGTGTCCTCTAAATGGGTGAAATTGCATGAAAAATAATATATTGTACAGTTTATTTTTATCTCAGGAGAATATGTTTTTCTAAGATTGTAGTATTTTCTCAACTCACACTATCCAATTAATACTGCTTTACACAGTAGTAAGAAAAAGTTCAGAATTATCAGTGTTTCTGCAATAAATTTAACCAGAATAAAATCTGATCTCTATAGAGTTCAACAAGTCTTCATAAAATAATTTAATATTTAAAAATGACAACTATGATAGTGATGTCTAACCTTGCTCAAGAATGATCATGGTAACATGAGGTAATTTAAGTCAAATGTTCTAGGCAATCAGATGTAAGTTTGAGATGTTCTTACTTATGTTGAGAACACAGATCCAGTGTGCTTTTCACAACAGAGGTCTGCGAACGGAATCATAGCGGAATTAAATGAGATTTCTGAAGACTTCATAAAAGAGAGATGTTAGTGTTTTTGGATGGACATCACTTGCACTGGTTACATGTCCATGTAACACAAAAGAAGTGTACGAAATGAGAATACCAAAGAGGAAAATGCCATTGCCACCTGTCTAAAGATGATGATCCTGGCAGCTATCAAATTAACATTATGTGGGTACAGGAGACAAAAGTTGCACATTTAGCAAAACTGAGAACCATTGCTTGACAAAAATAGAACTCGGCGTTCCAAGAAAAACCCCTCAAACCTGAAGCAAGATGGGGAAAATATAAGGGTTTAGGGATATGTGAAGACTCCAAGCACAGGTGAAGACTCCAAGCACAGTTTGCATTATTTAAAGAAAGATTGGATACTGAATTGCGCAAACCAGACATTGATCCACAAGATGAAGCTAAATAGTATGTGGACCACGCAGCAAAACATGGATCAAGTAAATCTACAATAAAATGCAGAAGCAGAAGAAAGTTAGCATTTTACTATGGCCAAGTCCATCTCAGAGACTTAACTCCAAATTTTCCAGCAGCCATTCATTTTATACTCCCAGTGTTACTGAAACGGAAAAAAAAAAAAGATCTATTCTTCACCTGTAGAAGTCCAAATGGTCATTAATAACAGGCAGAATAATGTGAATAAGAATCTGTCTCACCTTACCATAAAAAATATGTTCTAAAATGTGATCATTTTAGAAAAACAAAAAACTATTAAAGTTAAGCACTCATTAAACTCTACTCAGGGACAGCTTTCGGACCCTAAATTATTCCTTTCATGGTAAAGCACATCTCTCTGCTGCACATGAACAAATAAAACAATTAAGGGTCCCTAAAACCTTACAAGGTCTGGTGAAGGGTCCTTCTCCCCAAAAGAGATACAAATGGAGGTCCCCATATATCTTCCTTCCTCCATCCAATGAGCGACAGGGTGGAAGGAGGGTAAAGGCCCTCTTAAACTGAAAATGAATGCATTTTGGTATAGAATTTCCACTTGTGCCAGACAAATACCTGGTTTGATAAAGCAATCCAGCCCTTAAAGACACGTGCTCAACGAAACATGTGGTTGATTTAACTGTTTATATCTGCTCTTTGTTTATCAAAATCTTAGTACAATTGGAGGGCCATGATCAGCTGAGTAACCTCAACCAATTCCTGGTCTCTGTAGAAACTGAAAATGTGTAGGAAATGTAGAAATTGGTTTAAACTAACAAGCAACAGAGTTCAATACAGACTGGAGTGCCCATTTAATTCCATAGCACCTCACCCGTAGGCATACTTTATAAGTTATAATGTTGATGTAGAATTATTAAAAAAATTTTATTGAACTTGTACTGAATTATTGTACTAACTCCATTTTAACCTCACACTGTGACAAACCCTCCATTTTGTCCTCATTACCTGACAGATCCTCCATTTTAATCCATTTTAAACTACATTACATGACAGAATTTCCCAGCAACATTTAACACAATGAACAGAGACTGTATTTTCTATAAAGACATGACTAACCCAGGAACTGCTGAATTTCCTTTAACTTGCAACATAGTATAATTTGAAGGCCATGAGAACACTGTACTAATGAAATGTTCTATTCATAAGAGAACCTTGCACCTGACCACAAGACCTGATATCACTGACTGTGTAAAATGACGCTCAAGCCCCCCTTTCCACCGAGTAAACCTCATGCTGGGAAAGATGGCGCTTGAGCCTTCTGTCCACACCCGTGTCCAGAACAATACCACCTCCCGGTGGGAGGACACCTAGCTAGTCACTCAAATCCCTGAGCCAATTAATAATATTGATGGGTGGACACTGATATAGTCACATAACATTTAATCCAATTAATGATGTTTATTTGTTATTATCTGATATTCAATGATGATGTCATTTTGCCTTTAAAAGGGTCTGCATACCCGTTTTCTAACCAGATGCCATTAAATTTTCTGAAGTGCTTTTAACCTGAACTCCATGTGTCAGTGTGAACTTACTTCTGCGTATACGCAATTTAATCATCTCAGATTTGGACAGGAACAGATAGACATTTAAACATATTTGTTTATTTCTAAATTAATCTACATCAATGTGTGGAATAGAAAATCAGAATTGAGCATTCACAGCAGAAAAACAAACCCCAGAAAAGGTGCTGGTCAGTAACTAGCTCATAATGTGTGCCATAAAGTCCCATCAAAACCAATTTTTTTTTTTTTTTTTTAAAAGATACATTTTCTTCTATTAGCAAACCACGAAGAAAGGAAGGAAAAGGATTAGTGTTTCTTCAAGATGATCAGAACACTTTTTAGTTTCCCTCAGATAAACATAAACCATGATATAACCATGATAAAACTACAAAATATTAACCAAACTTCTGGAATAAAAGGGAATTATGACATGTCACACACGTCATGTGTCCTTAAGGGGTTAAAATGCTGTATTAAACTGAGCAGGCTTATAAAAAAAATTAATTTAACTGAAAATTACTAAAAATAAATCCCATTCACATACGTGATTTCAAGGTGAATACATACTCCAAGTTAACTTGATTTTCAGGTTTATGTTATGCAGAAAGGCACATTTATATTACCTGGCTCATTTCCTTAAAAGGAGCCTCTCCCATTATAAATTACCTTTTACTACACAATAACTGTAATATTTAAAGCAAGGGGATGGGACGAGTTGAGTTTTATGACAGATTAGTAAAACAAAATACCGGTATATATATATATATATATATATATATATATATATATATAGTACATTTTTTCCAAAAGATGATGCAACAAATGTTATATTAGCAGTACAAAGGTGAGTATTTAGCATATGGGAGAGGCTTGGGGCCTTGTTTAATAATTACCCATGTCAGATGCACTCTGGGATTGAGTAAAGTGCATTGTGGGAGCATGTGGGTCACCACCGTGTCACTTATTGCTGGGTTAGCAAAAATGTGTCATTTTAATTAACTTTTTGTCAGAAAGAGTGTGACACATTCCACAAACCTGTAACCTAAAGTGGAGATCCGTGTAGTTCTTTAACAGCAGACATTTAAAAATGGACTCCCTTTATTCTTCCCTTTTCCTATACAATGGCCTTGTCTCTTTTCAGTCTTTTTCAGCTACTCCATTTTATATTACTACATTATCTGTAAAACTATTAACATTGTAGAAAACTCACAACAACAGTTTGCTCTAATATAAAAAGCAAAATACAGATAATATCTAGTCACATTTGGTCCAGATATGACAAGTTCCAACCAAACATTGCAGTTAACAGACAGAGGGCAATTTGAATGCCTATAATCAATTTGTTATGAGAATGACTTCGTGGATAAAATGAAATTGGCCGGCTTGATATGAATGCCGCAACTAAAGCATTATTTGTGCAACTTATTCATTAAGTGTTGGATTACGAGAAAACACTGTACGTAAAAGATTAAAGAGAATGTAAAACAAGTGCCAAAATATTGATAGTGCACCTCCCTCCAAAAATGAAAAAATACAAAATTTAAATCATTCAATTTTGGAATCTTGATTATATTATTTTTTGCAAACTATTTAAACAAATGAAGTTTACACTGTGGTGTATTGTACATACCCTGCTTCCCCAAAAATAAACCCTAGCTTATTTTCGCGGGATACTCGTAATATAATCCCTACCCCAAAGATAAGCCCTACTGGCTAGTTTGCTTATCAATGTTCGGGGAATCTTCCCGAAAATAGATTTGCGGGTTTCCATTCGCGAGTTAGCTAATCTATGTTTGGGAAAGTTTCCCTGAACATAGATTCGCAGAATTCCATGCCCTAGTGAACTGGTTTATGTTCGAGGAAATTCCCCGAATGTAGACCTGATTTCTAATACTGTACGTTCGTGCTAGCGTTTTCCCCCGAAAATAAGACATCCCCGAAAATAAGTCCTACTGCCTTTTTCAGAGGGAAATTTAATATAACACCCGGTCTTATTTCTTGGAAAAGACAGTAGAAAATAAAAAATTGTTATATGAATTCAAATAAGTTATTTAAGGCTTACAAAAATGAAAACATATGATTACAGTAAAACCCGATAAAGAAAAATAATAGAATAACTGAAATTAGACCTGCGAAATAAAAGGAAACCAAATTGTTGCACTAAATCACTATCACAATACTATAAAGTAAAATTGATTCTCTACCCAAAAAAGTTGTCTTTTCAGATTCTTTACATATTGGATGTTTTTCGCAAAAACTGAATATTTAAGGATATAAATGGTATGTAAACACATCTTTGATGCAAGGAGTCAAGTAGGAATGAGTTTCCCTTTGTGTGGCATAATCGGAAATGGCTACAATTTATTTATATTTTTGCCTGCTTTTGGATCGGTTGAACTTGATGGACCTTTGCCTTTTTTAAATGTAGACTATTACGTAACTATGTAACGATTATTGATTGCAGTTTGTATTTACATTTATTATTTGTATTGTAGAAAATTGGAGCTATTGGACAACTTCTTTTGAAACAACTAAAATATATATTGGGTTCATTTCCAGAATGTAGACCATTTTAAAACTAAACGTTCTTCTGGCACAAACAAAATAATTCGACTCGACCTTCCCCTAATTCCAGGCTATACAGGTTGCAATATGGCCTTCCATGTATTTATAACTAGTGTTCAAATAAACAGATATAAGCGTGGGAACAAAAACAGAAATAAATAATAAAAAATGATATTCTGTAAAACACTCATTTTAAATTAAATATTCCTAAATTGCCAATATAACCTTGTTTATAATAAAGTTTTAATTAAATAATTATTATGTCTATTAATGTTTTAATTAGACTGCAATTAATGTAACAATATTGTAAGGCCTTTTCAGTGCATATGTTAATAGTAAAAAGACTAAATTTAACCATTGCTATTTGTAGAGGAGGGTGTGGATTTGACTTTGGGAGGATAATATGTGACTTCTCTAGGAGGATAAAATTAGTGACTGGTGTTTCTGCACTATTTCTAAACAGGTGATATCAATAAATTGCATGCACACCCAATTCAGGCACATGGCACAGGATATACCCACCCCAACATGAAAGAAGATATAAGTCTGTTACATGTAACAAACCTAAAAATAAAGAGATGGTCCGATAGGAATCATTCATCCACAGGTTGAAGCCGCAAATGTGATGTAATTATGCTTAAAGTAACACTATAGTCACCTAAATTACTTTAGCTAAATAAAGCAGTTTTAGTGTATAGATCATTCCCCTGCAATCTCACTGCTCAATTCACTGTCATTTAGGAGTTAACCCCTTCAGGACCGGCCTGTTTTTGCGATGTTTGTACGTTAAGGACCAGAGCAGTTTTAACACTTTTGTGGTGTTTGTGTTTAGCTGTAATTTTCCGCTCTCTCATTTACGGTTCCCATACAAGTTATATATTGTTTTTTTCAGGACAAAAGGGGCTTTCTTTACATACCATTATTTGTATTATGTCCAATATTGTATTTAAAAAAAATAATAAAATATGGTGAAAATTTTAAAAAAAAAAACATGTTTTTGGACTTTTACTTGAAAAATCTTTTACTTATCTACAAAAGCTAATGAAAAAAACAGCTAAATAGATTCAAAATTTTGTCCCGAGTTTAAAAACACCCAGTGTTTACATGCTTTATTGCTTTTTTTTGCAAGTTATAGGCCTATAAATACAAGTAGGAAATTGCTGTTTCAATATATATATATTTTAAATGTATCAATAGTGACCTTGTAACACCGTTATCTGTCATAAATCCCCGAAACACACCTAACATGTACATATTTTTTTTAAAGTAGACAACCCAGGGTATTCAAAATTGGGTATGTCCAGTTTTTTTTAGTAGCCACTTAGTCACAAACACTGGCCAAAGTTAGCATTTATATTTGTTTGTGTGTTAAAAATGCAAGAAACGCTAACTTTGGCCGGTGTTTGTGACTAAGTGGCTACTAAAAAAGGCTGAACATACCCCATTTGCAATACCTTGGGTTGTCTTCTTTTGCAAATGGTATGCCATCATGGGGCTAATTCTCATTCCTTGGCTACCATACGCTCTCAAAGGCAACCTAACCAATCCGACAAATTTCAATAAAAAAAAAAAGTAAAATCAAGCCTTATATTTGACCCTGTAACTTTCACAAACACTATAAAACCTCTACATGTGGGGTACTGTTATACTCAGGAGACTTCGCTGAACACAAATATTAGTGTATCAGAACAGTAAAATGTATCACAGCAATAATATCCTCAGTGAAAGTGCTGTTTGTGTGTGAAAAATGCAAAAAAATTCACTTTCACTGACAATATCATCGCTGTGATATGTTTTACTGTTTTGAAACACTAATATTTGTGTTCAGCGAAGTCTCCCGAGTAAAACAGTACCCCCATGTACAGGTTTTAGGGTGTCATAGAAAGTTACAGGGTTAAACACAGTGCTAGCAAATTAAATTATCTGGACTTTCGGCCTGGGTTGGCAGGCAGGTCCCTCAAATTGCAGTCATTAAAATTACTTAATTAGGTAAAAATATTACATAAATACACATGTAGAATTTTAATATATATACATATTTATATATTTGACGTCTACGTGTATATTTATGAAATTATTTATGTAATTATGTATATGGACATATGTATATTTCGTATTGTTTTTATTTATTTATTTATACATAGATATATATATCATTACATTCTAAGTATATTTTGATATAAATATATATATATATATATCAAAATACTGTTAGAATAAAATTGCATATATAAATATTTTTTTATAATTATTAAAAATTATTTTTATTTTTTGTTATTTATTTTTATTAACATATTATTTGTATTTTATAATAATATATATATACCATATATATAGCAATTATATATATATTGTATATATTCGTGTGTAATTTAAATATAAGTGTATTTTTATATTAATATACGTATATATAAATATAAAAATACACTTAATATGACATTATATATATATATGATACATATACATATATTATATATAGATATAATACATGTATATATATATCATATATATATACACATATTATTTATTTATTTTTACACTGATTTTACACTGGTTTTTTTTTTACTTTATTTTTTGGATTTTTTACTTGCAGGGAGACTGCCTGTCAGCACAGACAGTCCCCCTGCAGGCAGATACAAAGACCCCTATTGCGGTCATGTGATCGAGTGATCACATGGCCGTGGGGTCCTGATCTGCCGAGGGGGGACTGCCCGGGCAGACAGGCAGTCCCCCTGGACCGGGTGGAGCACTGATCGCCGCCGTGGGACCGACGGCGATCAGGTAAGTAGCCCCAGACCGTTATGACGGTTCAGGACCGTCAGCGGTCCAAACGCACGTTTTACCGCTGACGGTCCTGAACCGTCAGCGGTCCTGAAGGGGTTAAATCACTTTGTTTCTGTTTATGTAGCCCTAGCCACACCTCCCCTGGCTATGATTGACAGAGCCTGCATGAAAAAAAACAACTGGTTTCACTTTCAAACAGATGTAATTTACCTTAAATAATTGTATCTCAATCTCTAAATTGAACTTTAATCACATACAGGAGGCTCTTGCAGGGTCTAGCAAGCTATTAACATAGCAGGGGGTAAGACAATCTTAATTAAACAGAACTTGCAATAAAGAAAGCCTAAATAGGACTCTCTTTACAGGAAGTGTTTATGGAAGGCTGTGCAAGTCACATGCAGGGAGGTGTGACTAGGGTTCATAAACAAAGGGATTTAACTCCTAAATGGCAGAGGATTGAGCAGTGAGGCTGCAGGGGCATGTTCTATACACCAAAACTGCTTCATTAAGCTAAAGTTGTTCAGGTGACTATAGTGTCCCTTTAAATATCCTCTGTCCCATTGTAGAATTTGCTTTTAAGTTAGTCCTTTTTTGTCTCTCTATTTTCCCTTGTTTTTTTATTTTTTTATTTGTGTGTGTGTGGTTTTTAGTTATACATAAGAAAATGTAGGGGCTATTCATGACAAAGGAGAACAAAATGGAGGCACCCAGGTATTAAGATTTAAAGGAAGAAAAAATAATAAATATAAATAAAGGCAACTGGAAGAAGGAATCTTTAAGGTACAAGGGGCATAAGGAAAGGATGATTGAAAGAAGAAAAAAAATGATAGCTGAAGGGAACAGGGACCTAGCAGGGCAGGCAACGGATGCCCATGACAGCTCATTGTGGTGTCCAAGTTCAGCTATGCAGGATTCAGAGAACCCCAATGGACTATGAGCATGTGTGAGGAGGCAGGAACGGATGATGCAGTAAACAAGGAACATGACTCCACCAAGGAAAGAGAAGTTAACTATACAAACCTATTCAGTCTCCTAGGGAAGACACCATTGTAGTAAACGTTACTTTGGGAAGGGTCTTAGCAAAAAATTGCTAAATCCCCACACGTGACAGTTAAGCTTTGTTATTTTGGTTAAATCACCCCTTCTAGGCCCTTTTCTGCAATTAACAAGATTTGAAAGTTAATTAGTATATGACTTACAAAAACGAAAGGAACTCTCCATTTCACCTGTTCACTTCTGTCTTTCCTTTAACTGTAGAAATCTGCACACATTTTTGCACCTATAAGCCCAACTCTTACTTAAATATGTCACAAGAGGAAGCGTTTACTTTCCCTTCCTGACTAAGTATTTGTATGGATTGTGAATGTCCGCAGTGTGCATGCTCAGCACTTTACCCATCCTCACACTGCCGCTTCTTCACAACTCTCTGTGCATGACAACAAACTAATCTTTTAAGCATAGGAAGTTAGAGCCAGAGAATAGCAGACATGAAGAGACCGCCGAAAAGCAAGCAAGAGGATATGTACCAAACCATGAGAACAAAAGCCTGTTTATCCTTTATAGAATGAAACTTCGATATAAGATTGTGTGGCATTATGGGTAATGCGAGGCATGTGATGTAATACAAAAACAGCAGTCTACAGAGCTTCTCTTGGTCTTGCTAGGGGACAGGGACTCAGAAAATGTGGGTTCCCATTGGAGGTCCCATTCGCAAAGACACCTTTGCTCCTGAGATGTATATAATCTTCCAGCCTCACTAACCTACCATTCCAAAACATGCTTTATTTGCCAGACACCTGACTATTTTCATTATAGGAGAGATTGTGCAGCTGTCATGTATTCAGATCTTGTTCATTCCATCATTATATAGCTTTAAATGGGCAGAGATTGGTTGATTTGACCCATATGATATGATACGCATAATTACGTGCATGAACCATTGGCAGTAGACATTAACCTGGCATTAGTAGGCAGAGCAATAAAATGACTCCAATATGCAGCGGCCAGCATCGCACAGGATGCCAGAAGGAGGAGCAAGGACGGAGGCAGCGCCTGCAGTAAGTATACCAAGTGTATATGCCTCCGATATTCACACGCGGCAGGCACCGTGACATTCACTCAGCATGCGCGTAATCATGTACAATAATCATATGTACCTATACTACATAGAAATGGAGACAAGGCTTGTTACTGACCCATAAACACAGAGCAATTGTCCTGTAGTGTACTCTAGATGGTGTGTTTTCAATTAATAAAAGAGCATTCAGGTCTCGGTATGCAGCAGTGAACTGAGAGCTGTTTCAAGAGGCTTATGCAGCACAGATGCACCAAAGTCTGGGAAAATTTCCTCCTGAATGGGAGCTATTATGTGCACGTCTGTGTGTAAATGTGCACAAGGCAAGTTTGAGATAATAGACAGCATACAGAACTCGCAATGATTGTTTCCTCTTCCTTTTTTAACAAAGTTCAGTAGAAAGTGATCAAAAAACAAAAAAATATTTGTTTCCTAGTTGTTTCTAACAAAAAAAAAAGGAATGTATATGATTCTGTGAAAAACGCTTCTCACTTCAAAGGCATTCATTTCTAAAACAAATCTGTTCAAATATTTCTTCTATAGAACGACGTAGGCTTTATGATTTTATGAACTTTGAGAATACGGTAAGTAAATGAAAGTAATAATGTAGAGTTTTGTTTTTTTTAAATCAAGAAACCCGTAGCATATTTCACAGCATTCACAACATTGAAAGCAACACTTCAAGAATGATTTCTGTAAAGCAAGTCAAGGCAATGCAACCGACAGAACCATTCACGGGAAACTATTCTGCACATTTGTAAGCTATTAGGAAGGTATAGAGTCAAGTGAGGGTCAGTAGACCTAAACTGTGATTACGCTCAGCTAAAAGCTCATTCCAGTGTATACCCACAAATAAGACAAATATACAGCTAAAAAAAAACAAAACAAAAAAAAAACCAGGATATATTTTACGTGGCTCTTTATTGCACCAAACATAAATTTCGACAAGCATGACAAAGGCCACTGTATTCGAAATATTGGCAGGTTCATATTTTACAGTGGAAAAAAAGTTGTAGAAAAAAATAACCCTTCTGATATATATAAATATATATAAAAAAAACATTAATAATTATTATAGTTTTAACTGTGTGATTAAAAAGAGCAGCAATGGTCAACGTGTATTCTTGGATATAAACCAAATCGATTGAAAACAGATTTGGTATTCAGGTGAAATATGATGAATTTGCATACCTATTACTCTGCCAAGCTCAATAAACAAGCTTGGAGCAATTTAATGCCAACTCCAGTGGTACTAAAGTTAATGTATGCCCAACTCATGGAAAATCAAGTTGGGTTGGAGCTGGATATATTTAAGTGACTCTAAAGCAAAGGGGAATACTATAGCCTTTGGCAAGGAAGATAAAACAAAGACATTAATTCCTAGTTGATCTCATATACATGACTATGTGAAATTAGTTTTATTAAAAGAAGACCCGGAGCATATTACTGGGGTGTATTTTAACTGAGAGGGCAGCCATAGTTAATGGGATGGGTGATGAATACCGTATAATCCAAGAGCCAAAAAGGCTTAGTCAGGTTAGGATATAAATCTGTTTAAAAACTAATAACGTACACACTGCAGGTCTCATTTAAAGAGATAAAAGCTGGAGGATTGGTAGTTTCTGGTCCTGGGGTTATAGGTAATAGCCTTTGCACTTCCTGCTGAGCTACACTAGGACAGCATGCCTGTGATCCCTTGCTTGAGGCAATTGTATATGTAAGAGAAGAGATACAACCTAGGGTTAGCAGCAACAGGATCTGCATGCAGGGACTATGGAATCCTGTTACAATTTCCTCTAATACGGTCTGCTTTGTCCTGATGAATTGACATCCCACCCAAAGTTACATTTCATTAACAGAACAAACACGGGGACTCAGTGGTGAATAAATTGCATGTAGATTCATGACAATGATCCTCATAAGCCCTCTATTCTTGTGAGAACCCTTGTGTAAATGCACCATCACACTATACTGTAAACTCAT
Organism: Pelobates fuscus; assembly: GCF_036172605.1. Lineage (NCBI taxonomy): Eukaryota > Metazoa > Chordata > Amphibia > Anura > Pelobatidae > Pelobates > Pelobates fuscus. The sequence continues at coordinate 451,175,904 of NC_086317.1, forward strand.
GGGCAGTGTCTTCAACTTACATTGCATCTCTACAGAAACACGTTCTTTTGAATATTGTTGTCATCATCCACTCCACAATTGTACAGCATGTGGATATGTTGTTATATGCTAGCACTCAAACGAAAACATGTGTCACTTTTTATCATTAGTGCAAAAAAAATAATATTTTTTTTTTGATATGTAATGAAGTTTGATTGTTTATTACTGGAGAGCTGAAACTATCCAGATTGCATTTTAGTGATGTCCGGTGCATTTACATGATGTTTCAGATTCATGAACATCCACTAACTATTGCTCAGTTTTGGTCAGAGGATCAGTGCTTCCGATTCTAAGCCAGGAGATGAACTGAAAAGGCGTTTACATATTTGTATGCATTAAAAAAAAAAAAAAAAAAATCATGCATACAGGAGATAAAATGTAGATTATTTTATTTTAAATAATAATGAGAAATTATGACAATTTTCCTTCAAGTCCTTCGTGACAAGTGACACACAGGGTATGCTGGTCATTTAAATCCCCTCAAATCACGTTTCATCACGGAAAAAAAGCGAAGATTGCCAGACTCTGGCAGAAGACTTCCCCAGGCTCCCCCAGGCATCCAACTGACGTGGCATCATGCCATAGTGGTCTGATGTCAGATCTTATTGAAAACTGTAGGTGGAAGTGGGAGCTCCCGGTACAACAACATCAACAGCTGCTATGTTAAAAAACGATTTACATCAGCAGAGATGTAGTGAGGGCTTTATAAAATCAGTGGTGAAATAAATAGATATATTAAGCTTAACCGTAAGAGACAGGGGTCTAAAATGCAATTTTCTTACCAATAAAGCTTCTTCTCGTTCGTCATTTGTTACGACAAGGAAAAAGTGAGTGATAGTCTATAGCAGGGTTAGGCAACCTTCGGCGCTCCAGCATTATGGGAAATGTCTACAAAATCTGAAGTGCCTAATGTTGCATACACTTGGTCTGTAGTATACAACATCACTAGGGGCTGTGGGACAAAGGAATACATTATTTACCCCTGCTAGAGCTAGAGTAGGGTTTTCAAATTTATATTTTGCAAAACCAGGACGACAATGAAAAACAAAATAAACTGTCCCACCCACCCAAAAAAAAAAAAAAAAAAGACACCCTCTTGTCCCGGACTGCAACCGCCTGTAGAGGGTTCTCCTGCTCTCCCTTGTCACTTAATTCTTGGTAAAAAGATCTATGATTACGGCGGACTGCCAAGTAGGGGAGAATCTGTATTTTAAAGAGCATTACATTAAAATCTATACATGTGCCAGAATTTCTGTTAGCACCATGTATAGGTGACATTTTATGCACCTTAATATAAGCAAACGTTTTGTGTGTTTTGTAGTTGATATCTTTTTGGTTGCATGATTAAAGTAAGAGAAATTATGCATTCTTACCTTAGAAGGTCTTTATAAATAGATTTTGTTGTCTCTAAATAAGGGTCAATTGCATCTTCGTACTGGCACAGAGCTCCTCCAAGACATAGATGTTTGAAGAGGAGAAACAGAAATTCTTCTCTATCAGACTGGCTGAAAAGGTCGTATTTTTCAAAATCTTCAAGTAGAAGGACCTTACAGAGACAAAAGATAGAAGTGATGATTAAATTGATAGAACATACAAGTAAAAACCTAATGTTTAAACCAAATATATCTAAAGCAATTAAAAGGAACACCTCAGGTATAAACATATAGTTATAAATATATACATGTATTTATAACCCCAGTGTATTGTAGAGTCTCCCAGGCACCCTTTCTGTCCAGTACATTATTAGCATAAAAGTATTAATTAAAAGTGGTGCCACTGTACCCACTGGGAGATCATCAGATCTCCTGGCAAATCACTGGGATACATGGTGTACGTGCAGCAATTGCATGCTGCCCTGCAATGCTTTTAATAGAGAAGCATTGTATCCTATGAGAAACACCGGCTTCAGCTGAGCACTCAGGCACAAAGAAATCTGGAGATTCTAACGGATTGGGAAGGTGCAAACTTGAAATCGCCCCTTTGGACAAGGAAGGGACACAATGTTAACCCCCTAAAGAACTTCAGAAAGCCAGAGTACTATAGCACTTTGGAGTGTTCCTTTTAACTGATTATTTAAAAAACAAAATAGAAAACAAATAAGTAGGAACACGCCGGGCACCATAACAATTTCATAAAAATGAAGTTGTTATTGTGCTGGTTCACCTTAAGGGATGGTTTAAACAAAGTAATTTGTTACATGTGAGTTTATAGAGGAAGGGGTTCTATTTCAGCTGTCTAAAGTAAAGACAAATAAGTAGATGGGGCCTTATGGGATACACCAAAAGTTATTAAAATAACTTAGTGGTGTACTAGCAAAACAGTTAACAGATTTATTTAACCAATCATTGTTAACAGGAGTAGTCCCAGAAGATTGGAAGTTAACGAATGTTGTGCCCATTCACAAGAAAGAAAGTAGGGAGGAGTCGGCAACTATAGGCCAGTAAGCCTTACTTCAGTAGTGGGGAAAGTAATGGAAACCATGTTAAAGGATAGGATTTTCCCCAAGCCATACATGTTAATATCCTTCAACCTTTCCTGGTAAGTCTTATCTTGTAATCCATGAACCAGTTTAGTAGCCCTTCTCTGAACTCTCTCCAAAGTATTGATATATTTCTGAAGATACGGTCTCCAGTACTGCGTACAATACTCCAAGTGAGGTCTCACCAGTGTTCTGTACAATGACATGAGCACTTCCCTCTTTCTACTGCATGTATATCTCTATACAACCAAGCATTTGCTAGCTTTTTCTGCTGCTTTATTACATTGTCTGCCTACCTTAAAATTATCTGTTGAGGTTAGTATAGTATTAAATATTCTATACTCTGCCCTTGGGTTTTTACGCTTGCTTGATATCCTATCAAGCAGCAGGATGGACAGAACAAATTTGTTTTATACACCTAACACAGATTTTTTTTATTAGTACATTTTTTTATAGTTTCTATAAATCGTATTACAGATGATAGCATTGAACACCTGTGACTGTACCCGTGACATGGGGAGGCACTGTGTTGTTGGAAGTGACCAAGGAATGGGTGTGGCCTAGTCAAAAGAGGAGAATAATTTGGTGCAAACATGAGAACACAAATACACCACCACATTAACATTCACACTGGCCGTCAAATGCAAACACATTCCTGGAACACCCATACAAAGATCTACACGCAGACACTCCACATACATACCCATGCATTCACGCTCACTGACCAGGAGCACAAACATATCCTACATTAATACACACTAAAGCATTTTTACAAAAACAAAATGACTGGACATTTTAAATCCCGTTACATAGCTTACAACAATATGAATGTGAATCAATAAGAAGTTACTCATTACCTTACGGAGTTCATCTGAGATAACAAAATCATCCACATATTCATCGAGGCATTTCGAAATATGTCCACTTTCTCTTACAATTCCTTCAGAGTACAGGGGGTCAAACAATGACATTGATAGTTGACTACATGTAATTTGTTTTGCTTCAATCCTTTTCACATCAGTATCTAACACAAAGAATAAAAAAAAATAAAAAAAAATAAAGTTTAAAATTAGTTTGGAATCATTCACAGTCATAAAATCTACCATGATTAATGGTAATGCCAATAATAGTTCATTGATGGAACTAAAATGTCTTGAAATGATCAAGATTTTGATGTATGTAACTTTGGGGATTTTCAGATAGAAACGTTCTATCTGGAACGTAATATAATAAGGTTTTGGATACGTACGACATTGAGGTATATTTTGGCCAAAAAAAATAAAAAAGGCCAAACAGTTGGTATAAATAGAAAAGTAGAATAATTTTTTGGGGGGGCTATTTTGCCCCAAACCTTGCTATTCCCACATCACCTGCCACCTGTGCTGTGTTAGTTTGCTAAAAAATAAATGTACATTTAAGGCTTTCATGAAAATTGGTTTTGGAGTGAGTTGCTAATTGTTTGTACATGCCTCTATTTACATATAAACATTTTACAGGTATTACAGCTTGAAAAAGTATTTTTTTCATACACTAGGGGCAATATAGAAAAAATGAGAAAATCTTAGTTATTAAAATGATAACATATACAATAAATATATATTCAAAATTTAGCACTGTTGTACTATAGGAAATTGGTAGTATGACACTGACATTGCATGTAAGCCGTTACTTCATCAATATATCCTCAGGATACTAATTCCAAATTTACTGGTTAATCCCAGATAATTCTCCAGCTTTGATGTCTTTGACTGATAAGATTACACGTTTTATAAAGGGAAAAAAAGTCCACATAAACTGTTTCAAGATATAATCTCCCAATAGTTACATACTGCTGTCAAGTAAAAAAATATCATTTATAGAGGTCTTTTTCACATTTTGTTTGTTTGTTTCACATGCATAATGCAAGTTTATTTACTTGGTATAAGTTTTAGCCCATCCAGGGAATTAATATTTTCCAAATATCTATAATAATAAATGTTTATATATATGTGTCTGCTAATTTTGTATTTACCAATTATTCCCTTGCCATGAGTACAAGTATGATGTGTAAGCTGCCAATTAACAAGTAGATGCATATTGTTTTGCTCAAATAACTGCTCAGGTCACACAAATTAAAAGGACACTATAGTCACCCTGACCATTTGATCTCAACGAAGTGCTTTGGGTGCAGTGTCCCTGTCCTTTTTAACCCTGCAATGTCAATGTTTAGATTGCAAGGATAATTTCACCTCTAGTATCGGTCTGTAAAACTCAGTCACATGACACAGAAGGAAAGTGAATTTGTATCGGTCATTATTGTGGTTATGGAGTACATTTTGTTTTTTCTTCAGTGTCTCCCGCAAGATGGTGGTGCTCATGGGGTTTTCTTGCCACAATTTGTGTGTTGTGTGTAAACACCTTTTTTAACGTGCTGCAAGGAGGGTCGGACATCTAAGCAGCGGTTTTACAACTACAGTGTCAGGAACACATGTTTGTATTCCTGACACTATAGTGCTTGTTTAACTGATGACAGAGAGATAAATTATTGTTAGTTATCAATATTTAACAATGTATAAAAGTGATGGAGTGACTGTCCACAGCTCAGAATTTCTCTGCTATGTCCATGTCAGAAAAGTATAGCATATTACGTTATTTAAAAATGAAGGACTTAATGTAATAAGCTTTCCAAATGATTCAATACTGTTAGAAAAATATTATTTAAATAAATGTTATTATATAAATAAAAATATTTTATCTGCTGTAGTTACTATTAACACGTATGGGACTTTTTGTAGATAAATCATTTGAAAAGTATCGAATCATTTGAGAGGCTTATTAAATTAAGGTCTAAATTAGAAAAATTACATGTAATCTACAAAAAATATAATCAATATTAGAATTAGGATCTCACTAAGGAACATAACAACTTGCAAAGCGGAGAGTGTAGAAAGTACCCTGCACTTGCTTAGACTGATGAGACTCACTTTGCCTCTTAAGTGACCCTCTTTACTTCAAATGTGTTTTTATTTCCAATTTTTAGATACAAAAATAAATGTATTCAATCATACAAAGTAACACAATATAAAAATTTGTGGGCGGTAAAATCAAGTGTGTGGGGTGGATCGTATTACAACTTCCTCTTTAGTAAGGATAGTCCTTAGTTTGGAAACAAAATCCAATGCCCCTCTTTTCTATTATAGTGTGCCCAGGAGTTTCACAATTTTGGTGTGTATCCCAAATCTTCTCAGCAATGCAACTGCCAATAATGGATCTGGAATTCTCTGCCTGAAGAAGTGGTTTTATCAGAGTCCATACAGATGTTCAAACAGCAACTAGGTGCATACTTGCAAAAACAGAATATTCAAGGATATAATCTTTCAATGTAGGGTAATAACTGCTTGATCCAAGGATAAATCTGACTGCCATTCTGGAGTCAAGAAGGATTCTTTCCTAGTTCGTTGCAAAATTGGAGGTGCTTCAAACTGGTTTTTTTTTTGCCTTCTTTTGGATCAACAGCAAAAAACATATGTGAGGAAGGCTAAACTTGATGGACGCAAGTCTCTTTTCAGCTATGTAACTATGTAATAATGAGTGCTTAAACTATACTAAATGTGTTTTGAAACTAGCTGTTGAGTTAAAAATAATAATAAATAAATAAATATAATAATTATATATATATATATATATATATATATATATATACACACACACACACACACACACATCAAGTCTTTTTTATTACTATTCTAATTATTGGCAACTATTATGGCACCATCACAATTGTTTAAGCAAAGTCCCCAGTAACCTACTGTTAACATTTGAAATAATTTGTTTCGTATATATGGTTATATCCCCAAATTAAAATTTTAATGTTGGGAATTGTAAGTGTGAAATATGTTTGGCTACAAAACTATTAATACATAATAAAAATGACTGAAATAGTTAAATAAATTATAGATCTTCAGTCATCTAAAATGATTCACATTAGTTCAGTCTCCTGGACACCAAAAGGTATCATCTAGGTCGTAGTTTCTACTGAGCAGAAGTTTCTCCACATTATTCGCTTGCGTTAACTTGCACAAATCGATGTGTCTTTGCAAACGTGCGCTGTGGGGTCTTCTAGACCTCTATAAATTATGAAAAAAAACAAGCTTTTCAAAAAGATTGCAAAAGGGTTCCTGTGCTAGATATTTGCTGATAGTACAATAAGACAGATGGGTTTTACACATGGATGCACAGCTGGGGAGTATAAAGCAAAAGCCCTCGAAAAAAGCTTACCAGTAGAGAAGTGACAGTTTAATGATAGACACTGAAACTTGGCTAATAATCCTTATCTATTGTTTCTGACAGGGAGGGTATGTCCTCAGGGCTTATAGCATTTGAGTGTAAAATTTCAGCATTAGGGTGTGGGGATAGACCTTGTCAATGTGAGTCATCAATCACTTAAAACACAGGATACCAAAGGTGTGGACCTGAACTGATTTATAAACTGTCAATGAGAATCGCAGGGATCCCCAGACTCTAGAGAACTGCGTACCTGACACTTTTTGTCAAGCCACGCTAACTTTATTAATCCTACATTCTCGTGCCTGCGGTTTACACAGAGAGTGCACAGAGACTGCAAGCCCAACCAATGCAAGCCCAACCAATGGGGAGCAGCCGTAAACTATGACAGATCCTGGCTATAACGTGGAGCCTGTAAATCTGGCGTTACAAAAAGTGATGCTAAATTGTTGAAAGTTTATGCGTATAATAGTTAAAAATAAGTTTGGTAAATGTGGGTTTTACTGAGTGAGATCATCGTCTTCAAACCTTTCAAGTAGTATTTTAAGAACACTTTATTTAGCAAGTTGAAGCTGCTCAATCAAGGAAATGTACAGGGTATGGGGTGGGTCACTACTGGCACTAAACAGCGTGATATCTTGTTTTTGCCAGTTTTACATTTAAATTTCCAAGTGGCTAAAAAAGTCTGAGTATATTTAGAACATCCGTCAAAGTGCCACACCAGGCTGGCGTTGATACCCCCTCATTTTTAATGTATTGTGCCAGTGCTGTGTGCCATCAATAGCACTTAGAGGTGTCTTTAGTAGCGTAAAACCATAGACAGGTGAAGCCCACTTAGTGAAAGGGATGTTAATCTACACGTTAGAGAGCAACATTGCAATACATTTTAATCAGTGGTTTCTTGAATTCTAAAAGACCAGGAACTCTGGCACAAAAAAATAGCCATTAGTTAATTTTGCAGAGTTAAAAAAAAAAAAAAAGACCCAAGACTCTAAACTATTCTGCAGGCTCATGTGATGCTGCTTACCTTGCCACAAGCAATTGGTGAAACAATTTTAGTCATCGGTAATTTTCCATATAGGAGTGTCAAGAAATATAACGCCATGCCTACAAGATCATGTGATGTAACTTGCATGCAAATACGCAGTGAGTGCTTCTCATGTCTATATCAAAGAGTACACATACCTTATTTCCAAAAATGAGAGGCGATGGAATGAATGGCTAGCACACATATTGACGTGTCAATGTTTCAGATGGAAATATAATCTGGTTATTCATCAGATCCTGATGAAAGATTATATTTCCATTCCTTCTATTTTTTGCATTTTGTGTCAGATTATGCACCGGGCCCACAGAGGTTTACCCTAGGGTGCAGATTCCTTTCTCTAATTGTATATACACATCTAATTCCAGTTGAAACTTCAACAGATAGAAGATGCAGAAAAGGAGGAAATTCCATGGTGAGACAAACCTCTCCATGGGTTGTACCACCGGCAGATAATGGATGTGACTCACATTAGAAAATCCTACAAGTGGTTGGAAAAGGCAGGACTCAAAGACAGCACTTGTGCACTAATCCTAAGAAGTTTTCCTGCCTCCGACCTCCGTGCCTGTCAACCGACTTTTTACCGGCATCGGTACCCGGCTTCCGGTCACGAGACCGGCATGTCCACGTAAGCATAACATGGGAAATAGCATTTGGCTATTTCCCATGTTCGGGCTTAAAAATGCGGGGATAGGCTCCCTTCATAATACTTGACTGTTCGTGCATAATCAACTGTTCGTGTACTTCTGTGGTTCGTATGGCTAAAGAGCCAACCGCAGAGTACACTCTCTTTCATTTGGTCTTTCGAATGGTTATACAGCCGACCGCACAATATACTCACGTTCGTCTTTAATTTAGTACGGTGTAAAAACAGCCGACCGCAATGTACATGGCTTTCGTTTGTTCTTTCGTGCGGTCCATTAACCAACCACAGGCATTTCTTTCTGCTTACTAGTCCTTGCCGTTCATTAGTTTTTAGCCGAACACAGTAGGCTTTACTGTTTAAATTCACCTATCTGACACTAAGGTAATTGTTATACCGTTCGTTCATATGAAAGAACTAATCACCTTTCACATGTCAGCCTTTTTCAATTCAATTATTTGTTCAGTATATGGCTTGTTAGTTTTATACAGAAAAATCTAAAATCTGTACAATCATAAATATCAAGCTGGGCAGACCTATTTCATTCCTGGGCAAGGCGCAGGTGTGCAATAACTTTAATGCTGGGGCATGCAGTTTCAGTGCATGCAGGTTGTTGCACATCTGCTTCAGAGCTCATACCAAGACTATGTGCCCGGCCCGACTGTCACCCAAGAAATGACTAATCGAAGTTAACCTTGACATCATGGCTTACTATCTGCATTCAGACCCAGCCAGGCACCTGGTAGAATATCTGGTGACGGGTTTCTCACAGGTGTTTCACACGGGCCTCTTTGCCATCCCCAAAGGCACACTCAAATGCCCTAACCTATTATCAGCATCCAACGACCAACTTACAGTGGATCACCTACTGTCCACTGAAATCAAGGCTGGTTTTATGATTGGCCCTTTCATATCTTCACCATTTTCATCCTGGCGTACCAACCCCAAATACTCAAATAAAAAACGTTTGATTATTGACCTCTCTGCACCTCATTCTTCTTCCATCCCCAGCATCAACTCTCTCATACCCGCTGAGGAGTTTTCACTGCAATACGCTAAAAGTGACGACGCCATGCAAGTTATCACAGCAGGCAGAAATGCATGGTTGAGCAAGACCGATATTACCAATGCCTTTAACCCCTTAAGGACACATGACATGTGTGACATGTCATGATTCCCTTTTATTCCACAAGTTTGGTCCTTAAGGGGTTAAGCTACCCATTCACCCCTCACTATGGCACTTGCACGGTGTTAAATGGAGGGACAGGTATTTTTTCTCTACCTGGCTCACTTACGGGTCTAGAAACAGCCCCAAGCTCTTTGACATTTTTGCAGACACCCTCTGCTGGCTGCTCCTAAACATAGTCAGGTGTCCGTCTGTTATCCACTACCTGGAACATTTTTTATTTTAAACAAATTCACTGCAGAGTTTTACTTACAAGGAGACTTTTCTATTAAAACCATGGAGGCTTTTGCCTCCTCCTGTCACCTACACCTCAAATGATCTCACAATACCTTTTTTAACATCCTACCCTATACCTAAGGGTATTTTCAAGGTTACAGTTCCCCCTGGCACTACCAGATTGCCGATAGATGGTCCTATATTTAGGCTACTTAGCGACCTACTGCACAAATCCCTGTTTGATTTTAACACAATTCTGATCATTAAAGCCGCCATCTTTATGGCTTTCTACGGATTCCTCAGATCTAGGAAGTTCACAGTCGTACGTCAAATAGATACCACATTATGCCTAACACTTTCTTACCTAAAGAAAGAAGAAGATCACTACATGCTTTCATTACCTTCTACTAAAACCAGCCACACCACTTATCCCACTATTATTCCCTACCGAGAATGTTTGGTGCCCAGTCAAAATACTTGACATACTCTTGTTGTCTCACCACACGGACTCACCTGACATTCCACTATTACTATTCCAAGGGCGCCCACTCACACAGCTAAATTAATTTCGCACGTCAGAACCCTACTATCAAGGTTGGGCTACAACCCGGCTTCCTTCTCTGGTCACTCCTTCCGTATAGGCGCAGCATCTTCAGCATCTAGTTCTAACACACCAGTCCACATCATTAAGAGACTGGGCCGCTAGAAATCCTCAATTTATAATACCTACATACCACGACCAGAGAGCGAGCTATGACAAGCCTTCAAAAATCTTGCTCTGTAACTTGCAATAAACTGTGTTTACTTTGAATCTTCCTTTTGCCCTCTTTTTATTACAGGCCTACCCATACGTTTGTTTCGGCACACCTCAACCAACTTTGCATCTACTTTCCATTACATATTAGAAATTCCGAGCACAAACATATATATATATATATATATATATATATATATATATATATATATATATTTTTTTTTTTTTTTTTTTAAAACAATAAAAAACTTGTCATAACAAAAATCATGCCATAAGTAAACTGTAATGACAAAAGTAAATATTAAACAAGCATTGTAGTCAAACAGTTACCTAGAGTCCTCCATTCTCCAGAAGAGTCGGAGATTAACTTCAACTGTGACACAACATTTGGATCTTGAAAAAAGTTCTGTAATGAGAAGAAATAAAATAATAAATAAAATAAAGCCAAAGATTTATCAAACGCACTCACTGAACTCCAGAAATACATGCTGACATGAAATGTCTTACAAGTACTAAGAAGAACACTCTAAACACCAGAACCACCACTACATCATGCATGGGGTATGGGGTGAGATCTACCCAAATTGGAGAACACTTATTCAAAGCCTCAGGGGAAGCTATGATTCATCATTACTCTATAAGCACACAAACTCACAAACCTCCTCTGAAAGGCTCCCTTATTGATGAGTGAGACTACTCATGAACCGTGCAAGCTGTTAGAAGATGCATGCGCCATTAAGTATCATTTATGCCTTTCATGAATGCTAAGATACAAATCTTAACCATCTGCTGGGCAGAGTATGTTGAAAACAAACGTTGGGCAAGGATTTCCTAAGTGGTGTGAGCCATTTTCTGGTCTGGGTCACATTGGAAATAACCCGGTACCATAGTCTTAACCAATTTGCCAATCACATCAGGAAGTAATTTTTGAGACACCACAAATCAAACTGTAATTACTTGTTAACAAGCATGTGCAGTACTTCATCATTGAAAAAAAAAAAAAATAGAACTGTTCAGATGCAAGATGCTACAATTTACTTAAATGGAAGTTGTTCAAGTCTGTACATTGTAAACAATTCCTGTTCATCTCTATAGGGAAATAGCTTAGCATGCAAGTGCCCCTGACTTCCCCAATTAAAAACAAAACATAATTGATGAAATTTCACGAAGTAGTACTTGCGGGTGGATAAAAACTTTAAAAGGATAATAGGTAGCGTTATGTATTTTACATTTTAAAGGTATCATAAGACTTAGGTTTATGTCCAAAAAACGTTGAAAAGAAGATGTTTGTCTCAATATGGTGATCTGTAACTCTACAAGTGTTCCAAACATATAAAACATATAGCATAATGAATGCTATTGTTTCAGCTTGTTTCCTAAAATAAACAGAAGATAGAACTTTTTCCATGTGTTAGTAAAGGGTTAGACTTTTATTTACAAATGGTGTGAAAGGGTTATTCACTTAAGAGTAAATTGTCAGGATTTAAAACTAAGTTTCATATATGAGGCCAATATAACTCAGGTAAAAACGTAGACGACTTGGAAAATATTACCAATACATTCTGAATTCCTGAAACACTTTACTGAACAACTTTGCTGGTAACCATTTCATTTTTAAAGTGCCAATGAGGCGCTATTGTTGCTTACCTAGCTAATGCATTAAAAACGGGTAGGAAAATTGATCTCTGTGTGTCCCTTTAAATGCTTTAGAGTAAATAAAATTATATCTATACATTTTCCAGCCTTTTAGCTAGCATAACGTATAGATGAAATGTGCTGCGTGGCCATGTAATTTTATGTCTGGACAAGTAATTTGTGCATGACAGGTACAGTTTAAAGGGACAATACAGGGTGTAGGAAATTAGTCACTAAATACTATTTTAAGGGTAATATATTTCTAGAATGCATAACAACTATAAAAAGAAAAACAAACAAAACACTGCCTCTTATTTTATGACCCTTTTAAACAGAATAGGAAATCCTCTACAAACATTTCATGAGGAGCCAGAGGGGTTTATAAATATTGCGACAATGAAAATGTTTTGTAAAACCTTTTGATGACTGATACAATCCACTTACCTCATAAAGATATCGAATCAAGTTTGGGCTCTGCAGGCATCCTGAATGTCTGGGTATGCATTATTGTTTTTCTTTTAGAACAACTTAATGTTTTCAATGGCAAACATGTTAGATTTTATCATAAAAAGCCCTCAGATATCTAGTTTGACGATTGTATTTAAAAGACTGGACATACGGAATAAGGAATTACGGGTGTAAACAGGTATGATTGCGTTTGCTTAAAGGGACGTTATAGTCACCAGAACAACTACAGCACAGCTTCATGTATTTGTTCTGGTGAGTATATTATGTCCCTGCAGGTAGTTTCACTTCAAACACTGCCTTTTCAGGTAAAAGGCAGCGCTTATATTGCTGCCTAGGGACACCTCCAGTGGCAGACAGTCAGATGGACACTGGTTTAGCATCTTCAAGCTTGACTCAATGCATCTCTATGAGGAGATGCTGATTGGTCCGTGTGGAATTTGGCCTTTTCCCGACCCACCTCCTTGGTTGAAATCATCAGAATAAACAATCTCAGATAATCCAATGCTTTCCCATAGTAAAGATATATCCTGATGAAAGATGATGTCACCATTTTGGACTGAAAAGTTGATGTCACCATTTGGTGAATAAAAGTTTGAAGACTACTACAAATCCAGTGGGTGCTCTCCTGGATATGCATGTATACAATATACACACACACACATATATATATATATATATATATACGGTACACACATACACACACATGCATATCAACACAAAGGAGAGCAATCATTGGATTTGTAGTAGTCTTCAAACTTTTATTATATATATATATATATATATATATATATATAAAAACGAGAAAATATTCTTGCACTCCAACAAAACAATATGATGGTACCTGGTGCTCTGATAGCAAAAATAATAATATATCCAAAAAATACCAGCACTCCAGGAATTCTCAATAATACAAGTTTTCTTTTATTCAGTTCAGGACGTCAACGTTTCAGCTCCTCATGGAGCTTTCATCAGGACAACTTAAACAATGAAACAAGCAAGCTTATATAGGGAGAATCTAAATTAGTGTACTTACATATTCAGGTGTTACCCCTCCATTCCCGCCATCGGACGGACCACAGCTGCCTCCGCATCAACACACTTTACTTCCGGGTACCTGACCCACATGACCGGATCCGGGGTATCTGATTCGCCGTATGTCGTTGCCGGGCAACTAGGGACGCCAACGTCACTTTAGTCAAACCCTTCACTTACGGACAGGGGCATGAGTCAAACCTCCTAAGCCCTTCAGTGTGTATATGTGTTGCCGTGGCAACCGGACCGTGGACAGTCGGGAGGGGAGGGGAAACAGGGGAATTTGTTGAACGAGCAGTAACAGATAATCATTAATCTCTAAGAGATACTGGACAGAGCATATTTGTGGCATATATACAAACCGAACATGTATTATATCCTATCTTTAGTGAGTGGCAGAGTCATAGCCTCAAATATCACGTGAAGACTATACTGTGTAGCAATATGTGAATGACATTACCAGCGATCTCTTAGAGTCTGTGTGTTCTCACTAGTGAAAGGCAATATGTCTGCCTGTGGTATGTGGTGTAAGCAAAAATATTACAATGTATATCTAAAGAAGATACAGCTGCCTGCTAATAAGACAGGAATGTGTATCCTAATATGTGGTGCTCTGCCTGTGTTCTAAAAAAGTGAAATAAGAAATTTCAAACTAGAGGATATCCCCGTACCATACTAGAAGAGGCTCTTAAGAAAGCCAGAAGTACTTACACGTTCCCTGCAATACGTGATGACAAATTGACCAATCCTAGACCAATTTTTCCAATGCTTTTCAACACCGCCAGCACGGAACTAACCACATCGGTCCGGAAAAACTGGAATATTATAGCACTGGATCCATCCCTTCCCAAGAGCCTCCGCCAGAAACCATTATTTTGTTTTCGAAGAAACAGGAACCTAAGGGATATGTTATATATATATGAACACAGATCCCACACACTGTTATAAGCCGACATCTAAAGACTCTAAAAATACGGGATGTGTAAGGTGTTTGGGGTGTGTCACCTGTGGACACATTATCCCTTCTAAAACCTTTAGCCATCCACACACGGGTAAGACATTTCGAATCCAACACCGGATTCACTGTCGGAGTGACTTTGTAATCTATAAGTTGACTTGCCCGTGTGGCTTGAATTATGTCGGCAAGACAGAGACGGCACTCTGTGAAAGAATTAGAAACATAGAAACATAGAAACATAGAATGTGACGGCAGATAAGAACCATTCGGCCCATCTAGTCTGCCCAGTTTTCTAAATACTTTCATTAGTCCCTGGCCTTATCTTATAGTTAGGATAGCCTTATGCCTATCCCACGCATGCTTAAACTCCTTTACTGTGTTAACCTCTACCACTTCAGCTGGAAGGCTATTCCATGCATCCACTACCCTCTCAGTAAAGTAATACTTCCTGATATTATTTTTAAACCTTTGTCCCTCTAATTTAAGACTATGTCCTCTTGTTGTGGTAGTTTTTCTTCTTTTAAATATAGTCTCCTCCTTTACTGTGTTGATTCCCTTTATGTATTTAAATGTTTCTATCATATCCCCCCTGTCTCGTCTTTCCTCCATGCTATACATGTTAAGATCCTTTAACCTTTCCTGGTAAGTTTTATCCTGCAATCCATGAACCAGTTTAGTAGCCCTTCTTTGAACTCTCTCTAAGGTATCAATATCCTTCTGAAGATAGGGTCTCCAGTACTGTGTACAGTACTCCAAGTGAGGTCTCACCAGTGTTCTGTACAATGGCATGAGCACTTCCCTCTTTCTACTGCTAATACCTCTCCCTATACAACCAAGCATTCTGCTAGCATTTCCTGCTGCTCTATTACATTGTCTGCCTACCTTTAAGTCATCAGAAATAATCACCCCTAAATCCCTTTCCTCAGATGTTGAGGTTAGGACTCTATCAAATATTCTGTACTCTGCCCTTGGGTTTTTACGTCCAAGATGCATTATCTTGCACTTATCCACATTAAATGTCAGTTGCCACAACTCTGACCATTTTTCTAGTCTACCTAAATCATTTTCCATTTGGCTTATCCCTCCTGGAACATCAACCCTGTTACATATCTTAGTATCATCCGCAAAAAGACACACCTTACCATCAAGACCTTCTGCAATATCACTAATAAAAATATTAAAGAGAATGGGTCCAAGTACAGATCCCTGAGGTACCCCACTGGTGACAAGCCCAAGCTTCGAATATACTCCATTGACTACAACCCTCTGTTGCCTGTCACTCAGCCACTGCCTTACCCATTCAACAATATTGGAATCCAAACTCAAAGATTGTAGTTTGTTGATAAGCCTTCTATGTGCAACAGTGTCAAAAGCCTTACTGAAATCGAGGTAAGCAATGTCTACTGCACCACCCTGATCTATAATTTTAGTTACCCAATCAAAAAAATCAATAAGATTAGTTTGGCATGATCTCCCTGAAGTAAACCCATGTTGTCTCTGATCTTGAAATCCATGTGTTTTTAGATGTTCAACAATCCTATCCTTTAACATGGTTTCCATCACTTTCCCCACTACTGAAGTTAGGCTTACTGGCCTATAGTTGCCCGACTCCTCCCTATTACCTTTCTTGTGAATGGGCACAACATTCGCTAACTTCCAATCTTCTGGGACTACTCCTGTTATCAATGATTGGTTAAATAAATCTGTTAATGGTTTTGCTAGTACACCACTAAGCTCTTTTAATAGCTTTGGGTGTATTCCATCAGGTCCCATTGACTTATTTGTCTTTACTTTTGACAGTTGAAATAGAACCTCTTCCTCTGTAAACTCACGTGTAATAAATGACTCATTTATCCTTTTTCTTAACTGAGGTCCCTTTCCTTCATTTTCATCTGTAAATACCGAACAAAAATATTCATTGAGGCAGTCAGCTAGACCTTTATCCTCATCTACATACCTTCCTTCTTTTGTTTTTAATCTAACTAATCCTTGTTTTACTTTTCTTTTCTCATTTATGTATCTAAAAAAAGGTTTTGTCCCCCTTTTTTACTGACTGTGCTATTTTATCTTCTGTGTGTGATTTGGAAGCTCTTATAACTTGCTTAGCCTCTTTCTGCCTAATCTTATAGGTCATTCTGTCTTCCTCACTCTGGGTTTTTTTATAATTACTAAATGCTAACTTTTTGTTTTTTACTATTTTGGCTACATCTGTGGCCAAATTAGGGGCCACAGATCGAGTATCCGACTTGCCTATCGTGATGGCAAGTCGGACAAACCTGTGGCCCGACATTTTCTGGAACTATCACATCCCCTGGCCTCTCTCAGGTGTGTGGCCATTGACCATGTACCGACCCCACTCCGGGGGGGAGATCGGGGCAAACTCCTGTTAGAGAGAAACGTACTGGATAACACGGTTGGACACTATCTCGCCCAGGGGCCTGAACGAAAAATGTTCTTTCACTATGTTCCTATGATTCCCTAGTACTAGGCTGACTATAGCACACAGCATTTTATCATTATTTGAGGTATAGGGATGTGTATCCTACCACTATTGGACGGTGTCCAAGTAATAATTTAGTACTGCTTTTTACAAAATTTTATACTTTATTGAATATAAAGAGAATTTTTTAGCCATTATAAAAACAATTCTTGTTACTTGCATATGCATAGGGGTAGAGCAGGAAAAGGGGTGAGGGGAAATAATCCCACACTCACATGTTGTGACTGGGCCTATTGCATATGGGTCAATCGTTTATGCTTATTATTTTTTACTAGGCACTGTTATAGTTCCTTACTTATTAGATTTTCCTTACATTGTATATAATAGCACTTCATTGCATTCTCCACTAGTTGCACATTTGTTATATGTTTAGCATGTTTTTATTATTTCACTTTTTTAGAACACAGGCAGAGCACCACATATTAGGATACACATTCCTGTCTTATTAGCAGGCAGCTGTATCTTCTTTAGATATACATTGTAATATTTTTGCTTACACCACATACCACAGGCAGACATATTTATTGCCTTTCACTAGTGAGAACACACAGACTCTAAGAGATCGCTGGTAATGTCATTCACATATTGCTACACAGTATAGTCTTCACGTGATATTTGAGGCTATGACTCTGCCACTCACTAAAGATAGGATATAATACATGTTCGGTTTGTATATATGCCACAAATATGCTCTGTCCAGTATCTCTTAGAGATTAATGATTATCTGTTACTGCTCGTTCAACAAATTCCCCTGTTTCCCCTCCCCTCCCGACTGTCCACGGTCCGGTTGCCACGGCAACACATATACACACTGAAGGGCTTAGGAGGTTTGACTCATGCCGCTGTCCGTAAGTGAAGGGTTTGACTAAAGTGACGTTGGCGTCCCTAGTTGCCCGGCAACGACATACGGCGAATCAGATACCCCGGATCCGGTCATGTGGGTCAGGTACCCGGAAGTAAAGTGTGTTGATGCGGAGGCAGCTGTGGTCCGTCCGATGGCGGGAATGGAGGGGTAACACCTGAATATGTAAGTACACTAATTTAGATTCTCCCTATATAAGCTTGCTTGTTTCATTGTTTAAGTTGTCCTGATGAAAGCTCCATGAGGAGCTGAAACGTTGACGTCCTGAACTGAATAAAAGAAAACTTGTATTATTGAGAATTCCTGGAGTGCCGGTATTTTTTGGATATATATATATATATATATATATATATATAAATACGCATGTAAACATATGGTATCTTATTATTACACTTTATCTTATTAAAGTTAAGTGGCGAGGGGGGAGGAGAGTGTAAACAATATGAAAACAGAAAAAATACACAAAACAATTAAACAAGACAGTGCTTTTTAAAAGCGGCTAGTATTTTATTCTTTTTTAAGGTCCCCCGACACTTTGTGTGCTAAATGCCCCCAATTATTATTTTTTCCAACTAGTCTCTCATTATTACCTTCATTTTCCTGAACCTGGCAGTGACTCGAAACGTACCAAACTCTAAATTAGGGATACAGCTAAAAATCTAAAAACAAGAAATCTCTAAAAACAAACATCTAAAATGTAAAAAAAAATGACATTGTGAGCACTGGGCAACCTCAGGCCCGGTTGCCCCCTAGGATCCAGGAGAGTGCAATTACATACCTTTAAAGGGGAAGCCATCATTTTTTTGTTTGTAATTATCCCTTTTGAATTTTACCAAAAAAACAATTGCAGTGCTTGCTTGAGTGAACTGCAGAGTACTAGACACCCACTTACGGCCACCGTCTTAAGGATCGTGATCAATAAATTCTCCCATGACAGGTATCACAGGACTTAAAATTAATTTGCAATAAGTGCCTTACTTTGCTTTTACAGAGAGGAATTTGAAAAATTCACAATTCACTTTGCCCTGCACTCACAATTTCCTCCTTAATATATATATATATATATATATATATACACACACTTAATTTTTGCCAGGAAATATCATGCTACTCAGGTACCATGGAAAATAACAGATTTACCCATATATATATATATATATATATGTGTGTGTGTGTGTGTGTGTGTGTAAATATAAGGCACTCACACTTTATATATTTATATTTATAACGTGTGAGTGCCTTTAAATATCTAGACATTTTATTGAACAGTTACTTCAGTTTGTCTACTACTGTTCCCAAAGTGTACTGGCTCATATGCTTCTTTGTACTCTATGGGAAACATAAACTGAAGAACATCTTTTGCAATAGATATTAATTTCACAGGTGTGGTTTCAACCCATCTGAAATAATGTCACTTAATAAAAAGTTTTATTTTTTATCAAGTCACTGCCAGTACTGCAGAGTTGTTCATTTACGGTGCTTATAACCAAGCTCCTATAATAGAGAGAGCATAATGTACTTTTTATTGAAAGGCTGGCTCACACCGTGCCACATTTTATATCTGGGAAAGCTATTAACATACGCTATGTCTGCTGGATGCTAAATTCTTATTACTGGCATCTGACAAATTCATCTGCATCCAATTTCATGGTCACAGGTAGCAAGCATGCCATTAATTGCATCAACAGATCACTAGGAAAATACGTCTACATTAATGCTAAGACAGTACAATCGTTTTGCTATCTCTCTTACAGTACGTGTGGAAAAAGGTTTAAGATGAGAATCGATTTAGTTTGATTCGGGATTTAAAGATAAGGCCTCTCGTCAATTTAAATCAGAAATTTGCACATTTCTCATATATCTTCAGTGTGCATGGTTTTTATTTGGTCACATTAACAGAACCACAGTATATATATGGCTTCAATGCTTTTTATTGGGGACCAGTTGCACCCTATTACTTGATTTGCTTAAACAGATTGTTAACCATTCTAGGGCCCTGTATAATCTTTAGCCTTTGTTATGCAATGTGTACAGCCAAAACATTGCTGGTGTAAAAGACAGCTTCAATAAAAATGCATAAGTTAAGAAAACAAAACAAAAAAACAAACAAAAAAAACCCGCTAAATACTGAATGGAATAGTGTTGGACCATTTCTACAAACTAAGGGGGGCTTATGTTACTGTATCCCATTCAGTTGGTCTGGTGAGTGCTGGTGTTTGTTTGTGAGAATGTTGACAGAGCAACATTCTCATAAATGCATAGACAATAGATATTGGGGGCATGTACACTCTGTTTCTGAATTGTCTCAGTGGGTTTCTACAATAGCAGCTTGTTAAAGAAACACTATAGTTTTAGCAATACTAAGCTGTGTTCCTCACACTATAGTGTCCTTCTGCCTCCGTTTCCCCCTCCCCTGCCCGCTGCTGCAATTATCCTGATTACAGCGTTGAGGGGTCTGACTCCATGTCTTCCGTCATCAGTGTGATAGGGAACCTAGTGTGCATGGGTGGAGGGCACCGCACCTCCACCCAAAGAATCAATGCTTTCCTATGGGGTTTTACAAAACACTTGATGTCCTCATGACAAACATGGGGACGTCCAGCATCGTTTCAGGTTAAACGCTGTGAAAAACCCAGAAACTCCTGTAAACATTGCAGTTTCTATAAAATTGCAATGTTTTCAGCTGTAGGATTAAGGGGACAGGGACACTGCACCTAGACCACTTCAATGAGATAAGGTGTTGTGGGTGCCTCTAGTGACCCTTGAATCCTTCCAAAGTCAAGTTCAGCGCTTGTGAGAATATTATCATATTGTTGGGAGACAGCTGCACCTAGTTACTTACATTGCATCAGTTTTTATTCACCGTAAACATTGCTAATCCTGAGCAGTGATAGGCTCCTGTGAGAATGTAGCCTGAGTCTTACTATGGTGCCTGGACATCAAAACCAAAACATCTAAACATTTAAACTGGTTTGACGCTTAACAGTGGAAATATGCCAGGGGACTCCAAGCACCATAACTATTACAGACCACACCAGTGGTTATAGTATTCACTGATCAATATATTGCACACTCAGGATTGTCTAAGAAACCGGGACCAAAGGATAAACTGAAACTCTACTAAGTAAAATAGCAGCACCCACAACTACATCTCCAGAACCTTTCGACATGAATTATTCTGATGACTCAAAGTCTTCTACAATCATCTCCGTCAGATGGAAAGTCACTTAAAAAGCCAATGACCTCCCAATTTGGCTTTCACCTTTACTTGATTCTAGACTGGAAAAAGAGACCATACAGATCGAATCTGCATTTCAGCCTCTATGTTGCTAAGTGTCTATGCATCGAATGAAAATTTCAATTCCTTTTTCACAGATTTGTTTTCCACGGTGATGAACAGGAAATTCCCAAACCTCATCATAGGTGAGGATTTAGATACTCTACCTGATCAACTACTTGACTGCTCACAAACGAGAAGTCACTCAGACAGGATCACTTAGACCTAATAGATTCTTGGAGGTACTCCAAACACACAGACACAAGCTATGCCTATATCTCAGGAAGTACTATTGTATATTAAGCTTTTCCAGGCTAAAACACCAGGCCTGGATAGACTAAGCCCTGAATACAGCAAATTATTAGCTCCCTAATATTATCATTCACTTGTTCTCCATACATACAATAAAATATTGCTTCACCCAGCTTAAAGATTTCAATCACAGGTGGAACTACTGCTTATACAGCTACAGTGGGGCCTGCAAGCTGGGGTATCACTCATCAGGTGGCCCACCCACTAATGTCCAGAGGGCCCTGGTCCAAAAACAAAACAAGGATGGCTAAAAAGTACATTTCCGTCTGTTGCTTAACTCCCATGATCCATTGCCAGCTGGGAATGTATTATTTGCCCATCTTTACAATGTTGTATTTGAGAGCAGTGTTTGAATGTAAGTATTTGTATGAAGTATGTATGTGCATGCAGGGGTGCATTTGTGTATAGTGTTAGCATTTGAATACAGTTGTGTGTTTGTATGTAGTGCTGTCATTTGAAAGTAGTGGTGTACTTGTAGTGTAGTGTTTAAGTTTGACTGTGTGTTATATATTACTTGTTATTTATGTAATGTTAAGACAAATAATAATTTCAAAGTGACCGCTAGTGAAGTATTTAGATGCTAGGAGTGAAGATGCAACACACCTCCTTCCTCCTGTTTCTGCATCCTCCTAGCCTGAAAGGCTATTTCTGCAAGATGGGAGGAAGTGCCTTGAATTCACTTCCTCCTAGCACAGCTGATCTGTCCAGGGGCCCAGTTGTGCTGATAAAATGCCTTGGTACCCAAATCTAGCCACTGTTCAGGCATGCCCACGCAGGTAGGACAACCTGACGTTGCGTCCGCAACCAGCTGTAGTTCTGCCAGTGTTGCCATCCAAAAGACATGTCTGATAGGTGGCCCAGTTTGCTTCAACCCTTTTAAAGCGCAATCATACAGTATGTATGTTTGTAGCAGTGTATGTTTATATATGTGCATTAATTCCAGCATTCCAAGGCCAACACTACATACAAACACTCCCTTGCAATCAAATGCACAAGTAGACCACTGTTTTCAAATGGCAACAGGACAAACAAACACACAGCTGCATTCAAATGCCAATACTGCAAACAAATACGCCCCTGCATGCACACACATACAACTGAAAATCATAAGTTCACTAAAATCTGGTAAGGATCCTAAGCTCCTAGCCTCTTCCAGACCTTTATCTTTCTTAAACATTTACCTTGACGCAACAAGCAAACGTGAGGCTAAATATAATACAGAATACCTACAGTGTCTCTTCAAATTTCACTTAGGGACACATTGGTGTTAGAGAGGGTCACCCAGATGACAGTTGTGACAATAAGCTCTATGGAGGATTTTAATAGACGTCAACAAATTTGTTGGCTTAAAAGGATTTTGCAAGCTTGCTATTCAGCTATCACCTCACATCTGGGAGATCTAAGAAGTTCATGTTCCGATGCACATCCAGTTCAAAGGTGGATCTTATAATATTATATAGGAATGTTGTGAAGCTTTTATTTTCTGTATTTAATTATATCATTCTGATTTAAATATAATAATAATAATAAGACTGCGCTTACCAGGACAAACTCATGCTTTTGATAGGGCTGAAAATACTGATCATAGCGGAAGGCTTGGGCTAATATTCTGTTGTTTATAGACCTAGTGGAAAGACAAACAACACATTAGAATGTAATCTGTTTCATTAAGAGGTATTGCACATTATCGTTATTCTTATTTAAGATTATTTATGACCGGCAGCATTATGCATTATATTCTAGAATTTTTTATTTCTTTTTTTAAATCAATATCGATTACATTTATCATCATCCAGATTTTTGTAGCATCAATAAAGTATATTAGATTAAATTAAATTGAGGAACTGGTTGAGGACAAAGGGAGATATACAGTAATCAGCCAGAACATTAAAACCACTGACAGGTGAAGTGAATATAAGTGAAGTGATTGTATCATCATAATTACACCTGTCAATGGGTAGGATTTGTTAGGCAGCAAGTGAACAGTCAGTTCTTGAATTTTATTTATTGGAAGCAGGAAAAAAGGGAAAGCAAAAAGATGACTTTGACAGGGGCCGAATAGTAATGGCTAGATGACAGGGCGTCTCCAAAACAGCAAGTCTTGTGGAGTGTTCCCAGTATGCAGTGGTTAGTACCTACTAAAAGTGTTGGGTGGTGCAATGAAGGACAAACTGAAAAAGCATCATAGTCATGAGCGCCCAAGGTTCATTGACGCATGTGTGGAGCAAAGGCTAGCCTCTCTGGTCTGATCACACAGAAGAGCTACTGTAGCTCAAATCGTTGAAAAATCGAATGCTGTCCATAATAGAAAACTGAAAAGAAAAAATCCCAGGCACTCACTGTGATTGTATCCAGGCAGATTTATTAGCAACGTTCCGACCTGTGAAGGTCTTTATCAAGCAAGGTCTTTATCTTTTTTTCATTACATAATAAAAAACTGTCAGAATACAACACAGTGTGTTGTAGTTTGCTGCATATGGGGCTGCGTATTTGCAGATTGGTCAGAGTGCCCATGATGACTCCTGTCCACCCCCAAAAGCGCCTTTAATGGGGACATGAACATCAAAACTGGACCATGAAGCAATAGAAGAAGCTTAAAGGACCACTCTAGGCACCCAGACCACTTCAGCTTAATGAAGTGGTCTGGGTGCCAGGTCCCTCTAGGATTAACCCTTTTTATTATAAACATAGCAGTTTCAGAGAAACTGCTATGTTTATAATAGGGTTAATCCAGCCTCCAAATCCTCTAGTGGCTGTCTCATTGACAGCCGCTAGAGGCGCTTGCGTGATTCTCACTGTGAAAATCACAGTGAGAGCACGCAAGCGTCCATAGGAAAGCATTGTAAATGCTTTCCTATGAGACCGGCTGAATGCGCGCGCAGCTCTTGCCGCGCATGCGCATTCAGCCGAAAGGGAGGATCGGAGGCGGAGAGGAGGAGGAGAGCTCCCCGCCCGGCGCTGGAGAAAGAAGTAAGTTTAACCCCTTCCTCACACCAGAGCCCGGCGGGAGGGGGGCCCTGAGGGTGGGGGCACCCTCAGGGCACTATAGTGCCAGGAAAACGAGTATGTTTTCCTGGCACTATAGTGGTCCTTTAACCCCTTAAGGACCGCTGACGGTTCAGGACCGTCAGCGGTAAAATGTGCGTTTGGACCGCTGACGGTCCAGAACCGTCAAAACGGTCAGGGGCTACTTACCTGATCGCCGTCGGTCCCACGGCGGCGATCAGCTCTCCTCCTGGTCAGTCCCCCCTCGGCAGATCAGGACCCCACGGCCATGTGATCACTCGATCACATGACCGCAATAGGGGTCCATGTGTCTGCCTGACTGTCTGTGCTGACAGGCAGTCTCCCTGCATCTGTAAAATCAAAAATAAAGTGTAAAAAAAATAAATAATATGTGTATATATATATATGATATATATACACATGTATTATATCTATATATACCTATATATAATATATGTATATATATCATATATATATATATAATGTCATACTAAGTGTATTTTTATATTTATATATACGTATATTAATATAAAAATACACTTATATTTAAATTACACACGAATATATACAATATATATAATAACTATATATATGGTATATATATATTATAAAATACAAATAATATGTTAATAAAAATAAATAACAAAAAATATAAATAATTTTTAATAATTAAAAAAAAATTATATATATATATATATATATATATATATATATATATGCAATTTTATTCTAACAGTATTTTGATATATATATATATATTTATATCAAAATACACTTAGAATGTAATATATATATATCTATAAATAAATAAATAAATAAAAATAATACGAAATATACATATGTCCACATACATAATTACATAAATAATTTCATAAATATACACGTAGACGTCAAATATATAAATATGTATATATATTAAAATTCTACGTGCATATTTATGTAATATTTTTACCTAATTAAGTAATTTTAATGATTGCAATTTGAGGGACCTGCCTGCCAACCCAGGCCAAAAGTCCAGATAATTTAATTTGCTAGCACTGTGTTTAACCCTGTAACTTTCTATGACACCCTAAATCCTGTACATGGGGGTACTGTTTTATTCGGGAGATTTCGCTGAACACAAATATTAGTGTTTCAAAACAGTAAAACATATCACAGCGATGATATTGTCAGTGAAAGTAAAGTTTTTTGCATTTTTCCCACACAAACAGCTCTTTCACTGAGGATATTATTGCTGTGATATATTTTACTGTTCTGATACACTAATATTTGTGTTCAGCGAAGTCTCCTGAGTATAACAGTACCCCACATGTAGAGGTTTTATAGTGTTTGTGAAAGTTACAGGGTCAAATATAAGGCTTGATTTTACTTTTTTTTTTTATTGAAATTTATCAGATTGGTTAGGTTGCCTTTGATAGCGTATGGTAGCCAAGGAATGAGAATTAGCCCCATGATGGCATACCATTTGCAAAAGAAGACAACCCAAGGTATTGCAAATGGGGTATGTTCAGCCTTTTTTAGTAGCCACTTAGTCACAAACACCGGCCAAAGTTAGCGTTTTTTGCATTTTTAACACACAAACAAATATAAATGCTAACTTTGGCCAGTGTTTGTGACTAGGTGGCTACTAAAAAAGACTGGACATACCCCATTTTGAATACCCTGGGTTGTCTACTTTAAAAAATATGTACATGTTAGGTGTGTTTCGGGGATTTATGACAGATAACGGTGTAACAATGTCACTATTGATACATTTAAAATATATATATATTGAAACAGCAATTTCCTACTTGTATTTATAGGCCTATAACTTGCAAAAAAAAGCAATAAAGCATGTAAACACTGGGTGTTTTTAAACTCGGGACAAAATTTTGAATCTATTTAGCAGTTTTTTTCATTAGCTTTTGTAGATAAGTAAAAGATTTTTCAAGTAAAAGTCCAAAAACATGTTTTATTTTTTTGGTTTTTTTTCACCATATTTTATTATTTTTTTAAAATACAATATATGACATAATATAAATACTGGTATGTAAAGAAAGCCCTTCTTGTCGTGAAAAAAAAATATATAACTTGTATGGGAACCGTAAATGAGAGAGCGGAAAATTACAGAAAAGTGTTAAAACTGCTCTGGTCCTTAACGTACAAACATCGCAAAAACAGGCCGGTCCTTAAAGGGTTAAGAAAGATAGAGAGAGGCCCCCCTAAGGATAGTTCTTCCCTAGGGCTTAACCCTAGTAAAGGGACTTATTATGGGAGAATCCCTAGTCTAATTATAAGCCATGTCGAAATTGTGAATAATACATCTGTGCTTAAATAATCAAAGTAAGAATGAACACAAAAAAAGCCCCTACATAAAAATACTTTCTATATATACTCTACCTAGTGGTAAGGGCAAATATCAAAAAGAAGTACCACCTTAACTCAACCAATGCTGCTATTATTATTGGGAAAGATTCCTTTATTGGATGCTTGGATAGGTACAAAGTGGCTTATCTCCTAAATGTCCGCCATAATCCAAGGAACATAAACTGGATACTTATAACGTGGAAAGGATCAAAATGTGTCCAGGGTAATATAGGGATCTAGATGGTAAGTCTCCGCTGTATATATAGGACCCTAAGCATCTTTTGGACACAGTTTTTTAGGGAGTACATATGGAGCTCCTCTAGTGCATGTTTATGCATTCATATAGTAGTATTTAGATCAGGAGGACACATATCTAATTACTTTATCTCTGTTTCCCCATTTAGTTCAAGTATTAATGGGGTTGTTACTCACGTAACTATTGCTTACTTTCTGTAACTTTGTACTCGTGGAAACTTTGTTTCAGTTGTGTCTAAAATATGTGTTGGGTCCTATATATACAATGGAGAAGTATCCTCTAAATCAGGGGTTCTCAACCCAGTCCTCAAGGACCCCCTACCAGTCCAGGATTTAGGTGTTTTTTTCCCTCTTTTCCTAAACACCTTAGACACACCCAGGTAATTCCTAAATCCTGGACTGGAAGGGGGTCCTTGAGGACTGCTCTAAATCCCTATATTACCCTGGAGTTTGAGTTTAAGAAAGATCCCTTGTGGGGAAATGTTGTACTTTTCCAAATAAAGCTGCTGTTCAACTGATCCTTGAGTGCCTGGACCACAATTTTGTTCAACTATCACGGTAGGGGCAGCCAATCCTTGGCATGGTTTCACCAGGATTTTAATAATAGTGCGGAGTTCCTCTTTTTGTTTATAGCCAATACTGGCAACAGAGTCTGCCTACAGCGGAATGACTGATCCATAGCCATCTGTTTTTATCAGCCCAAGTCTGTATAACTTCAAGGATTTTAATAGTTCTCTCTAAACCATCTGCCGAATGTGTCATACATTCCTGACAATTCTGTATAATTTAATAACCATAAGTGATTTGATTGATATAGGTAGATATTGCCAGAAAATCTTATGCTTGCATCAAGCCTTCCTTTAGAAAGACACCTGTGCTATTTCAAAATGTGTTGATTTTGGTTGGTGTTAGTAATTTCTTTTTCAACCATTTAGCAAAAAACCTCAAAGTATTTTCACTATACGGTACATTTTAGAATGCCTTATTTCTAATAACCTCTTTTTGTTATGGCACGCATTGCTTTAAAGGGACACTATAGGCACCAGTTCAATTAGATGAAATGGTCTGTGTACCTATGGTGTCCCTTTAACCCCTTAAGGACACATGACATGTGTGACATGTCATGATTCCCTTTTATTCTAGAAGTTTGGTCCTTAAGGGGTTAAAGCTGCAGTGTTTCTGTCCTTTTAACCCTGCATCTGAAAACATTGCAGTTTTACAGAAATAGCAATGCTTTCATTGCAGGGTTAAGACTGCCTCTAGTGGACTCTTCGTGAAAGGACGCCGGACGTCTTCACGCTTTGCATGAGAACGTCTTGTCATAAGGCATTACGCGCGAGATCCGCTCACCACACATGCGCATTAGGCTTCCCCTAGCACTGACGTTGGAAGAGGAATAGACAAAGCTGGAATCAGGTGTTTAAGAGATTTTTAGGAGGGACAACGGAGGCAGAGGAACATCTTAGTGTTTGTATTCCAAACAATATAGTGTTCCTTTAACCCCTTAAGGACACATGACGTGTGTGACATGTCATGATTCCCTTTTATTCCCGAAGTTTGGTCCTGAAGGGGTTAAAGCAGCACTGTCTGGGGGGAGGGCAATGAGACACATGGAGGGACTGGGGAGGGGAGTGGGACACATAGAGGGGCTGGAGGGAGTGGAATGAGACACATGGAGGGGTTGAGTGGCAGGAAATGAGACACATAGAAGGACTGGGGTAAGGGAACAAGGCACATGGGGCTGGGGTGCAGGACAATTTTGTCTCCAAGCCCCTGTGCTAGTTTTGCCCAGAATACTTCTAGGGGATAAGGTGAGTTGACTGCTCAGCAGGTCTGTCCCACTCCTCTTCGCCCCTTTACCGTTGCCTTTTCTCGCACCTGGCACAGAGGATCGGCGGTATAAGAACGTGGAACACAGGCACCCAGTGTGCGTTCCACCACAGAGAGAGGAGGGGTACACACCTGCTAAGCAGCCGGCTCACCTTGTCGTCTAGAAGTAAATACTTGACAGTAGGATTGTAGGAGGAGGAGTTTGATCCTGGCGGTGGAACGCACACAAAGGTTGCGTTGCATTCCAACGGGAGATTGCGTAGCGCTGTGCGCATGCTATCTCCAATTTTGGGGCAAAATTAATTTCTAAAAATGTATATAAGACCTGCTGGCGCGCTTAGTAAACATTTAGTGGAACGCAAAAAGTTACATTATTGTTCAGAGATACAAAAAAAATAAATTCAATTGTGTATATTTACATAACTTAAAATTTTTATTCAGGCTTTACAAGAAATGTTAAGTAATGCCTTGTTTGGGATGCTTTATCATGCAAACATTCAGCATAGGTCTGAAATATTAGCAGAAATATTAGTTAAAATTGTTAAATATCCTGCTTAAATTTGTAAAAAATAAAAAAGAAGAAAAAAAAATTAAAAAGAAGAGATTGTGGCAATCTGGTGAATTTAACTCAACTTTAAATATGTTGGTGTTTACAGTTATAGTCACAGAGTGTTTACAGTTACTTCATTAAAGGAACACTCCAAGTAGCATAACCACCACAGGTCACTGTAGCGGCTATGGTGTCAGGAGTTCCCTGGCATCCCCCATTGTAAGGATTCGAACTGTTTTAAAACAGTTTTGTCATGGAGAGGTCTATCTGCCAAGATGTGACAATAGAGAAAATGTGGTCATTAATAACAACTTGTTCTCTAGCTACCTTATTCATCCTCCCATATGAGGGCATAAAGTGACACCAAATGAATTAACCCCCAATGAGATTAGGTTGTCTGAGTGTCTACTGTGTGTCTATAGTGTCTTTTTGACAGTCTGGTTATGTGACTTACAACCTTGTCTCTATAGGTATGTTCATTCTGATGCTAGAGTACCAAGACAGAATATTTTAACAATGAAAAGACAAATAACCACTGAAAGGGGTTATTATCACTGTGGGGAGGGCTATGGGGACCCTGGACGCTTATTCTACTTCCCAGCTAGCATTGGGGACTCTGGGGATCACTTGGACTCGTCCAACACATCCAGTGCCTTACCGGGAGATGCCTTGAATCTCTCTATAACTGTTCACCTAATCGGGACTGTGCCAGGTAATCAGGTTCAGTTCTTCGACCACCAAACAGGCCCTATTTTTGGGGGAGGTCGCAGAGGCCATGAGGCATCGGAGGATACCTGGGATTTGAGCAAACTCTGTAACATTTTAAACACTGTAGTTCGTGTTCTCTGATTAAGGTGCTATTTAAACAGTGGCGGTGCTCATTGACGAGCTATCCAGAGACATATAGTTTGTGGGGGTGCTGTTCACGGAAAGGGGGTTCTGAAAGACATTTGGTATATCTTGCCTTTAGGTCTGGGAGGACACAGCAGGGAGCCTATTGTGTTAGCTGGTGCTAACTTAATTAGGTTTCCAGACATAGTGGTGCCAGGGAGGGACTATTGTAATGAAAAACAACCAGAAAACCAGGTTATCCCCTGCAATCCTGGGACAGAATCATGCCCACTGTGCATGACAGATTTGACTTCTTGCCTGGGGTCTAGAGGGTGCCAATCCTGCAATTATGCCATTGGGCTTGAAACTGGGACTGTCCCTCCAAAATGGTGAGAGGTATTACGGAGTAATTATCTAGCTCTGTGTTATACAATGTCATGTCAAACATTACAGTACAGAAGATAAGCAGGGACGACAACCTACCTTTAAAAGAGAAGATCATATAACAATCGGGATAGACGTAGAGGGCTCTGGTGCAGGGACCACAGTCAATTGAGCAAGTAATACTATAACCCCAGACTGCACTTTGGTTCCACAGTGTGCTGCTTGTGTAATTACAGGAAATGTGTGTAATATGTAGCATTAGAGCCATGTCAATGCTTATTTCTTACATTTTGTTATAGATATTGGTACTTACAAAAAAAAATACTAAAAACTGAACTGGTGATCCAGTGCTAATTACTACCAGTATGGATTTTTCTTTTTAAAAAGAATTTGTTGCATGGCATTACCTCATGTCACACCTGCCCGTATATCCCTATTGCAATGCCAATAGATATACTTGGGTGACATGAAAAAAAACTATGGATAGGCCCAAAAAGCAATGTGTAAAATGTGTTTATTAAACAACCATGCATGGAGCTTCTGTTAGCATTCCTGAGCGAAACTCTAGTGTTAGTTTATTGGTTGAGAGTACCAGCTGACTACTCTCAGCCACCAGGCTTAGCTCAGACCATAGAGCGTCCAGAAGTGACTAATGCCAGGTGTACGCCAGGTGAAAAGTCCCTTACATTGGAGGGGTGTGAACTCCTGGCACCATAAGGCATCAGGGCACTCCTGGCACCACAACCACTATAGTTCTGTAGTACTTATGGTTATTGGAATGTTCTTTTAACAGTTATCAGATTATCTGAATTTTTTGTAACTCATCAGAATGGAACAGAGTACTATAGTCTTAACCTCCCATTTCAGCTTGAATCTAAGCACATGGGGAGAGGGATAATACTATACTGTAACTTTTTCAATAATTCAAAGTGAATTTCACATTTTAGGTTAAAATCACCTAAGTGGAAAATAATATACAAGTCAGATATAGTTTTACATTTTACTATTTTGGCTTAAGGGACCACACCCAGCACCATGACCACTTCAGCTATTTGATGTATTCAGGCAATTTGTTGTCTGTATGCGCAGCGTTTTGCTACAAAACGCTGCACCTACAGAGTTTACCCCTTTGCTGCAGAAAGGGAGACTCCATACCCAAGTAAGAGGCCAAATCATTGCAAAATGGTTTGCCCCATTATTGGGAAAAGGGAACAGGGTTCTCCTGGGATCATAACCACTACAGCGGGTGGTAATGGCTTTGATATTTAGAGTAACCCTTTAAAATGTGAATATCACATTGAAATCCCAACAACTCACACTTTAGTGAAAAAGTGCACTTTCACATCTACTGTAACTATCTCTACTGCGCAAACTACACTAGAAACTACAGTAACCCACTGAATGAGAAAATACTAATATATAATGCCGTTTTAATATTCAGTAATATATATATACATATACATATATATTAAGTACACATAGTGTAACTTAGGTATACTGAAATGAAATTTTGATTTCCAATACTGCATTTCACTAGTACTACGATCAAGGGTAAGCAAACTGTTACAGCTGTATATTCGCTAAACATAGAATTGCAGTGACCTGAAACGAGAACTGCAAAATGTAGGCAATAAAACGCTGACTTGGAAAACAAATCAGCAACTCACCTATAGCCACCTACCTTTTGCAGTTCAATTTCCAATTCACTACATAGTGAATAGACTCCTTAGAGCAGGGGTCCTCAAACTGTGGCCCTCCAGATGTTGCTGAACTACAACTCCCATGATTCTTTGAATTACATCAATAGCCAGAGAATCATGGGAGTTGTAGTTCAGCAACATCTGGGGGGGCTGGAGTTTGAGGACCCCTGCCTTAGAGCAATGGGGTAGCCCAAAAGGTATATTCCCCCGGTGTTTTAAAACTACAGCTTCCATCATGCTTTGGCATTCTAAAGGCATGCAAAGCATACTGGGAGTTGTAGTCCTAAATGTTGTAGTTTTACTGTTAGAAGGATACTTTTATAAGCAAGATATCAGCTTGAGAACACACACGTCATATGTCATTAAAGGTGGTATATACAGATCTCTCAACCAGTCATCTCTAGAAATATTCATCAATAATAATAATAAGCAATGTGTTCTTTATAAATCCTAAATTGGAGTTCTGTGTGTAGCGCTTTAAATCCTCCCCCAGAATTAAACCAGTATTTACCATTTCATCAGCAGCTCTCTGGTGTCTCTGTTCTCCAGGGACTTAAAAGGCCTGTTTGGAAGGGGGCAGAAGGTAAATTTGGGGGATACATTCAACAAGACTTCCTGCGACATGTTTGCAGTTTGAACCTTCCAAATTCCAAACGCGTCTTCTGTTTCCATAGAGACGGCAAACGGGAAGTGGCTGTTGTGCATCGTAATGCATTCCGGGCACGGGGAAGCAGAGCAGGGCGCTGTACAATAGTTCCGTATATAAAGTGCTTTTCTCCCCTTATTATAGTTTAATGTTGGGGCTAATTAATACTGTCAGGCTGTTTCAGAGAGTGTCTTTCCATATTGCTCTTAGTAGGGCAGGCTGGATATCTCTGGACACATTCTAAATGAAGGCTCTTGTAATATGTATGTAAATAAATGTATTGTTTTCAAGGTTATTCACTAAGGTGTAAGTTGTGGGGGATTCTGAGTACACAGTGAAATCAGTTGCACAATAGTTAAACTGGGGAGAGGGGGAATACACACTCACTCACTCCCTCCTCTCCTTCATCTCTCTCCCCCTTCCTCAATTATTGGGGGACAGCCCATGTTTTGAGCCATAATTCCTTGGCCCTGCATTTCTATGTAATATTTCTTAGGGTTATTCACCAAACTTCTACACTCAGAATGTCAATCAAAATGGAAAACTTGAGGCAGAAATAATTGACTTGGAGAAATACTGTAGCTCAGCTAAAGCCACAACTTATACAAAGATGAGAAAAAAAAATATGAGAGCACAAAATCATTAAAGGGACACTATAGTCACCCAGACCACTTCGCTCATTGAAATGGTCTGGATGCAGTGTTCCAGTCTCACTTAGTCCTACAATGTAAATCATTGCAGTTTTCGAGAAACTGCAATGATTACACTGCAGAAATAAGACTGACTCCAGTGGCTGTCAATTAGCCACTAAAGGCACTTCCTGGTTCTTAGGAGACTTTTGGTCCCCTAAATGACACTGGACATCCTCACGTTCTGCGTGAATACATCCAGCATCAGTAAAATCCCCAAAGAAAAGCATTGAATCAATGTGGGGTTTTTTTTTTTAACTCTTTAGCTGCCGGGGAGCGGGGTGAGAGATGGGGGGAGCAGAGGGCTCTTTAGTGTTAACAATACAAATTTGCTAAAAATAAATATAATTTTTTTAGCTTCACTAGTCCTCACATGCTCTTGCTTTATGGTTTTGTTCAGAGGGAACTGAAGTATTGGAACTTAGGAAAGATGTGGGGACACAACTTGTGTGGACTGGCTAGACATAAAGTGAACTTTGCGCACTATGTAAAAGCTGTTGCTGCTTCTATCTCTCTAACAGCCCAACATCCTCCTGTGACAGTGCTACATATTTTCTGCTACACCCGCTACATCCACCTCTTTCTCTGTCCCAGGCTGCATATCAGGATAAGGCATCGAGCTGGTATGGAGGGAAGAAGAGAAGTGGAAAAATTAGTCCTGAACAGAGAGGATACGAGTTAGTGAGAGCGAGGAGATGAGAGCTTTGGTGGCTTGTAACATAAACATGTAGATTGGGTTGAGAGGTGTAAGAGAGAGGTTGACATAGGGTGTTTGTGTTCTTTAAAATGCATCCTGCAAGTGTCCCTCCAGTGCACCCCGGAGGTAAAGCTGTTATAGAGCTTTCTATCAGAAAGATTCTGTGATGAGGCCATTAGAATCATCTGCACCCGGCCCAAAAGACTCTTAATCCAGCCCTGATCCTATGATATAAAGCAATAATATGATCTCGGAGTGTGGTATAGCACAATACCAAAAGGCAAAATAGTTTAACCTAGTGCAGCTATTGTCTATTAGCTGCTGCTGCAGCCCCAACAGCGATCAAAATATAGCAATCCAAAGTATTCATCCACAAAGCGCAGCTTAGTTATAGGGGCCCACTAGGGAAGCCCAAATTCATCCTTGGACAGCACTAGTGGGCCGCTATAAATAGGCTGCGCTTTGTGGATTAATACTTTGGATTGATTCTATGGTATATAATCAACCAAGCTGTGAACTGATCATTTGGGAGAATGCAGTTCACAGTGTGAGGCGTGCCTAATATGCAGATATATCAGTAGTCTTTCCCATGCGATGTGTAAACCACAGTTAGTGGACACGCAACTCTCCTCCTGTTCTTGGAAACAAAATACATCATCACTGTTCTAGCAGTTCTTACAACATAAACCCGCAGAATGATTATTGATTAAATTGCACAATGCCTGCATATATATTTAAACTGACTTTCAAGTTATGTATGAGGTCTACGTCTACCTACAAAGACTTTCCCTTTTTAAACCAATATTTCTCCCATTCATTATTTAGAACAATATTTGGGAGGGTGTTGATGACTCATGTATTCTCCCGTCAGCTTATTTTAATGGAAACAATATGCTTTATAAACAAAGTCACAACAAGCTAAACAAGAATGTCTTGAATCTTGCACTCTGTGCCTTGTAGTGATTTCCCAAGGCTACCCCAGAGTTTATTTTAGTTCATGAAAGGCAAGTCAGGTTGGTGAAGGAAGTAAGCAATGGTGCGTGTTTGACTTGATTTTAGTACCTCTCTCATTACCCTGCCAGATAATTACTATCTCAGTTAGCACTGGACATCTCCATGAATTAAGGATCTCTGTATTTACAGGAATAAAATGAGCATGCTGATATCACGCATCTAAACAGTTTGCTCAGTAACGGAAGAACTGTGTGTTTAACATGGCATTAAGCAGAGAAAAACAGAGGGAAAGGCCAATGGGTAGGAAGACGCATAGCTGGCAACAGGGTTAGTTTAAGCCCCTTAACAAATTTGCAGTATAGAAAAGCTTATGTTACAGAGGGTACCCACAGTAACTGCCAATGCTGATAGTTCTGAGAGTGGCTTTATACAAATCACTGGAGCACCCTGGCTCAGACACAGCAGATGAGAAGTTAAATGGGGTTATTCACTAAAAAACAGATATTGTCCGGGTGGGCACGCATTTGCAAGGGGGTGTGGGTGGGAGGCTTAGTTATGTGTTGACTGGCCAGGGCTTGCTAACCAGCTGCTAAATTGAAAAAGCAATAAAAATAAAAAGTCCACAGGGGTCAATAGTGGTCTAATCCCCCTATACCACCACCTGACATGTGACAAGGAGGAGCATATCTAGTGAATATTTAAAACTAGCAATTGGGCACCCATTACTGCCCAGTCACAAGAAAGGCACCAACCCTTGCTGATCAGACCAGTAAAGTAAGAAGGGGGCATAGTCCTCCCCCATGGACATTGGTTGGGGCACATGAAAAAATAATAGGTAGTAGACTGATCCCTTTGGACGGCAGGTGGTGTCAGTTATAATATAAGAGGGGTGTAACTTAGTGTCCTGCTCCCAGCCCCCAATCGTGGGCAGCGGGTGGGGGCCCTTATAATAATATTAAAGGGTTTTGGGGGGCCTAGTAACAACCAATCTGAGCACTTTGACCACCTAGTCTTGCGAGAAGAGAGATGTCTCTCGATGGGTGGCAGCTGGGGGACACTTTAATGTTATGATTAGGGTACCCACCTGCCACCTGTAGGGTTGTATTTACTAACTAATTAATGTGGCAACTGGGGAGCATGATCCTCCTTCCTGTCCCAAGGGTTATTTAATACAAACACAGTATTTTAATTTTTTTTAAAAAAAGTAAAAAAAAATCCCCCAAAACAACTTAGCCTTGAAAAGTCAAGTTAAAGTAAGTATTTTCTCAAGCTGTTTTGTGAATGGGAAGTTACTGATAGTCCGAGAACATCACATGACATTCTCAGCCTATTAGCGGCTCCCCGTCCAAGGTTTTCTTATTCAAGACTTGGACAGAAGCAGAAAGAGATTGGCAGAGTTAGATGGCATTAGATTTACCAATTTGTGGTTTTAACTGTTTATTATGTTTGTTAAAACTTTTTAACCCATGATGCGCCAGGGACCAATGTAGTTGTTATGGTTTATTTAAAAACATTGTCTATGACCATGCGGTCATTAAACCCCCCTCCCCCCTCCCCCCCCCAAAAAAAATGCAGTGTTAAAATGGATGTGTGGTATATAACATTTCCCCCCTGGGTTTAAGGCTTTGGGGTATTTAGGATTTTGAGAATTAGTGAGTGTTTAGAGTTAGAGGAAGGGACTTGGAGATAGTGGGTATTACTTTCATAGTTTTATTTACTGGTAGGCCAATCAAATGACTGAGAATTAGACAATTCACAGTACCTCAAAGGCTTTTATCCAGTCACCCATAACCCTAAACACCCACTCATACTCAGCTTCTCTAACAGTATCCCATAACCTTTAGTCACTCAAATCGAAATGACTACTCCCAACCCTAAACACTCCTAACGAGAGATGCTTACCTTAGTGACTTTCGTTGTAAAGGAACACTCCGAGCACCATAGCCACTACATTGTGATGTAATGCTTATAGTGCCAGGAGTGCCATGATAACACCCATTGAAGGAAATTAAATAATTTTTAACACAGCTCCCCATTTCCACTATCAACACCGGAGAGCCAGAAGTTCCTACGAAGGGACTTCCTTTAGCTCTCCTTAGCTAAAGAAGCAATGCAGGGGTTAGCTCACCGATGACAGCTTATCTTTCTCAGTCAATGAGCTAAGCCCTGCAAAAAAAGAAAATCCTAAAAGTCAGTAAAGTCTCCAATAAAAATAACTAAATGATATCCCCCTCCCATGTAACCCTCTTAATAATTTATCTGTTTTACTCTTTGATACCAAACGAGTCATGTGTAAAGTATGAATGTTGAAATATCTTAGATAATAATAATAATTTGTGATTTTTATTGCGCTTTTCTCTCTGTGAGACTCAAAGCACTTAACAAATATATAAAAGAGACATTAAAGTTAAGAGTTTCTGATGGTCAGATGAGCTGGCTGAATGCCTGATAAAAGAGGTGGGTCTTTAACTTCTTTTTAAAATTCTGTGAAGATGGTGCCTCTCTGACTGAGCAAGGTTCCAGAATGTGGGGGCAGCGTGGCTAAATGATCAAAACCTTCCTGGAGGGGGTGGACCATATAAGCCAGATTTAGCAACCA
Organism: Pelobates fuscus; assembly: GCF_036172605.1. Taxonomy (NCBI): domain Eukaryota; kingdom Metazoa; phylum Chordata; class Amphibia; order Anura; family Pelobatidae; genus Pelobates; species Pelobates fuscus. The sequence goes on from NC_086317.1 coordinate 451,214,060, forward strand.
CTCCAGGCATTAGGCATCGATTGGACAGGAGTCCTCCTTACACCATAACCTATGAAAGGAGCATTGGTGGTAATGGTGCTTAGACTGTCGTCTTAACGTAACACTTTTTCAAACTTTATAAAATTATCGTAAAACAAGGGGAATACAAAGCTTCCACTTTAACTGGCTTCTGCCTTATTTGGGAATAGATGTATCCAGCAGCAGCAAAATTTGATTTTCTTTTTAACCTGAAGATCTGAAGTTTTTCCAAGAATCCTTTATGTCTGATTTTGCTGTATGGGGCCCCCGATAGTTATGTCTGGGAATCCAAGTAACAATGCTCTTTGTGTCAGACTTACTTTACTTCATCAGTCAATGATTTGAGGAGCTGTACAACACTCATTTCATCAAACCCAGCCGTGCTGATGTTACATTAATCTGTTTTATTGAGTTCCAGATGTAAGACTGTGCAGGAGTGTATCATTGCCAATAGAATGTTTTGGTCTATCACGATGGAACAAATTGATTAAATTGATACACATCCATGCTTTTAAATGTAACATAAGTACATCTTTATTTATGCCTTTCCCAGTACAAACAAAACAAGAGAACACAATTCAATATATTTATGTGCTCCCAATAAATTCCAATGAAGTATGATTTTTGAAAACAATAAGTTGGCATCAGACTCAAAGTTTGCTAGAAGAGACTGGTTGGAAAGTCACATTTTATTACTGACGTATCAAGTATTGAGTGGCAGGTGGAGTGGAAAAATAGCGCAATATGGATGATACCTTTAAAGCAGCACTTTCACGCCGTACTTACCTTTTCCCACTTCCTCTTTCCTACTCTGTCTTCCCATTTTTAATTTTACATCAGTTTCTAACTAAAAACACAACACAAAGTAAGGACTACTTTGTCCAATGTATTTTTCCTACGCCTGAATTTCTTAGACACTGGACGGAGCACCTGCCATCTAAAAGGGTCAATCCCCCCCTGCCATCTCCAGTGTCGGCTGCAGGGAATTGGCTCTGTCTATGGAGGATCCCGTGGTCATAAACCATAGACCTTGATTGAGAGTACAGCGGTGACATCAACTCCTGGCGCTGAAGAGAATCCTCCAGTGAAAGATGGCGGCACCCGCGAAAGACAGGATAAGGTAAGTAGAGCTCATCTTTCCCTGCCCCCTGGACCTCCAGCGGAAATGTCCCCAGATAAGGACCGTGCCACTTTAATATTCCTGGAGAGCCTAGCAAAGATCCCCCCATTCCTTCACCACTTGGGTGATGGAGTAAGGATGGGTTAAGGACAGTACCGGACACCTCTCTCCTTCAATAAGTCTGTCATAAGATCTAATGAAAAATGATAGGGAATTGGAACAGGTCTTGATGTATTAGACTGACCTGCTGTGGTGACCACACAATGATGACAGATTATATCACTGGCTTCTGTAGAACTGTAGAAGGGTTGAACACAATGAGTACACAAATATCCATTTAATCCAATGTAAGGTGCAGGAATATGGTGCATGTCCAGGGAAAAGCAGAGGTAGGCAGATAAGTTTTTAAAACATGTTTTTTAAAATAAAAAAAATATATATATATACTTTTTTGATACACACAAAGCAAAGGTTAATTGAAAGGGACACTCTAAACACCCAAAAATATTTTGTATCTCGTGCTCTGTAAGGTGAATTTTAAACACACACAAGAGATTCTGACAGGCTGCTAATAGAGCAGTAGATAAATTCTAAATTAAACATACTTTGCAATAAGCAGAAATAAACAAGCTAGTCTCTTTGTCATAAAATGTGTATGGAGGCTGTGAAAATCTAAGCCAGGGTAGGTGGGGATAGGGCTGTATAAACAAAGTGATTTTAAGGGACACAATAGTCACCAGGTGGTGGTTTTAACACTATAGGGTCAGGAATATATGTTTGTGCTCCTGACCCTATAGTGTTCCTTTAACTCCTAAATGGCAGAGAATTGAGCGCTCAGACTGAAGGGACATCATTTATACAAAATAACTACCGTACTTTGTTTTGGTGCTTAGAACATCCCTATCAGTTAAAATCAAAACTTGATGACAATGTCCATTCAATGTTCCTCATTTTCACCACTACTGCTTTCTTTTTTTTTTTTTTTATTCTTTATTTTGGTTGTGCATTTATGAAAATAACATACAAGCGTTCTATAGGTCACAGCATCATAAACAAGCTTCAATACTATATGCTTAAAACTGGAAGTGACATTTGAGGAACATGCACATGTTTTTATATTAAAGGACCACTCTAGGCACCCAGACCACTTCAGCTTAATGAAGTGGTCTGGGTGCCAGGTCCAGCTAGCTTTTACCCTTTTTTTTTATAAACATAGCAGTTTCAGAGAAACTGCTATGTTTATTCTGAGGGTTAAGCCAGCCTCCAGAGCCTCTAGTGGCTGTCTCACTGACAGCCGCTAGAGGCGCTTGCGTGCTTCTCACTGTGAAAATCACAGTGAGAGCACGCAAGCGTCCATAGGAAAGCATTATGAATGCTTTCCTATGTGACCGGCTGAATGCGAGTGCGGCTCCTGCCGCGCATGCGCATTCAGCCGATGACGTCGCGAGGAAGAAGAGGAGGAGGAGTAGAGCTCCCCGCCCGGCGCTGGAGAAAGAGGTAAGTTTAACCCCTTCCTTCCCCTAGCAGAACCGGACTGGCCTACCGGGATACCGGGATATTTCCCGGTAGGCCGCTTTGAGATATGGCTGCACTTTCAGCCACAAGAGAAGAAATAATATTTTGCCTGTTGGTCTATGCGGCCGCGGACTCAGCCACGGCCTCAACCGCGCCGCCGGCCGCTACTGCGGCTTGCTGTAAGAGGAGGCTGGAACTGAGGGGGCGCACAGATTTTTCCTGTCAGCCGCCGGATGTGAGCGGCATATGATGACTTGACGTCACATCCGGCGGCTGCGCGGTGGCGGTTCTACAGTGACTGACTGCACCATTGAGCTGCATCGTGTAGTACAGCAGGTAACAATGGCTTGGGGGACCTATTGTGTTTTGCATTTGGGGGATGGTGGGGTCAGTAATGCATTAGAGTGGTCAACTGTGTATCAGGGAAGGGGGGAGGTCAAATGTGTATTAGGGGAGAGGAGGGGGGTCAACTGTGTATGAGGGGAGGGGGGAGGTAAAATGTGTATGAGGGGAGGGGGTCAACTGTGTATTAGGGGAGGGGGGTCAACTGTGTATGAGGGGAGGGGGGAGGTAAAATGTGTATGAGGGGAGAGGGGGTCAACTGTGTATTAGGGGAGGGGGGTCAACTGTGTATTAGGGGAGGGGAGGTCAAATGTGTATTGGGGAGGGGTAGGTCAACTGTGTATTAGGGGAGGTGAGGGGGGTCAACTGTGTATTATGGGAGGTGAGGTCAAATGTGTATTGGGGTAGGTCAACTGTGTATTAGGGGAGGGGAGAGGGGAGGTCAACTGGGTATGAGGGGAGGGGGGTCAACTGTGTATGAGGGGAGGGGAGGGGGGAGGTCAAATGTGTATGAGGGGAGGGGAGGGGGGAGGTCAAATGTGTATGAGGGGAGGGGAGGTCAAATGTGTATTGGGGGAGGGGTAGGTCAACTGTGTATTAGGGGAGGGGAGGTCAAATGTGTATTGGGGGGGTAGGTCAACTGTGTATTAGGGGAGGGGAGAGGTCAAATGTGTATTAGGGGAGGGGGGTAGGTCAACTGTGTATTAGGGGAGGGGGTAGGTCAACTGTGTATTAGGGGAGGGGGAGGTCAACTGTGTATTAGGGGAGGGGAGGGGGGAGGTCAACTGTGTATTAGGGGAAGGGGGGAGGTCAAATGTGTATTAGGGGAGGGGGGAGGTCAACTGTGTATGAGGGGAGGGAGGTCAACTGTGTATGAGGGGAGGTCAACTGTGTATGAGGGGAGGGAGGTCAACTGTGTATGAGGGGAGGGGGGTCAACAGTGTATTAGGGGAGGGGGGGTCAGTTGTGTATTAGGGGAAGGGGTGTCAGCAGTGTATTAGGAGAGTGGGGGCAGCTGTGTATTAGGGGAGGGGTGTCAGCTGTGTATTAGGGGAGGTCAGCTGTGTATTAGGGGAGGGGGGAGGTCAGCTGTGTATTAGATGTTTGTGGGGGGTCAGCCGTGTGTTAGGGGAAGGGGGGGGGGTCAGCCGTGTATTAGGGGGAGTGGAGGTTAGCCGTGTATTAGGGGTAGTGGAAGTCAGCAGTGTATTAGGGGAGGGGGGTCAGCAGTGTATTAGATATGGGAGGGGGGGGGGAGAAAGATCTGACTTGGGAATTTGAGATGAGGCAATGATTATATTTGTGACATTTATATTTGTGGCCCAATCCCCCACATAAACTCTAATATTAATATATATAATTGCACCTCAAGTGGGGGACTTGGGCAGAGCCAGGCAATGATATATTTTAATATTATATTATGTACGGGGTCTAAAGTTAGGCAACTTGGGCTGTGGTGATTATATATTTTAATATCATATTTATGTGGTGGGTTTAAAGTGAAGTTAGGTTGGCTTGGGCTGAGTGAATTTTATATTTGAATATTATATATATATATATATGTGTGTGTGTGTGTGTGTGTGTGTGTGTGTGTATATATATATATATATGTATGTGTGTGGGGAAGGAAATGTAAACAGAGGAGGCTACAAGGGTGAGGGAATTATATTTTGTAAGATATTTATTAGGAATTGTGGAGGGAAGGGGGTTGGATGAGAGTATTAAATGTTATATTTATGGGGTAGCAACTGTAGGTGGAGGGAGAAAGACTAGGGTGATGGTATTATATATTGCAATATTTTATATTTTTGGTAGGTAACCTTCAACACTCCATATGTTTTGGACTACATCTCCATTAAGGCTTGCAAAGCATCATGGGAGCAAGGTGTAGTACACAACATCTGGAGTGGCAAAGGATGTCTACCCCTGGTTTAGAGCATAGGTGTATTGTGGTGGAATCTCGGTAAAAATAAATTTAGTAGGCCGAGATTACCACGTGGCATGTGTACGTGCATATGCTGACGTATCGATCAGTTGGTTGCACGAGGCAAGATACGATCAGTAGTGTACGGAGCATGTGCAAGAATACAGGATGTAGTATTCCCCTCCTCCATTGTGCTGGACAGGCCATGCGGTCAAGCAGGAAGTTAATTCTTATTTGTATTGATTGGTCAAGAGAATGTGCGGGTGGAGCTTAATATGGGAGGAGTTATGTGCCTATACAAGGAGCCTGCACTATTGTCCGGGGCTCAGAACTTGCTGTATTTTGGTGACATTAGTCCCTCTGAGTCCCGATCGGTGATCCAATAAAGAATCTCTTCCTTCCTGAAGAAACCTGTGTCCATCTCTCTGTGCTTGGCTTCCGTCAGTTTCTCCGGTATCATTTGGTGCATTGGCCGGGAAGCTCATCGTTCAACGGTAGCTGAGAGGCAGAGGCGTGAGACGGTCTATCTTTGCCCACGTTCTCTACGGCTACACCCCTGAACTTCTGCGTGGACCTCCCTTCGTCTCGGCGCCACTGGTCTGTTGTCCAGGAGATCATCGGCCTCTACGTAAGAAGTGCTGGGGTGTCCCCGTCGATGAGTGTGAACTCAGGTTCAGGAACGAGGAGGTAAGAAAACTGCTGTTTTAGACGGCAGACCCACTAGGGGTATACCGATTGTGCGGTAGGCCCATAAGGGGTTTGAATTGTGTATGGAATCTGCCCCCTCTGTCGGAGGGAAGGAGCGAAGGCGCACCGCTCAATCGAACGCTCTTTAGTAAGACCGTTTGATTTGGTTAGTCAGGCGGGGTTCTGGTGTAAATAGCCCTAGCCGGACACCGGTGTCTTGTCTAGACTAGCGTTCTAGGGTGTATATTACGTTCGCTAGGTTGGAGGGACCGGGAGACTAAGCGGCGCCTGTGTAAATTCGGTTCGCTAGCTCTCAACCTATCTTGGCTAAGTGGGAAGGCGTGTAAATTTGGAACCCACTAGATTTTTGATAGTAATCGACTAAGAGGCGTCTGTGTAAATTCGGTCCTCTAGCTCGCTATATGTGGTGCTTGGGCAGTGTGGCTAACCAAAACGGATGTAGATAGTTTTAGGTAGTCCATTCAAGGTACTGGCCAATAGTTTAGTTGGGAATTGTAAATGTGTTAAAGATTGTTAGTAAAGTGTATATCTTGTTAGATAGTGCGAGCTCAGCCGTCTAGCGAGAGTGTTAATAGTGTGTTGCTGTATCATAGTGCACGGTACCATAACCCTGTATATTTACTGACACTGTATATAAGTACTAATCACTGTCGTCCATTGCATGTTTAACACCATAACCACTAATAATTGTATTGTGACCTTAAATTGTGCTTTGACCTATGTTAACCGTACTGTAACCACTATTTGTAAAAGACGATGTTACTGGGGTGTGTTATAGACGGGTAATTCATATATAGAGAATTATAGCGTGGGTGACTGTATAGTTCCGCCAAAGGGCATAAATATTGATTATCTAGTGACTGGTGTAACAGCTGTGTGTGTACGGGAATTCCCTGAGTGTTTATTGTGTTATTGTGTACGTTTCACTTGGTAACCGTACCACGTGGTGCTGTTGCCAGAGGAAACGGGTGTGACTGTTGAATAGTACGCGTGCATAGTTTTCGTTGTCAACGACGTTCCATTGATAAGTATGGGCGCGTCGGAGTCAACGATTCCGGATCCCTTAGGTTGTATGGTAAAGAATTTTAAAAAGGGATTCAAAACATGTGATTTTGGGGTTAAAATGTCTCCTGTACGTTTGGTCACTTTGTGCACTAGGGAGTGGCCTACTTTGGTTGCGGCATGGCCGCCACGTGGTAGTTTGGATCCAACCCTGATACAGCGTGTACACGTGGCTGTGTCAGGTAGGCCTGAACTTTACGGACAGTTTCCATATATTGATTGTTGGAGACAGGCCGTAAACGACTCGCCAAAATGGATTCAGATATGCCACGAGGAGCAATGTCGCCTCATGGTGGCCAGGACTTGTTTGTCCACTAGGACTGTGGTTAGGCCCATTTTGGACACACCCCCTGAGTCCGAGATCCCTTTGCCGCCCCCTTACTTCCCTTTAAGAGGAAATGACGCGAATGCAGGAAGTTCTATACCCCTCCCCTCATTGCCCTCATCCACTTCCGCTTCCTCCTCCAGTACAGAATCCACCCCCCCTCGTATTAAACCTCCCCTTCCGGAACCAGAACCAACCCCCGTTAGATCTAAATATCCTGATTTGGCGCCACTTCAAACTTCCGGTCAAGCTTCTTCTAGCTCGGCTGGGAGTATTCTATTTACTAACTTTTCCCAAAATCAAGCTCCCACATCCTCATGCCCTATTTCTCCCCGACTGGAACCCATAACTGACGCCCCTCCACGTAGCCCCATACTAACCCGACAACTGACCGGTACCCAACAATTAAAACATTATCAGATGCCTCTTCGTCTGAATCCCGGGTCAGCCTATATCGATGCCGCAGGTCAAATGGCACATGCTGACCCAGTCTTCGTATATGTCCCGTTCACGACTACCGATCTCTTTAATTGGTAGACCCACAATTCCTCGTACACTGAGAAACCACAAGCTATAGACGATCTGTTCACCTCGATAGTTCAGACACATAATCTGACATGGGCTGATTGCCAGCAGTTATTAATGACTTTGTTTAATAATGAGGAAAGGACAAGGATTAATCAAGCGGCCATTAAAGCGCTAGAGGATAGAGCCCGTGCTTTGAATCAAGCCAATCCGGCAGCATGGGCCGCAACACATTATCCTAACACCGATCCCGACTGGAATGTTAATGGCGCAGATATGGTCCAGCTTAAAGCCTATAGAGACGCTATAATTGCTGGCATGAAAGCCGGAGGAAAGAAAGCTATTAATATGTCGAAGACAGTTGAGGTGATTCAGAAAAGTGATGAAGCGCCCAGTGTCTTTTATGACCGATTATTGGAGGCATACCGCTTGTATACCCCCTTTAATCCGGAAGACGCAGATAATTCCCGAATGGTGAACTCCGCCTTTGTCAGCCAAGCTTACGGAGATATTAAGCGCAAGCTACAGAAGTTAGAAGGGTTTGCAGGTATGTCTATCACCCAACTAATGGAGGTAGCGAATAAAGTGTATATGAATAGGGAAACAGAAAGTAAGAAAGAGGAAGAGCGCAAGATGCGTAAAAAGGCAGATATGCTAGCGGTAGCGATCGCAGGCGTAGATAGACGGGGCCCAGATAGAGGCGATAGTAGATGGAATAGGGAGCCTTTGAGTAGGAATCAGTGCGTGTATTGCAAGGAAGAAGGGCATTGGAGAAACGAGTGTCCGCAAAGAGAGCAGTACGAGAGAGACCAACCCAGGGCAGGTTACGGAAACTTTAGAGGCAGAGCGAGAGGTAGAGGAGGCCCCGGAGGGAGTAATGGGAACAGAGGAAGTGTAAGGGAAGATAGGTACTACCCAGCAGCGCAACGGTCCCGCGATAGAGAAGGTAGGGACTTTGTAGGATTGGCTGACACGGTCATGGAGGACTATTGATACCGACCGGGCTCCATCCCCCTTGGTCGAGCGGAGCCTATGGTCGACGTATCAATAGGGGGAAAAAGGAGTGCGTTCATGATCGACACTGGTGCTGAACATTCGGTGGTGACTGACCTAGTTGCTCCTCCATCTGGAAGAACTATTACTGTAATAGGAGCAACTGGAAGAAGTGCTGCAAAACCGGTTCTTAAAAGTCGACTCTGTACATTGGGAGGCCACGTAGTAAAACATCAATTCCTTTATATGCCTGAATGTCCAGTCCAATTGCTGGGACGTGATATGCTATCTAAGTTACAAGCGCAGATTACGTTCCTACCAAATGGAACAACATCCTTAAAGTTTAATGGACCTTCAGGTATTATGACATTATCCGTACCAAAGGAAGAAGAGTGGCGACTTTATACAGCGTTGACTAACCAAAACCCTAGGAGTGATGAGTCCTTATTCAACATACCAGGAGTTTGGGCAGAGAACAACCCACCAGGACTGGCCCGCAATATTCCACCTATTAAAATCGAACTAAAACTTGGGGTTTATCCAGTGAGCCTAAGACAATATCACATCCCGCAGAAGGCTAAGAAGAACATCCAATCTTATCTGGATAAGTTCATACGGTATGGTATCCTAAAATTCTGTACTTCCCCCTGGAACACCCCATTGCTGCCTGTTCAAAAGCCCGGTACAGATGAGTATCGACCTGTGCAGGACTTGAGAGCAGTCAATGATGCGGTTGTTAGTATACATCCAGTTGTGCCCAATCCATATAACCTGCTTGCTTTAATTCCGGGCGGGGCTACCTATTTTACAGTCTTAGACCTCAAAGATGCCTTCTTTTGCCTCCGAATTGCTGCAGAAAGTCAATGTATCTTCGCTTTCCAATGGGAAAACGCTGTAACGGGCTCAAAACGCCAAATGACCTGGACAAGACTGCCCCAAGGGTTTAAAAATTCACCTACCCTATTTGGTTCAGCTTTAAGTCAAGATTTATTGGATTTCGAGTCCATCCCAGGAGAGTGTGTATTGTTACAATATGTAGATGACTTGTTGATAGCAGCAGTTACAAAGGAAATATGTCAGCAAGCAACGCACGATCTACTACACATTCTCTGGAAGGCAGGATACAAGGTGTCTAGAAAGAAGGCTCAGTTGTGTTTGCCAACTGTCAAATATCTGGGATTCCATATCTCTGAAGGTCAAAGAATTATGGGGCCAGAGAGAAAAGAAGCTGTGTGCCAAATACCGATACCCAAGAATAGAAGACAAGTGCGACAATTCTTGGGGGCAGCAGGCTTCTGTAGGATATGGATTCCCAGCTACGCGATACTGGCAAAACCTCTGTATGCAGCTATCAAAGGTACAGAGCACGACCCCTTCTTATGGACTCAAGAACAGCAAACGGCATTTGAAGATGTGAAGAAGGCTTTGATGAGTGCCCCAGCATTAGGTCTACCTGATCACACACGACCATTCTACCTGTATGTACATGAGCAAAGAAGAATGGCTGTGGGAGTATTGACACAGTACTTGGGATCATGGCAAAGACCTGTTGCCTACATGTCTAAGCAACTGGATGCAGTGGCCAGCGGACTTCCACCTTGTCTAAGAGCCGTAGCTGCAGCCGCCCTGCTAGTAGCTGAAGCCGATAAACTCACTCTGGGTCAAGAACTTTATGTACGAGTCCCACATGCAGTACAGACGTTGTTGGATTACAAAGGAAATCATTGGTTTAGTAACAGCCGTATGACCAAGTATCAAGCAATGTTGTGTGAAAACCCAAGAGTGCATTTAGAGACTGTAAACACCTTAAACCCAGCTACCCTTTTGCCACAACCTACTGAAAGTCAACATGATTGTTTGGAAGTAATGGATGAAGTATTTTCAAGTAGACCAGATCTTCGTGATTTTCCCATCCAGAACCCCGATGTTCAATAATACAACGACGGCAGTAGTTATGTGAAAGAAGGGATCCGTTATGCAGGATATGCAGTAACAACAATAGACAAGGTGATAGAAGCTCGGCCACTAGCAAAAGGAACATCAGCACAAAAGGCAGAATTGATAGCACTGACACGAGCGTTACAATTGGCTGAAGGTTTAAGAGTGAACATCTACACGGACTCCAAGTATGCGTTTTTAACCACTCATGCCCACGGAGCTTTGTATAAAGAAAGAGGACTATTGAATTCAGAAGGCAAAGAAATCAAGTACGCAGCTGAAATCCTACAACTATTGGAAGCAGTGTGGGAGCCGAGAGAAGTCGGTATTATACATTGTCGAGCGTATCTGAGAGGAGATGGTGATGTAACCAAAGGAAATCGGATGGCAGACAGTACAGCTAAGCGTGCCGCTGAATCGGGAAGACAGGAGTATGTGGGGCATATAGCTGCTCTTATACCAACTCCACTGTCTCAATGGACTCCAGTTTATACAGCTCAAGAAGAGGAGTGGTTAAAGACTGAACCTGGAAAGTATTTGGAGAACAAATGGTATCAGTTAGAAGATGGAAGAATAGTCATTCCAGCATCACTAGCGGTAGAAATTGTCCAAAACTATCACAACGGGACACATTCTGGGAGAGACAGCACAGAAGAATCTCTCAGAAAACATTTCTACATACCAAGATTGTCCAACTTGACTCAGGCCATTGTACGAAGATGTGTAACATGTGCTAAAAATAATGCAAGGCAAGGACCAGTAAAGACACCAGGAGTTCAGTTTATGGGGGGACTCCCCATGTCCGATTTACAAATTGACTATACAGTAATGCCTAAATCGGGTGGACATCGCTACCTGCTGGTGGTTGTGTGCACCTATTCAGGCTGGGTAGAAGCATGTCCTACTCGTACAGAGAAAGCAGGAGAAGTTCCTGCTACGAGAAATAATACCCCGATATGGACTACCCTGCTCTATAGGATCGGACAATGGTCCAGCTTTTGTTCATCAGTGCCTACAACAACTGACTCATATGCTTGGTATAAAGTGGAGGCTTCATACGGCATATAGACCCCAGAGTTCTGGTAAAGTAGAGAGAATGAATAGAACTATTAAGAATCAGTTGGCTAAAATGTGTCAGGAAACCCAACTTAAGTGGAACGTTCTCTTACCCATAGCTCTATTGCGAATCCGCAGTACACCTACCAGAAGGATGGGCCTCTCTCCTTTTGAAATCATGTATGGGCGACCACCTTCCGTACTTGGTAACTTAAGGGGGGATTTGAGTCAGTTGGGAGAAGGAATTACCCGGCAGCAGGTTGTAGAGTTGGGTAAGACTATGGAGGAGGTACAGAAATGGGTACAAGATACCTGTGAATATTTATCCCCCAGTTCATAGTTACCATCCAGGAGACCAAGTGTGGATTAAAGAGTGGAATAATGTACCGTTAGGGCCCAAGTGGAGAGGTCCTTATGTTGTTCTTTTGTCTACCCCTACAGCGATAAAAGTAGCCGAAGTGACTCCGTGGATACATCACTCCAGGGTTAAACCAGCAGCAGTCGATTCTTGGCAAGCTACAGCAGATCCAGAGAATCCCTGCAAGATCCGGTTAAAGCGCACGACTCAGTCGGAGTGACGAGGAACTTTGTGGATTACAAATGTTATTGTTTCAAGGATTTGGTAAGTGAGTGAGAAGGCCATAATAAAGCCTGTCCGCTCACCGACGTATAGTATATAAGCCAGGAAAAGTCTCGAAGGGACCCCTGTGAAGACGAGCAGAACTCCATTCCCTGCAGCCCTTACATCCTGGAAGCTGAGGTGCCTTCGCATGGACTAAGACTGAGGATGACGACGAAAGATGTGTTCTTAATAATGTTTTTATATGTGTATTTTTATATTCAGGAAGGTAGAGGTACCGACACTCCTAGCTGTGAGGTATGCATTAAGACTACAAGAACAGGTAACCATATTTCCCAAACCCTAATTTGGCATTCTCAATACGAGTGTAAAGGAGATGTATCAAGATGTAGATACCTAAATATAGAATATAGTGTGTGCCATTTAGGAGTAGGAGAACCTAAGTGCTTCAGTCCAGAATATCAACCTCGTACAATTTGGTTGACTCTCAGGAATGGAGATCCTCAGGGGACCCTATGTCCCCTGAGGATCTTAGATGGGAGAGGACGTATGGGTCTAACGATCAATATATTTGTCCCAGTAGTAAAAATAAATATGCGAGCCCTAGATGCCCAAATAGAGATTATAACTTTTGCCCATATTGGTCTTGTGTGGGGTGGGCAACTTGGGGACAGACAGTAGACAAGGACATGATTGTGACTAAGTTGCCTACCAGCCCATATTGTAAGTCTATGGAATGCAATCCAGTCCATATACTTATAAATAACCCTGACAAGTTCTTAGATAAATATGGCAATTTATTTGGGTTTCAAATATATGGGACGGGTTTAGATCCTGGGACAGTATTGTTTATAGGGATAGAGACTGATACGGTATCCTCCCAGACTCATCAAGTATACCATTCCTTTTATGAAGAGATGAGCATAGATAATAAGATCCCCCATAATGCTAAAAACCTGTTTATTGATTTAGCCGAAAGTATTGCCGGTAGTCTTAATGTTACCAACTGCTATGTGTGTGGAGGTACTAACATGGGAGACCAATGGCCTTGGGAAGCAAAGGAGGTAATGTCCGGTTCTGAGGCAGTTGACCAATTAATATCTACACAAGCCGATTATCATATGAGTGTTAGAGGTAAATCTGAGTGGAGATTAAAGACCTCCATCATAGGTTATGTTTGCATAGCAAGGAAAGGAATGATGTATAATACTTCTGTAGGAGAATTAACTTGTCTAGGGCAAAAAGCTTATGATGATGATACGAAGAATACAACTTGGTGGTCGGCTTCAAATGTCTCAGAACCATCTAACCCGTTTGCTAGATACGCCAATTTAAAGGATGTGTGGTTTGACCTATCCATCACATCTACCTGGAGAGCCCCAGCAAATTTGTACTGGATCTGTGGTAAGAAAGCCTATTCGGAGTTGCCACAGGACTGGGAAGGGGCATGTGTGTTGGGTATGCTCAAACCATCCTTCTTCTTGTTACCTATTGAAACAGGTGAGACTTTAGGTGTTAAAGTGTATGATGTGAATCATAGGAAGAAAAGGGGACCCATAGAGATAGGCGCCTGGGAAGATAATGAATGGCCTCCCCAGCGTATTATAGATTACTATGGGCCAGCCACGTGGGCAGAGGACGGTACCTTTGGTTATAGAACCCCTATTTATATGCTCAACCGTATTATAAGATTACAGGTGGTGGTTGAGATCATTACTAACGAGACATCACAAGCGCTCAATCTTCTAGCGAAGCATAATACCAGGATGAGGACAGCAGTATACCAAAATAGATTAGCCTTGGATTACCTTTTGGCAGTAGAGGGAGGTGTATGTGGGAAGTTTAACCTGAGCAATTGCTGTCTTCAAATAGATGACGAAGGGCAAGCAATAGCTGAGCTTACTAGCCATATGGTTAAACTAGCGCATGTGCCTACTCAGGTATGGAAAGGGTATAATCCAAGTAGTTGGTTTGGTAGCTGGTATGAGTGGTTTGGAGGGCTTAAGGCAGTGGTAGGTGGAGTCCTACTAATTTTAATGTTGTGTCTACTCCTGCCGTGTCTTATACCCTTAGTAGTTAGGTCTGTGCAAAGCCTGATAGAAAATATAGCAGAGAGGAAGGCTGCTGCACAGATAATGGCAATTTATAAATATAAGGCTCTAGATCAGGGAGAACCAATGCAGGAAGATGAGTGTTGAAGATTCACATCATAAGATAAGTCTGGTCTGGTTCAAGGTAACTTGTGGTGTATGCAAACTAAGGTTAAGTGATGCCTCAAGTAATTGTGAAATATCAAGAGGCATCAAAGGGGGGAATGTGGTGGAATCTCGGTAAAAATAAATTTAGTAGGCCGAGATTACCACGTGGCATGTGTACGTGCATATGCTGACGTATCGATCAGTTGGTTGCACGAGGCAAGATACGATCAGTAGTGTACGGAGCATGTGCAAGAATACAGGATGTAGTATTCCCCTCCTCCATTGTGCTGGACAGGCCATGCGGTCAAGCAGGAAGTTAATTCTTATTTGTATTGATTGGTCAAGAGAATGTGCGGGTGGAGCTTAATATGGGAGGAGTTATGTGCCTATACAAGGAGCCTGCACTATTGTCCGGGGCTCAGAACTTGCTGTATTTTGGTGACATTAGTCCCTCTGAGTCCCGATCGGTGATCCAATAAAGAATCTCTTCCTTCCTGAAGAAACCTGTGTCCATCTCTCTGTGCTTGGCTTCCGTCAGTTTCTCCGGTATCAGTATAACCTTTTGGCTTCCCCGTTATATGCCGTCCGCATTTTACTGGGCTGTTAAGCCATTGCGGCGACATAGAACGTAATGGCTTTGAACCCTGATGCCTCCGCAATACTTGCCTATCCTGCGATCTGCTTCAGAGGGACTGACTGACAGCCCAGGCAGCCCCCCTTCGGGAAATCAGGCCCAGTCTGTAACTTTCCAAAACCCCACAATGTCTGTACATAAGTTGTACTGTTGTGCTTGTGAGACATTGCTGAATACAAATGTGCGTGTTTTATTGCAGTGAAAGCTAACAGTATCATGACAATCACAGTTAAAATGCCATGCAGAATTAAAAAAAATGAACATTTCTTAATTTCATAACTTTTGTTAGATTTTATTCATATTAAATTGTTTCATATATGAATACTTGATGTGAAATGAAAGCCCTATTTCTCCTGAACAAAATGATATTTAATAGGTGTGAGTAAAGTTAATATGAAAGAGGTAAATTATGGTTGAACAAACTTATAGCACAAATTGCCAGTTTTGTTTTCACTAGAACCTGTACAACTGATTCAGTCCTTAAGGGGTTAATTTATATAATTTTATAACATGACAGGAGGCTTCGTATTTGCTTAAGACTTTCTTTACTTAAGCTTCACAGCAGCACTTTTTTACTTAGTAACAAGGTAACCAATCAGAAAAAAGGGATAACAAGGTATATAAGTCCCTCCCAGTGATGTCATTTCCTCTTTCTTTGCTGCTTCACACCAGTACAAGCAAAGTACAGGAGTGCCACTGTCTCCTACTTCTGTGGGTTTCTGTGGTTTATCTATTATTCTATCTGTCATCTGCTTTATTCATATTTTTCTGTTATATAGATACATATTCTACTTATCTTATGCTTTTGAGTTTACTCATTTACCTTACTTTCCTAAACTCATCTTTTATTTATTTATATATTTTTTCCTAAAATAATTATTTCGTTGGTATTTCTTTATTTATCCTGTTTATTTTGTCACTGTTATCCGTTTAATTACGTTTCACCTTGGCTCCAGCCCGGTTTTCTTCGGCGGCATTCTCGCCCCGTTTTCCCGGGCTTTTCGGACTGTGGAGAACGCCTCCAACGGTCCTCAGTGCGCACGGCGGCCATCTTGGATCTCGCGCTCCCCCACGGGATCCAAACGTCTTCCTCTCTAGTGCGCACGCGCGAGATCGCGGCGGCCATTTTCTTGGAGCCGCGACCGGTTTTTTCCTCCGGCCGTGCGGCGCCCATTATACCCCTTTACACAGCGGTCAGATACAGTTATACAAGTCTAAATTAATCAATATAATTAAAGTTATATATATTTTTCCTGCATATTCCCCTCACTAAAGAAGGGAGTTTTTTCACTACAAATAATAGTGCATCTTTGTCTCTGTCAACCCCCCTAGGGGAGAAATTTATACTGCATACAAACTACCTTGCACATTTATTCTCAACACCATACTGTTTTACTTGGATTTACACCCATTATATTCCTATCAATAACTGGAGTCACATTTCTCTAAATATTTATTTTTAACAATTCCACATATATACTTTATGATCTCAAATTTACACTGTACATGTGTATAAGGTTAATGAACAAATTAAATATGATTGCTGTTATTTTATACAGCCCATGATTGGCCCGCTTTGTCTGTGCCACTATACCTCTATACGGGTGTGAAAAAGTATTCCCTGAGGTGATTTATACTGGGTGACCCCCAATTACAGCTTGCAATGTGGAATTATAACAAACTGTGATATTCCGTGACGGCCTTAAAATACATTCTAATACTGGCCTAGTCTGCCCCATAGGTTTCAACACTGTTGCTATGGAGGCTTCAAATCAAGACCAAAATTTGCAAGCAATTATTAATGCAGCTGTGGCTGCTTCACTAGAAAAGGCCCTGATGAAGATGTGTAGGATTCCGACTCCATAAAAAGAAACCCTTCCAAACCCAGTAAACGTTATTGGAAAGGGAATGGGCCTGAACCACTCAAACGTAAGGGGAAAGAACCGGCGAAACGCCCTAAACAGGCGGATGTTAGAGAGAAACACCCCATCCAGCCTACTCTGTCGGAAGTGGAGGAAGACTCTTTCGACTTACACCCCTTAGCCATCCTGGATGAATGGCAGGCTGACCACTCCTCAGAAGATGAGGAAGACTGGCCCGAGACATCCTTTAAAGGAGCACCTCTCCCTCACTCTATCATGGGAGATCTCCCAACCGAAATTACGATACCCGGTTCGAATCCGTCTGGGGACGCTGAATCGTTTCTGGATGCACTTGGCCAGCCTCTGTTTGACCCGAGGCAAATTAGATATCCCCGATCATCTGAATGGTCACTACGAGACCATCTTGCCCAGTATATTCATTTTTGGATCAGAAGACCCCTAGAGCGGTAGATCCGTAAAAAAACTACAAGCAGAATGCTCTAGACCCACTCTACCGGATAAAGTCGCGGTGACCCCGGAGTTTGATACGCTGCTCTACACATATCTGGCCAGATCGGGCCGTGACCCAAAGAAGGGCAACGAGCGCAGCCTACACCTGACCCAAGACAAAATGCTAGATATCCTAGGACCACTAGCTAAAATTCTTCTACTGGCTGATGAAGCCCTATCTAATGAAGGCCCTCTAGACCCATCTGTTATTAGAGAATGGGCGCTACGCTCTATTTGCCTGCTGGGCAATGCTAATACATCTCTCTGTACTGAGCGTAGAAAAGCAGTGCTGCTGCGTATGGATGCCAAGTTGGCTGACTTGGGAACCAAAGAATTGGGCCCCAAAGCAAAGGGTCTATTGTTTGGAGAACCATATATTAAAGAACTACATAAGCATGTAAACCTATACGCCACACTAAACAAGGCGCAGTCATCCATGAAAAGGGTATTTCATCATCAACCCTCACGGGTTTTTGGCAGGGCTGGCTGTACAAGGGGTCGTAAGTCAGACGTTTCTGGACCACAAACCAACGCCAGAGAACCCAACTTCATCATTTTCCCCCAACTATCAAACAAGAGGCTCTTTCACCCAAAGGGCAGATAGAGGAAGAGGATACAGATCCCGCGGACGCAACAGATACCCAACAGGTGAGATTTCCTACCCTTCACCTTTTTACTGTTTATCATGCGGGCAGGTTGTCACACTGTGTAGACATGTGGAAGACTCTGTCTTCAGATACCTGGGTCCTGGACACAGTTCAGGGTTATTCCATAGAGTTTCACTCTCTCCCTTCTCAAATAGGTTATCCTCAATATCCAAAAATGTCAAAGTCTCAGAGTCTTCTTCTAGATTCAGAACTATGTTCTCTTCAAACAAAAGGAGCGATTCAACTCGCTCCTCTAGACGAAGGTTTCCTCAGCTCTATCTTCTTAGTCCAGAAGAAATCAGGGGACTTTCGCCCAGTAATCAATCTCCGTCAACTGAACTCTTTTGTTGTCTACAGACATTTCAAAATGGAAGGGATTCACCTCCTCAGAGACATTCTACGACCAGGCGATTGGTTCACTCGTCTCGACCTCAAGGACGCTTACCTCTCGGTACCAGTACACCCATCCAGTCAGCGTTTTCTCCGCTTTCATTGGCACCACCGGATTTTCCAATTCACCTGCCTTCCATTCGGCCTGAGTTCCGCCCCGTGGTGCTTCACCAAACTGCTCAAACCAGTCACCGCACATCTTCGAGAAAGGGGCATCCGTTGTTTGATCTACCTCGACGACCTCTTACTTCTCTGCGAAGACGCATCCAGGTTACGTTCGCAGACGAACTATACATCTGGATTAATCGAATCCTTGGGGTTTGTCATAAACCAAGAGAAATCGTCACTGTCCCCGTCCAGAGTCATCCAATTTCTCGGCTTCGAGATCGACTCTTCGACCTGTGTTCTTCGCCTACCCCAGTCCAAGTTAACTGCGATCAGAAAGGAACTACGCAAAGTGCTTCGTCAAGAGGATTTACCTCTTCGAGGTTTAGCTCGGATCGTAGGCCTACTTTCTGCTTCTATTCAGGCAATCTACCCAGGCCCCCTTCACTACCGGGCCATGCAACGCTTGAAAGCTCAATTCCTCCGGTCTCATCCATCATACGACCAGAGGGTCCCGATCACTACAGAGGTGAGGAAGGAACTCTTTTGGTGGCTCCGCCACATGTCGGCCTGGAATGGCAAGGCAATTTTAGGTCCCACCCCGGACTATGTAGTGGAATCAGATGCGAGCCTCCAGGGTTGGGGTGCAACCTGTCATACGACCTCCACCGGAGGACCATGGACCACCTCAGAACACTTTCTCCACATCAATTGTCTGGAGTTAATCGCAGGCTCGTTCGCAATTCGCAGTTTGACCAATCACCTCTCGAACTGCTGTATTCTCCTTCGGATGGACAATGTCTCAGCTGTCCAATACATCAACAAATTGGGCGGGGCCAGATCCCGCATCCTCTCCGAAGTGACAAAAGACATCTATGAGTTTTGCTTCCAACGCAACATCACACTTTGGGCAGAATATCTCCCAGGGGAATCAAACATCAACGCGGATTGGTTCTCCCGACATTGGAGGGACACCAGCGACTGGCGCCTACACAGAACAATCTTCCTCCACATCTCCAAACTCAGGGGCCTGTTTACCCTAGACCTATCCTTCAGAGTTGGCCGACAACGGGAGCCTATGCTTTTCCTCCATTTGCGATGATTCCCAGAATCCTCCTCCAGATTCGCAGACAACAGATCACACTTGTACTACTCACCCCGCTCTGGCGGGGCCAAGCATGGTTTCCGGATCTTCTGGACCTCTCCTGCCAAGATCCCCTCCTTCTGCCTCCATGGCCCAATCTCCTAGAAGACCCTCAGGGGAACCCTCATCAAATGATAACGCAAGGCCACATCCACCTTGTAGCCTGGACTCTTTCAGGGGTACCTGGCACTTCGGAGAACTATCACAGAGATCTAAGGAACTCCTCTGGGATTTGTGGGCCCCTGGAACTAGAAGATGCTATCTTTCTTCCTGGAACACTTGGTGCAATTGGTGCCTGGAACGGAATACCGATCCCCTTACAGTCCATTTTGAATTTCCTCTCTCATCTATTCAATCTAGGCTGTTCCTACAGATCCATCAACGTTTCTCGTTCAGCCATCTCAGCAGCCGATGTTCCTCAAGACGGAGTTCCAGTGGGCCAGGACCAGCTGGTTTGTAGACTATTGCGGGGCATCAAACTAGCTCGCCCCCCTAAACCGAAATACTCCCATCTGTGGGACGTTAATGTCATGATTCGTTTCCTTGAGACTTGGCCGGACAACGAAGATCTATCCCTCCGTCAACTCTCTGCAAAATTCACCCTATTACTTTGCTTAGTGTCCTTCCGACGAGTATCGGATATTCGAGCATTTGACCATGACGCTATAAATTTTTCCCCAGAAGGTGTCACCTTCTCCGTGTCCAGACGGACAAAATCAAACTCCATATTTTACCCTTACTTCCCTAACCACCCGAAACTGTGTGTGGTGTCTCTTCTTTCTCGTTATTTATTTCTCACCTCCTCGCTTCGTCCTATGTCTTCCAGCCAACTATTGGTCTCATACGTCCAGCCACATAATCCAGTGTCATCCACAACTCTTGCCCGATGGGTTAGGTGGTTGCTCTCCCTAGCCGGGATTGAAGCCTCCTTCGGAGCCCACTCCATCAGAGGGGCGGCGGCATCGGGGGCATTCAACGCGGAAGCCTCGCTTCGAGACATTCTTCAATCCGCAGACTGGTCCCGAGAACAGACGTTACGCAACTTCTACTTTCGTCCGGCTGTGCACGCTTCCTTGGCCCTCCTCGGGGAGCGTTTAAACAGCAATTACGAAGCCTCCTGTCATGTTATAAAATTGTAGATTATGCTAGCTTTAGTGTACCTATAATCTTAATTTTATTAATGACAGGAGGCGAGTATTTCCCACCACTTTTACCTTCGTTTTTTTCCCACCCTAGGGTCGCCCCTGTAGGTAAGTTTCTAAGACAAGAACAAACACACTATGCCTTACTACCATGGGGGTTAGGTATTATTTTCTATGATGTATAGATTAACTTTTCTAGCGAATTATAACATATGTTTCATAACAACCGGTTATCATGATTTCCAATTCCAATTCACGGATTAATCCTTGGTTTCGAATATGCTCTCTCGTTTCAGCGTAAAACTCCCTTAAGAGGTCAAGTCTAGTTGCTGTTCCGTCACAAGCTTCACCTCTACTCTTCAAGAACTCAAGTCTACGTTCCTGTTTCTCTCAAGCATCTCTCTTCTCGTCTGACATCCTGAATTCCTCATCTGGTTCCTTCAGTTCCGGTTCCTATTTGTTCGCAGCCAGAAAGAGGAAATGACATCACTGGGAGGGACTTATATACCTTGTTATCCCTTTTTTCTGATTGGTTACCTTGTTACTTAGGAAAAAAGTGCTGCTGTGAAGCTTAAGTAAAGAAAGTCTTAAGCAAATACTCGCCTCCTGTCATTAAAGGGAAACGCCAGTGCCAGAAAAACGATCTGTTTTTCTGGCACTGGAGGGTCCCTCTCCCTCCCACCCCCCAATCCCTGGTTACTGAAGGGGTGAAATCCCCTTCAGTGACTTACCTGGGACAGCGGCGATGTCCCTCGCCGTTGTCTCAGCCTCCGCGACGCTCCTCCTTGTGATTACGTCGGCCGGTGGGCGAGACTAATCTCGCCCACCGGCCGAGGAGACCTAATGCGCATGCGTGGAAATGCCGCGCATGCGCATTACGTCTCCCCATAGAAAAGCATTGAAAAATAATTTCAATGCTTTCCTATGGGGTTTTGAGCGACGCTGGAGGTCCTCACACAGCGTGAGGACGTCCAGCGACGCTCTAGCACAGGAAACCTGTGCTAGAAACTAGGAAGTGACCTCTAGTGGCTGTCTAGTAGACAGCCACTAGAGGTGGAGTTAACCCTGCAATGTAATTATTGCAGTTTATGAAAAACTGCAATAATTACATTTGCAGGGTTAAGGGTAGTGGGAGTTGGCACCCAGACCACTCCAATGAGCAGAAGAAAATTAAGATTATAGGTACACTAAAGCTAGCATAATCTACAATTATATTTCATTTGTTTAGTACAGTGCTTCCCAAACCAGTCCTCATCGCCCACCAACAGTCCAGGATTTATATATTTCCCTATTTTATTCCAATGGAGATACTAACAAAACCTGGACTGTTGGTGGGTCTTGAGGACTGGTTTGGGAAACGCTGGTTTAGTAGATAACTCCCTTATTTGTTATCCTTATATGGGATTGCCATATTTAAGGATGCCAAATTAGGGAGCTATCTGCTAAAGACATACACATTTATATACATAATCAGAGATATACATCAATCACATACACACACATTTAGTAATTATGAGGGCCACCCAGCCTCCCTATGTGAGGGCTAGAGTGTATCCTCTCCCTGGTGGCCAGGGGTTGCTGCTGTGATGGGATCTTTGTAGTCTTCCTGCACATGTTCCCTGCGTGGCCAGCAGTGAAGCTGAAATGACATCATATCCCAGCTGCCGGCTTACTGCAGAAAGAGCACAGTAAGTAATGGGCTCCCTGCCTCCCTCGCCGCCCAGCAGCCCGGACGGCAAGTGGGCTGCATTACAAGCGGCTCAGAGTTTGACACGCCTGGTTTATAGTGATTATCTGAATATGAACAGTTACCAGGTTGGAGTCCCCATGACTACCCTTTGTTATGCCTAGACAGCATCATTGAAGTCCTTTGGTTGGCTCAGTGTAATAAAAACTGTAGTTCCCAGCTAACATTGTTGATACTCTGTAGAGATGAGTATAACTGGGTTTTGCCAAGCTTGTGGCTGTTAGACTATAAAGGAAGACTATAGTGTTAGGTAAACAAACCTGCTGGCAAAGAGTTAAAAATCCTTTTGTCACTTATCTGATTCCAGCGCCAATGTCCCTCAGCACTGGGTCAGGCTCCTCCTCTGCCGGTGTCAAAGCGATTCTGAAACCGCCACACGTATTAGGGCATTTCCTTAGGAAA
Source organism: Pelobates fuscus (assembly GCF_036172605.1). Classification (NCBI taxonomy): domain Eukaryota; kingdom Metazoa; phylum Chordata; class Amphibia; order Anura; family Pelobatidae; genus Pelobates; species Pelobates fuscus. The sequence continues at coordinate 451,236,947 of NC_086317.1, forward strand.
GCAGCTTTCCTACTGGGTTTTTAATGACGCTGGATGTTCTCATGCACAGTGTGAGGACGTCCAGCATCATTTAATGGATCTCTGTTATTCAGCCATAGAGGAGGAGCTAACCCTGCAATGTAATTATTGCAGTTTCTCAGAAACTGCAATAATTAACAATGCAGGGTTAATGGGACAGGTGCACTGCACCCAGACCACTTCAATGAGATTAAGTGGTCATGGTGCCTATAGTGTCCCTTTAACATTCCAGTTGTACTTGCAATGCAGGGTTTGCATGTATTATTTCAGGGCTTGACAAACTTCTGTAGCCTTCAGGAGCCAGACCAAATAAGGAGCAAGAGAAATGGAACTTTCATAAAGTTTAATAAAATACAATCAAAAAACTTAGGAGCCAGCAGTAGCAATTTTAGGAGCCATGGCTCCCGGGATTTGTCGAGCCCTACATATTCTCCTGTTGATCTCTACCTGCCGTTGCAGGCTTGCTTGTGTTATTCAATTGATCTATACCTGCCGTTGCAGGCTTGCTTGTGTTATTCAGTTGATCTATACCTGCCGTTGCAGGCTTGCTTGTAAATTATTCTTTATTTGTACAATTTTGATGGGACAGATCATTGCATGGGATAATGGTCTACTATGATATTTGGAACAATGGGGGTTCTACATAAAGAGCTATTGTGGGGCAAAGTTCTAAATGTAGTCTAATCACCATAGCAATACATGGTCTACTCTTGATGACATTTACACCTTTTTTGCTCTTTGTTTATAAGGCCTTGTGTGCTTTTATAACTGTCTTATCTATAAATAATTCACTCTTCAAATGTGCTTTAAAATGCATGATTTTACCTTTTATGAACAAGAAAATGACGTTGTGCTGGTATAATTACGCAATGCTATGGGGCTGGTATGTAATTTTTTCCAGGGCTGGTTTTCATACCCAGTCCGGCCCTGGTAGGTAGACATTATTCTATCTCTTAGTATCCGCTGGGTACTATTCCCAGGGTTGGGGCTTGTTTAAAAAGCATACTTAAAGGTATTGGTTGGAGTGTCATGCCCACCCCGAGCTAAGAGTTGTCCACAGCTGCGGGAGGAGGGAGCGTTAGCTATGCCGATGTATTCTGGGATATATGCCTCCTAGGGAGGTATCCCGCATTGGCCAATCTGGCCATTGCATTATAACGTGTACAGGTTAGGCTCTTGTTATGATGTGAAAATACTAGCGTTGCATTTCAGCACAGCTTCATAATTCAGTGCAATTTACAAAATTTTAGGCCAGCTAAACATCATATCATGTTAACTGATCACAATGGTAATATATTATGCTTGCCATTAGATATCTATGTGCATTAAATAGATAGCATTTTGTATTAACTTAACTGGCATACAAACAAAAGAGTTTGGTCCTTGTTGTACCACGGCATTGTCTTATCAAGGCTTTGAACAGGTATAAAGCAAGTTGATCCCAGGCTAGTCACAGAGTATGTGTAGCTGGTAGGGCTAAGAGTAGAGAGAAAAGTAAAACGTTCTCTGGGCTGCGCTACCACATGTGGACACCCAGAGGGAGAGTAAGAATGTTCCAGGGGAGTTGTTGCCTGTCACAGAGCCTTAAGTCTAGCCCATGCAGCAGTGAAAGCTGTATATTAAGGGATCTGTGGCCTTCGTATAGGGCTGCTCGACCTATGCTCGTTAATGGCAGGCTGCTAACCCACAAGTCCACCTTTTCTTTTTTTTTTTTTTTTTAAACATTCTTTATATTGAAGTGCAGTGGTGACGGACATAGCATGACAGTGACATAAAGGTAAAATACGGATTGAATGGTTACAAGCTTCAAGTATGAGCACAATATGTCAAGAGTAACTGCACACATTTTTTGTTAAGAATGCATAACATGAGAAATAACACAAGCTTCGTGGATATAACATGCCTAGTTGTCCAACAGTTTAGTTAGTCGATGTATGTGATCTGGCTTGTTCTGTTGTGGCCAGTTTGGAGTAATGACTAGGAAGCCGTAAGCCCTGCGGCTTATTAGTGTAAAGATCTGCGGTTTGTCGGGGAGTTAGGTTGCCCTAGGCTAGGCGAGCCATAGGCTTTATGGGCTAATAAGTGTAGGGGTGTGACATTTTAGTTATGGGCCGTTTAACTTTTCTATGCTTACAAGATGATCCCGACATATTAGTGGTGCCCTTTCTGTGTGTACCCAGTCTAAACCAAAGCATGCCTAATTTTATATTATTGATGCAGGTTCACAGTGTACATCTAGATTGGCTACTTGGTACGGTAAAGTTGCGGGGCATATGATAGACATGTTAGTAGACGTGAAACGTATTTGTCACAGGTTTGTGTATGGTTAAACAGTGATGTATGGTAGCTTGTCACTGAGAGTAGCGTCTACACTGGCAGTTAGGCTAGTGTTCTTGTATAGCATCTCGTAGTCAGTGCTATGTCTCATATTTACTGTCGCTAAACAAAATCGAAACATATATGAGTTTAAACATATCTAACTAAGACAACGTTTGTAGCCTCTGAGGCCAGCTCCTTGTGCCCCCCCACCCCCCACCCCTTTGTTACTCGGTGTGTGAGATTATATTGTTGCTAGCATGAAGTGAATTATAAAATGAAAAGGAAAGTAAGAGAAAGATAGGCATATTAGGGCCAAGTCAAAGTAATACAGAACGAGCCAACGCTAAACAAAAACTGGATGGCTCCTTGCTGGTTGAGGCCATGGGCCAGATGACAGACCTGTTCAGTTAAATTGACAGAATGTCTATCAGTGGATTTGCTGCGGATGGCGTAGGACCAGTCTCGATCCTCTGCCTTCAAGTATTGCTGGGGTCGTGGAGTGTCAGGTTGTTTTGTGCCAATCTTTTGCTGGGGGTATTTCTCCGGTGCGGTGGGAGTACGGTGATGTTTGTCTAGTGTTCGTGTCCGTGTAAAATGGTGGGTGAGACAATAACTAAATGCCGTAAGTCAATTTTGCGGTAGTCCTGCCTGGTGGTTTGTTGCAGTTCGGGTGCCTGTCCTCTCAAGTGTCCGCTAGGTGCCGGTTTGCCCGCTGCACCTTGTAGGCGGTGGAGGATGAGGCGCTGATGGTGGCAGGTTGGAACGGTCTGACGTTTGCTACATCCCAGGTGTGTTGGGCCTTTGACCTATGGTCGGTATGAGCTTGTTCCTGTCTCGGTGGTAGGCCCAGCGCTGCCAGTACTGAGTCTATTTCCGATGGGTCAGTGACCCGTGTGGATGCACCCTTATGTGTGATTAGCAAGCTTCTGGTATGGGACTGAGGCTTGGCGGAGAGCGGTCGTCAGGGGTTTGAGGAGGCTTCTCCACAGCAATGTGGGCCTGGATAGGTCTTGGAAGAATGACAGGCTAGTTGTCTCAAAGAGGTGGGATGCCTTTGCCCTCACAGCCGCCATAAAGATATCCCTGTAGGCCTTCCTGGGTCACTGTTTTGGGGACCCCTCTGATCTTTACATTTCGGCTTCTATGCCGGTCCTCCATTGCATCCAGGCGGGTGGTGAGCAGGGTCTGGGTGCGCTGCAGCTCTGTGTTTTGAGCCTCTAATTGTGTACAACGTGCAGTGAGGCCTTGCGAGTCCACCTCTGTCTTCCTCACTTGCCCCTCCACGGTGTGGATCTCTTCCCTCAGGACCGCCATGTCTGCTGCGAAGAGGGAGCGTATATTGCATAGGAGGGCTTTTATGTCTCCCTTGGTGGAGGGCAGGTCATTGTCTTCGTCTGAAGATACACTATGTAATCCCCTGTGCCGGGGAAGTCGTCCAGCTCATCGAGGAGCTGTTCTGCAGAGGACGCCGAGGCAGAGTCGCCATCTTGGTTCGGCGCGGGAGTTACTGCGGCCATGGCGGGTCGGAGGAGAAGTGCTCCGATATCACGAGCCCCCGCCGGTTTTGCGGCCCCCTGGTGTCTGGGCTTCTTTCCCATCTCGGGATGCTGTGGTATAAGTTGGTATTTTGATTTCTGTTCAGTTATTTTGCGGGTTTTCAGGCTGTTGGCTACAGAGCTTTGAGGCTGCACGTCCGCTTCAGTCGGTCGGGTGCTGGCTCCGCCCCCCTCCCCCACTACTGCTTTCTTATTGGCACTACAGACTTAATTTTCTGTTTCTTGACTTAATTGTTTCTAAAATCGAGACAGAAGTGTGTCTCTCGTAGCATGGGTTTGTGATGTAATCAAAAAAAAAATCACAAAAAATGCTAAAATGAGTTTACACCAATTTTATTTATTCTAATAAATGTATCTTGTAAAGTGATTTCCTATTTACTGCACATTTATTTAATTTCTGAGTGGTTATTTGTTAAACTGATTATTATGGAGATCTAACAAAATAATCGAACATTTTAAGAATTATTTTAGCCCAAAAACCTAAATTAACCTAAATTTTGTAAATGGGTGTTTAAATGAACTTTAAGAACCTGTGAAACACTGGAGGAATTGAAGGCTGCATCAAATAATAGAGACTTTTTTAAACAAAATGTAATCACGCTATAGTTTCACAAAAGTGAATATTAAAATGTAAGTAGTTTGATGTAATTTTAGTTGTTGTTTTTTTGACCATCTGACATAGATAATTTTCTGTGCTGTTTTGACCTCCTCACTTTGTCTCTTGAACACATATCCATGCACGTACTGGAGGATATCTGTGGCTTGCAACATCATGTATGTCGTAATTTCAGCCCTTGACCAGCATTTACTCTGTCTGGAGATGGTTAGAAATGTCATCTGCTGATGCAAACTAAGTAAGATGTTTACAAACTCCTTGCTGGCTCGAGTCCACTGGAACAGCTGGGTGCAGCCGTCTCCGTTCTTCTTAGCGTGATATTTTCACTAGAGCTAGAACCATAGTCTCAGTGTTCCTTCGTAACTTGCTCTTAATAAGTGCATTAACATATTCACTGCCGGAATGCTGTTGCTTCTGTCTTGAGCCTGGTTTAGGTCCAATCATGAAAAATAAAAAAAAATTATGAGGAGAGCGAAGGACCAACCCCACCAATCTCATATTCTTCCCCATCCAAGGATTCTGAGTTCTGGGCAGTGTTTTACTTATTGTTAGTTGTCTCTGTTCACTTCTACTTCAGGTTTGTTACGGTTATGCAGGCTCTAAACCAGGAGTGACCAAAACGTAGATCCCCAGATGTTTTAAAACTTCAACTTTCATGATGCTTTAAAAGCATTCTAAATGCATGCAAAGCATTAAAGGGGTTGTAGTTCTACAACATCTGGGGATCTACCTTTTGGACACCCCTGCTCTAAACTAACATATACTAGCAGACTGGATTTAAGAGCACTCTTTTCCTATAGTGGTGAAAGTGTTGTTTGGGAATATGTAGAATCATTTGTTGCTAGAGGACCTTAACTACTAATAATGGTGGTTCCAGTGGGATCCAAGCTGTGACTCCACCTAAGATGGACTAGATCTGAGCTTCAAGGTGGAGTTTCTTTAGTATGTGGTTTATTGTTTTGTTTTTAACAAGCATTGTGTTCTGTTTAATCTATCACAGGGGTAGGCAACCTTCAGAATTCCAGATGGTGTTGACTACATCTCCCATAATGCTCTTGAAGCCATATTGCATTCAAAGCAACAGATGTAGTCCACAACATCTGAATTGCTGAAGGTTGCATACCCTTGTTCTACCACAAGAGGACATAGTCTTAAATTAGAGGGGAAAAGGTTTAAAAGTAATTTCAGGTAGTGGATGCATGGAATAGCCTTCCAGCTGAAGTGGTAGAGGTTAACACAGTAAAGGAGTTTAAGCATGCGTGGGAGAGGCATAAGGCTATCCTAGCTATAAGATAAGGCCAGGGACTAATGAAAGTATTTAGAAAATTGGGCAGACTAGATGGGCTGAATGGTTCTAATATGCAGTCACCCTCTACAGGTAGTCAGTATTTTGTGCAATAGCCTACTTCCCTTACTTAATCAAACATTACATTTTCACCTACTGTGACATAATTGTGCAGCATGCAGGTTTATATAGATTTTACCATCTTAAAGGAGAAACAGCCCAATGGCTGCAGACCCCAGAGAAGATGGGCTCTAGCAAGCTGACGCAGATTACATGTAAACATTGTCAATAACTCACAATTTCCATTTATTACTACTGCTTAGCAGTAATTCATAATAATATAGATATAATATAAACACAAACAGCAGTGACCGAGGTCTCTCCACTCCATACTCCATCACTGCATTATAAGAATTCTGTAAGAAATGAGCTTGGAACATTTGCTGGTGTTGGTGAGATCGCACATTTTGTTGTTGTACCAATCTGATTACCTTCTTTAAATGGCAGTATTGAATACTGGGACAAAACAAACATAAGCTATCACTATATGCTAGAAATATAAACAGGATAGCGTACATAAAAAACTCTTAAGGGGACACTGTACTACTGTAGGCACCCAGACCACTTCAGCTCATCACCCTTAACACTAAACACATAATTATTGCAGTTACCGGAATCTCTATAGGCCAATGCCTCCTCCACCCCCGTGGTGCAGAAGGGGTTAATAACCCCTTCTGTCACTGACCTGGTTCCAGCACCGATGTCCCTCGGTGCTGGCTTAGCTCCGCCCATGCTCCACCGTAATGCGCATGAGCGGCAATGGCCACGCTCACATTAGGATTTCCCCATAGGAAAGAGCTGAATAATGCTTTCCTATGGGGAATTCTTAATGTGAGCGTGGCCTTTGCCGCAGATGCGCATTAGGTCTCCCCCACCGGCTGATGGCGAAGGTGGAGCGTGGGCACAGCTAATCCAGCACCGAGGGACATCTGCGCTGGACTCAGGTAAGTGACATAGGGGTAATTAACCCCTTTTACACTACGGGGGTGGGAGGAGGCATTGACAAAGTGGTAAGCTATAGTGACAGGAAAAAGAGTTGGTTTTCCTGGCACTATAGTTTCCCTTTAATTAAAGTGTTCTCTCTAAAAAACTAAAATACAATATATAAAGGTGGGTGCTCTTCCCTATTCAACTCTATATATTCAGTGCATTATGAAATTGAGATGGATTTAATAATAAATTAATAAACTAAATTTTATAGATATTTGCATTTTTGACTTCCCACCTGGCAGACCATGCTTGAGGCAAAAATCTTCTGGAAGAACTTTTTCCATTTTGTAAAACTAAACACTTGAGGGCCATATCCTGCTAATCCTCGATATGGAGAAGACAGAAAAAGTTTTTCTTCACGTATTGCCAAAGTCTCCCTTTGGTTTTTTGATTTTGTGTACTAGATATGACGTAATGAACAAGCTGCAAGATGTAGCGTGTTTCCGGGGGGGGGGGGGGGGGGTATTTTTATAAGCAGTACCAGAAGAGAGTGCGTGACAGCTCATGTCCAAACTCGTTGATGTCAGTGTAGTCTTTGCCATAACAATTGCAACCCATGAAGTAATGTTATAACATGATTTGTTTGTTCTTTCACCGTGATCCATGTATGAATCACAGTGAATAATGAAACCGAGATTTACTGCTTCCAAAATGTTTTAAAGCACAACAAAAAAAGATAGCTATGGAAATAGAGTAATCGTACAATTGTCTAAGAAGTACCCAACACAGGCCAAGAATAACACTTGGAAGTTGAAATGTTATGGCCTGATGCACATTTTACTAGACTGGGGCTGGTGTAGTATAAATTCAATGTCCGCAGACTGAAATCGGTAATGTTTAATTGGCTGGGTCATTTACAGAGCAAGAGTAAAAGAAAAGGTGAAAAGTTATTTCAAAAATTCCCTTATGCAAACTAACTGAAGTAGGCAAAACCTAAACAAGCTCAGCTTTACCTACTTCACATTGTGTGCTGAAAAGGATGACTGGGGTTGTCCAGTAACTGCTTGTTCTGACAATTCCACCATTGCCCAACCTACTATTAATGTAGAATCGTGATTGGTCACAGTAAACTCACTGAACCATTCCTGCATTTTCTAATTAAAGGGATAGTGCAATGTATCAGTTATTCACTAGAATGGACAAAATTATACCCATATAAAAATATGACTGACAAAAAAGCGAACTAATAATAAAAAATAAAAAAAGTCACACAGTCACATTCTCCCTAGCAGCGACCTTTTAATTGGCTATAATTTCAATTAAAGAAAATCTGATAGAATTAGGACATCCCATTCAAAATGAATAGGTGATCTCCCCCTTCCTATATCTTCACCAAGTGATTAACTGGCCATAAAATAAGCCCACTAACTCTTCTAAAGCACATACAGTTAAAACAAAAAGCCCTAGCTTTCACAGGCGCAGCGATTTGCCATGATATGTCTGCTTTGCCACACTGTCTTTAGTTCATGTTGTTCTTGCTAGCCACTGGGCTCTTCCTTTAAAAAATTTTTTAGTGCAATCTGCATCACAAAACTAGTTTTCTCAACCCGGCCTTAAAGCAACTCTGTTGCCTACTGTGGTCTTTGCATACTTTTCCAAAGACCCCCATTGGAGACATCGCCACTTGGGGTTTGGTGGTTATTGTATAATGTCAATGTATTAATAGGCTTCAAATTTGTATCAATGAAGACGAATTGTGCTTCTTAAGTACTAGGGGAATTATGGTATTGAGTATAGATTGTAAAAAGCTTACACAGAGTACATTTTATATAGTATTGTTTTTTTTTTTTTTATTGATTAATTGCTATTGCATTTCTGTTTAGAGGCCAGCTGTGTTTTATTGTCCTTGTATGTACATTGTACAGTGATAATAAAGTTGAATCTGAAGGTGAATTATACTTACCAGATGCTGTCCTCCGAGGGCAAAGCCACCCTCAGTGTTTGGCTCCTGGTGCTTCATACACCAGAAGCCCACACGTTAGTGCTGTATTCTTGCACAAGTGTACAACACTGATTTCTATGGAGGATCAAGCAATACCCTCCTTAGACATAGTCAGGCAATGAGTGAGATAATGCCTTAACCCCACAAGTGACAAAACTCGACAGCGCTAGCACTGTCTTTTGTAAAGTTTTGTTAATTTGAGGTTTACCATGAGACAAAGAAGTCCCTATTTTGTCTTATGATATCTTTAGAGTGCACTGGAATTTTAAGGAATTTCATAAAGATCACATGCTCAAATTCTTTTGTTGTTTGGTTAATAGGGCTACTTTAAGTTTAGGGCTACTTTAAGTACCTCTGGCTCATCACTGCAAAGATATTGAACTATAACGATATTGAAATGTAAAGTTAGCAATAATGTTAAACATTCTCATCAGTATAATTAGAACAATTTTATAATTTTATTTTGGAAAAACAACACATCTGTTAGAAACAGGAAACGTATACACTCAAAACCAGTAAAAATAATGAGGTATATTTATAAGTAAAAAAATAGAATGATCTATTAAAGTGCATTGAAGTAGCTATAATTTTAAGTAATGTAAAAGTATGATTAATGTATTTTTTGTATAAAATTTAAATGGTTTTCCACTCACTGATCATATAAATATTTATTAAAACAGCGGTAAAATGAGCCACATTATACACACAACATCTGTTTTGTATATTTATAACAGTTTACACAGTGCCCCCTAGTGATGCTTAAATATAGATACTATGATAGTACTATACTTTTTTTTTTTAAATATGGGAGCTATAATTGCAAGGGCACATGAATCCTACCTGTTCTGCAAGCTATTACCCTAAACGTCCAGTCATTAAAAAGAACACACTTTAATAACGCAATAAAAAGTTCTAAATGCCAAAATGTATGCTATTTAACAACAAAGCTGGTAGAGCTATAATTACTATTATTATTTTTACATGAAATGTTTAGGGAAAAAGAAACCCACTGTATAACAGGCATTGTCATGTAATCCTTCAACACTATGGCTCAAATGCAAAGGAACACCCAACAGAAATGTTGATATAGGTGATGACCGGCAATTGGTGAGCAAAATGTTGCACGGAGGGGGACAAAGGCACACTTTCCAAATATATTTTACGTTAAGGTATCCAAACAACTCAATTACCCCCCCCCCCCCTCCCTCCAAAACAAAGCAAAATAGTTTAAAAAAATAAATATCTTTAGAAATACAAGATTAAAATAAAATGAAACGGAGGTCGGTACCATAACCTCATTCCGATTGATGTCTGAAAACAAATCTGTACAAGTGTATTGTACACAGCATATAAAGGATATCTCTATGTGAATATGCATAAATACACAGACAATTATATACACCGTGTTATTCTACAATGGCAGATATTAACATGGAAGAAGAGAGATGATCCTGCCAGATCAGTATCTTCTTTGCAGCCGTGTGCGTGGGTCAGCAGAGTAACTGCGATATTTAGGCATTTGTGTGGTGTTCTCTGTAGGTTGCGATGACAACTGCTGAATATTCTGTAAAGCAATACGATAAATACCTGGTTAATACATTTTGGATTACATGGCAGTCCAGCTTACTAAAAAACTTGATTTTATTCTTGAGTCTGACTAGAACATGAACAGCCACTGAATGGAAAACAGAAATTCACAAGTTCAGTCCCCACAAAAAGTCACGATGTACACCCGGGACATACGCAATCTTTGTGGTGCACAGAATAAGGGCTCCTATGGACTGGGCAATGTATGATTCTCTACGTGACTCTTAATAATGAATGTGAACACTGGCACTCCAGATGCTTGTGAACTACATCTCAGAATTAATGATACCTGTCTTCGTATATTTATAACTGCACTTGATTTCATTTTGGTACGGTTTTGTCCCATGTGCAACTCCAATATATGATTATAGACTGTTATGATTATATAAACAGAATTTTTGGCATACTGTAATGTTACCTGTGGCTCACTGATCCCAGCAAATACTGGCCGCCTGAGAGTGGAGTGTGCTGGCTGTCAACATGTTCAGTTAATGCCAGATTTGTGTAGAAATTGTATTGCATTTTCAAAACTTTAAATGTACACAATATCGGTACCAGTTATCGGCAACAAGCCCAAAACATGACCAATAATCTGTATCAGTATCGGCTCTGGAAAAATTATATCGTCGATTCCTATTTTTTTTTTTTTTAAATCCTTTTTTTTGTAAATCTGAATTTTTGAGTTTTCACAAATAAATACATGACATGTAAGAACAAAGTGTCGAGTCATGAGAAAACAATATTGTTTAAAGACATATGTAGGCTTGCAGGTCTTCCGACATTTAGCAATGATATACACCACGCAGGGTCTCTGATCGATTCTTATTTTGTACCAACTAGATTAGACATCATTTTCCTATTCTTACGTGCAAGCTGTGCACAGTAATGCCACTGACCTATCCAGACTTACCTCAGCCTATTTAAATCCTTCAGATGCCCATGTTTGTGCCCTGTTGTGGTTTCTTAGTATTACCAATAGTGTATTTATATGGTCTGTTTATTCCAATGCACCTATTTCAGCCTGGCTTCTGGATTCTATCACTTCTATTTTAACCTCAACTCGTTTCTTCCTGCCCCACCTGCTTGGGATATTCACAATTGTGACACTTTGTTAAACCTGACCACTTTAAATTATTTTCTAGTATAAATTACAATTAACGGCGTGAATTCATGGTGTATTCGATATTGTTGTGATTATAAAAATAACAGGAAACTATTTTCACTTATTTGTTTTATTCTTACCAGTGGTGATTTGAATCCATTTGCAGCAATTGGTGGTTTGACAATAACATCTTGCACGTCTAAAACAAAAGCAAGTTACAATTCAGTTACAAGAAAAACCACATCTCATATAATGAATTAGCCAGAAATGTATCCATGTGGATAGCAGATTGCGTTATAGAACTACTCAATGCTAACATTTCTTCGAATTTTAAATCAAGACAATCGTGGAATTTGCCCTGAATGCTTGTAAATTTGAAAAACTAATAAATGGTTTTATCGCACACATTTACATCACCCACTTGACCTCATCCTCTTGCCTTATCTACCTTGGACTCTCTGCGGTGTGTTTACAGCTATAGTCCCAATGTTGAGAATGTGCAGAATAATCTAGTGAGTTTGTAGGTAAAATGGGGATAAGAAGTCATGTTTTGTCAGGAAGTGAAAAAAAAACAAATGCTGACCGCGAGAGAATAGAATGACATTCATATGCGATTACATACGGATTCTGTATGAAGATCTTGAAATGGCCAAATCACTATCATATAAAATGTAATATATCAAATGCATAAAAATGTTTGTGAACACGAGTGTGGAGAGGGGCCACGAATTCTCGTTACCTGTTAATTACGATCGTCTAAGATTTCAGTGTAATATTGCTCCTTACATTAAAGAGACACTATAGACACCCAGACCACTTCGGCTCCTTGAAGTGGTCTGGGTGTATATTCCCATGCCCCTTAACCCTGCAAAGGTAATTAATGCAGTTTTTAGTTAACTGCAATAATTATCTCTATGGGTTAACTTCACCTTTAGAAGATGTCTGTAGGGAGCTATAGTGCCAGGAAAACAACCAGGTTCCTTTTAAGTGGCACTTTAGTTTTACTGCTGTAGTCACTATCTGAATTAGGACCCCTTTTCTATCTCTGTGGACAAAGTGCAATCATATTGAGCACTTTTAAAAGCATTTGCTTCTTTTCTGTTTAGCAGTCACACAGTTAAAGGGATATTCGGCAACATTTAAGGGTAAAGTCAATATTGCTAGGTACAACTTTTTCTGCATCTGCCATTTCACCAAGCACTTTGAAGAGCATTCATATCATGTCTGTATAACAGCTGGAGAGTAGTAACAATAACTGTAAAAGGGTGAAATTACATTGAGCACTTTTCAACAGCGTTTATCTCTTTTGGGTTTAACAGCTACACAGTTAAAGGGATACTCTGCTACATTTAAGGATAACATGCAAGTTTGCTATGTACAGTTTCTCCTGTATCTGCAATTTCACTGAGTACTCTCAACAGTATTTACATCTTATCTGCATAAGGGCTACATAGTGACTGCGCTTTGTAACCATATCTGTCAATGGGATATTCTGTTAAATACAAACGTGTGTTCTTAACCCTACAGTGTTAAAAACAAAATGTAGGTCTCCAACTTCACTTTACTTCCCTTAAAGAAGTTAAAATCCTATTTTTATTCCAGCACCGTGCGCGGCCGTCGCGCTGGCCCCACCCCTGTTCCGCCTCCTTGGCTGGGGGTGGAGCCAAACTCTGGTTTAGCCAATTAGCATCTCCTCCTCCTTGAATAAATTCATCTCTATGGGAAATGTTCAGCGTCTCCATGCAGAGCATGGATACGTTAAACGTCAGTGCTGTGCACTGTGCAGCACTACCCCGGAAGCACCTCTAGTGGCCGTCTGAGTGAAGGCCACTGGAGGTGTCCCTAGGTAGCAATGTTTACAATGTTGCAAAGCCTGCAGGGACGGACTATACTTACCAGAACAACTACATTACGCTGTAGTCATTCTGGTGACTATAGTGTACCTTTAAAGCATAGTGCAATATTGTAAGGCACAGGTTTTTCTGCATCTGCAATCTTTTCACACCTCTAGATCCTGAGACACTCTGAATACGCATTGTCTCAGTATTTACTGGTATATCTATGCAGCTATAGACATGTTTGGAGTCTGAATGTACTGTCAGTAAAGATACATTGTAACTCCTTTTGGAACTTGGTGCAATACTGGTTAGCATTTTAGATACATTGGCCTCAGTAAGACTGCTATTACAACATTTCTGACTATACAGCTGCATAGTGGATGTGTTGGATTATATGATCAATATTGAATAGTAGGGTACCCCGTTTTGTATTAAGCATAGAGTGCAATATTGTTAGGCACTTTAGGCACCATAATACTTTACTCTCGTCAGATATTTTTATTGCTCAATTTCAATATGTATATGTGTATTTCAGTGACTTATTTCTTAAGGAAGTTCTGACTTTAAAAAGCTTTTGAAGTGTAAGCTATCGCATACTTCTATTTTAGTTTTTGTGTTCAATAGAATATAATATTCATTTGAACTTTTCTTTAGAAGCAGTTCCTTAATTTCTTGGTGTCCACCCACTCTCCCCCCATTTCAGTTGGGTGATCACTTATGGTTTCTGTTATGTTACAACGTTAGGAGGGATTACCCCTTGCAATTAGCAGTTACTTGATGGGTTTTTGTGAGGTCACTTCCACCGTAAATGCAGGTGTATACTCTAAGTCCTGCAATGTCAAGTGTGCAGTTCTGTTTCTTAAGTTTTGTAGCAACCTATTTTGCCTGACATGCTTTAACTGACAGGTCCTGCCTCGGTTTACTGCTGATCCCAGTTATCGAGAGGAATGAATGCATTGTTAGTATTTTAAAACATGTTTTTGATTTGTCACTTTTTTCAGAATAACATTGTTTCATGTCTTCTCAATGTTTCCATTGTTTCCTTTTATCAACCCTTATAAATCCAACAGACTGGATTTCAGATAGTGCTCCAGGATTGGTCCTTGATAATCAGACATATAATTACTTTGCAATGGCTAGATGTGCTGGGCATGAGCAGACAAGATGGCATTGTACTTACTCTGCAGCCTTTGATTGAGCCGATCCAGTGACTGAAGAAGTCTCTGTTCCTCCAGAGATAACGCACTGGGCCCTATGGTGTGAGCTTTGTGATTCAGAACATTTTGCTTGGTAGGGATTGCTTGCATGGCAGCTATAATTTCTCCATCCGTAGCAGATGTTTCCACTAGATTCTCAGCCACCATAAACTGAGCTGTGCTATCTGAAACTATAGAGATCACAATGTTACTAAAATCTAAACAAACCGCACGTGATCAGTTCTACGAGCTAACAAATAACTATTAAACTAGTGGGCAGGTGGTATATTTCTGTTATACGAGCATTTCAGTCATTTTGTTTATTTGGTTTTCATAAAACTAAATATTTAACATGTTTGTGTTGTCAATACAGTCAAAAATATTTATGCATCACTCGGGGAACAGTTAATGGTCACAATATATCCAGTAAAGGAACAAACCACGTATTAATCACTAAATTGATTGAAGATAATGAATATATTTATTTCAGTACTGCTATGATTTCACTGAAAGACAATTTCTCTAATCATTTTGAGGGCCATGAAATAAATTTTGTGTGTGTCCTGTATCAAGTACAGTGGCATTTTATACATAATTCAGCACGCAAAGTACAAACATGTAGCTGAATGTTATCGTTATATTATAGTTTCATGTTGTAAGAAACACTAATTATGACAAATGAGTTAGTATGCAAGATTATTTGTGCTCCATTCAATTTGAAATGCCACATATAATGCTGTACGCCAGGGATTGTGGGATCTCTCATTTTGGGAGAGTGCATATGGTCTTACAGCTCACAGACAAGTTCAGGTAAATTTTAATCTGTACATTTGTAGGCAATGTATAGAGAAAATGTAAGAGGACCACGAGAATTGAATTGATATGGGCAGACCAGTGCTGTCTGAACTTACACTGCTGCTGATTGTTTTGAAAGGCGTGAGCAAGCTGTGTGTGATCACTACATACACAATATTTTGACTATTGCAATGCAATGCAATCCCTATATAATGTCAGATGGAAAGGGGATGGAGCCTGGGCACCACAGATGAAGATGAATAGCATTTTAAAAAACCCGTATGGCATCCGAAAATGTTCTTTAAAACATTTTGGTCCTCTGCATCCCATTTTACAATAATGGATGTAGAATACAAAGCCCTATCAGAGAAAATGGTTGACTTCGATGATCACATAAGTGCATGAATACCAGCTATAAGCAAATTCTTGTGGTTACAATTAGAGGTATAATGATGTACCATAAGTACACAGTTCCAATAACATAAAGACAATGAAAGCACCTACATATACTACGTGTTCTTGATCAAAGACTGATACAAAGACACAATATAAAGCAGGAATTGCACACACACAATATAAATTAAACTAGATTTCTACCAAAGCTATATAACATCTATGTCAAGTGAACCATTATGAGTTTTTCAAATGATATGGTCTAGACATACTTACCTGCTGCTGTATCAATATACATAATGTCAGGTTGTATTTAATACAATTACTTCTGTAGGAGAATAACATGATCAAACATAGATTATCAAGCAATCGTATTGCTTTTCATGGGAATTAAACTATTTACTAACGCTTTCTAATAATTTTAATCTTCTGGATACCTGACTCAGAGCCAACATGACTGGCAAATGGAATTCATTTATGTAACAATTTGTAGTGTATACTGTAAAACCCCAAAACTGTGATTCCCCAAGTCACCAATGAACGCCGGCTGATATTAACAAAAACTAGATTGGCAACTGTATAAAAAGGGCAGCAACAGTTAAAAGACTTCATGATCTAAGAGCTGAAACTCATTTAAGAATTGGATACACACAGGACAGAAGTAAGGTATTGTGCAACAAAGAAGTAAACAAACTATATTCTTTGCAATGTCAAAGTCACTATGCTTCATAGATCACATGTAATTGAATCAAGCCCTACCAGGTGCTTTCAAGTGAGATCAATATAATAAAGAATACCGAATGTCAAAGCTATCCGGTGTACTCAAGTGTCCTATTAAAAGTTTCTTCATCATAAGCTGAATTTGCAGAATTTACATCTGAGGAGTGGCCACTTGGAGGTGTCCCGAGGGGCAATGTAAACACTGCCTTTTCTAAGAAAAGGCAGTGTTTCCATTAAAATGCCTGAAGGCAATGATTAAGCTGTAGTTGTTCTGGTGACTATCGTGTCCCTTTAACAATTTTTTTTTTTAAAGTAGAATTTTTTAAAAGCTTTGTTCTTTTTTTTTCATGCTAAAAAAAAAAAAAAATATATATTTTTTTTTATTAATTTTGGTTATGTGCCCCATTTTAAAAGTTGATAGAAAAAATAATAGTTGGGGGCGGGGCCTGACTGTGATGGCGGGCTGGACGCATTTTCAGAGTGCTCTAACTAAGCCACTTACCCGTATTCCCGGTGCTCTCTCTGAGACAGCCTGCGAAGCTTGAACGTCAGGTGAAAGGTGACTGGCTTTGAACGGTCAACAGCAGCCGTCCAGACTAAGCCCTCAACAGGCTGGAGTGAGGCCTAGCAAGCATTGTGGAGGGGAGAGGCGGCCACTCTCCCAGCCAAAGCTCAGGCGGACCTTCATCCAAATCTTGATGGTGCCCTGCTACCCCCCCCTATGGACCGGCGGGGGAGATCCCGGTCCCCACCCTGGAGGCTCACTCACTTTACCAGGGCTGTGCGAACCTGACTCAGACGGCAATGATACCCCACATGGTAGACCTAATATGGCGGATGCCGCGGACCCCATGCCTGGCTATGGAGATGTGATGTCCAGAACGTTGTCCTTCCTGGACACAAACTTCTTACCGACTTTTGGGGGAAGCTGTCACTCCGACAACCGGTACCCGACCTATAAACCTTGCGGGATCACCCACCTAAACCCGCTCTCCGGCAGCCTCGCACTTGGCGTGGCACAAAGACAGTGCAAAAATGGCGGAGAAGACCGGGTCGGCGGAGCACGGAAGGCGGGAAGCGCAGGCCTGCATCAGCAAGGGGTGCCTATAGAGCCGGAAGCTCGAATATCAAGCAGGATAAAGGAGGGAGAGGAGAGCAGGGGATTTCGAAGAAGAAACCATATAACATGGACACTGCATCGATTTTGGCTGGGTCACTACGCCTCCTAATCCATCCCATTACCTGGTATTGTACCCTGCCCATGACAGGCATAGGCTGAGTGCACAGAGGGTCATCTAACTCACACTCACATCACACACAGCCAGGATAAATCATCCCTTCTTCAACTAATTGTATGCTAAGATTTACATTTCTGCTGATTTACGTGTAATTTATCTGCTGTCTGGGCCAGTTGCCCCAAATGTCTTCACACTAGCACCTGCTACTAAATTCACTCAGGGTGGCCGTACCTCGCTTGTATACTACTCTTATAATATACCTCACAGTATTTACCTGCGCATACTCTGCAATAGCAATTCTTCAATCTCTAGTGCTAAATGTATGCTACTAAGCTCTGTCTAATCTCATACTTTACCTTTCCTGTTAAGCAGAATAGAAGAAATTCCTTGACAAGCAACATTAATCTGTAAAAATGTGCAGTAACCTCTAATGCCTAACTCACTTATGTAATACCATGTTAGCAAAACTGCTTACCCTAGCTGTTGTGGCATTGTAAGCCTGATGTGACTGATATATGCACAAATAAAATAAAGAATTAAAAAAAAAAAAAAAAAGTTAATAGTTAATAAAAGAAGAAGCTATTCTAATGTACCTTCTTAGAATACATGATCATATGAAGTCCAGCTAAAGCCTAATGCCTTGTGTCAGAATCCTAATTAGTTTCCAATTTTTACTATATAATAATAATAATACACACACACACACACACAATACAATTAAAACAGTCTACATTTGCACAAAAAAAAACAAAAAAACTTTAAAACAGGGAAAATCTTGAAAAAGCCTATTACAATAGACACGTTTTGATAAAGCATTTCACCTTCAGATAACTGAAAAAAATGTTCTACAAAATAATTTAAGAAAACACCATACATACCTTCATTGAAACGTGGGGTGTTATAGGTTTGGAATGGCTCATGAGCGCTCGGAAATGGATTTATCTTCAGGGTATGCGGGTTCTGTTTGATATAAAGTAAATATATGACCTTAGCGGTTATTTGTATTTCAAAAAAAATACCACAATCGTATTACATGAATTCATATTGTACATGCTAGTGCAGTCTTGCTCTTTGGAAACATATATTAATACAGTTAGAGAAAGGAAAGAACGGATACCTCTTTATCCTGGACATCCAAGGTTAAATGAAAGCTTGGTAAGCTGTTATATAGGTATTTTTCAGAATATTTCTTTACAAATCAAACAAAATAAACATAATAAAATAAAAAAGCGCCATGTCATTTTTCTAGGTCAAAACTGCCTACATTATATACGTGCTGTATATCACGGCAGAAACAGGGGAATGGAATGCACTTTGAGATAATAGGAGCATGCATTCAATAGGAGCAGAGAAAACGAAATACATAAAGCAGACTGAGACTAGTGACACTACCTCAGCCAGCATCTTCAAAACCATCGAAAAGTCAGATTACGTTAGTGTATACGGATTGTTGCATAACCTACTTCTAGACATCTGGAGAGGGATGAGGTCATGCTGGATGCAAAAGGCCTTTCTAATCTCTCTTTAGTTCATCTTTTGCTTTGTTTACACGATGATGAAAACAGAGTTATGATTAGCCAACATATATTTCAGCTTTGAGTAAACACGGTTGATTAATACAGCATACCCAGCTGTATTCAGCCCATGCTAATTCTACTTTCCGCATTTTATATAATACTGTGCGTACAGCCAGTGATTACAAAGTAAGGGTCAAGGTGCAGACATTCCAGTCTCATGTCACATAAATTGGGTCCTTCAACAGATTTCTTCACTTTTTTTTTTACCAATCACATTTTGGAATATTATTCTTAGGATTTACAATGTAATACACACCTCTCAATGTTCTCTGTACTCAAATGCAGAATCAGAAATGGGATACACATCCCACGATCCTTCTAACAATAATGAAATAATAATGTTGCATTAGCATTGAGGCATATGTAGAGTAAGTACCGTGCTTGCATCCCTGCAGCCGGTCAAAAGAGTAATCACTGAGTTCTGGAAAGACGCTAATGTAATAATTTATATACATATTGCACATTAAGACAAGCCTTGTCTAGCATGAAGTAAGTGCAAAAACGTGGCCTCTACACTAACCGAGTCACTGTCTATGATGAATAAGTGTTAATTGCATGGCTATAACAAAACAGACTATATTGACATATTACAAAAATTGTGCCAGTATCCAGAACGAAACCAGTGAGTAGCACATGGTCGTAACAAAACAATCTATACTGACATATCACACTATCACTCGAGTAAGGATGTAATGTGTCAAGCTCATGGCCACAAGCAGAGAGACTATGCAGACATATTACTCTAGGCAAATTATAGTCAAGATTTCGAAGTGTTACATTTGCCCTAACAAGACAGACCATAAAAACATTACATTCTGGAAAACTTGCTTGGCATAATATGTTCTAAGCACATGGGCCTACAAATTAGCAAAATACAACCAACAAATCAAGGCCCACGATATAATGAAGGAAAAGCATGGAGGTGACTGAGATTTAGCACCAGACAAATGTAGAAATTAGTGTTTTACCTGCTCATATGTTAAAAAACAAACAATATCAGCTGTTTTAATTAGTTTGATACATTTCTGCAGAAGTATAAGTGGCTTAACAGATTAAACGAATATGGAAGAAAGCGAGTGTGACGAAAGCAACTTCGCCACTGGTTTTTGAAGAGGACTACTTGCCTTTTACCCTGTGACTATGGCCCCTTTAATTTATTTTGAGACCCTAATTGTGCCTATTGGGACTTTTAACATTTGGTTCTTCGAACTCCCGAACAGTCTAAGTGGCCGCCATTCAACCACGTGGTGGCGGCCATCTTGTTCGCATGGGCTAAAACCGCGAATAGACTTCAGGGGGACTTAGCCACGAATGTCCAGGAACTATTTTTGGCACGAAAACCTCGCGGCTCCCGGTCGGTCCTCCAGCGGCACTTAGCCGCTATTCTATGGAACTGTTTTGGGCATGAAATCCTGTGTTCGCCTGGGCAAACATATGACTTCCATACATTTTTTTTAACCCCTGATCTGATCTGGGTGAGGTTATGTTTTGGGGTACTCATAAAAAAAAATTGTGTTTTTTCTGCCTGTGGATAATTAAGTTAATAAATTAACTACATTAATTATATCACAGGCAGAGGGGAGGGATAGTTTACTGTATGTGGGAGTGTCGTACTGTTAATTACTGTTTTCATTAGTTTACGTCCCTTGTGTCCCTGTCCTCCGTCAGGTCCAGTGGGTGTGCCTCTGGTCTGAAAAATTTTATAAAAATCCAACCTGTACCATTAAACTGGCAGATCATCTTGCACGTTCATGAAGTTTTGGCTCATGTTTGGGGATTGGAGAAATACACTCTGGGGGATTGCTATAACCACTATACTCCCCTGAGTATAATCACTAAGCTCTTTGGACTAAGAGAGGTCTACCCACTGGATGCTGGATCCTGGTCATAGGTCCAGGGTGGATAAGAGACGGCGAGATCCCAACCACACTGCGGCGGTTCGTGGGATTTGCAGTAGTTATGGTGTTCCAGCGCAGTGCTTATGGTACTCGCAAGTACTAGGAAGCAGCGATTGACGGAGGTACCCGGTCGGGGTGGAAGTCGGTCCGTCACAGCGAGGTCTCCCAATACTTCATTAGGTACACCATTAAAGTGACACTTTAAGAACCCAAACCACCAAATCGTATTGTTGTGGTTTGTTGGCAAAAATGCTGTCTGTTCCTTATGTTTAGCCATTTCTGATTAAGTGCACGGTATACATTTTCCCTTTAATATACACCTCTAGGTGCCGTTAGACAACCAGCCACTAGAGGTTCTTCATCCTTGGGACCTTCTATTTTCGAAGGTCTTCACGGTTGCTGTGCAGGACGATGCTAAACGCCACCAGCGTAAAGCATGAGAAGCATCAGAGCGGCGATTCCCAAGCATGAACCTTATGGCCACAGTGCTTCTCCACGAGAAGCATCTGCTTAGAGACAGATCTCACAGAACAGGTGACTGTCCTGGCGCTGGATTACACTTATTTGTTTTTAAAAAACATTTTAATGAATTAATTTAATTTCGTTTTAAACAAAAGGGAGATCCTGAATCTAAACACAGTAAGGAACACAACTAACTTTAGAAATAAAATAATATTTAAAAAATTTGAGTTTTCCTTTAACCCCTTAAGGACACATGACATGTGTGACATGTCATGATTCCCTTTTATTCCAGAAGTTTGGTCCTTAAGGGGATAAACAAAGTACTTCACATCACCTTGTGATATCATTTTTCCCATGATGCATTATGCTAGGCTTTCTTTCCAGTGCATTCTGTGGCACAACCAGGGTACACAATGCAATAGACTAAGAGAAAAAGAAACATTGTTTCTATTTCTCCTCTTCTTCCCATGTAAATTCACCAGTGCAAGGGGCAGCGCATATACAATGATTGACAGGGAGCCAAGATAGAGGCACTCAGATACAGGACAGAAGAAAATGCAGAAGTGTGAATTTCTACAATTAAATTTCACACCTTACCAACACATTTGTTAAATATAGTGGATAAGAAAACATTATATTAAAAATACTGGTAAGTTAAAGGGACACTATAGACACCAGAACAACTACAGCTTAATGTAGTGGTTCTGGTGTCCATAGCCTGTCCCTGCAGGCTTTTTAATGTAAACATTGTCTTTTAAGAGAAAGTGTTTACTGTACTAGTGGCAGTCACTCAGATGGCCACTAGAGGAGTTTCCTGGGTTAGTATAGCACTAACGTTCGCCGTCTCAATGCTGAATGCTCCCCATAGAGATGCATTGAGTCAATGTATCACTATGAGGAGATGCGGATTGGCGCAGAGCGGCGTTTTGCCACGCATGTCAAATAGCCTTCCAATGGGAAAGGATTGGCTGAGGTCGTCAAATTTGATGATCTCAGCCATGGAAGAGTGGAGCAACAGCGAGACCAGTGAGGCAAAAGAGAAGTTTCAACACCTTTCTAAAGGGAAGCAAGACCGCTTTTAAAAACTATAGTGTCAGGAATACAAGTTTGTATCCCTCTAAGGTTCCCCTTTAATCTCTGTAAGTAATACCTGCACATGTTGATTTCTCAATCCTGCAGAGTTTGCTCTGCCGTTTCTTTGCTCCAGCAGAGCTCTGCGTTTATTTTCACTGCTGTCTGCAATCTGTTTCCGTCTTGCAAGTGTAATATAACCTTAAAAAGGGATAAAAATAAAGTTTATTGGAAGACATAACACAAATACAATTAATTTGTACTTTAGAAATACTCATTTCATCTTCTGTCAGATCATGATTTCAGTCTCCAATTTAAGTTAAGCAGAAATGTTTAACTGCTTTCATGGAACATTTTTTTTTTTTTACTTTGGAACAGTCATTTCGCGATTGAAATGCTGTGAAGGTGCTCAGACATCATCAATAACATTCCATTTAGTGTTTCCCCAAAGGAACAAGCATTCGTACCAAGACTGAAGGAAAATACATTTTATAAAGGCTAGGAATAGTTTATATGCGATTCTGTGAATTTCTTTTAAAACAGCAGTAAATATATCGGATGCATATTTTTTAACTATACTGAGCAAGTATGATGCCATCTAATATATATAATCCTTTAGGTCTATGGGATATTCTCCATGTTAACACTTGCCTTCTCTCCCTTTTAATGTCAGTTTCTGAGCATAATCTCTTCACTTCCAATATAAAAATTTTTACTTTCATTTACTTTTCAAAATGAAATTTAGTCCATACAGTCTCACTCACATTTATATACAATCCAGGAATGATCACCAGCTTGTTGAGAAACTATTTCCTCTGCAAAACACCCATTTCACTATTCCAGTGTCTGCAAATGTGTTGAAAACATCAGCTACCCCCACCCTTCCAAACAGTAAAGAAGGTTTCAATGGGTGATACCATTCCTGGAGAGTGTTCAAGTGAATGAGCCATTAACACTACCACATTTCAGACATAAGAAGATTCAGAAAAAGATATTCAGAAGATTGTAATAGCACTTTTTAACTAACTTTATTTTTAGAAATATATGATTCAACTTTACCTATTGTATGTGGGCATTATGTTCAAATGCAGACTTTACTCACATTATGTTGCCATTTTCAGTAAGCTGTGCTGCATGCAATGCCTTACAAAACCTTTAAGCAAGCTATATAACCAGTATTATTTGTATAATTGTGTAGTTTTGCTTTTATACTAATATTTAGGACTCTGTGTGACATATTGCAAGATAAGGGGTGTTTTATACTGTCCAAGGCTTTTCATTCCCCCAAAATATCTATGATTTGCCAAAAATGCTTCTTATAGAGAAGCATTGAAACCAATGTTTCTGTCTGAGAAGCACTCGCTTTTTCTTTGAAATAGTAAATCCAAGGGGGATTTATAGAAGTGCTAAAAAAGAAGACATTTAATTAACCCCTAAAGCACTTTAGGAAGCTGAATTGCTTCAGGGAATTGGAGAGTACTTTTAATATTTGGTCTTTTTAAATTGGATTTAACACGTGTTGGATAGATCGCACCCTCCAAGAGTCACACAAAAATAAAAATAAATTAGGCTTTTTGCTTACCTTTTCCAGCGCCAAGCCTCCCTCAGTACTGCTTATCTGTCCTCTCACATAAACGTCATAAAGAAGACATGGCTTCCTCCAGCGTGGTCTAATCTAATGCTCCTCACAAAGAAGCAAGCTTTTCCCACAAAAAACATTGAATCAATGCTTTCCTATGGGGGCTTCCACATCATATAACCAGGTTTCCCCCTGTCAGTGTCATAGAAGCCCTTCCAGTAGCGGTCAGTGTAAGAGTCACTGGAGGTTTAACCCATTAAAGTAAACATTACCATTTCTGCAAAACGACAGTGTTTTACCATGACAAAATGTGGCCTGGAAACTTTGCTCACATGGATTTTTTCAATTGTGACATCCATGTTTTATTCGATTTTGGATCAGCAGCATTATTCTTCCCTTTTTAGATGGCAATAACATTAGTCTCATATTATTCACCAGGAATTGTGACATTCTTACCATTTATGGTTGTGCGCCTTACTCAATTTGTATCCTTACCATTGTTAGCAGGTGAGAAGGCCCCATTCATTCTAGAAAATGACTTCCAGTTACTCAGCAGAGTTCCTCCATCAATAAGAACATGTGACAGGTTAGGCCGCGAAGAGTTCAAGTTAGACACCAGGTCGCCAGAACGGAAATCCCCTGAAAATGAAACCCAAAATAAATAACATCACTATCACCATTACTGTAAATATCTTACCCGAGAAACAGCAATTTATTAAGGACAGGGAAATACATCCACAGGCGCAGAACGGGGAGAGAGACCATGTCTGGTAAAACTTTTACAGGACATGTTGAGCATGAGGTCCAGGTTGGTATTATTAGAAGAAGGGTCATGTAGACTATACGGACATTTGCAAAGTTTTATATTATTTATTTTATAAATAGAGTGTCACATTTTACATACATACACCAAAAATTTACAATTCACATCTCAAGTAAATGCAGATCATATTCAGAAGTGGAGGAAGCCATAATCAAGTCTACACCAACAAGAGTGTTAGCAAAAGAGTAAATGGTGCCAGGTACAACAGGAGATAGCTGAATTCAACTGTAATGTGGGGCATAATGATACTAGAACAATATTTATTCAAGTGCAGCTACATAAACACAACCCACAGCCAACCATGTCACAAATCATCTCATCCTTCAAAGACATCACCCACACCAACGACTGCTGGTAGTGCTGATACAAAAATAACACAAGTACATCAATGAAACATAGGTCAGTCACCATCTACTAAATGAAAAATCTATGGTTCCAGCTGAATATTGCAAACACTGCTCTTTTTGGAACGTCGCCTTGAGAAAGCTTTGACAAGAGTATAAACATTAAAGTATCTATACAAAAAGATGTGTACACACCTAAAACCAGTCATGAAAAAACATGTACAAATATTATATATTATATTATAGCCTTTTGTACAGATTATAGTAAATGTAAGTGCTGGTTAATAATGGGAACTTATACACAGAATACTAGCAATCAGTCCCAAAGGCCCAGGCTCATGTGCCAAAACATCACCATCAGGCCATGTGTAGGTGTGATATTCGTGCACAAAAAGCATTTCAGAGGCATTGAAGCTTTACTCCACATAGAAAGTCGAAACAAAATAAACAAACAGAATAAAAATGAAATGATCTCAAAGTAGCAAGGGAATATTTACTAAAGTGAGATTTATTGGGAAATCAAAAGGACAAGAAACAAAAGTGAAAGGGGACTTAAACAAGGTAATACAAGGTCTGGCGAGACTAAGCAGTTCTATCTACAGGTTTACCTTTCATATTAACAGATTTAAACCATTCAGATACATCAGAAGCATGTGTATACTACCTGGTACAGCAAGGAATGAGGAACCATACAGACCGTATCAGTTCCATCAATCATTTGAGATTGTGGTGCTATGGTCAGGAGGTAGGGCAAGTCCTAATTCAAAACCACATATGCATACGAGTATATACAATAGCTTGCAAATACAAGAGCATACAAAAGCACAAGAATGATTTTATATTTATTTTTATATATATATATATATATATTAAAATAAAGGGAGACTCACCCCTCCGGGTGGTATTTTTTTGTGTATTCCGCATTCTTGGGTCCTCTACTATATGCATACATTTATATATGTAGTTAACTATTCCTTATTTTAAAAATCACTTAAACGTTAAGAATTAACAGAATCTTTATCATTTAGTAGTCTGCACAATGCATTTTCTAAAAATGGCTGTCAGCTCAATACAATTTGTGAATAAATGTCACTGTTAAGTGAGTGAAAAAACTATTTCAATTACATTTACAATGACAAAGAAGATATACATGATAAAAAAAAAACAACAAAAAAATAGATTTACATGTGTTAAAATATATCCCATGGGAACAAGTGACAATACACATATTGTAAGTACATTTTTCCTTGACATAGACCTTTGGGTTGTTTAAGCCTGCACGTACCTGCATTTTTGTGATTTAAGGCACTTCGGACTCCTTGCCATAGAAGAGCAATTTCTTCATCGGTAGGTGTATGGTCCAAGCGCAGTCCATTTTCGCCATAAATTGGATATCTTTTGGTGGGGCCTGATGAAGGTTCTTGCACAGCCAAAGGCCGGTCATTATTTAAAGCCAGCACTGATTTTATCGTTGGTTCTGATGAATTGCAGTTTTGGTTTGTCATCAAATTGCCGGAGGCACGTACTAAGCTTTGATTTGAGCCGGTGTCCTTGGCAGTTATATGACTGCTATTGCTAGAGTTATTAAACTGGTAAGTCTCATTATTTACGTATTGCGTCTTGGCATCTGTTGCATTTTGACCACTGTTGTTTTCTAATGCTGGTCTCGGTGGAGGATGTGGCATCATAACTTTTCCCTGAGACTTTAAAATCTTGCTTGCCTCTGTGGCCGATTGTGGTCGTATAATGGTGCCCTTTCTATTTCTGTGGGTAACAGTGTATTGATTTTTAGCAGATTTTGGTCTCTTTACTAATTTAGTCTTTGCCTTAGGTAAATTTCTACTGTTATGCTCTGAAGAGTTACTTTCTACTCCTTTTGAGGTTACCCAAGCTTGTTTAGTGAAATGGTAACCCGTAGAAAACACAGAACTTTGTGGCACACTTAAAGGTTCTGTTCTTTCTGGTAATAAATTAGTATTTGAGAAGGCACATCCTTGATGACTTGTACTAGAAAGATTCTCAGACGTAGCTTTTTCTACACCAGATACACGTTTGTTTACAACCACAGCATCCTTTCCATCCATCATTTTATCAATTTCGTCTAACCATCTAAGTTTTTTACAGATTATTTTTTTACTTTCTTTTTCTTTGGTTAGTTCAACACTGTCTCTGACACCGAGGTTACTCTTATCCCCAAGATGCAACACTTTGCTAAAACCCATACCTCTTATGTACCCATTTTCATATTTAGAGCCCTTTTTTAAAATACTCTTCAGTAATCGGTTTCCATCCTTCCCAGAAGCATTATTTCTAGTCTTTCTGTACTGTCCAATGAATCCAGGCTCAGGATCAGTGGGAGTAACTGAGGTACTTGAAGAAGAAGGACTTTGATCATGTAGTACACCAAAATCTTTATTGACAGAGGACATCAAAGATGCATCTTCATGCACCAGTAGCTCCTGATTTTTACTGTCTAGGTACTCCGTCCGCTTATTATTCATCAAAATAAAATCTGCATTGTTCGTAGCAGTCAAATTATTTGTTCTAGTATCTGAAGGCACAAAATTATTATCCTTTTTTACATAGGTGCCTACTCCATCATGACATTTAGAGGCAGAATGTTCCCATTCCACAAGTGGAACGATTACTGGTGTTGCCATGGGCTGAGTCACTGTAGGTTTAAATGATACTCCTTGGGGTTTTATTGTTTCTTTGTTTTCCTGTGGTACAGAGCATTGACTGGCATCTCTTGAGGTTGGATCAGGAGTGGCCCAAGCTTTGTTAGGTACAACTACAAAATGAGAAGTTCTTTTTTCTCCACTGCCCAAATCACAATTTCTTATTTTGTGATCAAAAATAAACTTTTGGCCATTTTCTTGATTTTGGGTGGAAGGGACCAGAGCATTTTCAGTATGTGTAGTTTGATTCTGGATAAAATAGTTTGTTCCTTGTTGCTCAGTTGTATGAGCAAGCATAATTGCTTGGTCTCTGCTATGTAAATACTTGGCAGTAGGCATCTGATCAAACAACAAATTTTTATCATTCAAATAACTAGTATTTTCATTAAGATTGCAATGTTTTGCTTCTGGATCAGAATTATTTATACTGTAAGGAGAGATTTCTTTGTATCCATTTTCACAAATGAAATCTTCTAGTACATTCTTTTGGTCTTTTTCATCAAGTTCTTCTTCAAGACTGTCTAAACTGTCCAAGCTCTTAGAACGTGCAAGTTGGTTTACTTCCTGGTGGAAATTCTGAAATACAAAAATGAAATATTTGTATTCATTATTTTAGAACACGTATATACCATTACTTTTTTATAAAAAAATTTAATTGTGCATTAATTTTACAAAACACACACATGTAACAAAATGGAACAATGCACAGGAGAAAAGGAACCATCTTGTAGTAAGACCTGGAGAACTGTCCTCATGGAATAAGAGTTGGGACACAAACACAGATATACATTTTGACTGGTTAACACAGTGGTAATAACATATACTGTACATACTGTACAGCCCCATTCCATGTTTAACATTACCAGTAGCCTTAATCTTTAACTCAGTCTGCAGAATGTCCCCATGACTTTTCTATCCTCAGTGCACAGAGTGCTGTCCGCCAGTATATGACGTCAAGGTATCCCAGCGGCCAGTGGCGTACACACAACCCATGGGGCCCCGGTGCGAAAACTGATCTGTGGGCCCCCCCCCCCCCCCCTTACTCTGCGCGGGCTGGGGCCGCAACACATGGCGGGCGGGCACCTGATCGCAGGGCTGCGACCCGTGCGACCGCGGTATGTACGCCAGTGCATGCATAAACACATACACTTAAAGGACCACTACAGACACCCAGATCAAATCAGCTCAATGAAGTGGTCTGGGTGCCAGGTCTCTCTAGTTTTAACCCTGCAGCTGAAAACATAGCAGTTTCAGAGAAACTGCTATGTTTCACTGAGGGTTAATCCATCTCTAGTGGCTGTCTCATTGACAGCCGCTAGAGGATTTTCTGCGATTCTCACTGTGAAAATCACAGTGAGAAGACGCTGAACGTCCATAGGAAAGCATTGAGTAATGCTTTCCTATATGGGCGGTTTGAATGCGCGCGTGGCTCTTGCCACGCATGTGCATTCGGAGCTGAGAGGCGGATCGGGACGGAGAGATCCCCAGCGCCAAGGGAGCCCGGCGCTGGAGAAAGGTAAGTGCTTTAGACACACACACACACACACACACACACACACACTCTCATGAACAGACGCACACATTTACTGACAGACACACACTCAGTGACAGACGCACACAAACATACTCAGTAACAGACACACACACGAACACTAACACACTCTAAAACTAACACACTCACTAACACAATCACTCACACTAACACACTCACTAACACACACTCACTAACACACACTCACTAACACACACTCACTAACACACACTCACTAACACACACTCACTCACACACACACAAACTAACACAAACTAACACACTCACTAACACACACTAACACACTCACTAACACTAACACTCACACTAACACAATCACTCACACTAACACAATCACTCACACACTCACACTAACACACTCACACACTCACACTAACACACTCACTAACACACTCTCTCACTAACACACACTAACACACTCACACTCTCACTAACACACTCACTAACACTCACACACTCACTAACACTAACACACTCACTAACACTAACACACTCACTCACACTCTCACTAACACACTCACTAACACTAACACACTCACTAACACTAACACACTCACTAACACTAACACACTCACTAACACTAACACACTCACTAACACTAACACACTCACTAACACTAACACACTCACTAACACTCTCTAACACTAACACACACACACACACACACACACACACACACACACACTAACACACTCACTAACACACTCACTAACACTAACACACTCACTAACACTAACACACTCACTAACACTAACACACTCACTAACACTAACACACTCACTCACACTCACTAACACTCACTAACACTAACACACTCACTAACACTAACACACTCACTCACACTCTCACTAACACACTCACTAACACTAACACACTCACTAACACACTCACTAACACTCTCACTAACACTCTCACTAACACACTCACTAACACTAACACACACACACACACACACACACTAACACACTCACTAACACCAACACACTCACTAACACTCTCACTAACACACTCACTAACACTAACACACACACACACACACACACTAACACACTCACTAAACACACACACACACACGTTTTTTCTGTTTTTTTTTTTTATTTAATCCCCCCAGCCTCCTTACCTGTGTGAGAGCTGGGGGGATTCCCTGGGGTCCAGTGGTGTCACCCGGCTGGCGGGCGCGCGAGGGAGCACTGTCCCCTGGGTGCTCCCTCTTCAGCTCTCTCGCGCGCCGCGTACTGATGCCGGAGCCGGAAGATGACGTCAAGGTATCTCAGCGGCCTTTAGCTCTTTGCATCACATGGGAAGGTGTTCCTCGCACCTGTCCATGCCCAGTGTTCAGTCATACTCTGTTTCCTATCAGAATGTGATTCCCCCACAGCTTAGAAATAATCAGAACTCCTCCTGCCTCAAGACTACTGTGTCTCAAAAGGCTGCAAGGTAAATAACCACTTGTTCTGTGGTTATTCTTTTTTTTGGGAGGGGGATTGCTGCTTGATTTACCTTGGGTGGTTAGGGGGGTATGTTCATTTTTCTCGCCCTATTCCCTATTGACATTTTTTCTCAGTGCATGATCTCTACCCTTGGATCTCAGTTCATGATGATTGGGGACTTGCCCTAATTTAGTGATCAGTGCCTATATCCCACTTTGGGATGGGGGTGTGGGGGGGAGGTGGTGCTGGTCCCTATAGTGATATAACCAGATTAGCCTGTTACTGTCTTTTTTGATCTCTTTTAATATTCCATTAGAATAAATAAAAGGTAGGGTTACCCTTTCTTTTATATCTATTATGGGTTACTCACATGGAGGGAAAGTGTGTCGGTTGTTAAATATGCAGGGACCAGTAAATCATTATTTGGCTAAACTTTAGACTAAGTGCAGGGACCAACCGACACATGTACCCTTCCTGCGTTCCCTCATACATATATGTGTACTACAGATTTACATTATATACCTGCTCTATATAAGTACATCACCGGCATATATACCACTGTTAGATATATCGGTTGAAATAAATATGTATATGCTTATAGTGGACTTTTCAGCTTACTTGATATATTGGACTTTTCTCACATCATTTGAGCTATAAGGCATTGTTGTTTTGGCATCCGGTGATATCAGGTGGCAGGTTACTTAATACCCACACACTATCTGTACCTTAGAATCTGGTCCTGGTTGCCACTTATTTATCCATCTGGACATCAGGTTCCTCTGGTCATTGGACAAGTTATTTCACTGTTTACCTACTTTTTGTTTTGTTTCTCGTCTCACTTTGAAATACATTACTGCTATACATCCATATGTTGGATAGTTTTTAATAGTCTTTCATTAAAAGTTATATTTTAACATTTACCTCTGCTGTTTCACCACATTCCATTTTCCCCTCAAACCCGTGTAGGGTGGTGAATCATCCCCATCCAGACTATGTGTTAATAGTGGTAGACAATACCTATATCACATACCGTTTATTTTTTATCTGTTCTCTCTCCCCTGGGTCCATTTTCATTCATTGTAGAATAACCCCCTATTTGAGGAAGCACAGCGGCAAACGACCCTGTGACAGCTGTCAATCAGCCCTTGATATATCTTTCTTTATTACTTAAATTGGAAAGGCTCACACGATCTAACAACTGAAATGACTTGTTCAGCGCGCTTCTGTAAAGTAAACTAAAACTCTAAAATATGGTAAGACTTATCCAAAAATACAATGATGTGATGCTGAAGGCAAACTGGAAATGTGCCAATGCTTGGCTTCAGTATGCTACACATCAAGTAAGACTTGATTATGGCAATGGTTTATCATACAGGTCCATTAGCCTTCCCTCTCCTCCTCAGCCATGTTCCCAACATTCTATTGCTCGTGTTTAGCACAACATTTTTTTTTTAATTTGTCATTCTTATTTAGTTTGGTGCAAAGTGAAAAATGCATGCATGTAGAGACATTTCAGCAAGGATTATGCATTATATATAACATTACAGGATATTACAGGAAATGTCGAGAATACAGCACCTTTTTAAAAAGTAATATACATAATTAACCTACTGCATTACTTATACAATATTATCAGGAAAAACAAAAGAAGTATAAAACAAGAAACAGTGCTTAGCATTAATTGGGAAGCACTTTTGTTTTTATTTTTAATTGCGAAGTGCTCTTTTTTCAAATTGGGAAACACCTACTCTCTGAAGCCTGTGGATTGTACTTTGGTAATACATTTTTGTTTACATGTAAAACATGTCTCCTTTCTGTATTGCTATATCCATGATTGATTTTATTATAATATCAGCACCATCTACTGGTTGATCTGATGTTTTTAGGGAAGTAAAAGCAATCTTTTTAAAGTCATTCTGTTATGCCAAGCTCAAGTTAACATACAAGAGCTACCAAAGCAACAAATGCATAATTTATCATTAATCATAAATTAAATAAGAGAACATCAGTAGACAGTGGGTTCCAAAGCTTTATGGAATATTCTGAAAATCTCATAGAAATCCCTCCTAGACTGCTGAGTTATAATATAAAGTAATATATTTCTTTGTTACCTGCAGGTTGCTGAGGTGGTGCTCTTCTAAGAGCCGCTGTGCTTCCTCAAGCTTGTGCTGGAAGTAAAGTCGATTGCTATCATATTGGTTCGTATTCGTAATTTTTTGTTCGTGAACTAGTCTTTCAAACCCCAGTGCGGAGTCTGGACGTTTATTTTTATGCCAGGTCCCGTTTCCTGCTGAAAACAAACTTGAAGGTGTACCTCTAGATCTAGAAAGAAAGACAAAAACAAAGACATAAAATAGATATCTATTTTTTGGCAACTACCAAGATTTCACGGACGAAATTAACTTAACAGGATAACTTACTTACTATCTCAAGCCCAACAGAATAGAATATCAACAAGTGATATTCAACTTATACCTTAACTTGTGCTTCTATAAAAATAATTGGAAAAACATATATTCTAAGTATTACCTTGTATTGCCGGAGTTTCTGTTTGGAAATAAATAGTAATTTGTGGATGAAACGGATCCCTGAATTTGTTCAAGAGCATCCTCTAAGTTCGGTGTTGGTTTTCGACTAACAACATAAGCTGGAAAAAAACACATTTATCAAATGATGAAACGTGAATCCAAAGTTGAAGGACAGTTTTTGAATGTAACTGCAAGTATGCTTCAGTTCCGTTACTCTGTAAATAGTAGACTTGTGCATTGCTTAAAATAAAAATTCCATGACAGCAGCATTTTGACCATATGGCACTTTGACTTGTTTGAAGTTCATTAACCAAAAAAATAAAAAAATAAGTAGCATTTTGGAACATGAATCAGATGAACCAAAAGAGAACATTTTTTTTTTTTTTTTTAATTCACCGACTTCCCTACTCTTGAAACATCCCACTTATGGTCCTACCACTAGGTGGCGGTAGAAAGGACATTTGAAGGCCGGCTGCTGTACGATGTTATAGGAGGATCGCAGGTAGAGATATTTGTCCTGACCGACAAACAAGCCTCTTTCAACATTACTTATTTGTACATAGGTTTCACCTAGAAAGGCTGTTCCAACATGACACAGACACCTCTCCATAAAAAGTGACCCTTCCACACTAAAGAGCACTAGCTGCATGAAACTGCCAAACAACATGCCTCTGTAATACAGTATAATCTGATCATTGACAATGTTGTGATTTACCCTGATAAAGCTTATTGTACGTCTGATGCTACCAGAATGTGTCATGTATGCTGTTGGAACCGTCACTCTGTACAACTTATATACATATTTTCTTACTAATGTATCTATGATAAAAAATATATATATAAAGATTGTCCAAAAAATGGCCAAATCAACATACTGCAAAATATATACAGATTATATCAATATTATGTATGTATTTTGCAGAACACGGACAGACGCATTTTCCTGCCATTTGGGTCACAGATCACGTGAAAAAAGTAAATAATAGAAAGAAAAAAAAGGGGGAGCAGTAAAATAAAATGAAAATCTAAATTAACTATTAGATATGTATTAAAAATATAACAGATTTTATTTTACTGCTCCATTTTTTCCCATTAAATTGTCACTTTTCACTTATCTGTGAATAGAGTCAACATTTAGTGGCATGTCCCCTAGTCATTAATCATCTCTGTTCCCATTAACAGGGCTGGATTTCCCTTGGTTTCCTCAATGCACCCCAGTCTGTCATATGTATGAAGCTAGGTGTACGTGATTGGATGGATATGACTAGTTTGTGATATGTGATTGGCTAGATAAATGTGACCGTTTAGGGTATGATTGTATGGTGGGTGCAAGGTGGGTGGGAGTAGGTGACATGCTATGTGACAAGTGTGTGAAAATGACATGGTGAGTGAGTATGACTGAAAGGTGAGATGTGGCGAGTTGGGTGGCTGAAAGGTAATGTGTATGTAGGAGCATATTTGTGTTGAGTGTTCGTGAGTGTAAGTGAATGACAGGTGTATTTGTGTTAAGTGTTAATGTATGAATTTAGTGGTGTGTTTTTATAGAGGTCCAGTGTGTGCATGTAGGAGCATATATGCATGAAGTTTTAGTGTGCACATATAGGTATTTAGTGTGCATGTATAGGTGTGTTAGTTTTTTCAATTCCCACTGCCCTTTTTTAACTCTCTCCACCCCCTGATCTTTCGACTCTCTCTCACACAGTGGCGTACATACCGCGGTCACAGGGGTTGCAGCTGCGACCGCGCCCATCACTCCAGGGGGCCCGGCCACCCTGCGGACCCCTGCGACCGGGTACGAGCCGCCATGTTTTGGGGCCCCGGCCCACGCGGCAATCCACCGGGGCCGCCATTCAAGGGGTCCATTCGATGGAGATGGATTTCCAGGGGCCCGGTTAGCGTTGGGCGCTTTAACAGCGCGACCGGGTCCCCTGTGATGACATCAGACAGAGCTGGAAGGAAGTGACTGCCCATCACTCCTCCCAGCTATCAGAGAGCTGTGCGGGAGGAAGGAGTGGGAACTCTGACTCCCATCAGGCTGAGTCCCCACTGGACCCCAGGGAAAGTCACCATCCTGCAAAAGGTAGGAAACAGGAAACATTTTGTATATGTGTGTGTATGTGTGTGTGTATGTCTGTCGGGGGTGTGTGTATGTGTCTGTGTTTGTATGTGTGTATGTATGTATGGCTGTCGGTTCACACCGGGGCCCCATGGATTGTGTGTGCCACTGCCCTCACATGTGTTCCTCTCTCACTCCTTAATTGTGCCCTCTCCACATAACCCTCCATTTCTCCAATTGATCCCCTATTCTTGTTCCCCCTTCCGTCACTTTGATCCCCACTTCTGTCTTCCATTCACTCACTTGTTTTCCTCTTCTTTCACTCCTTCCCTCACTCGTTCCTCTTTTCATTATCCCTTAAAATACCTGTTCTTAAAATACTTCTGTCTACCCCACTTAAACAAATTCTTCATCTCTTTTCTCCTGCACTGGCAGCCGGAGATACAGCAGGTACAATAGGGGTTAAGGTGCTGATGTCATCTCCACGCACTCTCCTGCAGTTCCTTCAGCTGACTAAAAGGAAGAGAGGAGGTGCCAGAACGAGTGCTGAGCAAGAAGGGGAAAGAGCTATTCTCCATCTCACCCGAGCAGTCCTGCTGTGCCACCAACAATACAGAGTTCCAGCAAAGCAGCCCCACTCATGTGTGATGCCCCGAGACCATGGCCTCAACAACCTTATGGCATATGATCTATTTTAATGGCACCACGGGTGGAATTCCAAATCACTAATCAAATAGATTTTTAGGAGAACATTTTTAACGTATTAATCTGGCTGGGCAGCCATGTTGGATCACACTCTTCCGTTGTAGGACCAACTGTTGCTCAACTTTAGACATTTGCATTTGTTTTCGTACGAATACGATTTTGTCCGAAAATTCGATTTTTTTCGTATTCGTTTACTAAAATGTAAACGAAAGCCCTACATACGAAATATAAACAAAACGAAAGGGCAAATGCCGAATGCATTACCGTTTTGTTTAATTGAGAATATAACACTGCGCATGCGCAAAACCCCCTCCCCCCCACCCCCCCCAAAAAAAACAAGGAGGGAGCCAGCAGCGCTACCACCTCCCTCCTTAAAATAATATTAATTCCTACCCCCCCAATTAAAACCTATGGGGGTTAATATGACCCCTATATTAATAAAAGGGAGGTTAAATCCTCCCGCATGCCCCTACTCGTGTTTTTTGTAAAGCAACCAATCACAGTGTTATGAGTCAAATTACACAGCATGGGAAAATTCCAAAGAACTTTCCCACGCTGTATAAAATGACACAGAGCACTCTGATTGGTTGGATTTCAAGCCAACCAATAGAGTGCTGTGACAGGTAGATGTAGAGACTTGTCAGTGCGCTGAGCCTAATTGCTTATAAAGCCTTCCCCCGCCCTGCGGGGCTCATTCTGCGCCATGCCCTCCATGGGTGAAGAAGGATTATTTTTTTACTGTCTGGATTTTTTTTTTCTGCGCTCTGGTTTTTATTTTAACAGTTGCAATTTTATTTTACAGGGTTAGTTTATTGCCACCCCCTCACTATTATTAGGATGAGAGGGTTAGGTAGGCATTTTTATTGGGGGGGGAGGGGAAGTGACTAGGGGCTTGGTTCTCCTCCATTATTTATTTAGGGTCCCCATCCGCCGCTCATGGGTGGGAACCAGGGGGGACATTAGGTCCCCCCATTAATTAATTAGGGTCCCCACTCGATGCTCATGGGTGAGGACCAGGGGGGGACATTAGGTCCCCCCAGTTTATATTAATAGCTCCGACTCGTGGGTCACGGGTTGGGGTGTGGGGGGGCTCTATCCCCATTTTAGTTATTTGTGTGGCAGTACTGCAAACAAGTGGGTTGTACCTTCTGTTGTGGACAAGAAGCTCCCCTCAAAATTTAAATATTTAATTCAGATCCAGCCTGCTGCCCTTATAATCCCTGTACCTCCAAGGTTCCCCACTCATTAAAAAGAACCAAACGGAGACCATAGACTGCTATATAATTTAATCCATACAAAAAAAAAAAAGGAGGGAAACGACAGTACTGCCACTATACTAAGGAAAAAAGAATTTACGGTAAGTAAAGTGGGATATAGAAAGATCTCTGCAACAAAATAGGGTGAGAACTCAGTAGGCTACTGCCTGAAGCACCTTTCGCCCAAAAGCAGCTTCATAGGAAGAGAATATGTACAGCCTGTAATGCTTTATGAAGGTATGGAATGAAGACCAAGTAGCCGCCTTATAGAGGTCTTCTGGAGAAGCTGCAGATCTTTCTGCCCAGGAAGTAGCCATTGCCCTTGTGGAGTGTGTTTTTAATGGAAATTTGAGGGGAAAACAACGTGTTTCATAAGCCAGGTTAATAGCTTCTGTTAGCCACCTGGCGATTGTAGGTCTGGAGGCTTCTCTACATTTATAAGAGCCTTCAAATGTGACAAGAAAGGTTATCTGAGATTCTAAAGTCCTGTCATCTCCAAAGATAGATTTCGAAAGCTCTTTTAACATCTAGAAGATGCCACTTTCTTTCCACCTCCGAAAATTGAGACTGGCAGAAAGAAGGCAAAACAATAAGCTGGCCCATAGATTTCCTTGAAATAACTTTAGGTAAAAAGGAAGGCCTGGAATGCAAGACCACTTTGTCTTGGTGGAAAATGGTAAATTTAGCAGCTGAAGAAGGAGCCTGTAGTGATAGCTACTAAGAAGACCGTCTTGAGTGAAAGCATCTTCAAGGAAACATCTTGTAATAGTTCGAAGGGAGGTTCACAAAGAGCCTGAAGGACTAACGACAAATCCCAGTTAGGAAAAGTTGAAAGCTTAGTAGGTCATTTCAGCAAGATTTACTTAAAATATATGCGGATAAGAATGTTGGAAGCTAGATCACGCACAAGGAAGTGACTCAATGCTGGAATCTGGACTTTACGTGTTGATAGACGTAGATTAGCTAGAAACCCATCCTGCAGGAAATACAGAATATCAGGGATAGAAGGATCATTTGGACAGAAGCCTTTCAAAACACATTAGTTCAGGAACTTTATCCAAATTCTAAGATAAATCTTAGATGTTGATGAATGGACAGATGCCAGAATAACCTCACACAAATTATCTGAAAGCCCATGCTCACGGAGCATCATCCTTGCAGCAACCATGCCGCCAGTTTGAACATTTCCCCAGTCTCTTCTGGAAGTCTATGAAGTTGTCTGAAATTGGAAGAAGCCAGCGTGAAATTGTAATATGGTCTATTTTGGAAAACCAGCTTTGGTTTTGCCAGAAGAGAACAACAGCTAGAACTCTTGCTTTGTCCCATCTGATCTTTTGAATGATCTTTGATATCAAGGCTACCAGAGGGAAAACATATCCCATGTTCAAGTTCCAGGTAAGGAATAAGCCATCTAGGAAGTCTGGAAATCCAGTGCCTGGATAGAAGCAAAGTGTGGGACTTTTCTGTTTTTTTTCTTGTGGCCATTAGATCGATGTCTGGTAAGCCAAATCGGATTACCAGTCTCGAGAACATCAGGGGTTTTAGAGACCAATCTGCTTGAGACCAACGTTGTCTGCTGAGGTTGTCTGCGATGTACTTCTGAGTACCTCTGATATGAGTTGCTCAGAGTGAGTTTACTTTTGACAGTGCCAAATACATGATATGGTAGCACAGATCCTGTAGAGATTTTACTTTTGTGCCTCCTTGACAGTTTAAGTAAGCAACCGTGGTGGCGTTGTTGGACTGAATCCTTACGGCTTGGTCTGCAATGACAGGACTGAAAGCTACCAGAGCATTCATAACTGCCTTCAGCAGTCCCTTTTCCCTGAATGAACTGTGAATTTAGATGAACGCCCCAACCAGTTTGGGAGGCATCTGTTGTGATGGTAATCCATCTTTTCTGTTCAAATGAAAGGCCTCTGGAAAGGTTGTTTGCATTTTTCCATCAATTTAG
The DNA here is from genome assembly GCF_036172605.1 of Pelobates fuscus. Classification (NCBI taxonomy): domain Eukaryota; kingdom Metazoa; phylum Chordata; class Amphibia; order Anura; family Pelobatidae; genus Pelobates; species Pelobates fuscus. Next base: position 451,276,515 of record NC_086317.1, read on the forward strand.
TTGTTTTCTTACTGTGCTTGATCGGCAGTTAAACGGCATCCAAATCTTCCTTTTTTCTTAACCATTCCGCAAGAATTTTCCATTGTAAAGGTCTGATTTCTGCTTTTGCAGGTGAGAAGTCCCAGGACACTCATGGCCTATCTGATGGTGCAAACTTTTTTCCTTTGCAAGCTTAAAACTGCCTTTATAATTCTTTTTTGCTTTGACATAGGAAGAAAAAGAGATAGGGACCTTGAATCCACCAGAAGTCCCAGGAATTCCATCCTTATTAAAGGAATCATCTGAGATTTTTTGTAAGTTCAAAAGCCAACCGTGAAACCTCTTGATGTTCTTGAGGTCTAACCGCAGAAGATGTTCTGATTCTGCTTTTAAAAAACAGTCGTCCAGATAAGGAACTATTGCCACACCTCTTATACATAAGGTTGCTGCTAGAGGAGCCAGGATCTTTGTAAAGATACAAGGGGCTGATGATAGGCCAAACGGTAAGGTCTTGAACTAATAGTGCAGAATCTTTCCCTTTTCTGCTAGAATTACAAACCTTAGGAACTTCCGATAAAATACACACATTGGAACATGGAGGTAGGCATCCTTCAAGTCTAACTTTGCCATAAATTCCCCCTTCTGCAGGATATGCGTGACTGACAAAATATTTTCCATACGGAACTTCTGATAAGGGATGCATGCGTTGACATCTTTGAGGTCTAGGATAGGATGGTAAGACTTGTCTGGCTTCCGAACTAAAAACAGGCGAGAGCAAACCCCCTCGAACATTTCGCATCTTGGTACTTTTTTTTTATAGCACCCTTGCGTAAAAGAAGCAGGGCTTCTGCTCTGATTTCTTTTGTGATGGATACTTTGAGAGAAGAAAAAATGGGTTTGGCACAGTTGATAAACGTATCCTGTATCACTCTGATATAGTCTTTATTATCCATATGTTTGATGTCGTCTCCTTCTATTTCTGAGAAAAGAACCGAAGACGACCTCCCACTCTTTTGGCGTCAATATCTTTTATTTTTGTTTTGTTTATTAAGATCCCTGAATTTGGTGTCTCTCTTCTGTTTGCAAAATCTCCAAAAAATGTATTGGTAGCTAAAGGAACGCTGTCCAGTGAACTGAGATTTTTTTTGGCTTGAGAGCCTGAATATCTGGAATCCTGAGGCAATGCCTTTTCGGTTTCAGACATCTGTTTAATTATTTCTTCCAGAGGAGTGCCAAATAATTTGTTTCTCTCAAAAGGTAGTTCACATAAAGCATATTTTGAAGCTGAATCCGCAGTCCATGTTCTGAGCCATAAGGATCTTCCGGTCACCGAGGATAAACCCATTATCCGAGACGATAATTGAAGAATCTCATCACAGACAGAAATTCATTAGAAAGTTTCAGAAGAAAAAACTGGGCTGGGTCTTTCTCTGATTTTTCCATAATGGATTCTTCTATGGCTTGTAACCACATGCCTTAGGCTTTTAGAACTGCTGAACCAGAGAGTCCAACTTTGTATTGATTACCTGTGGCCTGAAATATTCTTCTGCTCGATGCTTTGGCCTGCTTGTCCATGGGATCTTTTAAACCAGAAACGTCACCAATTGGGATTGTGTTTTTTTTGTTTTTTTTTTAATAATTGCCCACCTGGATATCAACTTTTGGAAGTTCTTCCCACTTTTCCTCATTCTGTAGTTTCCAAAGATGTGTGAAGTGCTTAGAAATGAAAGCACATCTTACAGATTTTTCCACTCTCTCTGCAGTAGTTCCATAACCCTTGGGTGCATAGGAAAACATTTTACCTTACCCCTGGTAGGTTAATTTTCCTGAAAAAACGCTGATACTTCCCTGATAAATTTAGTTAAATTCCTCTGGTGGAAGTCCCTCATCCATACTTAAGGCCAGACTGGAAACTTCCGAAAGGGAAGAAGATGAACATTCACCTGATGAGAGCTCAGACAGGAAGGGTGGATCTTTCTCTCCTTCATTTCTTTACCGGTCTGTCTTGAATATTAGCAGACCTGCTGTCTTTTTTAAAATGTATCTTTACATGACTCGAAGGTCTTGTATTCATTCTCCTGAAACCAGTACAGGAATGAGGTCATTTCCTTTTGCTTGGACTTTTCCAGCAATTCCGTTTAGCATTGATTACAGGTCTTTTTCCTACACCCGTCAGGTAGAGGGAACGCACATTCTGAACTGTGTTGATGAGCACATTACCAGCGTGGAGTTTGTATCGCTATAATGCTGGTTATTTCACTCATTTATTTTTCAATATATACAATTACAACTTTTTAAAAAATATTTTTCTTTGTTCCCGCACTTTTTAAGTTCTTTTAAGGTCTTTTGGGGAATTTGTATCAAATATTGTGCGGCATAATGGTGGTTAAATTTTTCCCTTGATTTATTAAGATACAAAAAAAATATATATAGTTTTTCCTTCACTTAAAGAAAAAAAAAAATATATATATATATATATATTACGCTCTTTTTTGGTACAAGAGTGACACTCAGAGGACAATCTGGTTATTACAATTTAGGAAGTTTTTTCTTCATTGTACTTGGGGGACCGGACTGCTCTGGGATTTCAAGGCCCCACACACATACAGAGAGTGCTGTGGCTAGTTTGCATTCCCAGGTGGTCCGGTGGCATGGTGCTCGAAGCCAACTGCTGGATTCTGCAGAGGGGGCCCACAGCACTCACTGACTTCACTGCCCAGCAGCTCCTGTCTCTAACTCTCGCTAGCTCTGCGGCCGTCAGAGTGTTGCCACGTGTTACCATGGCAACACTCAGCATGGCTCACAGGCCACAAGAGTTAGAGGCAGGAGCAGCTGGCTTCAAGCACCTGCCACCGGACCACCAGGGAACGCGATCTCCCCCCTCCCAGGCCAGGTAACAAGCAGGGAGGGGGGAATAAAATGTTAAAAAATTAAATTTTAAGTGTTAAAAAATGTAAATGCTCCCTACCCTCATTTTACACACATTCCATGCCTACACAAACACATACTGCATTCACTACACACACTACACAAACACTCTGCAATCATTATATACACACTACATCCACTACACACATTGCATCTAATACACACATCCACTACACAAACACACACTCTGCCTTCACTATACACACACACACACTACATCCACTCAGTGGTGTATTCTGGATTTGTGCTGCCCTAGGCATGACTAAATTCGGGCAACCCCCTAATCTAAATTTGCCCCACCACTTTGTATCAAAGCCACTTTTTTGACAGACGCACGCCCTCACTGACACATGCACAGACAGATACACAGTCATTGGCACATACACCCACTCATTGACAGGCTCACACTCTCAGATACAAATATACTGACATACAATCACTGACGCAAACATCCTCACTGATTTGACACACTCTGACAGACACACACACACACACACACACACACACACATATTTTCTTATAAACTCCTCCATTTTTATTATTATTATTATTATTATTATTATTTAAATCCACCCAGTCATATTTTGGCTCCGGGCATCATAGAAGGGCTCAGAGGACTGTGCTCCCTCGCCTACAGGCACAGATACAAACACTGACCCACATACAGATAAAGACACATTGATACACACCGACACAGATGTACAGACACACAAATAAACACTGACACACATATTTACACACAAGCAGATACACAGACATAAATGTACACACACTGACACACATATACCAACAATGACACACATACAGATAAACAAAAACACTGTTTAACCCCTTAAGGACCAAACTTCTGGAATAAAAGGGAATCATGACATGTCACGTGTCCTTAAGGGGTTAAGCACCACAGCACACGACTGGGCTCCTGAAGACACATGTTCATTGATTAGTCCAAAGTGAACGGGCCATTCGTTGGACCCTCATCTTGCTGTTCCCAACTTGAGTGGTGTACATGCACCAGCGGTAGAGCTACCATTATTCCATTTTTGTTTTTGTGTACCCCTGGGGGCATGTGTATCACAGGATGGGAACCACTGATTTAGATAATAAATACATTTAGACCCCAAAATGTACTTGGAAACAAGTGTAAGCTAGATGTACTCTTCTTGGTTAAATAATTGAATAATATTATTAAAAGTTTAGTTCCAAATGTAAACTGACCGGTTCTTCTACGCTGTGAGGGGGGAAGATGGGCTCGCTGAAACTTTTCTGTTGCTTCCTGTAATTTTAACTTTCTTTGCTGCAGAACCTCTTCTCTAAATTTCTGTTCCTTTTCTTCCTCCTCTTTTCTTTTTTCTTCTAAAGCTCTGTCATGAGAAAGAAGACACAAACTTTTATAACTGGTATAGGCAGCAAAATATGCAAAACCAAAGAACACCAATTATCTCATGGCTTTGATAAGATACAATTTAAATTTATAACAGAAAACATTGGACCTAACATGGTTGGGTGTCACTGTGTTACAAGTGGGTGTCTCTCCTCCCAATGTAACTACAATTCAAAACTGGTTGCCAACTATTCCAAAATCTTAAATGACATGTAATTTAATGGTGTAAAACAATGTTTCTGCCAATTTAAATTCCAAATGAAATGTGTAGACATTGATATGGAAGATAATACCATATTGGAGAACAAATCTGGTTAAAAGGTAGTAAAGAATACTTTTAAAATAAATACCACATAATGTGATTATTGTGAATGTAAGGAGGAGTGTATGAACTCTTAATCTGAAGTATAAAAGTCACAAAATGAAAATACAATATGCACATAATAGTTACAGAGGACAATAACACACACATTGAGGACACACACTGACAGATATACTCTCACTGATTTGAGACACACTGCCAGACACACATTTACATGCAGAGAAAACTGACACACACACACTGACAGACACACTCGCTGATTTGACACACACTGACACGTACACGCTGACTCATACATTCACCTGACAGACACATACACACACATTATTATTATTTGAAATGTTGTGTATTCTTTTCCTGGGGTCCAGTGTGGATTATTTTCCCGGGGTCCAGTGTGGATTCTTTTCCCAAGGTCCAGTATGGGGCACGTGTATCGTTTGTGTCCACCAGATCCCCACAACCTGGACCTTTTCATTCATTTCCCTAAGTTTACTTTGCTCAGTGCAAGCATGTGTAAAGATTGGTGACTTGCCCCTGGTGTCAACAGGAGGGAGACACCAGATAGCAGGTCGGTCTCCTGAATCTGGGACTATTGGAAGGTATGATAAAGTAACCACTCTGTTTGTTGAATAGAAACATTGGTTACACTCTAGTCTAGTCATCCTGTCTTGAAGCATTAGAGAGACTTGGAAGGCTACAGGATACAGCTCCAAGCATTTGTTGTGCAGAAGAACACATATAATAAAGTTTTATTGAGTAGTCATGAAAATGGAAAAGGGGGGCTTAATGGATTCTTTAAAAAAAAAAAAAAAAAAAAAATACACATCCCTTATTTAAGCAGAGAGTTTATTGTTACAAAATACTTAATCTTACAAACTTCACGTTAAAATAGCCAAGCCATGACTATAGCAGAGTTGAAGATTTTTACCAAAACTGATATTTTAGGCTGAAATTGCAGTTTGGCATATAATTAATGACCAGATGATGTTTTACACTTTCACCACTAGATGGCAATCCTGCAGTCCATAGATGGCAACTTTGATGTGCGTTTCGCAAAAGAAGGGAACGCACATTTGAAGGGACAGAAGGTCTCCGTATGCATTCATCTTTTATTTAGACAGTGCTAATCTGTATACTTGGCACTTTACATGAAAGTATAGGTGAGGCACAGTCAATACATTAATACGGACATTGTAAAACATTGGTATAAGTCACAATTACCAGAAACAAAATAAAAAAATTGTGCATAAACATACATTTGAAGGTTTGCTTGCAATCTGGGTACACAGATATCAATCATATTCTCTTTTGTCATTACATATAAATTTGCATGTGCGAATGTATTCTAAGGTCTATGGAGGATCCCGCAAGATTGACAAATCTGGACATCAGTAGCTCTGCCTTGTTTTCAAGCATAGGAAAAATACATAAGATGTCTTATTCTATTTTCTGACTAAGTTGGAATGGGTTATTCACAAAAATGAGACAAAGTGAATACTACATTTAGGTTCAATAAAGCCAAGCTGGAAAAAAATTCTAAACACAGCCGTGATTTCATTTTGGCTACTTTGCCTTAAATCTGAAGTTCAGCAATTTCTCTCTTCCGTGAATAACCCTGTATGGTATAGATTTATTTATTCATGAAATGCTATTGTTTTTTGTCTTTTTTAGGTGGCAGGACATGGTCGCTTTAAGGAATCAAAATAAGTGTACCTGTTTCTAGAAGTACCCAGAATTTCTTTGTTACAAAGTATATCGAGACACATCTAAAACCGCAAATAACTTACAATAATTCCAGTGAAGAGTGTTGTGGTCCTCCAGTGGGTGCAGACCACCGTAAACACTCCTTCTCAGTTCTCAAATTGACTCAAACTACCACACACACACATCTTTCTGCTATCCCAACGGCTATTTTAGTCTTAATAAAAAAAAGCTTGATATTATAAAATGTTTTTACGATGAGACGTTAATGTATTTGCTTTAAGAAAAGCAAAGTGAATCCTTAATAGGTGACGAATCACTAAACACCAAAACACAAAACGATAATCAGGCTTTTTCAAAATGTGACTTGGATTTCAACAGAATTATAGCCTTAGTTTAGGGACGAGTCGTTTAAACACATCAATCATTGTTATTGTATACAAATAATCTGTAACCTAGGAGGGAAGAGTTTTTGAAATGAATACATCGGAGCAGATCTTGTAGGTGTGCCTCACTGGTTTCTGGCTACGTGTCAGACATAAAGAAACACTGAGTTAGAGCAGGGACTTAAAGTACGCTTATCACTCAATCATTTTACCTTAATTCATAGAAATCTTAAAATACATTAATAAATATGTTGTATATAAATATATATCATGAGTCAAAAGGTTTAGAATCATACATTTAAGCCTACGTGTCTTAAAATGTGATGACAACAATTGCACATGTTATGCTATATTTATATTAATACAATATTAAAATCATAGCTTAATACTATAATAATGATCATATCACGTTTACACTTAAAGGGTTAGTCATTAAAGGGATAGTTCAAAGTTTAGGCCAATGTCACTAAACTGAATATATGTTAGACTTACAGAATGTTTACAGATTAGCTATACTGACCTTAAATTTGAAATTCACTCTGAATTCACACTGAATTCTCAACTTTAGTGAATAATCCGGATTTCTTCAGAAAGGGTTCAATGGGCACAAATCCACCTAACATAGTTACATAGCTGAAAAGAGACTTGCGTCCATCAAGTTCAGCCTTCCTCACATATGTTTTTTGCTGTTGATCCAAAAGAAGGCAAAAAAAAAAAAAAACAGTTTGAAGCACTTCCAATTTTGCAACAAGCTAGGAAAAAAAATCCTTCTTGACCCCAGAATGGCAGTCAGATTTATCCTTGGATCCAGCAGTTATTACCCTACATTGAAAGATTATATCCTTGAATATTCTGTTTTTGCAAGTATGCATCTAGTAGCTGTTTGAACATCTGTATGGACTCTGATAAAAACCACTTCTTCAGGCAGAGAATTCCACATCCTGATTGTTCTTACAGTAAAAAAAACCTTTCCTTTGCCTTAGACGAAATCTTCTTTCTTCTAGTCTAAACGCATGACCTCGTGTCCTATGTAAAGTCAGGTTTGTGAATAGATTTCCACACAATGGTTTGTATTGGCCTCGAATGACTACAAGGAAGGAAATACCCAATACAAACATTCCTTGGTTGTAAAAGAAAGTCAAATTGTGACTTTTGTACACTGCAGCATTATCTCCTTGTTTGTTGGAGAATATTGGAAGCAACAGTCCAGCAATAACCCTTTTATTGCGGTTATAACTTTAGAATGGCAGTTGGTTCACTTGTTTGCGACAAGCGGCATGCTAAGAGCATCACATAAATCAATTTTCAGAGACACAATGAGACAGACAGGCACTGGCAGATGTACGCTTCAACTCGTTTAGAGGTTTGGAAAGTAAGGGGCATATGAACTTTCTTTTATATTTAAAATGCTCCAGGTGAAGGTGGAAAGGGATAAAAAAGGCACGCGATAAGATTATAAAATCAAAAAATATAAAAAAGCAAAAAATATAAAAAGGAGTTCGAATTCTGATATCCTTGTTTCCATAGGTGTGTGATAGAGATGTCCTCTGTAAACACCCTTACATAAAGTAACCAAACATTGCACACATATTCACAAGAGAAATGTTGACCTTCTCAACCAACTCCCCCCTCACCCCCACCATCCCGCAAGGTAGAAACATTTGTGCTCACTCCTATTTATTTATAAAATATTTTACCAGGATAGATACATTGAGATTTCTCTTGTTTTCAAGTATGTCCTATGCTTTTTATTAAACCTTAAACTCTATTGACACAAACAGCCAGTAGATGCGACTATAAAATACTAATACTCACATCTGCCTCCACTGAGACTGACCACTATTTATTAAATCAGAGAAAATCTTTCATTTTCCAATTAATTGCCAAACAACTCTACCTGAATATCATAAAAGGTCCGCTCCATGCATGTGCCCTTCATCTGGGATCGTCTGAGCAAGATGTCCTTAGGCATACACCTGACTTGTCACATTTCATGAATATTTATTGTAAACTACATACATAATGCTTATAGATACGCTCTTGTGCTCAGGGCTGTATTTACCACAAGGCAAACAAAGCATTTGCCTAGGGTGGCACTTTCAGGGGGCGCCAAAAAAACACCACCCTAAGCTCCCAAACAAATGCCTTGTTTGCCTCATCCTGGGGCTGTCCTTCTTATGCCCCCCCCCACCCCCCACCCAAGGGGTTAAGCTACTATTATTCTATCTAGACGGCAAAAAAGTGCTGTCCTCCGCTCTTCTTGCTCTCTCACACTGTGTGTCTGTGAGTGAGTGAAAGTGTGTGTGCCAATGACCATGTATCTACAATTGAGTGCATGTCAGTGCCTGTATCAATGAGGGCCTGTGTCTGTCAGTCAAAAAAGTGGCCTTGACACGAATTAGGGGGGGCCCGAATTTAGTTTTATGCTTAAATGCAGAATAAATGTTTAGGATAAGATGAACTGAGAGTTTGAAGTCATTGGACTTTAAGTGGCAAAGCCACTTTGAATTAACCCTTTAAGACCGGAGGGCGTACAATTACGTCCTTTTTTTAAGCGGCTCTAAACGCCGCCGGGCGTAATTGTACGCCCTCTGTTTGTTTTTTTAACTTACCCGGTCGCCGGCGATCCCACGCCGGCGATCGCGGTTGGGGGACTCCCAGGGAGCCCCCCGCAGCACGTCCGTCCTCTTGGAGCCCCCCCGGCCATGTGAGAGTGAGGTCCTTGCGAGGACCTCACAATCACATGGCCGGGATAGCTGGCTCAGGCATTGCCAGCAAGGGGACTAACTGTAATGACAGCTAGTCCCCCTGCTGGCTGAAATCAAATAAAATTAAAGTAAAATAAGTGTAAAAAAATTAATAATATATACTTAGATCATATATATATATATTATATATATATATATATATATACACACATACACATACACTGTCTAGGTGTATTTTACTATTAATATATATATATAATTATATATATATATATATATATATATATTAATATCAAATTACACGTAGACTGACACTGATTAAATATATATAATTATTGTTATATATATATATATATATATATATATATTTCAATATAATATAAAAAAATTAATATGTAAATACGTAAAAAAATTAAATAAAATAAAATAATTAAAAATAAACAATTAAAAAATATATAGATGTGTGTTATTTCGTTCTAACTGTATTTTAAAATTAATATATATATTGATATCAAAATACATGTAGAACGAAATAATATATATATCTATATACATAAATATATACGTATATATCACTATATATATATATATACACACATATATAAACATATTTTTTAAAAAATGATATATATATATATATATAATTAAAAAAAATATATATATATATATATATATATATAATTTTTGTAAAAATATTTTTATTTATATATAGGTGTATATATATATATATATAGTGATATATACGTGTATATATAGTGATATATACGTATATATTTATTACGTATATAGATATGTATATAGATATATATATTATTTCGTTCTACATGTATTTTGATATCTATATATATATATATATATATATATATATTAATGTTAAAATACAGTTAGAACGAAATAACACACATCTATATATTTTTTAATTGTTTATTTTTAATTATTTATTATTTTATTTTATTTTTTAACGTATTTACATATTTTAATTCTACACATATATTTATGTAATATTTTTACATAATTAGGTATCTTAATTAATTACAATTAGCGGGACCTGCCTGACAACCCATGCCGAAAGTAAAGGGAATTTAATTTGCTAGCACTATATTTAACCCTATAACTTTCCAAGACACCATAAAACCTGTACATGTGGGGTACTGTTCTACTCAGGAGACTTCGCTGAACACAAATATTAGTGTTTCAAAACAGTAAAATGTATTAAAACGATGATATTGCCATTAAAGTGTGCATTTTTCACGCACAAACAGCACTTACACGGACGATATTATTGCTGCGATACTTTTTACTGTTTTGAAACACAAATATTTGTGTTCAGCGAAGTCTCCAGAGTACAACAGTACCCCTTATGTACAGGTTTTATGGTGTTTTCAAAAGTTAAAGCGTCAAATATAAGGCTTGTGTTTCATTTTTTTCACATTAAAATTTGCCAGATTGGTTACGTTGCCTTTGAGACCCTATGGTAGCCCAAGAATGAAAATGACCCCTATGATGGCATACCATTTGAAATAGTAGACAACCCAAGGTATTGCAAACGGGGTATGTCCAGTCTTTTTTAGTAGCCACTTAGTCACAAACACTGGCCAAAATTGGCGTTTTTTGCATTTTTTTTTTTTTTATTTCTTTATTTTTGTTCCAGCATCCTTAACGGCATCAAAAAATACAGTAGGTGGCCCACGCAGGGGCCTTTTAGAGACATATTATACAGTGTTTTAACAGGATGTATATCGTGATGTCACATATAAATATAAAGGATTGTGCCGTTCGGCGCTGGTTTTCTGTTATCCGGGCGTTGGTAGCCCAAGTATCAAATTTAAACATACAAGAAAAGGGAAAAAAAAAAAAAAAAAAAAAATATATGACTATTGACATGGTCATGGAAGTTCAGTACTTCATTTCACAACATATGTACCAGTTAACTTTATATGGGTCTGGGATTCTGTTGGTGGGCGAGGAGTGTCTGCGTTTACGAGGTGGTTCTTGTTACAGTAACACAATTGCTTCTCGCCTTTTACATCTTAGCGTCCTATTCTACCCAATCGAGGCTGTCTTGTTAGTCTGGTATGTCAAACCAGCTGAGGTACTGAGCGGTCGTTCTGGTAGGGGGTGGGGTAGGGTAGGGTGTGAGTTACGGGTTGAGGGGGGGGGTAGTTATAGGAGGTGGAGGTATTTTGCTCGTTGGGGCGCCCGGCAGGCAGAAGCACGCCGAGCCGCAGCCCGCGATTCTCAGTTATTTTGGAATTATTCGTTGGTATAAATTTCCCATGGTTGCCAGATTTTTTGGAATGATTTTTCCGTATGTCTGATTTGGGCAGTCAGTTTGTCCATTAGATAAGTATCTTTGATTTTAACTACCACGTCATTGTCAGTAGGGACCGTGGGCTGTAGCCATTTTTGTGCCAATGCCCTTCTAGCCGCCAGTGTAAGTTTGTTTAGTAATTGTTGTTCTTTTTTAGAAAGGCAGTCATTTGGTCTGGATAGGAGGATCGCCCAGGGATCTAGGTCTATGTGTCGTATGAGGACCTCTTGGAGCAGTGATTGGATTCTTTTCCAAAATTTAGTCACCTCAGGGCATTCCCACCACATGTGGATGAAGGTGCCTTTGCCGCCGCATCCCTTCCAACATGTGTCTGTCGTCGTTTTCCCCATCTTATAGAGCTGAGCAGGTGTGGTGTACCACCTCATGAGCATCTTATATGCTTGCTCCTGATGTAGCACACATATTGATGTCTTCGCTGTTGCTTCCCATATGTCTACCCAGTCCTCCCCTTCTATTGCTCCTCCTAAGTCTGTTTCCCACTGGCGTATGTAATTTGGGTCTGTGGCTCCCCTTTCTGGGGCACTGAGCTGAGCATAAATTGTTGTGATCATCCCTTTTTGGATCGTTTCGGCGTCGCACAGCCGTTCATAAAATGTCATAGGGGTCTGGGCTGCTTTCTTTATGTCCGGGTGTTTGGCAAAGTCCCGCAACTGCATGTGTCGGAAGACGTCCTTGGTCGTTAGAGGTGCAGTAGTTTGTAGGGTTTCGAAGGATTTGAAGGAGTCCCCTGTGTACATGTGCTTATATCTTTGCATTCCTGTGCTTTCTAACCCCCTGAAGTCTCGTGCGCTCAGCCCGGGCCCAAACGCCTTGTTCCGTAGGTACGGAGTTAGCGGTGAGGGTGTATGTTTCAGGGCGAATTTAGTGGCTGTCAAGTCCCAGATCCTAACGGAGTTTAGGATCGCTGGGCAAGATGTATGCAATGATGGTCGGTCTTGCTTAGGCACCCAAATCCAAAATTGAGGGAGGTCAGTGTGCATTAGTTTTGTCTCTAGATCGACCCATCTATGTGTGCCCTCCGGTGTATGCCATGCTATTATCTGGGCCAGTTGGGCTGCAAGGTAGTAATGGTAGAGGTTCGGGAGTCCCAGCCCTCCCCTCGCTTTAGGTCGGTATAAAGTCTGTCGAGCTATCCTGTGTCTTTTTTGTGCCCAGATGAAGTTGTCTATGTGTGTTTGTAGTGTTTGTAGGTTTTGCTTTGTGACTTTAGTTGGAAGGGCTTGAAATAGGAACAATATACGTGGAAGCAGAGTCATTTTGACTGCATGCATCCTACCAATCCACGATATGGGCCTCTCATGCCATTTTTCTAGGTCCCTGCAGAGCGCCTGAATGGTGGGCGTGTAATTGGCGCTGTATAGCCTCTCCGGGTCTGCCGTGAGTTTTACCCCAAGGTATTTGAAATCTGATCGTGTAAGTTTGAGGGGGTAGGTGTTTTTTATGTTGTCTATCCCTGCCTCGTCCATTTCTATTGGCATGGCTACCGTTTTGTCTAGATTGATTTTGTAGCCTGAGACGCTGCCATATTCTTCTAGTATTGTCACCAGTCGGGGCAGCGATTGAGCAGGTTTGGTTAGTGTGACCAGGACGTCATCTGCATATGCGGAGACTTTGAACTCTTCGCCTCCCACCTGTACACCCGAGATGTTCTCGTCCTCCCTTATCCTCTGCAGGAGAGGCTCTAACGAGAGGACGAAGAGTAGGGGGGAGAGGGGGCAGCCCTGTCTCGTGCCGTTGGTTGTCGTGAACGGGGTCGGGATCGCACCAGGCACTTTGGTCTGCGCCCTCGGTTGGGTATAAAGGGCTTTGATGCCCCTTATAAAGGCTTCTGGCATCTGCAGGCGTTCGAGTAGTGCAAATAGGTAGTGCCATTGCACTCTGTCGAACGCCTTCTCCGCGTCCAGGGAAAGGATCAGAGAAGGCGTTCGAGACCTCACCGCCCACCATATGATGTCTGCCCCCCTCCTGGTGTTTTCGTACAATTGCCTTGTTGGTACAAAACCGACCTGGTCCGGGTGGACCAGCGTGCCCAGAAGTTGGTTGAGTCTTGTAGCTAAAATTTTAGCAAAAATCTTTACGTCGAAGTTAATCAGGGAAATGGGTCTGTAGTTGGTGGGTTCAGTAGGGTCTCTCCCTGGTTTAGGTATAAGTGCTATGTCGGCCGTGAGCATATCTGAATTAGGGTACCCACCCTCCATCCACTCGCGTACATTTTCACTAGGCTGGGCGTCAATACGACCCTAAAGACCTTATAGTATGAGCCGTCAAAGCCGTCTGGTCCCGGGGCCTTGTTGCCCTTAAGGTCTGTGATCGCCTTATTGATTTCCTCCTCGTCTATTGGTTTCCCTAAGGTGTTTAGAGCTTCCGGGGCCAGTTTCGGCATGTTCGTCCCCGCTACATAGTCTGCTACTTCTATTGTGTGGTCCTTATTGTCGCTGTTGAGTGTTGGGGAATGGTTGTAAGTGTGTGCAAAGAATTCTGTGAATATCTGATTAATCTCTGTTGGGTGTTGGGTTATTTGGCCCTGTTTATTTTTAATGGCCGAAATGGTATGGTAGTTGGGTTTGGGGTTCAGTGCCCTAGCTAGCAAGGTGTCCATCTTATTGGAGCGTTCATAGTAGAAGCGTTTTTTGCGGACCAAGTCTTTCCCCAGATCCTCTACTGCTATTGACCTAATTTTGTGTCGGAGTTCCCTGAGGTCTTGTAGCCCCTGAGATGTGGGGTCATGTTTGTGTTTGGCTTCTGCCCCCCTTAGCGCCTTTTGGAGCCCGAAGAGGGTTTCAGCTCTCTGTTTTTTCCGGCGGGTAGCAATTTTTATGAGGGTACCTCTCAGTACCGCCTTATGTGCGGCCCATATCATGGATTGGGTTAGTTCTGGGTGGTCGTTCTCTCTAAAGTATGTCAGGATTTCGTCCCGAAGGAGTGTCTCTGTCTCTGGGTCTTTTAATAGTGTGCTGTTAAGTCGCCATTTCCAAGGTGGTTTAGGTCCTGGAATCCTGAGGGTCAGTTCTATGTCGGCGTGGTCCGACCATGTGATAAGGTTAATGCGTGCAGTCTGCACCCATGGGATCCCGGTTTGGTTCACCAGGAACATGTCAATGCGAGAATATGTGGAGTGTGCGGCCGAGAAGAACGTGTAGTCTTTTACACCCGGATTCCGCAGCCTCCAGGGGTCAAATAGTGTTGCCTGCTGTATAAATTTTGTTAAGAGTTTGTCCTGTCCCCTCGTGCTTTGCGCCCTCTGTCCGCCGGTAGGGGTGCTACGGTCCACCGTTGGGCAGTGAGCAGCATTCATGTCGCCCCCTAGGATTATAATACCATGTGATAGGGCCTGAATTAGAGCGTGTATTTGGTCCCAGAAGCCTGGGTCTGGTTGGTTAGGTGCGTAAATATTAATGAGGTGGTATGTGGTAGCATGTATTGTCCCTGAGACGATGACATATCTTCCCGATGTGTCCGCGCTTGTCGACTGTACTGTAAAGGGGCAATTTTTGTGTAGAAGGATTTCTACCCCGTTCTTTTTAACTAGGGCCCTGGAGGAGAATACCCTGGTGTATATGTGGTCCTTCACCTGGATCCGGGCTGAGCGCAGGAGGTGTGTTTCTTGTACGAAAGCTATGTCCGTTTTTTGTCGTTTCAGTTCCCTCATTAGCAAGCGTCTTTTGGTCGATGTGTTTAACCCGTTTACGTTTAGGGAGGTGAATTTTAGCGTCGTCATGTTGTGGAACCTTTGAAGTTACTATGTATCGCTAGTGCTGCAAGACTATGCTCCGCCCGCCGAGCGCCCCCCCGAGCCCTGCTGTTCCCTGGGTGTTACCCGTTGGGTCCACCAGTCTCGGGCCCGGTACTGGATCGGGCCGGAAAGGGGGTGGGGGGTGGAGAGGTGAGAGGATGGGGGGGAGGGGGGGGAGTGGGGGAAGGTAGCCTGAGGGGGGGGGGGGGGGAGGTAGTTGGTGAAAACTACTGTTTCCGGGGAAGCACCCCGGTCTTATCAAATAGTGCCGGGTGTCTCGGGGGGTGACTACCCGTCCCGCGGTACCTTTTGTTAGCGCGGAGGGGGCAATCAATCGCCGAGCACCCCGGTGTCGGTCCATGTAGTACAATTATTCGTCACCCACTCTTTGGTCACGCCTGCGTACGTGAGTCAGGTCATCCGTGTGTTTCTCGTCACGTGTAACATTTATAAACAACATTATGTGCTACAGTTATTAAAACATAGAGTTTAACAAAATCAGGTTAATAGCGAAAGCGAGAAAAAAAAAAGAAATACAAAATACAGAGCATTCACCCCTTATCTTTTCTATGGGGGCTGCCTAATCTGCCGGTCCCTGTTCGCCCCTACTAAGTGGTTTGCATAGAGGTACGTTACATGTGGAATCCCTGACGTTGGCTACCCAGCAGACCCCCAATCCCGAGCATACTAGCTTGTCTCGAATAATGAGGGAATGGTTCCTCCACATAGTATTATGACGGTTGCTCTCGGGTCCCGCCGGTTCCCATGTCCCTTTGTGGTGGGTGTCTATATCTACTTAGGCATGGTAGTGTACAATTTCTGGTGTGGGTTGGGTGGGGGTGAGGAGGTGTGTGGCTGGTTGTTCCTTTCCCTGGGCCCACTGACCCTACCACTCGCCTAAGCTACCCCCTCCCTCCCCATCAATATAGATATAAACATAAATACACAATACAGGGTGAAACTTGCGTGTCTAGTTGGATACGAGGCGGATATAATAGTCCGTTTTATATTCCGGGAGGGTCCATGTTCGTCAAGGAGTATACGGTCAGGTAGTCCTTTCGGTCCTTTTGTCGGTACTGCCTGTATAGTCTCGTGCTTCATTGCGGTCAATGCACCGCACTTGAGTGCCTCGGTTCGTATTAGGCATAGGTAGATTCCTTTCACCTTGAGGCGTCGAGCTGTGGCGGTCGGTCTTTTCCTTAGGCGGTTCTTTCTTGGGTATTTGTCGGAGAGTTCTGGTGAGAGGTGTTATTAGTAAATTGTCTCTTTCCTTCTCTGTTCCTTTTCCCCTTTTCTTTCACTTTCCAATTTTTTCCCTTCTTTTTCCGGTTTTCAGACAATTTTTAAGCCACACAAAAAAAAAAGGCATCTTTGTGACCAGTTTTATGTCCATTTTCGTGTGGGTAAAGTTGATGCATGCTATCAGTAGTGGAGCATGCCGTAATCTGGCTCCGGCCTGTATGGTTATTTTACTCTGTGGTTCATGGTGGGGTTGGTTGGGTGGTTGGTGGTCTTCTAAAAGTCTCTGGTTACTTATACTGTGTGGATTAGCTTTGGTTACGTTGCTGGGTTGGGGAGTGATGTGGGGGGTTACGGTCTGCTGGTTGTGCAATGTGGGCGATGTGATGGGAAGGGGTCTGTTAGTGTCCATTAAGGTGCAATACCGTCCAGTGCTTCGCCTTCCCTGGGTAAGAGTCCTAGCGCCTGGATACCCCTCTGGGGGAGGTGGAAGTCTGCCGGGACCTCAATTCCTAAGTCCCTCAGGAAGGCCCTGGGGTCCGCCGAGGGCAGTAGTACGGCTGGCCTTGGCCCGTTAAACACAAGCATTTTGAAGGGGTGTCCCCAGGCAAAATTCAGGCCCTTGGCTCTGACAAGATCCGCTATAGGCTTCCATTCTCTGCGCCTGGCAAGCGTTGCTGGTGCTATGTCTTGATATAAGTGGAGTGCGGTGCCGTCTAGGGTATATGTGTGGTGTCTGGCACTTTTGATGATGGCTTCTTTGGTGGAGAAGAAGTGCCACCTCATTATTACATCCCTGGGTGGGCCATTGGGGGGTCCCCTGGCCCTAAGTGCCCTGTGCGCCCTGTCTATCACCCACATATGGTCAGGGATAGCTGGCAGCTGCGTTTTGAACATGTCTGTGAGTACCTTCTGGATGTCTGTGTCTTTAATTCTTTCAGACAGGCCCTTTATCCTCAGGTTGTTTCTTCTCGACCTGTTGGAAGCATCTTCAATTTCTGCCTCCAGTTCAGCTACTCTGGACAGCAGGGTGTTGGTGGTAGTGGCGGTCTCATTGTGGGCTGTTACTACCTGGTCCATCCGCCATTCCAGGGCTTCAGTACGTTGCCCCACAGCCTGTATTTCGGCCTTTACTTCTCTTGCCGACCTTTCGATCTCCCCTGCTAAAAAGTGTTTTACCTCTGCTAGTGACCGCATTATGTCCGAGATGGTGGCCTGCTGCGTCGGGGCATTCAGGTCCCTGGTGCCCGGGGAGCTCGGGGAATCCGCGCTCGCGTGGCCGCCGCCATCTTTGTGCGCTTGCGGCCTGGGCGTTGTGAGGAGGTCGGCTACAGACGGAGTGCCGTCTCTCTTTTTGTTTCCAGATTTTTTATTCTGGGCCATCTCCGGTGCTCTGCTAGCAATTTCGGGTGTTGGTGAGCGGGTGTTTTGCGTCTGGCGTGGTTTTTGGACCGTTCGGGGTGCAGAGCTCTCTGCCTAAGCGGCCATCACTTTCGGCGGTCAAGCCACGCCCCCGTTTTTTGCATTTTTCACACACAAACAAATACTAACGCTAACTTTGGCCAGTGTTTGTGACCAAATGGCTACTAAAAAAGACTGGACATACCCCATTTGCAATACATTGGGTTGTCTACTATTGCAAATGGTATGCCATTATGGGTGTACATTTTATTCCTGGGCTACTATACAGTCCCAAAGGCAACGTAACCAATCTGGCGAATTTCAATTTCAAATGTAACGTGCTATATTTGACCCTGTAACTTCCCAAAACACCATAAAACCTGTTTATAGGGGGTACAGTTTTACACGTGAGACTTTGCTGAATATAAATATGTGTATTTTATTGCAGTAAAAGCAAACAGTATTATGACATTGACAGTTAAAATGTCATGTAGAACTAAAAAAATAACATTTCTTATTTTCTCCCATTTTTTTCATATTAAATTATGTTTCATAGCTAAATATTTGATATTACATGAAAGCCCTGTTTCACCTGAATAAAATGATATATAATAAGGGTGGGTGCATTTAATATTGAAGAGGTGAATTACGGTTGGACAGACATATAGCACAAATGCCAGGTTTTGTTTACGTTTTGTTTTGTTCACAACTTGTACATTTGGCTCAGTCCTTAAGGGGTTAAGGAAGTGTTTTGTTACCCTAGAGTCCTAGACAACATCTATTTTCTGACAATAAGGGCAGAAACAGTTATTTTTAAACGAGGGGTCACTTGTCATCCTCTGATTCAGTTGTTTACCATTAAGATGGGTGAACACCTACCTCACTGACCTTTACGACAGTATTTTATGGAGAGGGATGGGGTTGTATCTACCCCTCTATTTAACTTAAAAACTTCTGAACAAGAGGTCAAATTTCCTCTAAGCCATGGGCGATTGCCATGGCAATGATGATCTCCTGTTCCATGGATGCATTTTAAAGGGAGCTTAGGTTTCCAGACTCTATCATAACCTTTTAAAATAGAGATCGGCATAACTCTATTTTGGAAAGAGAGGAGACTACTTTTTCTAGTGTGAGGTTTCTGTCTGGAACTTGGGTCAGAACCCAGAAAAGTATGACATAGTGTATTACTGGTCCTTAGAGGTGGCCAGGCATAACGCAAAAAAAGAGAGATAATAGTAAACGAGAATAACAAGCCAAAGTCATGATTACAGAAGTATACAAATATGAGAAAACTAGCCAGGTCAGACACAAGCCAAAGTCAAATTGCAAGAGAATCAAAAAGGAAAATAAACATATTAACCGAAAATCACAAGGAAACCATGGCAGGACAAAGAATGTATCAAGAAAAGGGGCTGATATAGGCGCAAGGTTGTTGACATCTTTTGGGACATTTGGCAAGAAGTAGAAACATTCTTGGATGGTATCAGCAGAGTTTCATGATTTCAACTGCTAATTTTCAGAATTAGATACAAAGATGGAGACAAAGATGGAATAAATGTAATTCTAAGCAGCCTCAGAATCTAGGAGTGTTTTGGTATAAATGGTATTAGCACACTAATGCAAAGAAACCAGGAGACGCAATCTAGCAGGATTCAAGTGAGGGGACACTGGTGTCACACGCTAAGCTGATGCTCTGAATGACCCAAGGTGCCCAAGTTTCCGGAAGCACTAGGCATTTCCAATACAGACCCTCCTTCCTCCTAAATTGCTTCTTGGCCTCAGATAATTTGGTTACCCCTAACTGCATAGTGTCAGAATTAAATTCACTGTGGGATGTTTTGTTTTGTTTTGAGCATTATGCCTAACCCTAAGTCTGGTATCAACATGGGTCACATACTTGATAAGATCATCCATATTATTCACTGGTGTTCTTAAGCTAGGCACCAAATTACACTCTTTCTTCCCTGTCGTTAATATTGCTGTATATTATATTAAAAATCCCTGACGGATCGTCTTCAGGTCTAGGTCCCATGTATACCTATCAATGTCTATAATATTCGTCTTTGAAGAGATGTTGGCATGCTTTTCTGTATTATGACATATTTTTTGATGGAATATGTTAATAGTGTATTAGGTCATCAGATTGTAACTGACATGAATATTGATGACTGCCAAGGCAAAAGTAAAGAATAAAAACAAATAAATCATCCAAATTATCAGGGAGATCTCTAGCTCCCACTTTGTCCTGTAAATTGTCAGTTAACCCTCAATACATTGCAGAAGTTATGCCACCTATAGACCAATCAAGCTGTGATGCTACAGTGCAAAACTCAATGGCATAATCAGCAAAGACCCCTATTTGATTCACATAAGGGACTTCACAGCGTTCTTGGCTCTACCAGGTGGTTCAAATACTTGACAAAAAGCAGCTATGAATTCATGATAGTTCTATATAATAGTATCTCCCAGAGTTTGGTTTCCCAAGCTAAAGCATTTTTCCTAAACTCATAAAGAAAACCCACTTTGCTCGCCAGAGGGAAAAGATGAGAGAAAACTCAAAATGTAGGCCCACATAGTTTAAAAAAAAAAAAAAAAATGTCTGTGGGTCTCCTCCATATCTAGGAAGAGTGGTTAGATGCACCGCTAGACCAGGGGTAGTGGAAATATGATAAGAAGAAGCAGTGGCTTGATTCTCTGGTGAGAAAAAGGCTATGAAGCACCCTTAATGAAAGCCTACAGTATTAGATCAAAACATATATAGAGGCATGCAATCAAATAATAAAGAACAAAAAAAATTAAAACTAAAATCCAAAATACATCTCCTATGTATAAACTAAATACCCAGCTTAGCCTCATTACATATTATATTTTAACATAGTTTACTATTTATTTATAGTGAATATGAACATATCCTAATCCTTATAGATTTAAGTAATGACAATATTAAATAAATGTATGTACTAAACGGTTTTATGATAGTCAAAGGAGTCATCATCATAATAATTAGATATCATTTTATTATAATAAATACGTGTAGCAGCAAAACAACCACTTGTGATGTAGAATTGGGTGATAATTAATTAGGCATCTGAGTAAATTTAAATTGCATGCATTACATCACAGAAGCGATTACAAAGAAGTTAAATAACCAGTTCCACAATTTTGACATGCTGAAAAGTGTACACGTGTCAATAGGATGACATATTAGAACACTATCTTCATCAGCTAATTTATACGCACATGAACAATGTTACATCTAAGAATGTTAAAGGGAATGTGAAACAGAAATCTAAAGTGGAGAGGGTGGGGTCTGACCTTCAACCAAGATTGCCGCAAGATATTGAATCACTTCTATAACTAACTACCGTATATAACAAAACTAGACAAAATTCAGCAATTTGGAGGCACAGTCTCATTTCTACTTCTGTGACTGTCAGAGAAACCAGTTATTATGTTTGTACCATAAATCTAAATGTCAGACTTTGCAAAAATCATGGACCTTCCCAAACTAAGGGTCCAACACAGATACGAATAGTGGAAATGCTAAACACCAACTAAGAGTTACAGGTATGGGTCACCATGGTGGAATGGAGCTGACAATCTAAAAAATGATGGATCTGTAAATATCCTGGATTTTTTCATGCTCACTTATCTACTATATTTAGCAAATATTATATTTCAGAAAATTTCAGTAAATAAAGCAAGACGTAGAAATCCACACAGTTATATTTAGCTCTATTCTGGAACTGGGTGTCTCCATCTTGGTTCCCTGACGTTCATCATTGTATATGTTAAATTTGTCTACCATTCAACATATTAAAACTTGAGAGAAAAAAAACAAAAAACCATTGTGTGTGTTCTCCACATTTGCAATGTGAGCTCTGTCTGTGCTTGGACTGAACTGGATTGTGATGTCATGTACTACAATTTTAATACAATGAATAAAAATGTTAAAAAATGAAACCAAGTACCACATATAAAACCCAACATAAATTGCATGCGATTTTACAGATCGTTCTTGCTTTAGATCTTCTCACACTCCATATCATGTTCCATTTCAGTACACCAGAGGGAAAGAGTTTCTAAAATGAGCCTAAAAGATACATAAAAGGCTATTCACCTAAGTTGTTATTGGTCTTAAATTTAAGCTGATGTTCTCAGCCAATGAGATAAGCCCAGGAGAGATAATTGAAGTTCCTGAGTTGGAAGATCTTGATGATCTCTGGAATTAGCAGTGGAGGTGGGGATCAGCAAAGACAATGTGCGAGTCAAATGCCAGATGCCCAAGAATAGAGAATGAAGAGAAAAATCTAACATCTTGCATGACTTTGGTTGGTTCCTGATCTTTGACTCACCCATAACTCTAATCACTAATACCCTTTCATCTCACTGAATTGGTTTTAAAGTCTGCGCTCCTTCCCTCTAATCAGTATTTAACCATTTTCAAACAGTTTAATACTCAGGGCTGGATTTATACCACAAGCACCTGCAGGCACATAATTCTCAAGCACTACCAAACCTCTCCCTTTAAACTAATAAAAAATAAAAAATAAAAATTACCATTTCAAATATGATAAAAATTGTTGAACATATAGAGTGAGTGTTTGAATATATGTCTGTGTAGCTTGTGCACATCTGTAGCAGTGCAAGTGTGAGTGTATGCATTCCTGTGTGTGTGCAGTAGTGTGTAATAGCATGTGCAGCAGTTTGTGTAGTAGTGTGTGAATGTCTGCATAACAGTGTGTGTTGTAGTGTAGGAAGCCGTAAGAGAAGCAGTGTATGCACACTGTGGGTAGCTGAGCTGTTTGTGTATAGAGTAGGTATTTGAGATTTGAGTGTGTATAATGTGTGTATGTAACTGTCATATCAGACTGACAGAGTCAGTCTTAATTCTTATTTCTTCTGGCCAGTCCTCCCCCTGCTACAGATAGCAGAGTTCAGTCTGTGGGGGCGAGACCATGCGCAGATCAGGTTCCTCAGATTGAATACAGTGACCCTATACAGCAGTATAAGCCAGCAAGGGAACAGGCAGACCTGTAAGCAGGTGCCTACTCTGTCGAATGGTAAATCCAGCCCTGTTAACACTATATGAGTATCCATGGCTTCCCATCGCCCCCTACAATTAGATGTTGTCAAGACAGAGATTACACATTTACTACTAGCCGCACCAATTCAAACTTGAATGGATACTGTGATAGGCTGAGAGAGGTCAGCTGACACTCTCAGCCAATCACAGCCATCCATTGTTGCTCAGGCTAATGCTTCCTCACTAGCTCAAGCAGTACAGGCAGGATGGGTTGGTGGGGATTCTTGTTTAGCATCAACATTAATGCTATAACACTGAATGGAAGGACAGCTCCAGTATTCTCTAGACACTATAAGCACTTCAATGGGATTAGGCAGTTACAGTGCCTACAGTGTCCCTTTAAAGACAAACAAAATTACATGGATTTTGGCAAATTACAGCTTCAGAGACCTGATTACCCTTACTCACCTTTCTAAATTATAACTTGGTATTGGAGATATTATGTACTTTGCTTAAAGGAACACTACAGTGTCTAATTTACCTTTTTCCTAGCACCACACAGGTCTCTTTGTGAATGGACCCACCCCTTCTCCGCAGCCTTGGCTGAGATTATCACATTTTATGATCTCAGTCAAACCATTATGCATTGTTTACATTAAACTAGAACTACTACATTAAGCTGTAGTGGTTCTGATGATTATAGTGTCCCTTTAAGGTTGTTCAACTATGTGGGCCATTGATGTTTACCCCAACTGCTCTCTCAAATGTAAGGGACTAAAATCACTAGAATGTTATCGTTTGGCTGTCAAGAATTCAACAACAAAATAAACATGGAGAAGAATAAGTAAATACATTCTAAATATGCATCTTCTGCAGAGCATATTCAAACTATAACTTTCCTTTTACCTAGGAATGCCAGGGTAAATTCAGCTATTTTCATAGCTGCCCATGAGATAATTATGAGCATGCAAGTGTGTATGACTTCAGATTTTATTCCCTGGACTCATAGTACACACAGATTGTGGAGTGACCATGCTTTTGGTGCATGTCTTGCAAGTAATGCCAGTAATTGACCATCAGGGGAGGTCTCAAGCACCTTCACCAAAACAATTTCAGAGCATCCCATTATCAAGCTTATAATACATTCAACTTTAGGAAAGGGACAATCTCACACAAAGTATAATTTTGTTTTAGAGAAAAAAATAAAAAGACAATGCGCCATTGCCACCCTAAATGGCCTGATTATCTCAACTAAAGCATTTTAGCTAAAATGCCTTTGCAAATGTGTGCAATACATATGTGTGTTCACGTGTAAAAATCTATTAATTTTCCCTGTTGGTTTGTTTGCATCTGAAATCACTCTCAACATGTCTCTATGGAGAGAACATGGTATTAATAATTTGTGAATTATCTACACCTGACCATCAACAAAATACTGTTACATTAATAGCAAATGAATGACCAGAATGAATTGCAAACAGGTGATTGTTATGTTACAGTGTAGGTTTCAGGATCACTATACTAATGAATGGTTTATACTTTCTAAAAGCATTAGTGTAACAAAAGGCAGTACAAGACACTTTATCTTTCTACAGCTTTTAATAGGATGTGTCTAAAGTAATCCCTTCACCTACAAATGCCCCAGAACTGAAATTGCCCTTACTGTCTCAAATTCGTCAGTAACAAATGAATGCCAACAAAGGATTCCAGGCAAAACAATACAAATTTATATTGCAAACAACAATTCAAAGACCATCAACAGCAATACAAATTATTTATACAGACATTTAAAATACATTATCATACAGTATTAAGCGTTTAAGAGGGACATTTCACTCTTTACACGGTGTAAGGTTTTTATTTTTCATTTTGGAGTGCTCTGTTTGTAACTTTAAAGAGTTTTAATACAAATAAAATTTGAATTAAAAAAAAAACATTATTTGAATTAAACAAATGTGCATTTATTCGTTTTTTTAAATAGGTCAATAAAATCCTGCCTGTTGGGCAAGTTCGGATCTACCCCCTTTTGCAATGCACTACCTTTCTTGTTTATGATGGGCAGGGTCCAAAGCATCTGCTTCGGGAACAGGCAAGTAGCTGGAGCGCCAAGCTAAAAGGCCACCTGTGGCATATGCTGGCACTGTGAGGCCAGGATAACCCTCATCGGCCTGGGGGTGTTGCCGGACCACAGCATTCTTCGTCCCGGTGCTGCGTTAAGCCGTACAAAGTGTCGGACGTTTTCTGTGGAAGGCAGTAGGTAGCCAATAAGTACTGCAAGGCCGCAGTTGGCTCAAGTAGGCCCAACCTGTCTGTGTTTTGGCACTCCAGATTTGATTAGCTTCACACTGAGATCTTAGTGAAGTCGGGGCTTTCCACCAAACAAATCCAGTAACAAAATAAAATCAATAAAAAAAAAAATTGAGTGAGGACTTGGTCAGTATGTGGTAATTTAGGCTTTTTAGGGTCTTGAGATCACAGCCCTAGAAGATTTTGCCTCTCTGGCTTGGCACTGCCCCCCTTTAGGCGTATTTGGACATGATATGCACTACTATAGACATATACCACAAAATGTTTAGGCCATATCACCAGATTGTTTTTGGGTTTGCATGCATGTACAGGCATTTCTCACTTTATGAACTCTCACTTTATGAACTCCCGCCTTTATGAACTTTTTTATGGATGCCGCCGCCATTTTGTTTCACCGCCATTTTGTGTCAGTGGTCCACGGATCAGGACCGAGGAGAGTGCTTTGGAGCACAAACAAGAAGAGAAGAAGAAGAATTTGTTGTCAGGAGCAGACAAGAAGAGAGATGAGGATCAGGAACACAGTTCCTGAAGATAAAGGGAAGTCTAAAAAACAGGTTTAGATTGTACTGTATTCTTTTTGTGCTTTCATGGGCATGCATTACAGATCCTGTAATATTACTGCACTGTGTGCTACTGAGTATAGATTTGACTTGATTTGTCCGTGTGTGTCTGATATAGCTGTCTGTGTGTATGTGTGTTTGCCATTGTGCCATATTTTGGCAGGCAGCAATAGTAAGGAGCAGGAGGAGGGCTGAAAAAGGGGAGAAGGAAGAAAGTTTAAGAGCTGTAAAAATAAAAGGAGTAACAGAAAAGTGATAAAGGAGAGGGGGAAGCTGATAATGAAGAAAATGAAAAAGTATAAGGGTTTAAGAGAGGTGCCCCCATTCAACAAGTGCAGCATGTCTCTTCATTGAATAGTATGAGGATTGATGATAATTTGATGAAGATTTCAATATGGTTTGCATGCCTTTAAAATTCCTACAACATATATTGTTGTATTTGCTATGCTTTCATTTCGTATTTGTACTTAACAATGAAGGTTTTCAATGGTAACATTTGTTGGTCAGGACCGGAACCCGTGTTTATTACATTGTGTCTATGGGAAATTAGTTCTCACTTTATGAACTCTCACTTTATGAACTAGGCTTCGGAACCAATTAGTTCATAAAGTCGGGAACTACCTGTACTTCTAATGTACTTTTCTATGTAACTACAGGAATGAAATGAAAACAGGCTTGTATTTTTATTTTACATTTCCGGATCAGTTACTGCAATCCCACTGATCTCATCAATGATATCACAGTGATCGCTTTTCCGCTGACATATTGCATGGCTTGCTTATACACTGGCACCAAAATGATCTATTGGTGAATAGCTAGCTTGATCTTTGCTTTGCCTTTAGGCTCCTTCTTGGGGTATTATAATACGATTTTGCCACACTTTGGTTCTTTACACAATCATTAAACTAAGCTTCCTTGCAATAACCCATTAAATGAGAGGCAGATCTCTTTCCATGTAGTCAATCAGATCTTGTCTCAGGGTATTTAACTAGAATGATTCCACTCTCCAGGTGCACTTGTTACAAGCCAAGCCTTTCAAGCACAAACATTGACAAATTGGTGGATTTAGATGATAAGATAAAGATGAAAAAACTTCATGTCTAACTGCCATTGCTAATGATTGCTTGTACTAGCTAGATGTAAATAGGGATAGCTATTATCACTATAAGCATGACAGGCATAGACGATATCTCCATATTAAATGGTAGGGAAAACAACAGACCAAATCATTTTAATTAAATTACTTTTATATCAGCTAGCCCTAAATCAGTTGGCATTCGTCATAACCTTCTCTTACTGCTCAAGTCATTGTTCCAGAAGCTGTTAAATAAACCAAAACGCAAGTAGTATCAGGAAAAGATAGACAACTTGTGGAGAAAACAGCTTTTTGTGGAAACAAGCCAAGAATTAGCGTTTCGACTCCATCCGGGAGTCTTTTTCAAGTTATGAAAATTACAGAAGTTGTCGGTCTCTAGCAGGAGTGTAAAACAAGCAATGTAGTTTCCAAACGATAATGAGATTGAGATTAGGTTCTTGTTACAATTCTAAGAAAGGTTAGAGTTTGATTAGAGTTCTTGCCTTACAGCCTCTCACGCTAGCCGGTGTGATTTACTCTGCGCAGGCAACATATTCTTGTCTTGTAATCTTCTACTGCTTGGTTACAAAGAGTCCCTATGGTTTTTTTCCTTAATAATGTGAAAGAATATTTGCTTTTCCAAAACAAAAAAATTTATTATGAATACAGTAATAACTATTGTTTGTTTTTTAAATCTTAAGATTAGCAATGTCTGGCAATCCATTTGATGGTATGCAATAATTTCAAGTGATACAACTAATGAGGAGTGATGGTTTAGTAATTATAGTGAGAGGTGCAATTAACAAGCACATGAATGATTACCGCATGTATCAGACAGTAAACATCGGATTAATCTTGCAGCCAGGCACAGAATTTGGCGGCAGTTTATACACCTGTCAGAACCAGTGAATGCATTTCATGGCTGCATCAGGTGAACAAGCACATGAATCAGTCTAAACAAAAAGGTTCACAAAAGAAAGGGAGTCACACGCAATTGAACAAACAAAATGTAATGTTGGGAGAGTTACTGAACAAATGAGTACTACCGTTATCAACAACAGAATACAACAATTACTCAGACAATTTTTTTTTCTTCTAAATAGTCTTTGAAACGTGAGGTTATATGAATAGGCAGAAATTCACCTGCAAATGTTTGAAACAACTGAAGTGGTTACAGAATCAGAAGCATATTTTTTATATAATAAATAATAACGGATTACCCTATTTAATCTGCCCAATATCCATGAAAAATCTGAATATTTGTACTAGATTTTCAGGGTTAATCACACTGGAATTCATTGTGAATCGAACTTTTTCCCAATTTACCTACTGTGACCTAAAATTTGAAATTCAATTTGAATTCCCGACAATTCGCACTACAGAATAACCCTGCGTGTTTCTCTCTCAGGACAGTAGTTTGCCTATCGTGCATGGTCTTAAAGTCCTCACTGAAGGAAGGTACCTTCATTTACTTTTTTTTTTCCCTCATGCCATACTTAAACAGTATATAGTTTAAACCTTGCACAAGCTGGTATGATAATGCAGACGTATTTACTTCTATTTTGTCAGATCAACTCGGACTGGATGGATGGTAGCCCTCAACACTGGAGAGTACGTGTCAAACCATTTGTATATGGTTTTGCAGATTACTGGTGGACAATGCCTGGTGATTCCTGATACCATAACCAGTACAGTGCATTATAGCGGCCAAGAGTATCCCTTTATAGGAAAAATAATGGTGTTGTGATGTCCCATACACAGATTTATTAGGATAAAAATGCTGAAACAATGTTGTGCGAACAAAATCTGTGCATGAGAATAGAAGTGTGCAGGATCTTTTTAGTATTAGGGCGCCTCCTGTTGCTGAGTGCCCATCTTTCTTCTACAGTTTGGCACGGTCACATGAGCAGAGCCAAGTGCGTTTGTGCTGCACTGGAGCCTAACTTGACAATCATAATGTTCTCAAATATCGTTTTCCCAAAGCATGCTTAAAAAATATTTTTGTTATTCTATTCTACCAACGCGGTTTCCTTTTTCATGTTTTCCAAGATAGAGGTATTATGGTGAATGTAACGAACCAATAGGAACATTGGTGTTGTAATAAATATTTTTTTATTTTTCTGTTACTGGGTAATGTTTAAACTAACCGTTTTGTAAACCCATTATTTCTTTTGGAAACTTGCAAATATAAAGAATTATTTTTAAAAACAAACTACTTTTGCATCTTCAAAAAAGAATTACATTGGGGGGCGGGGCCTGGCTGCTGAGCGGGAAAGACGCACAGCTACATAGCTCCTGACCACAGCGACATATTCGGGGACAAAATCCCCCAAAATCGGAACAAATCACGGCAGAGAAGGCATGATGCAGGCAGGGGAAACCCGGGGGTATCCAATGACCCCAAAAGCGAGACACACACCCCTCGGGAACCCTCAAAAGCCACTGGGGCCTACCCGAGACCGCACTGGGGAGAGGCGGCCGCTCTCCCTGGCAGCAAAGGCGCACACACAGACCTCTCGGCGTGCTTGCCTCCTATCCCCCCCCCCTATGGACCGGAGGGGGTTATCCCGATCCCCCCTGAACAACAGGGGCAGCTCAGCTAAGCCACACCGCAAGACCAAACCTGTAACACAGAGGGGCGACCCGGCACACGATGCCTCCAAGATGGCGGCGGACTGGGAGGCCTCCCACATCGCAGCGGATACAGAGCTCCGACTGGCCGCAATCTTTGACACTTTTTGGGAGAAGCTGGAGGCATATTTGCGACCTCCCTACCCAGTGACCAAGACAAAAGGCAAGCTACTAAGATCAGACCAGGTGGCTGCTCAGCGGAAAACAACCGCGTCCAAAAGCTCCATGCGCCCGGAAGGCCTGCGCCGCTGGGGCGCCATCTCGGAGAAACACTCAGGGAGACCCATTACCAGCAAAAGCATCCTGAAACCAACCCACAGGGTCAAGAAAGTGTCTAAGACAGACCACGCAGGCCCCACACACCGACAAGCACTGGCCAGCAAAAGACCCAGCAGGAACATAGCGAGACTTGATCGGAAATGGAGGAGACAAGAAACGAGGCCCAAAAAGGCAGCAACACCAAACCAGTCCAACAAAGGTACACAATCACGGAAGTGGGAACCTCCCGAGCACAAGCAGTCCCCGAGATCAAGACAGCATCACCTACAGCAGGGGGCATTCACTCAGCCCCGTCAAGGCATCGGCTGACCCCAAACGGACTGAGACTTTAACACAGGCATAGTATTGTCTTACACCTGACTCTTTGCTCCACTGGAAATGGACATATCTTTATTATTTAACCTTTTGTTTAATGTTTAGTTTTGCTTCTCACGACTCCCATCACTCGTAGCCCGCATGGAGGTCTGCATATTAAGCTGCTATGCTAATATACCTAGGGAGCCTTACTTTAACCTTAGATGGAACCACTGTCTCAGCCACAACCATGCCACTAGTTTAGCCAGAATAAATAGCCCTCTATTGAAATAGCATGGCATAACGGCAATGCAACTAAACGTGTGTTAATAATTTATGTTTTTCTATTTGTTCCTCTTATGTATAACAAACTACTACAAAGCAACGTTTAAATGAAGCAGAAATGTTTGGATGACGGTCCACTTATTTCACTATTATTTTTATATTTTTTTTTTATTTCTATAGTATTATAGCGAGATACAACAGTATTAAAGTGATAGACAACAGTATTGAAGCGAGAGATAACAAGATTCAAGCGAGAGAAAACCGTATTAATGCGAGAGAATGCAGTATTAAAGCGAGAGCATGTTACTATATATAAAATGAGGTAGATAATCATAGGAGACTTTGTTCATATGTTATGTCGACCCTGTTTTGTGCAGCTCTTGAACGTCTCCCTCTCTTTTTTCTGTACCCCCATAATCATATGCCTCAACAAAAATAAAGAATTAAAAAAAAAAAAAAAGAATTACATTTTTTTTTTATCTTTAAAACCAATTTAATCAACACCAAACTCAAAGCATATTTTCAGCAAAGCACCTAGAAATGGCTTTGTAATTATAACTGAGCTACATGTACCAATTAAGCAATAAAAATATATACATATAAACACAAAACTTTAAAACGCATCAGTAGAAATAGCGCCTTGAATATAACATCTGATCAAAAGTGGCAATGTCTCAAACAAGTAACCCATTATTTTGCATATAGTGTCCTGTTGACTTCTCCAGGTTTGACAGCAAACAGTCTGGTAACGGTTTGACATAAATTAGGGCTCTTTCCTAAATATGTGATGACTACCCTCCCCCTGTCCCCCCCCCCCCCCCCCCTCCATTGTCTTGAGAATGTATAATTTTCTCTTTCACACTACAAGATCAAAGATCAATTTCCTCAAACTCGATTGAGGGTGAGTTAGCCGAGATCTTAACTCTGTGATATTCAGGTTAGATGGAAAATACATCAATGCAGCTAAGGAGGGGGCATGCTGCTAGTGCATAACGTCACTTTAATTTCTCAACTGATGACTATATTTTGCAAAACTGTTTTTATCATGTCTGCTCGGGACTTTACCAAAATGTACCATGTAAAGCACATGCATAATTCATGTAGTGGGACCAAATAATTAGTAAACTTACCAATGAAATGTCCTGCGTTTGCAATACTGTGAAAGCAATCATCTGAAGTGACAAAATGGATATTCACTAATAATGGATTCCATTGTAATATTAGGAAGGATTTTTTATTTAAACTTAAAAAAAATACTATTATTATGTATTTGGTAATGTGCATTGCTTAATTGAAAAATCTCCAACTTGGCTAAAAATACATTTTTAATTTTTAAAAAAAAACTTTTTTTCACAGTTTTTGCAAATTGTTCATTCATTTCCACTCACAGTCCAATGAGCAAACTAGGAACTCATAATGCCCATGTAATGGGCATAAAGTGCCACACTCCCAAAAAGTAATCCCGTCACAATGTTGTCTAATAAAGGATATGTGTCATGAGAATGAATATGTACCAGACTTCCTTTACAAACATTATTGCTGCTTGAAGATGAATGATTTATATGAATTATTAAGCATGTCTATCTGTAAAGGTATGCGGTACGGAGATAGTACAAGGTGTGCCTTTTCAGCACGTCTCCTAAATTACAGCTTTAGATTCTTCAACAGCAGAGAAAACGTGTTGCTCAACCTATAGACTGAAATAACTTTTTAATAATGTTTAACCCCTCCTGGACAAGAGATTAGGCAAAACCACTGCAGCGTATTACATAGCATGTAATCGGTAATTCAGAAGTAAAGTGAATTTGTCATTCACAAATAATAAAATCTAAATATTTAACCAGGACACATGCTGTTAGCTCCTTAGAAGCAACTGCCTCCGTATTTAGTATCAGGGAGCACCTAATATGGCAGTATCAGGGAGAGACTATAACAACGTCACCAAAGGAATACAAAGGCAGGGTATACAGGTTTTAAAAGTATAGAGAAAGCTACAAATGAATGCAAACAGTTATCATAATATTGGTAGTTGCTTTATAAATACATAGGTAGCTTTAAATTAGGACAAATTTCATCAGAAAAAAAAAGAAAATTTGTAGAAAGTTTATATCAACAGACGCTTGTTCCTAATCTCTGCACTGGAGGTTAATATATATCTATGCATTCCCAGATCCTACACAGAACTCCATACTATTGTATATTCCCAATTATTAAAACATGTAATAGAAGATATAAAGAAAAATATAGAAAAACAAATATAGGTTGTGCTAAAATCAAGAAGGTGACAGTTCCTTTTTAAATTGTGCATAGAAAATGCAATTGTATCTATATAACACTACCAATTTGTCTAGCAAACTGCATAGATGGAGTTTTCAGATCTGCTTAATGCCACCTCTTTTTTTAAATAAGGGTGGTCATTATAATATATTTCTTATTACTGATTTAAAGGTTTCATATTTAACTCTCCAGTCCTAGAATTTACCAGAAACTGTCTGAAATCTCTTGATTTGTGGCACAGTTTATATATATATATATATATATATATATATATATATATATATATATATATATATATATATATATATATATATATATATATATATATATATATAATTAAACTGATTTAGAGTTGGCGCAGGACCCAAGAGAGGGATGAACGTATACAGAGCTAACTTGGAAATGCTGGGAAATTGCATCTATTATGCCAAAAAAAACTGAAAAAAACACTGCTTTGGGGAATAAGCCTGGGATTTCTTACCCAGGTTTATTTAAATTTATTTTTTAATTTAAATAAAATACATTATACTAATACAAATGAAAACCAAAGAGCTACCAATATCTACTTACTTTCTTCGGCGATTTGTTTCAACGGATAGTTTCTGTGCGCGCATCCGATATACCTTCTGATCTTGCAGCAGAGTTTGCCGTTCTTCCTCCAAGTCGATTTCCAGTTGCGTTTTCAAATTTCTTGTAACAGATTAAAGTTAAGGATCTTTCTGGGTACAAAAGATGTCAACTCCAAACCCTGCTAGAGCTTAGAAAACTTATGTTACAATACTGATTACAAAGACTGTACACTGATGGCTCAGTGCGTGTAAGCCGATACTACATAAGTGTTATATAAGACACAGGAACAGGTCATTAAAATGCAATACATTCACAGTGAGATCACAGATTTAAATTTAACGTAAAGGTAAAGCCTCAACAACAACAACAACAAAAAATTAATGTATTCAAATGCAAATTTAATCTATGTTAACAGATGGGATAACAGTGCCCACAGCCTCCACCCCCCCAACACGTCCCCCAAAAAACAAATGAACAATAAAGTAAATGTATCAAAGTGTTACCAACACTTCTACAACAAATCTATGGTGAATATTTTGCGCAGTTTGTTAAAACTGTAGTAATGTTTAAATCCATTGCGTCTCTTCTGCCATAACAGGCATCTTTTAACACACGCAGTTTGTTTGGTTACAAGGATTTAACAATATTTCCAACACTTTTTTGGTTCAGAAATTTGTCAGTCCTCTGAAATTAAAATTTCTGTGAAAACGGCAACATTTTCTATGATGCAAACCGTCAGTTTTTAGATTAATTTTACACTTTAACCCCTTAAGGACACATGACATGTGTGACATGTCATGATTCCCTTTTATTCCAGAAGCTTGGTCCTTAAGGGGTTAAAAACCGCGCTTAAAATTATGACAGAATTGAACTGTCACTTTTCCGAACACCTTGATAAATATCTCCATGCTTATTTAAAAAATATGAATTCTACATCATTCTTAGAAAATGTATGCATCTGATACAGGAATAAGATATGTCGCACCCACAATATATTCAGTGATACCAAGCATTTTCCCTTCATGTTAGCTATGATTGTTTACCTTAGATCAGGGATAGGCAACCTTCGGCTCTCCAGATGTTGTGGACTACATCCCCCATAATGCCCTTACACAATAATGCTGGCAAAGCATCATGGGAGGTGTAGTCCAAAACATCTGGAGAGCCGAAGGTTCACCACCCCTGCCTTAGATTAAGAGGATGGTAAGGTAAAAGATTCCTAACATTTGAGCAGCACATTGCAAAAATGTGTGTATGGTCAGGGCCACATTTAGGAAGCATACCTCTAACTTATTCACTGTGAAATTGCCAGCAAATACTGTATACAGATACAAAAAATATATTTTCCTGAAGATTACCAGCTTGCCCCCAACAATAACTATAGCATCTTTAGGGATGCCGTGGCTGCAGACATACCACAAGGCCATTATATGGCAATAAAGCATGGGATTTTGTATAGCACTAGAAACATCTTAGGACGAAAGGCTGCACAGGCAGCTGACTGCAGATACAATACCCTTATGAAGACAGAACAGAGAAAAAAGCTAATTTTCACAAAATGAAATATGTGTGAATAGCATGAAGTCAATGCTCGCCTTAGCAAATCGTTGAAATGGAATGGTTCTATATAAAGTGTAAGTATGTACAATTTTGCTTGATAGATGCAAACATCACCCCATAGATGCTCTACTATTCATTTGCTGTATGTGGCCTATATCCCGTTTATGATAAGAGGTATACAAAATAAACAAAAACATTGTCTACAGGGACATTTTTTTATTGACTATTTACAAAATGTCATTTTGGTTAGTTGAACCAAATTACACTACAATTCATCTGCAGTTCGGTAACCTGTTAAAATCAAGCTGAATATTGAAATTTGCTACTTTAGCTGTTTAACAGTTTTAGGTATATTCTTACAGTATCTTAACACAAACAAACAGCTAATACATATTTAGCTATTGGATGTGCTAATATTTTAATTTAATTTACATGCTTGGTGGGCTACACTGGGCAAAGCACATTAGCTAACAATTGCTGTGCAGGACAAATGTTGAACATGCATATTACGGCATTTCTCCCTTAGGTGCCGTTACGTGCATGAAAGTAACAGACACATCTTGGGGCTCCAAGGCACCCAGACTATAGAGGTGAAGTAGAGGTATGTCAGGATTTTTTTACTTAATTCACCAAGCAAACGCCGCAATAGGTGAAGGAATGAGGGGCAATCTCTTCTCTGGAAGTAAGTTAGACTGACTAATTGACCGGTCATCTACAAACAGTGTGGATGGCAATGTAAAATTCAGGCAGTAATAGATCCATCCTTTTACATTGTGATGGTGATACTGTAAGCAAATGTATACATAATACGATATAAATGCCTAATGATGGCTTCTGGCGTATAGGCAAGACTACACATGCAGCGGTATGAGCTCCATAGCATGTAGTATATCCTAGAATATCTGGCCTGCAAGTCCAAGCTAAGAGTTGAGGAATGTGGCAGTGTTCACAGTTCTTTCGGACTTCCATATTCTTAATCTTTTTTATTTATACATTTTCCAGTAAATCTTCTTGCATATTATAGAACTATGAAACTCTATAAAGTGCCACTAACAGGGCTACTGAATAAAATTAGGAATGTCGGAATTCAAAATTAATTTAAAATTTAAGGCCAAAGTAGCCATACTGGAAGCATTACTGACTTACTGATTTTTCCAGTTCAGCTATTTTGGCCTTAAATTTGGCATTTGCTTGCAATCCAGACAATTCTCACTTTAGTAACTAGCTTTGTAAGTTGTGCTGGTTACCACAGTTGTGCGTTAACATTATTCAACCCCCTTAGATAACAGCAATTGACCAAAGGAATCGTGTAAAAATGTCTGTCTAGCTAAAAAAAGTTTCAAATGTTTGCCAGTTGATTAATTAAAGGGTTACTGCAAACAAAAAAAACAGTGTTTTCATAAAACATTGGTTTTCGTTAGATTAACCTTTCTAGCATGGTCCTACCTCAATTTAATAATAAATAAATAGTAAAATAAAATAGAAAAAAGCTTATCTTCATTCCAACGCCAACTTCTCCCTCCAGCCTGAACTTTCTCGATGTCATTATTCCCAATCGCTGGAGGGGGAAGGAAGTCAGGAAGAAGAGGGAAAGACACGCGTGGCATGGGAAGGGGGTGGTGGCAGTGTGTGTGCTGTCGTCAGTAACCACATTTGCACAGAATTTATGTTAGCCAGGCTAGGCAATGATGCTCAATAATGCTGCCGGAAGTGATGTTACACCTCCGGAAGCACATAGGATAATCTCTGCACATATAGACTGCAGGCACCATAATCACTTCAAATCACTGAAGTGGCCGTGGTGCTTGGAGTAACCTTTTAAGATCCATGAATGCTTACTTCAACAACTTTTTTTAAGAGTAGTCTTTTAGTAAACCCATCACTTCCCAACAACACCATAACTGCACTCTGCCATATGATGCTTATGACTATGTATGCCAAAGGATACGAATATGATTTGGTGTGACGGTTCTGCATGTTTCTTTCTGGCTACAATTCACCACCGCAGACTAAAAAGAATTCTTCTGTTTTTCATTCAAAAATATTTACTGGTCCAAATGATGATTGAAAACATAAAACTTTTGTGGATCAATAACATAGCTCATCATATGATAGGAAGCTTGCTTGTATGAAAGTCAGTTGGAACAATGCTGTGTTGTTTTATAGAGTGAAAAATGCAGATCTGTGTGTTTATAGCAGCATGGGGTAAATCTTCCAGACACAACAAACACTAAGGTAATGTGTCTGCATGTGAGATAACAATGTTACGCAGCCTAGGTGACGTGGATTTGGTATATTTCAAAGAGGTGTTAATGTGGGGTAATACGATTTCAGGGGCATGTTAAGTAAATGAAATAATAATTAGTGAGTGGCCAATATGACATTATAAAGGCAAGCAGTTAGGGAAAACAGGACATCAAAAGTGTGAATAGCAATTAACACAGATCAGGTGTCAATGGAAAAAGTGAAAAGAAAAGAAATCAGGTGTATGTGGGATAATACTGGTCAGTGTAATGTGGCAAGAGTTCAGAATGTGCTGTTAAGGAGTTACTGGCACCTTATTGGGTACAGCGTTGGTCAATGTGTCTGGTTGAGCAAACTATAGTTCATGTCACTGTGTAGTTTATATGGGGTACAAGTTAGCATGCCTGATTACTGAGTGGGAGACTGTGCAGGTCAATATGTACTGTGAGTGCAGGTCTGAGTGAATGTATATGAATCAGAATGAGTAGGGTTCGGAGTGGTCTGGGCACATTGAGTGGGCTTCTCTTTAGTATAATCAGGATAAGCAGAGTTTTTTTTTTATATCAGTGTAGGGTGAATGAATCTCTGGGTAGGACAGTGTAGGGTGAGTGGGGTTCTGTGGGTGAGTGTGGCTGTCTGGATGTGAATACAGGGTGAGTGGGGCTTTGTGATGGGGAGAGAGAGGGGTGATAGTGAATGCTGCAGCCAGTGCAGAATTATTGGGGTACATGTGGCAGTTGATTAATACAGTAACCAATGCTGGATGAGTGGGCACTGTGGAGGAGAGTGAAAATAATGTAGTATGAGTAAGGAATAATAAATAGTGAGTAGGATACAGGTGACAGGCAGTGAGGGTGAGTGGAGTCCAGGTGACACACAGTGAGGGTAAGTAGGGTCCAGGTTCAGTCAGTGAGTGCTGCAGACAGTGAGGGTGAGTGGGAGACAGTCAGTGAGGGTGAGTGGGAGACAGTCAGTGAGGGTGAGTGGGAGACAGTCAGTGAGTGTTGCAGTCAGTGAGGGTGAGTGGGAGACAGTCAGTGAGGGTGAGTGGGAGACAGTCAGTGAGTGGGAGACAGTCAGTGAGTGAGTGGGAGACAGTCAGTGAGGGTGAGTGGGAGACAGTCAGTGAGTGTCCTCCATTAGTGAATGAGATGGATCTCCAGTCGGTCTGTGCTCGGGAAGCCGCTGTCTCTCGGTCGGTCGGTGATGCTCGGTTTCCAGGCCGGTCGGTTGTGTCTCCGGTCAGAGCTGAGTGCAGGATCCCGGGTCCGGGGAGAGCACACCGCGCCCGGCCATCTTAACAACCAGACGCTGCTTCCTTCACAACGGAAACCAGGGAAACAGCGGGGAGACAGCCAGGGGAGAGGCGGGGATAGACAGGGGAGAGGAGGAGACAGCTGGGGATAGACAGGGGAGAGGAGGAGACAGCCGGGGATAGACAGCCAGGGGAGAGGCGGGGGTAGACAGGGGAGAGGAGGAGACAGCCGGGGATAGACAGCCAGGGGATGCCAGGGGAGAGGCGGGGATAGACAGCCAGGGGATAGGACTAGACAGGCGGGGATAGACAGCCAGGGGATAGGACTAGACAGGCGGGGATAGACAGCCAGGGGAGAGGACTAGACTGGCGGGGATAGACAGCCAGGGGAGAGGACTAGACAGGCGGGGATAGACAGCCAGGGGAGAGGCGGGGAGAGGAGGAGACAGGCGGGGATACGGAGGATAGACAGGCAGCGAGCAGTTAGACGGAGACTGACAGGGTGAGAGGAGGGGATGGACAGAGAGACAGGCGGACAGAGTTGTGGAAAGACCAGACCTGGTGGATACAGAGAGCAGCGTGGCCGATAAAAAGAGTCCTTGTCAGAATCACATTACTCCTCCATCGGGAACTACCCCTCCCACCTACCTACCGCCTGTCACTGTCAGAACCACCTCCCACCTACCTACCGCCTGTCAGAACCACCTCCCACCTACCTAATGCCTCCCACCTACCTACCGCCTGTCATCACCGCCTCCCACCTACCTATCGCCTGTCAGAACCGCCTCCCACCTACCTACCCCTGTCAGAACCACCTATCTACCACCTCCCCCCTACCTACCGCCTGTCATCACCGCCTCCCACCTACCTACCGCCTCCCACCTACCTACCGCCTGTCAGACCCACCTCCCACCTACCTACCGCCTGTCATCACTGCCTCCCACCTACCTACCGCCTGTCATCACCGCCTCCCACCTACCTACCGCCTCCCACCTACCTACCGCCTGTCAGACCCACCTCCCACCTACCTACCGCCTGTCATCACTGCCTCCCACCTACCTACCGCCTGTCATCACCGCCTCCCTCCTACCTACCGCCTGTCAGACCCACCTCCCACCTACCTACCGCCTGTCATCACTGCCTCCCACCAACCTACCGCCTGTCAGAACCACCTCCCACCTACCTACCGCCTGTCAGCACTGCCTCCCACCTACCTACCGCCTGTCATCACCCCTTCCCACCTATCTACCGCCTGTCATTACTGCCTCCCACCTACCTACCTACCACCTGTTATCACCGCCTCCCACCTCCTGTCAGCACTACCTGCCGCCCTTTCATCACCGCTTTCCACCTACATACCGCCTGTGATTACCGCCTCCCACCTACCAACTGCCTGACAGCACCCCTTCCTACCTACCCAGGGGTGTACCTAGAGCATTTGGCACCCAGGGCAGATCCTGTGTGTGGCACCTCCCCCTCCCCCCTCTGCTTTGGCAAATTATTTTAAAATCTTTTCTTTTTTTATAATGTATTGCACAAATTTGTAAACATTGTAAAACCTCTGTCTGCCCCCTTCTACAAAATCCCTGTCCTGCCCCCCCCTCTACAAACCCCTGTACTGCCCCTTCTACAAAACCCCTGCACCCCCTTACTCAAATCCCCTGCTCAGCCTCCCTTATACAAGACCCCTGCCACCTTCAACAAAATCCCTGCACTTACACACACACCGTTACAGGCATAGAGTCACAGACAGTTACAGACATACCATCACACATAGTTACAGACAGACAGTCACACACAGTCAGAGACAGACAGTCACACACAGTTACAAGCAGTCACACACAGTTACAAGCAGTCACACACACAGTCACACAGGCAGTTACACACAGTCGCAGCCACACTCACGCACACAGTTACAGGCAGACAATCACATATACAGTCACACACAAAGTCACAGGCAGACCGTCACATGCAGACAATCACATATACAGTCACAGGCAGTCACACACAAACACACACACACACAGAGGCAGGTAGTCACACACACAGTTACAGTCACACACATACACAGTTCAAGGAAGACAGTCAGACACACACACAGTTGCGGACAGTAACACACACTCACATGCAGTCACACACACAGTTACAGACAGACACACGCAGACAGTCACACACACACACTGTCTGTCTCACTTACTTACTTGCAGACAGTATGGGCTGGAGGAGGAGTGGATTCTATGAAGTCCCTCCCTGAAGTCTGTTAGTTGGAGATGCAGGGACTCCTTGCTTCCCCTTCATGTGCAGAAGTAACAGCAGCGGGAGAGGGCTGTGTTAAGCACCGCCACTGCTGTCGGATTGGCTCGGCCCTGCTGTCAGATTGGCTCTGCACGGTTTTGAAGTGACTGCATTGCTGGTCTCTGCTTGTGTGAGCTGTGTCGGCCGCCCCGCGCCCCAGCAGCCATGGCAACCTGTGCGGCCACACAGCCCCCCTACCTGGTGGCACCCAAGGCGGACTGCCCCCCCTTAGTACGCCACTCCACCTACCTACTGCCTGTCAGCATCACCTCACACCTACCTACTGCCTGTCAGCACCGCCTCACACCTACCTACTGCCTGTAATCACTGCCTCCCACCTAACTGCCTGTCAGCTCTCCCTCCCACCTACCCACCACATGTCAGTTCCCCCTCCCATCTACCTACTGCCTGTCAGCACCACCTCACACCTACCTACTGCCTGTAATCACTGCCTCCCACCTAACTGCCTGTCAGCTCTCCCTCCCACCTACCCACCACATGTCAGTTCCCCCTCCCATCTACCTACTGCCTGTTAGCTCCACCTCCAACCAACCTACTGGCTGTCATCTCTGCCTCCTACCTACCGCCTCCAACCTCTCTACTGCCTGTCAGCTTCGTCTCCCACCTCTCTACTGCCTGTCAGCTCCTTCTCCCACCTCTCTACTGCCTGTCAGCTCCATCTCCCACCTCTCTACTGTCTGTTAACTCGGTCTCCCACCTACCTACAGCTTGTCAGCTACACCTCCCACCTACCTACCC
Organism: Pelobates fuscus; assembly: GCF_036172605.1. NCBI lineage: Eukaryota > Metazoa > Chordata > Amphibia > Anura > Pelobatidae > Pelobates > Pelobates fuscus. The sequence continues at coordinate 451,318,042 of NC_086317.1, forward strand.
CCTGTCCGAACTGCCTCCTTCCTACCGCCTAACAGCACTGCAATCTCCCAGGTCCTCACGCTGCTCCCTCATGTGCTGATTAGAGATGCAGGAGTGACATCATATTCCGTCTCCCAGCCTCACCACAGAGGGCGTGCGAGGGAACCGTCAGAGGACCTGGGAGATCAGCGCTTCCTTTGCTACCCTGCTACTGCATACTGCCTCTCTGCATATTTTGGCAAAGTAGGCACCTGCTGTTCAGGAGTAAGTGCCCTGGGGGCGCCCTAAGGTGGCCAGTCAGCCACCTACTGGGCCAAGCCATCGGGTCCTCCTGTCGGTGCCCCCTCGCCCGATATTTGCGCTTCGGGCAGCCAAAACGTTTGCTACCCCCTGTAGTTTCGCTACTGGATAGTCCATAGAAAGCAATAGGGGGCAACTGCACAGACCATGCTGACAAGGGAACACACAGCACAATATACTACAAAGTGCAGGACCTCTTTTAAGGCAGAACTCTCACTGCAGGTTAAAGGACAAATTTGAAAATGGTGGAGTTAAAGGTCTCCGTCCCTACAAGGGGGATGTGGGAAACTTATCTTGCAATTTGATGTAGCTAAATGTCCCCTCACCTTTTGGCTCCACTTCGAGGGCCTATTTTAAGGGAAATTCTCACCTCATAATCAGTAATTACATAAACTTTGCTGTATATACTGGGGCCCTGTTCAGCAGAAATGTTTCCCGGTCAGGGGCGGATCCAGAACCTAATCTCGGAAGGGGCACTGGTGGATTATTTAAAGAAACAATCCAGGCACAATAATCACTACAGCACTCTATAGTGGTTATGGTGCCAGGAGTGCTGTGATGCTTTCCACGGTAAATAGTCAAACTATTTAAGAATAGTTTGACAACTTACCTGCCAGGATAGGGGCTTTAGTAGGGGATCGGTGCAGTGTGTGTGTGTTTGTGTGAGGGGTGCAGTGTGTGTACGAGGGTGCATTGTTTGTGAAGAATGTAGTGTGTAAGGGATGCATAGTGTGTGTGTGTGTGTGTGTGTATTAAGGGGTACAGTGTGTGTTTGAGGGGGACAGTGTGTGTGAGGTGTACAGTGTGTGTATGTATGGGGGAAGTGTGTGTGTGTGTGTGTATAGTGGGGAATAATTGTTTTCAATGCTTTCCTATGAGGAGCTCTAATGCGCATGTGCATTAGGTCTCCCCGGCCGGCAGTTGGGATCAGTCTCGCCCACCGGCCGACGTAATGCAGAGGAGGAGCGGCGGCGGAGGAAGAAGCAGTGATGTGGGACATGTTGCTGCCTCTGGTAAGTTACTGAAGGGGTTTTCACCCTTTCAGCAACCGGGGATTGGGAGGTGGGAGGAAGAGGGGACCTGCAGTGCCAGGAAAACGGATTGTTTTCCTGGCACTGGAGTTTCCCATTAATAAATATAAAAAATAATTTTCATATCCCCCCTCCCTTCTTACCTTTGCATGTGAGGGGGGCAGTACTAAACCGTTGTGGTCCAGTGGAGAAGCCTAGGTGGTCCAAGTGGTGAGAGTGAACTCTAGCAGCCCCTGAGGGTTACGGCAACAGCAGCAATGCTCCAAGCTTGTGAGAGGAGAACCCAGTGGAGCTGCAGATTAGAGCTGATATGATCACCCCCCCTCTGAGGGGGGTGACTAGGGACAGAGGGGGGGGTGACTAGGGACAGAGGGGGGGTTGACTAGTGACAGAGGGGGGGTTGACTAGTGACAGAGGGAGGGGGTGACTAGGGATAGGGGGGGGAGGGGGCGACTAGTGACAGAGGAAGGGAGGGGGCGATTAGTGACAGAGGGAGGCGGTGACTAGTGACAGAGGGAGGGGGTGACTAGTGACAGAGGGAGGGGGTGACTAGTGACAGAGGGAGGGAGGGGGTGACTAGTGACAGAGGGAGGATGACTAGTGGCAGAGGGAGAGTGGGGGGTGACTAGGGACAGAGTGGGGGGTGACTAGGGACAGAGTGGGGGGTGACTAGGGACAGAGTGGGGGGTGACTAGGGACAGAGTGGGGGGTGACTAGGGACAGAGGGGGGTGACTAGTGACAGGGGGGGGTGACTAGTGACAGAGGGGGGGGTGACTAGTGACAGAGGGGGGGGTGACTAGTGACAGGGGGGGGTGACTAGTGACAGAGGGGGGTGACTAGTGACAGAGGGGGGTGACTAGTGACAGAGGGGGGTGACTAGTGACAGAGTGGGGGGTGACTAGTGACAGAGGGAGGGGGGTGACTAGTGACAGAGGGGGGGTGACTAGTGACAGAGGGGGGGTGACTAGTGACAGAGGGGGGTGACTAGTGCCAGGGGGGTTACTAGTGACAGAGGGGTTACTAGTGACAGAGGGGGGTGACTAGTGACAGAGGAGGGTGACTAGTGACAGAGGGGGGTGACTAGTGACAGAGGGGGGAAGGGTAACTAGTGACAGAGTGAGGGAGGGGGTGACACAGTGACGGAGGGAAGGGGTGAACAGTGAGGGAGGGAAGGGGTGAACAGTGACAGAGGGAGGGAGGGAAGGGGTGACTAGTGACAGAGGGAGGGGTGACTAATGACAGAGGGAGGGAGGGGGCGACTAGTGATAGAGGGAGGGAGGGGGCGACTAGTGAAAGAGAGAGGGAGGGGGCGACTAGTGACAGAGAGAGGGAGGGGCGACTAGTGAAAGAGAGAGGGAGGGGCGACTAGTGAAAGAGAGAGGGAGGGGCGACTAGTGACAGAGAGAGGGAGGGGCGACTAGTGACAGAGAGAGGGAGGGGCGACTAGTGACAGAGAGAGGGAGGGAGTGACACAGTGACAGAGGGAGTGACTAGTGACAGAGGGGGGTTGACTAGTGACAGAGGGGGGTGACTAGTGACAGGGGGGTGACTAGTGACAGAGGGGGGTGACTAGTGACAGAGGGGGGGAAGGGTAACTAGTGACAGAGTGAGGGAGGGGGTGACACAGTGACAGAGGGAGAGATGGGGTGACTAGTGACGGGGGGGAGGGGGTGACTAGTGACAGGGGGTGACTAGTGACAGGGGAGGGAGGGGGTGACTAGTGACAGAGGGGGGGAGGGGGTGACTAGTGACAGAGGGAGGGGGACACAGTGACAGAGGGGGTGACTAGTGACAGAGGGGGGGAGGGGGTGACTAGTGACAGAGGAAGGGAGGGGGCGACTAGTGACAGAGGGAGGCGGTGACTAGTGACAGAGGGAGGCGGTGACTAGTGACAGAGGGAGGATGACTAGTGACAGAGGGAGGGAGGGGGTGACTAGTGACAGAGGGAGGGAGGGGGTGACTAGTGACAGAGGGAGGATGACTAGTGACAGAGGGAGGGAGGGGGTGACTAGTGACAGAGGGAGAGAGGGGGTGACTAGTGACAGAGGGAGGTGACTAGTGACAGAGTGGGGGTGACTAGGGACAGAGTGGGGGGTGACTAGGGACAGAGTGGGGGGTGACTAGGGACAGAGTGGGGGGACTAGTGACAGAGGGGGGGTGACTAGTGACAGAGGGGGGGTGACTAGTGACAGAGGGGGTGACTAGTGACAGAGGGGGGAAGGGTAACTAGTGACAGAGTGAGGGAGGGGGTGACACAGTGACAGAGGGAGGGATGGTGTGACTAGTGACAGGGGGGAGGGGGTGACTAGTGACGGGGGGAGGGGGGGACACAGTGACAGAGGGAGGGGGTGACTAGTGACAGGGGGGGGAGGGGGCGACTAGTGACAGAGGAAGGGAGGGGGCGACTAGTGACAGAGGGAGGCGGTGACTAGTGACAGAGGGAGGGGGTGACTAGTGACAGAGGGAGGGGGTGACTAGTGACAGAGGGAGGATGACTAGTGACAGAGGGAGGGAGGGGGTGACTAGTGACAGAGGGAGGGAGGGGGTGACTAGTGACAGAGGGAGGATGACTAGTGGCGGAGGGAGAGTGGGGGGTGACTAGGGACAGAGTGGGGGGTGACTAGGGACAGAGTGGGGGGTGACTAGGGACAGAGTGGGGGGTGACTAGTGACAGAGGGGGGGTGACTAGTGACAGAGGGGGGGTGACTAGTGACAGAGGGGGGGTGACTAGTGACAGAGGGAGGGGGGGGGTGACTAGTGACAGAGGGAGGGGGTGACTAGTGACAGAGGGAGGGGGTGACTAGTGACAGGGGGGGTGACTAGTGACAGAGGGAGGGGGTGACTAGTGACAGAGGGGGGTGACTAGTGATAGAGGGGGAGGGTGACTAGGGACAGAGAGGGGGGTGACTAGTGACAGAGGGTGGGGGTGACTAGTGACAGAGGGTGGGGGTGACTAGTGACAGAGGGTGGGGGTGACTAGTGACAGAGGGAGGGGGTGATTAGTGATAGGGGGAGGGGGTGATTAGTGATAGAGGGGGGGTGACTAGTGATAGAGGGGGGGTGACTAGTGATAGAGGGGGGGTGACTAGTGACAGAGGGAGGGGGTGACTAGTGACAGAGGGAGGGGGTGACTAGTGACAGAGGGAGGGGGTGACTAGTGACAGAGGGAGGTGACTAGTGACAGTGAGGGAGAGATGGGGTGACTAGAGACAGAGGGGGGGGTGACTAGAGACAGAGGGGGGGTGACTAGAGACAGAGGGGGGGTGACTAGTGACAGAGAGGGGGTGACTAGTGACAGAGGGAGGGGGTGACTAGTGACAGAGGGGGGTGACTAGTGACAGTAAGGGAGAGATGGGGTGACTAGTGACAGAGGGGGGTGACTAGTGACAGAGAGGGGGGTGACTAGTGACAGAGAGGGGGTGACTAGTGACAGAGAGGGGGTGACTAGTGACAGAGAGAGGGTGACTAGTGACAGTGAGGGAGAGATGAAGTGACTAGTGACAGAGGAAGGGGGTGACTAGTGACAGAGGAAGGGGGTGACTAGTGACAGAGGAAGGGGGTGACTAGTGACAGAGGAAGGGGGTGACTAGTGACAGAGGAAGGGGGTGACTAGTGACAGAGGAAGGGGGTGACTAGTGACAGAAAGTTACTAGGTAGGTTACATGGAATACTTGTCTGCCCTCTGGGATTCAGTTACTCTTCAGCTAATTATACTTTCCTAATTTAATTCAGTTTCTGCCAGAATCTAAAGGACTCTGATATATTTCTAAAAGAAGAATTGCATTTCTCCTATTCCTTAATTGATTTCTAATGGACTGTATTATATTTTGCTAATGCAGGAGTTACCTTGTTTATTTATTTCTACAGAATACTATCTCTGTTAAAGCAATTCCAAGCAGGATTTAACTTTGCTTATGCTTTATTATTTTCAAATCATATTGTTAAAGAAGACTGCTAAAGTTAAGTTACTTAATTTAAATAAATTATACTTTCTTAAAGTGACAGTATCAAGTGTATATTTATCTGCAGTTGTGTTCCAAATGAAGTTTTACTAAAATATCACACTCATTCCCTCCATCTCTATGTATCTTACCTGCTCTCCTCTTTATTCCCTCCACCCGGTCTGACAGGAAGCAGTTAGGAGCTCTCAGTGCGTGCACTTCCTGTCAGACCAGCTACAGGGATACAAGCTCATCTACCACGGTCCGTGGCTACGCCACACTACAAGGAATGACTGACAGGAGGGAAGCAGTGTGTAGCGTTCTCCCCTCCTGCAATTCAGTTGGATCCTTGCCGCCTTATGGTAGCTTCAGCCCCAAAAAAGGTTTGTGAGCCACATTGGACTTCTAAAGAGCTGCAGTTTGGCAATGTCTGCTCTGTAGGGACTATGTCCAAAGTCCAGGAGGCCCAAACAATCAAATTCAGCTGACGCAATTATAACAAACATTTTATGATAAAATGTCACCCATTCAAATTGCAAAATGAGCTCTATTTCCAATAAATGGTGATATATACATAATGTTTCTAAAACATAAAAAAAATTATCTTTCTTTGATAGAATATGTCCAAAGTCCACAGAAGGTCGAGACAATGAATTGGGCTCTTTGCCCAATAAATGTTGATATGTAACTCCACACACGAAAGTAACTATCAAAGGCTTTCCAGATGGTACTATACCCCCCCCCCCCCCCCCCCCACCTGCACCACATTTTCCCAACAACTTCTGACCTTTACTGGAGATGTGGGCCAACCCAGGGTACCCCTGGCCACATCTTGTGGTTTTGTGACACAATCCAAGAATACTGGACAAAATTCTTAACAGTCACAAACCAGATTACAGGATTGAACCTACCCATAACACCTCAGGTAGCATTATTTTTTTCTCATTATTTTTTTTCTCCCAAATTCTACTCAACCATCTTCTCACTGCTAACCATTTTATCCCGATGAAATGGAAACACTTTCTCCCCTACAATCCGTGAATGGATCCAGAAAGTAGAGACAATCAGGATCATGTAGGAATTCAATTTCTCTTTATCACACTCCTACCACCTATATACTAATTGCTGGAAACCCTGGCTGGACTACATGAATTCTTACCTTACTCAATAGATTGCACACCTGTTCCCCCACATTAATATCTGAGTGGGAGAAAGAGGACAGGCAGAGGAGTCACTTCCTGTCAGGACAGGCAGAGAGATCTCTACCTTCCTGGGAGAAACTGTACGGACAGAGGGGTCTCTACTTGCCTGGGCGACAGGGTCGCTACCTGTCTGGAAGGAGGAGGCGTTGGCATATGGGCCTGTGCACTGAGACCAACTGGGTTGATATAGCATGACCCTGGTCTCAGCTAGGATACCTTATACAGATTAATTGAGGATTCCCTGTCTGAAGTGGCAGATCCACATCCCCAGTGGCGTTTTGTCCAAAAACGTTTTCCAACAGTTTAACAGTTGGTTACCTTGTGCCAGACTCTGCTGCCTTCTCAGTTTTTTCCTCCTATATGAGGAAGGTTTGTTGTCTGGGGTGATGCTCTCAGTCACTGTATGCCCCTCAGAGAGAAATTTAATGTTTTTTCTCTCAAGGGCTACGATTGGGTTAAAAAGTGTGAGCTGACACCCTCAGCCTATGATTGTCTACCCAGCAAACATTCCTCATAGTGCGGTGGCCTGGAGAAAGAAAGTTAGGAGACAATTACATCAGGTGTCAGGGAGCCATCTTCACCAAGTCTTAAGCCATCTGTCAAGAGGAGCTTAACCCTAAAACGCAAACCTAAGGGGAGATGGGACAGAAGCATGTACCAGTCCTTAAGGTAGCACAGCTGAAACCAATGACAGATGAACAGAATGTCTGCAAACAGACAAAGAGGTAACATTAAACAGGCTGAGGTTAAGAACAACAGGGGAGCACAGAGTTGAGAGACAAACCAAGGTCATGATTATAGATAGCACGAGTAGTCAGACAAGCTGGGGTCACATAACAAAATAGCAAATAGTATCGGGTATAAAGAAACCATGACAGGACAAAGAGAAGTAGGGAGATGGGTCTTACAAAGACCCAGTAGAACTGTGATTAGTCTTTGTAAAAAATGACTCCAAAATGTGTGCGACCTGCATAGTTTGATTAATGCGGACTAGTTGAGTGTCAAGTTATTAGGCAGGTCTCAATATAGATGCCAGAATGATGCTTGCTTGATGTCACTATGGAGTGAGTTGCATGCCCAAATTCCTGCAAGATCCTCAAAGTGATGTAAAATGGACCTACAGCATTAATATACACTGCAGATCTATGCCTAGAAGATCCATGTAACGTGACAGCAAGACAACACCTACTAGACACTCCTGCCCCAATAACAGTTTCAATAATTTACAATATAATGGGGTGGGAGTGTGCCTTTAAGGTCCTCTCAGTGGGAAGAAGGTTTAATAATCTCAAACACACTGTGATGAAATTCAAGTGAAAAATGTATTGCCTTTGTTATTCAAAAAAATATTTTAGCTCAAAATTTCAAAGTGATGAGATGTAATTCGTATATTTCAATATTTTGTAACAAAGGAAAGCATCCCATTTGTGTAATAATCTATCTACAGTTAACCCAAGCCCTTCAAATGTATGCCAAACATAACAATATGTACAACAAATATGTAATTCAAACCATGTGAATGTACAATAGCTGAAACATATAACCTACATAGTGAATGGAATATTCTTGAGCTCCCTAAATCAAAAGAGTTTCCTTTATTGGACCCAGCCAGCAGTAGAAAGCTCATACGCTGGATTAGTTCATATTGTACAGCTTCCAAGAGCTCTTTAATTCGGGTCCTGTGGTCTGTTTTGACTTTCGCAAGAAATCAGAAGGTTGTTGAACTGAATCTCTAAATTAAAGATGATGCACTTGTGTGCAGCTGTATTGATTATTTGCCACTATATTTTGCACAGAAGTGAGAGCATCATAATCAATAACTACACCCTCTCCACAGCAAAGGTAAGCACATTTGTTTTCTAAACCCCTTTAAATCACAAGTAATAATATGTGAGCCTGGGTGCCTGTAGTTTATAATGGATAGCTGCTAAACTAGCTAAAATATACCAGTTGTTTATATTTGTAAGCTTAATTTTAATTAATTAAAATACACAGTCCTATATGTTAATCTTAGCATCTAGAACGTATACTAATATTCATCATCTTGGTGCAAAAATCACAATTTTAAATCTTGTACTTGGCTCCTACCTCTGCACAATTATAGCAAAAAATAGTCAATTGAAAACACGTTATGTCACTTTGAGCAGACCTGCTGTAATTTATATTGACCAGTTATTCCATTTGCTTCATGTCTGGAACATATGGTTGAGAGCCAAGAAACTTCAGACATGCACACGACACTTCTACGAGTTGTCTTGGAGCTTTCCATAGAATGCCAGTTTTAAAAATGTACAGTTTGAGACAAGGCAAATCTCTCCTTGGCTGATCGTTTTACTGGTAGCATGTTTAACTCCTTGGTATTTTGCCACCTGGAAGTCTCATAACCATGCTATAGGAAAATAAATCCTGCAACTAATTTTCCTGTAGTATTTTTATCCAAATGTTTGTATCAGGTGTAGTATTTGATTGGTCAACCAGTACAGTAATTATTGCTCCTGTGATAAAATATCTGTTTTGAGCCCTTTGAGTTGGTCTTTCTCCTAATCTCCAAAGATTTTCTGGGACACCCATATATCTGAAAACATCCGTAAGATGACAACAATATTTTGCATATATTACTGTACATTGTTATATGGTACTATTAAATCTTTAGTCACAAACAGCACATTTATACAAATTCCGACTGCCTATCGATATACTGCATTTCAGTACATCTTCAGCTATCAAGAATATTGACCAAACTGTGAATTGTTTTTACCAGTATGGGTATTTTTTACCTGTATTTGGAACCGTGACAATTCGCACTTTATTGAATAGCCCTTTATGTGTGTGTGTATGTATTTATTTCATTATAACCAATATAAATATAGCTCAATGCACGGTTACTATCTATGTTTTGACATAGTACTAAACAGTTGTTAATAACAAATAAGTTCTACATTGTATTTCTATACTAAGCTGAAAGTTAATTTTCAAACATTCATTCTGTGTTAACTTTTAGCTTGAGAAATTAATTTTAGACTTTTCAGTATCCCAGGATTCTTAACCAAAAAATAATGTTCACGATCTGAAATGTGTTGTGTTACATTTAGCTTTATATGTGTTGTGTTGTGTTACTTTTGGCTGTCTTGTAATAGGCTGTGCTCAAGAATGGCTCTGTTCCTCATCTGCATATTTTTGCAAACTGCTTTGGACCAAAAAAGTGCCCATGCGTGCATTTGTGTGATGATGGGTGTGCCTTTTCCAATGTTTTTATGAGACTTATGTTGAAAAATCCTAAACTTCCAACATGAATGCTGAATACAAATGCAAGTGATCACACCAGGCACGATTTTCAATAAATTGCTGTATTCTGTTACTCTGTTCACTAGAAAATGTGTGCTAATCATCGTATGATGAACACACAGCTGGCTTTAGTTCCGTTATGTAATGCAACATTATAAAAATACCATAAGTGAGTCTGCTCAAAATAATTGCTCTTTTTAAAGTTCCAAAATCTTGGATGAGACATGTGGCATTTAGTTATTGTTCCTCTGGAATAAAAAAACGGAACACTAACACTGTATGGATATTTTTACAGTGAAATATCTTTCACCCATGTGGGTGGCATATACTTAGTTTTGTTTGCTTTCTGAGTATACGTTCTTTAAAGGGTCAGTCTAAGCATCATAACAATAGTGCATTGCTGAAAAGATTAAAGGACCACTGGGCTCTGGGGAGAGGAAGGGGTTAAACACTTACCTTTCTCCAGCGCCGGGCGGGGAGCTTTCTTCCTCCTCTCCTTCTTCCTAGCGACGTCATCGGCTGAATGCGCATGCGCGGCAAGAGCCGCGCGTGCATTCAGCCTGTCTCATAGGAAAGCATTCATAATGCTTTCCTATGGATGCTGGCGTCTTCTCACTGTGGTTTTCACAGTGAGAAGCACGCAAGCGCCTCTACTGGCTGTCAATGAGACAGCCACTAGAGGCTTTAGAGGCTGGATTAACCCTCGGTGTAAACATAGCATTTTTTCTGAAACTGCTATGTTTATAAAAAAAAAGGGTTAACCCTATCTGGACCTGGCACCCAGACCACTTCATTAAGCTGACGTGGTCTGCGTGCCTATAGTGGTGCACCAACTTCTGACAGTGATTTGTAAAACTCACTGCAGCTGTAAGGCCAGGCCAGCCCCTTGGCTCAGACAAAGCAAAGGAGTAGATTTTACTTCCTCCTATGATGTATCAGTTTTGTCTAACATATGCGTCACATACATGCCACACACTAGTAGGAAAGGTCTCTCTCCTTCCCAGAGAGACTGAACAAACCCGGTCAGCAGGCAGATTACCGCACACAACCAATTTGTAAACTGTGCTGTGTGAACACTGATCGCAACAGAGCAACTTTTTTTTTTGACATTCTTTATTTGTTGCTTTTTTCAAGTCAGGGTGGGATACAAAAAAGAGAGATGAAGGAGGGGGGGCGGGTGTCAGACAGCAAGTTACAATTTGTGACATATGCAATATCAGAGCGTTAGACCTGGCAACAGGCCGGAGTTGAGAACAGTGTTTTACTCGTAACCAATGCGCCGTCACCTCTCTGTGCGTCTACCAGAGCGGGTATTAATCGGAGGCTTGGGGGATGGTGGAGGACTGTCAGAGATCTGTTGGAGATCAATCATGATATGTCACGGACAAGAGGGAAGGGGGGGGGGGAATGTCAGGCTCGGGGATTCAAACCATGGTGAGGGGGTGGGGGTGGCGGGTGTGTCTACCAGGAGCCTCTTGGAAACATAGGTATGGGGGGTCAAGCCCGTCCCCATGCGGTATAAGACGTCCAGGGGTACCATAGAAGGGCACATTTGTCCGAGCGCTCCTGCAGGGAGGCAGTTAACATTTCCATATTATGGATTTCCTCTACCTTATCCACCCACTGTTGGTAGGTGGGTACTGTCTGGCTTTTCCAGTTCAGTGGGATGAGGCTTTTTGCAGCGGAGAGCAGGTATATTGTGAGGGATTTTTTGTATTGTTGTGTGGGTGTGGATGTGTGGTGAAGGAGCATCGGCAGTGGTTGCAATGGGAGGTCTGAGTCCGTGATTTCCTTGATCTTAGTGTGTATCAAGCGCCAGTACGGAACTATGCGGGGGCATGACCACCAGATGTGGAGGTTGGTGCCCAGGTCAGAGTTACATCTCCAGCATTCTCCAGAGGCTGTGTCGTGCATGTGTCTTAGTGCATCTGGGGTCCTATACCATTGTGTGAGTAGTTTATAGCTCATCTCTTGGTATTTGGAGCTAATGGAGCATTTGTGAGTTTTTAGCCCACTCCTGGATAGTCAAGTGCGTACCCATCTCTCGTTCCCATTTTTCCGTGAACCCTAGTAAGCGTTCATTGCCCAGTGACTGTAGACTTGTGTAGAGGTAGGATACCGCGTGTTCTAAGTGTTTTCTGTCCGTGCATAGTCGTTCGAAGTCAGTCAATTGTCTGTGAATGTGGTCTTTACCTTGAAGGTTCGTGTAGTAAGTTTTCACATGGTGGTAGTGGGATATGTCAAGTGGGGTCGGTCGCTGAGTCGTTGTGACGTCGGGTAGCGGTTTGAGGGCCCTGTCAACAGTCCATTGGTGCAAGTATATCTAGTCCGTCTGGTGGAAGTTCCGAAAGGCCGCGGGGGGGAGGCTCCCCGCTAGGTTTGGGTTATACGTGATCGGAGTGAGCGGTTAGGTGATGTGGTGAGTCGATGTGTAAAGTGCAGCTTGCACCAGACCCCGAGGGTGGCGTAGATGAGTGGGTTTTGGGTTCGGAGTTCCATGAAGGTGAGCGAGCCAAGCCAAAGTCTGGATGGGACTGTCCCATGCGCCTGCTGGACCTCCATGGACACCCACCTTTTAGTGCTTGGGCGTGCGTGCCAGTCCACCACCCTCTGCAGGTGTGCAGCCTGGTAGTATTGCTGATCGGAGGGCAGCCCAGCTCCCCCCACAGTCTTCGGTCGTTCCAGTGTGGTCCTGCGTATGCGGGGCGCGGAGCGGTTCCATATAAAGCTGCGGATTTCTCGTGTCATGGTGCGGAAAAATGATTGTGGGATCGCGACGGGTAGTGTCGCTGTGGCGAAACCGACCTCGCCACGTGTCCTTGGAGGGGGCTGATTGCCCGCCTCTTGCCTTTGGACTATGGACCAGACTTTATGGGAATGTGATACCCCAGATAGCCATACCATGGAGCCTATTCATATAATGAAAGACTATGGGAAAGACTTTAGCTCCATGGCAATTGTACTGTGTGAGTAGGATCTGCGCGTTATTCGGTAGTTTTGTGCGTGCAGATCCCAGCTATCTGGGGATAGGTGAAATGTCTGTGTGTTATGTGTAAATGTGACTTTATGTATTTTAAAGTATTTTATGTCGTTTTGCAACCATGTGGTTAATGGAGTCTGCCTTTAGTCCTGGGTAATTGGATTACTTCTCCAATTAACTCCAGGGCAGAAGGGAGGAAACCAGGGTGCATTGTGGGGATGTTTTTCTGCCAGCCAGAAAGGAACAAAAGATACTTTTAGTAACTTTTGAACCCCTGGTCGGATTCATGCCATTTTTTAATATGTTGTTCCCCTGAATGGATTGATTGTGGATATGTATTTATTTATGTGAATGTGATGTATGGTTTTAAAGTTATGAAAGTTGTGTAAAAGTATATTTTACACTGTATGCATAATGGGATTATGTGTCACACTAAGGGGAGGGGATGTGTGGGAGGTAACATCTATGTCATTGGTTCTTTTATGCCTCCCCCTGGGTGTGGCCTGTATGTGTGAGTTGGAAATAAAAGCCAGGCTGGATGAGCCAGTCCAGAGTTCCTGCTTAACCCTCAAAGTGAAGTGTCGTCTCATTATTGGGGGAGGATTTATTGCATGCTGTTCCAGTTTGACTGCTAGGAGTGCAAACCTATTCGTATGGTTCCTATTCAACTGTCTACAGCATTCAGAGGCTTGAGAGGATTCATATGCTTCTCTGATTCGGTGATTGTGGTGTCTGCCAGAGTGCTTGGAGTCCTCAGGAAGCGCTAGGAGCATCCATTAACGGAGGTACCCAGTCGGGGTGCCAGGCGATCCGTTACATTGGTGGCAGCGGTGGGATGGCGTCCTAGTCTGAGGTAAAGCAGCTCAGAGACACTGTTTGGATTTACAAATTGAGGGCAACGCTAGCAGTCGTGCAGCGCCCCTGGGAGCAGACAAGTATGGAAGGTTCTGGCTCTGGAGATGATTGGCTGGCCGAGGTGAGGCAGCGAGTGGCCGAGTATGGGGATGATATACCCATGGAGACACGCCGGGTGATCTGGAACCAGGTCATGGCCGAGCGAAACACAAGGCTGGACCGAGAATTCCGGTTGGCAAAAGAGAGGAAGTATGCTCAGCAGCAGGAGCGTTACAGCAGCCGAGTAGAGGCTGCATCCTCCCTGAGGCGGCGGGAGGAACCCGAAGTGGGGGTCCTCATAGACTGGTCCTGTGAGGAACCACAACAGGCAGGTAGAGATGGGACCAAGGTCTCTCCACCGGGCCCACCGGGATGCTGGGCAGCCGGCCCAGATCCCCAGCAGCAGCCAGAGTTGCCAGGTGGGGAAGCAGGTGGCCCTTACTCACAAATGTTGAGGGGCCTCACGGATTGGTCCTGGGAAGACCCACAGATGGCAGGTGGAGATGGGACTGCGGTCTCTCTACCGGCCCTACAGGGATGCTGGGCAGTCGGCCCAGATCCCCAGCGGCAGTGTGCGTTACAGGGAGCTGAAGGTGCCGTTCTTGCTCCCCAGCGGCACTCTACGGTGCAGGGAGAGGAGCCTGTTATCCCCTCTCCCCAGCGGCTGAAGGTGTGTAAGGGAGAGGAGTTTGTTATTCCCTCTCCCCAGCGGCAGCGCAGCTCACCAAGGGGAGACAGTAAGCCCCACACCAGCGCAGATGGGACCGTGGTCTCTGCGCCCAAGTTACAGGGAGCTGAAGGGGCCGTCCTCCCTCCCCAGCGGCAGTGTGATTTGTTGGGAATTGGGAGCCCAGTCTCCTTTCCCCAGCGGCAGCTTAATGTACCAGGGGGAGACTGTAAGCCCCACACCTGTGCAGATGGGACCGTGGTCTCTGCACTTCCAGCACAGGGGGTAGGGACGGTCGGTCCTGCCCCCCCACAACAGGGCTGTTTAGCCAAAGGGGAGACAGTCTGTCTCCAGCAGCAGAGCTGTGTAACTAAAGGGGAGACAGTCTGTCTCCAGCAGCAGAGCTGTGTAACTAAAGGGGAGACAGTCTGTCTCCAGCAGCAGAGCTGTGTAACTAAAGGGGAGACAGTCTGTCTCCAGCAGCAGAGCTGTGTAACTAAAGGGGAGACAGTCGGTCTCCAGCAGCAGAGCTGTGTAACTCAAGGGGAGACAGTCGGTCTCCAGCAGCAGAGCGGTGTATTTAAAGGGGAGACAGTCGGTCTCCAGCAACCAGGCTCCAACCAGACTACTCCCGTGGTAGTGCTGGCAACAGGACAGAGTACCGCTGGTCTCTGCCCCCTCAGCAACCTACCAAGGCAGCCTACCAGTCCCCCACACAGCCGTGGTGAGGCACCTGAACCTGGACAAGATTCTCCCTCACCCAGGTGTAGTAACTGTTTATTGTGGGTGGGCTGCTCTGCTGTTTCTGTCTTGTGGGTGGGCTGCTGGACTAACAAGGGCACTGACCGGCAGGAGGTCAAGTACCCTGTTAGTCTGGGGGGTAAAGGGGAGAAGTGTGGCGAAACCGACCTCGCCACGTGTCCTTGGAGGGGGCTGATTGCCCGCCTCTTGCCTTTGGACTATGGACCAGACTTTATGGGAATGTGATACCCCAGATAGCCATACCATGGAGCCTATTCATATAATGAAAGACTATGGGAAAGACTTTAGCTCCATGGCAATTGTACTGTGTGAGTAGGATCTGCGCGCTATTCGGTAGTTTTGTGCGTGCAGATCCCAGCTATCTGGGGATAGGTGAAATGTCTGTGTGTTATGTGTAAATGTGACTTTATGTATTTTAAAGTGTTTTATGTCGTTTTGCAACCATGTGGTTAATGGAGTCTGCCTTTAGTCCTGGGTAATTGGATTACTTCTCCAATTAACTCCAGGGCAGAAGGGAGGAAACCAGGGTGCATTGTGGGGATGTTTTTCTGCCAGCCAGAAAGGAACAAAATATACTTTTAGTAACTTTTGAACCCCTGGTCGGATTCATGCCATTTTTTAATATGTTGTTCCCCTGAATGGATTGATTGTGGATATGTATTTTTATGTGAATGTGATGTATGGTTTTAAAGTTATGAAAGTTGTGTAAAAGTATATTTTACACTGTATGCATAATGGGATTATGTGTCACACTAAGGGGAGGGGATGTGTGGGAGGTAACATCTATGTCATTGGTTCTTTTATGCCTCCCCCTGGGTGTGGCCTGTATGTGTGAGTTGGAAATAAAAGCCAGGCTGGATGAGCCAGTCCAGAGTTCCTGCTTAACCCTCAAAGTGAAGTGTCGTCTCATTATTGGGGGAGGATTTATTGCATGCTGTTCCAGTTTGACTGCTAGGAGTGCAAACCTATTCGTATGGTTCCTATTCAACTGTCTACAGCATTCAGAGGCTTGAGAGGATTCATATGCTTCTCTGATTCGGTGATTGTGGTGTCTGCCAGAGTGCTTGGAGTCCTCAGGAAGCGCTAGGAGCATCCATTAACGGAGGTACCCAGTCGGGGTGCCAGGCGATCCGTTACAGTCGCGAATAGGTACAATAATCTGGGGAGGACATTCATCTTTATCGCTTGAATGCGGCCAAACCAGGTGAGGTATTGCGGTGACCTGCGGAGGAGATCTTTTTGGATGCTCGCGAGGAGGGGGGGGAAATTCAATTGATAAAGTTGCGTGAGATCACGTGGTAACCATGTGCCCAGGTACCTCAGCTTGACCGGCCGCCTTAGTGCTCAAGTATACCTTCCGGGTGTTTAGTGCTACGTTGGTCCCGTGTGTTTATTTTATGGATATGTTGTGCCCTCCTCTTTGCCTGGAGAATTTTTGCTAGGAGCCGACCACTTTTGTTAGAGTGTTCATAGAAGTACCTGGCCGATTTTGTCAGGGTGTGTAGCAGCCCCTGAGAGAGGTGGTCTCTAAGTTCTCTCCGGGCTTCGGTCAGTTGCAGATAGGTATTATCGTCTAGTGTTTGTTTGTGTGTGGTTTCCAGGGCGGATACCTTGGACGTGAGGTCGGTGATGCGCCTGTGTCTATCTTTTTTGCGCTGTGTACAGATAGCGATGTAGTGGCCTCTCATGACACATTTATGTGCTTCCCAGATCGTCAAGATGGGTGTGTCTGGGTTGTCATTAGTGTCAAAATATTGTGTGATCGTCTGAAGCGCAGATGCGCGGGAGACTAGGTCATTCAGCAGGGTTACGTTAAGCTTCCACTGTCTGTCTCTGGGTTTATAGAGGGGTGAGCTTGTACGTACTTTAATTGGAGCGTGGTCGGAGTGCGTCGTGAGTCCAATGTGTGCGTCGTGGAGTAGGGAAAGGTATTCCTGGGGCATAAATATGTAGTCAATGCGGCTATAGTGGCGGTGGACATGGGAGAAGTGCGTATAGTCCCTGTCGTCCGGGTGTGTGGTTCTCCAGCAGTCTACAAGACCCATTCTGTTCAATGCCCTGGTGGCGGATCGTAGACAGTGTGGCGGTAGTGTACTAGTTCCGCGGGACGTATCCAGGAGGGGGTCTAGTGGCATGTTTAAGTCCCCTGCTAGTATTAGGCGGCCCTCTCTAAATTTGTTAAGCTTGGTTAAGGTGTGAGAGAGAAAGGTGTGTTGACCACGGTTGGGGTCTAGTTTAGGTGCTTCCGGGCCCCGAAAGTGCGTCTCCTGCAGGAACGCTACGGACACCCTTTCCGCCCAGAGACGGCGGAGCAGGTGGGAGCGTTTCTCCGGCTGGTTAAGGCCCCCAGTGTTGTTGTGAGTAAGGCCGGGCTAACCCCCATCTTGGCCCCCCCGGTTGGTAGCGTTCGGGAGACTATAGAACCGGAGAGTCTCGTCGAACCCCGGTCCTATGTACAGGAGAGGTCAGTTGCGAGAGGTGCATGGAAGGCCACCTACGGAGTCTGTTCCTCAAGTAAGTGTGATGTCAGCACCGATGTCCCGCGGCACCCAACCCGCCATGTGAGGCGGCTGTTGTGATCTCTGCGAGTCCGAGGGTAGTCGGGGGGAGGGGAAGTGAGCCAGAGTTAGTCGAGGTCGCAAAGAGGCCCATATGGGTATCAGGGGTGGGGTGTTGGCGCTGGCCCTTAGGGAGACCATTCAATATGCGACAGTAAAGTATAACAACAGTTTAAGTAAAGAAAAAAAATTAAAAAAAATATTAACAATGCAACCTACGCCGGGAGCAAAACAGTGGCATAACGTGGGCGTCCTGAAAATTTTTAACAGATTTAAAGAGCACAACGTGTACGCAGTCGGCCTCAAATACCGTATCCCATGCGAATGCTGTATAACTAGATGGGGATATGACTATGTGCCTGCGCTTTTCTAAGATATGCGGCCCAGTCTCCCCTCCCAAAAAGTCCATCGCTTCAGGACCCACCCCGCCCACACATATACACACTCACATACATTTAGTAACAGAGATTGGCACACAAAAACACTCATGCTGTATCCCATACAAACACTGACACGCATACACTGGCACACAATTATTATTATTTATAAAGCGCCAACAAATTCTGTAGTGCTATACAGTGGGTGGACTAACAGACACGTATTTGTAACCAGATGAGTTGGACACACAGGAAAAGAAAGGTTGAGGACCCTGCTCAATGAGCTTACATGTTACAGGGAGTGGGTACAGTGACACAAAAGGTAAGGGTAGGGTAGAAAAGTAGGTTGCTAGTATAGTATGCACTGACGGTTTAGTGTTTTGTTTTGTTACAGGAGAGGAATCAGGGTGCGGGGAGGGAAAGCTGTTGACAGTTTAGTTTATATATTTTCCTGAAGAAGTAAGTTTTCAAAGATTTTGTGAAGGAGCGGAGACTGGATGAAAGTCTAACGAAGAATGGAAGGGAGTTCCACAGCAATGGTGAAGCTCAAGAGAAATCTTTAAGGCGAGCATCAGAGGCGGGGCCGTCTTTAACACGGGGCAAAAGGGGCAGCTGCCCCAGGCCCAGTTAGTCTTAGGGGTCCCAAAGCCCTCCGCACCACGACGGCCCATGTGGAACTACCACCACGAGCCGCGCGATGTGGGGGCTCATCGGGTGGCCAATGCTCTACGGGCCACCCGATGGCGATGGATTTTTAGGGGCCTGGCCGCTTTGAGAGGGCGACCGGGCCCCCTGTGATGATGTCAGGATGCTGGGAGGAAGTGACAGCCGGTCACTTCCTCCCAGCATTCACCGAGCGCCGCGCGGGAGGAGAAGAAAAGGAGGGAGTTCTGACTCCCATCAGCCTGGGTAGGAAAGGTAGGAAACACATAAAAAAATGTGCATGTATGTATGTATCTGTTTGTATGTACGTATCTGTATGTATGTATGGTCTGTCTGTTTGTATGTATCTGTATGTATGTATGTGTCTGTCTGTCTGTTTGTATGTATCTATATGTATGTGTCTGCCTGTATGTATGTGTCTGCCTGTATGTATGTGTTTGCCTGTATGTATGTGTTTGCCTGTATGTATGTGTCTGTTTGAATGTATATATACCTGTATGTATGTGTGTATCTGTTTGTATATATGTATGTAACTGTTTGTATGTAAGTGTCTGTATGGATGTTTCTGTATGTATGTATGCATGTGTGTATCTATTTGTATGTATGTGTGTATCTGTTTGTATGTATGTTTGTGTGTCTGTTTGTATGTGTCTATGTGTGTATGTGTGTTTCTGTGTTTCTGTATCTGCATGTGTCTCTATATGACCCTGTGTATCAGTATGTGTTTCTGTGTGTCCGTATGTGTGTCTTTGAACATATGTGTATCTGTGTGTCTCTGTGTCTGTTTGTATATATGTATGTCTATATGTGTATATGTTTGTATGTGTATCTGTGTGTACGTTTGTATATGTGTCTGCATGTCTTTGTATCTGCATATGTGTCAGTGTGTATCTGTATGTGTGTCTGTGTATCTGCATGTGTGTCTGTGTTTGTATCTGTGTGCGTGTCATTCTGTATATTTGAATGTGTATCATTCTGTGTGTATGTGTAGCTGCATGTGTATCTGTATATGTGTCAGTGTCTGTATCTGTGTGTATCTGTGTATCTGCATGTGGATCCGTGTATGCATCTGTATGTTATTGTGTGTATCTGCATGTATGTCACTGTGTTTGTTTGTGTGTTAGTGTTTCTGTTTATCTGCATGTTTGTCAGTGAGTGTATCTGTGCATCAGTGTATGTAGGTGTGTCAATGTGTATCTGCATGTGTGTCTGTGTATCTCTCTATGTATGTCTTTACCTGTCTATGTATGCATCTCTATGTATGTTAGTGTTTGCATCTGTATGTGCGTTAGTGTGTGTATTTTGTCTCAGTAAAAAATGAGAGGGCTAAGTGTGTTTTTTTTACATTTGTGTGGGCGTTGATGGTGTGATTGCATGCTAGGAAGAGGAAGGGCTAGGTCAAGGGGCCCCAAGCAAACACCTGCCCAGGGCCCAATCAGTATTAAAGACGGCCCTGGTCAGAGGTAGGAGTACGAACAGAGGTTAGATGTAGGTCTTCGGCAGAGCGTAGGGGCATAGACGGGACATATTTGTGTATTAGTGAGGACAGGTAGGTGAAGTCAGCGTAGGGACTGACAGAGGGGGTAGGCGTGGGAGGTGCAGGTGGACAGGAAGATGATCCTAGCCGCTGCATTCATTATCGACGGTAATGGGCAAGTTGGGAACACGTAGGCCCACTGAGAAGTGGGTTACAGTTGTCAAGGCAAGAAATCATCGGCATGGACAAGCACCTTAGACGCATCAAGCGTTAAATAGGGGCGTATGCGCGTTATGTTTTTGAGATGGAAGCAGCAGGATTTGGCAATCGACTGGACATGAGGGGTGAAGGAGAGGTTGGAGTCAAAGAGAACACCTAGGCAGCGAGCCTGCGAGGTAGAGCTGATGGTAGAGCCATTGGCAGACAAGGGAAGAACAGAAGTTATGTTTTGGACAGGTTACGTTTAAGGAAATGAGCAGCCGTCAAGTTGGGAATAGAAGAGAGACCTTCAGAGACACGAGTCCAGAAGGGTGGTGAGAAATCAGGGGAGGACAGGTAAATTTGCGTGTCAACTGCATAGAAATGATACTGGAAGCCGAAGGAGCTGATGAGTTTACAATGGGAGACAGTATAGATTGAGAACAATAGCGGACCAAGGACAGACCCTTGGGGAACACCAACAGAGAGGGATTGGGGAGAAGAGGCAGACCAGAGACAGAAACACTGAAAGAGCGCTGGGAGAGGTAAGAAGAGTACCAGGAGAGAGTAGTATCTCATAAGCCAAGATTACGGAGGATGAGAAGGAGCTGTTGATAAACAACAGTGTCAAAAGCAGCAGACATAATGCAGGAGCATTAAAATAGAGTAGTGGTCACATGATTTTGCAGTGATAAGATCATTAAATACTTTGGTCACATCTGTTTCAACAGATTGAAATGGGTCAAGCAGATAGCTGGATTCGAGGAAGTCTGTGCAATCACCAATGGCATACACTGGCACACATATATATAGTGTGACCCATACAAACACACTGACACACACACACACTCATAAACATACACTGCCACAAATTGATCCTTACTGACAGAGACACAGTTACCCTTACAAACACTGGCACACACTTACTTGCATTCATTAACACACTGGCACAAATTGCTCCATACTGACACACACATTGATTAGTACTGACACACACATTGATCAATACTGACACACACACCCACAAACACCTACATACACATTGATCCATACAGATACACATTGATCAGTACTGCCACACATATTGATCCATTCCCACACCCACACACACCTACAAACACACTGATCCATACAGACACACACACACACACATTGATCCATACTGGTACACACAGAGTGACCCATACAAACACTGACACTCACATACTGCTCATTGAAGCGCACACACATATTAGTCATGTTCTCAGCATATTGCGAGCTCCTTCTTCCTTGATGTTTGAAGAAAACCGGTAGCACTGTCCGGCGCCAAGTGCCGCAGCCAACCGGGAAATTTCCTGGTATCCCAGTGTTCCGGTTCGGCTCTGGTCTTACGTTATGAAAGAACTAATAACCCCTAATACATTTCACATGGAAAGCAATTGCATCTTCTTCAACAAATTATGTTCTAATAGAAAATGACCAAAGTGTGGACACACACACATAAATAATAAGCAGACATAATTTAAAAAATAAACTATATGTTGGGGGAATTAAGAGGTTTTGAAACTATTCATTATTAAAACATGTTCAGTAATTTCAAACAGATTTAAGTTTATCTCCACTGGTTTACTTGGGATCTTGGCATGTATGCTATGGAGCATGGGAAGATAATCATTGAAGAGTAAGATGTATTTTCCAGGCACTAAATGTGGCTGCGTGGAATAATTATTTATAGACAATCTGTCAAATAAAGTGTTTTCTTAAACTTGATCTCCAAGGGCGTTGTTCAGTAAGCAGCAAATCATGGCAAGTAAAAACCTGAATTTGGTAATTTTGGGCCAAAACAGGCAAGCTGGGAATAAATATCATTAAAGGAGATTTTTCCATCTTGATTATTTTTGTTCACATTTCACAAATATAAACAAATTCCATTGTGTCTCAAATGTTTGTCACAATGAGAAACGATGAGAAAACCGAAAAAAACTAATGTTTTTTTAATATAAATTTGATCAAATAAAATAACACATATAACACAAAGTTGTCTCTGTTTACAGCAATAGTGACCCAATTAATATGCGAATTTGGTAACAATGGTATTTTCTGAGGTTTAGCTCATCTGAGAGGAGCTTTTAGTAGTTGGGATGGCTGAAGATAAATGGTGAGAAAGAACTTATGGGGTACAACAAACTGCTGAAATAGTGGGGTAATGGTTTATGTTAAGTATATCAGATGCTTAACCAGGGGTGGATACAGAACCTAATCTCGGGAGGGGCACTGGTAGATTATTTAAAAAAACAATCCAGGCACAATAACCACAACAGTTCTTTGTAGTGGTTATGGTGCCAGGACTGCGTGGCACCCTCCCAGAGTAAGTAGTGAAACCATCTAAGAACCATTTGACAACTTACCTGTGGTCTGCCGGGATATGGGCTGTAGTTTGGGATAGTGGCAGTAGTGTGTCTATGTGTGTGAGGGGTGCAATGTGTGTGTGTGTGTGGGTGGTGAAGTGTGCGTGTGTGCAATGTGTGTGATGGATGCAGTGTGTGAGGGGTGCAGTGTTTGTGAAAGGGGTGCACTGTGTGAGTGGTGCAGTGCCTGTGTGTGGGGTACAGCGTGTGTGTGGGGGAGGGGTGCAGTGTGAATGTGTAGGGAGTTATTGTGTGTGTGTGGTGGTAGGGGGCAGATTAAAGCGAATATATATGTGGTTTGTAATTAAAATAAATATACTAAATATTAGCTCCTGGGGCTAGAGTTTACTCTCGCGAAATGATAACTGCCGCAATGATCCAAGCTCGCGAGAGGAGAATCCGGCAAAGCTGCAGGTCCCGGGTCCTGTAATTCCCCTCCCGGCTGCCCAGGAAAGTGCCTTTGGGCTGGTGAGGGAGATCTCTCCTCTGATCCGTTAAGGCACTCAGCAGGGTTGGCAGAGAAGAGAAAAGGAGAGCCTTTGCCCTTTACTAGTTTCTCGGGGGGGGAGGGGGAAAGAATTGACCCGTTGCCCCCCTGGATCCGCCACTGAGCTTAACAGCTGTAGGCAACCATCAGCACTCCAGATGACGAATACATATCCCTTCATGCTTTGCCAGCATTATAGCTGTAAGATGTTGCCTATCCCTGATATAGGGTACTTTAGTAGATGGAATTTCTACTACCTTGCATGGGGCATTATATAATCTCTTAAGGTTAGGGAAGTACCACTGGGACCACCTACCTTTGCATTAATATAAGGAAGGTAATATTTCATGGGCCAAAATATCCATACCTATCTTTAGTTCTTAAGGGAGAAAATGGTATATATTAATAAATTAATCCCTAAGGCTACAACAATATGTCAAGAAAGCAGCAAATCATGGAAAGTAAAAATCGAGATTTATTTAAAAAAAAATTCAACATATATTTACAAAACTTGAAATTGGCAAAATAAATATTTCTAATTAAACTATAATTATTTTTTCAAGGGTAATGAAATCAAGAGTGTTTTCGGCATTGTTGAAGAAGTTATGAAAAACGGTACCCCAGTTACAAAAAAGAGAAGCAAAGCGACCAGCAGTGTAGCTACTTATGAGAAATGTTCCCATTTATGCAAGGAAACGACTTCGAGCCTAAAAGAAAAAAAATATAACATGTGCAGTAAGTGCTGATTTCTAAGAAACAATGCATGTTAATATAACGGAATCCAAGTGGAGTGAGGCTCATTAGTTATTTACAGGCACCTATAACTGCCCCACATACTGTGCAATGGAGAAGCTGATAATGTTTGGAATCTTCAGGCCTGCCTACCCACCTCTAGTGAAACATGTTCTCTGTGAGTTGCATGGGACCATTATAATTCACTTTTTTTTTTACGTTCACTAATGTGCCAGCATGTTCCAGCCATTAAATGGATCCATGCATTTGCCTCTGCATGAATAGAAATCATATGGGACTATAAGGCCCATCTTATGACTGGAGGAGGTATGATATGTCCACACATGCACGCAGAGATATTTTTGCATCAACTAGGGTATGTCATACCTGCCAATCTTGCCTGTACACCTTCTTGGATGGAGGTGAATAGGGAAGAGAGCAGGCCAGTGGTGACCCTAGGAACAAAATATAGGGGGGACTTAAAATATCATTCAAAACTAGGGGGGAGGGGGAGGCATTCACAATTTCCCCTTGGGGGGGTAACATGCTGTGCCGGTGGTGTCAGACAACAAATTTGCACAGAAGTCCCACTTGCCACCAGGGATTCTTTTTCTGGGCAGACTAATAACCACCCTTAAAGTTAATCTTTGAACTGTTTAGTAGATAACTCTCCTATTTGCTATCTTTATGTGGGATTACCCTATTTAAGGACACCAAAAAAGTCAGCTATCTGCCTATCTGCTAACAGCACAAACATGTGTTATCTTTAAATATGGTAATCACTAATAAGGCTACCAATTTAGGGAGTTATCTACTATACACATGCATGTTTTCATGCATACACACATAAACACACACACACACACACACACACACACACACACACTGGATCTTCTCTCTGGTGGTTAGTGGGTTTCTGCTGGGAAAACACTGTAAGAACATCATAATTCAACAAATGCAGGTCATAGGAAAGAACTGGATTCAATACTTACCTATGAGAAGTATTTGATTGAATGCGGAGGATTTGGATTGGAAATCATTGAAGTAGGGCCACCTTCATGATGACGTTGTTGGAGGAGGAGCATACAGTAGAACCGAGTGAGTCTTAGTGCAGGAAAAAAGGGAAGTAAAACCTTTTTATTTATTTTTTCATTTTCTCTTACATGGTAACAGGAGGGGGAGCTAATTCTAAACATGGATTAGGACACTCTAGGTTAGAAATACATGTTTGTATTCCTAAAACTGCAGTGCTTTTTGAAGATAAGTCACAATTTTTGCAAATTGCCATTTACTAAATACTTTAATACCACCAAACCTAGTACAAAATTAATTTGTACGTCATCTTACATGGCTGGTGGCTAATAACCTTGCGGTCCACAATTATACACTACAGTTTTATTTGGATTCCCGTAGTAGAATGTATTCCTTTTCTTTAAGGCACACCTTTTTACTTTCTGAACATCATTAATTAATTAATATGCCACCCATTGTGGTTTGAATAGCATCTACCGAACCTACAGTGGATAATGAGCCCTCGATTTGTTTTCATATAACTATTAACTAGAATTTTCTTTAAAATCTTTTGGTAGGAAATTTGCAGATTTCTCTGATTACTTATGCAAGAGGTACCAAAAAAATGTTGAAGAACATGTTAGAAGAACAACAAAAATCCTTGGAGTTTCTTTCTAATCAGGTACAATCAGTATTTTTTTGCCTTGGTGTTAATTTCTCTTTAGATAGTGGTGTTCGAGGTCCATTAGAGACTTTGAATTTGATCCTTGGAAGTCTAGAAAGTCAGTGTATAGCAGAAAGAAAAGCAGATCTAGATGGTTTAGATGGATCTGCCAGAGTTTTGTTTCCGACATCAACTAGTTAAATAATCTGCATATGAAACAAAAAAACTAAGTATATACACTAAAGATGTACACGTATATTATGGGTAGCCCCAGGTGAACTTCACAACCACCTAAGAAAATGTATAGCAAACAAACAAAAGTGGAAACCACCCAAAATACGTATGAAGAAGGGACAACCTGATGTAGATCAAATGTCCTTAGATCGAATCTATGAAAAAATTGGAGAAGCTTGCATAGCGTAAAAAAGTATATATAAAAAAGGTGAAATATAAGTGAGATTGGAAATACACTCACAAACAAACGATAAATTCAGGCCTTTCACCCTCTCAGGGGTTATGTGATGAGTATGGGTATCCTCCAACACGGTATATGTGAATGTAAAAAAATGCAATATAGTGAAGTATGTTTAGAAATATACAAATCACATTTATTCATTGCACTTACAAAATAGCAGCATAAAAAGGCATCTCTCCATATACATATGGAACTCCTGGTGGTGGTAGTAGAGTATCCGCAGTGGAGGTCCAGAGCCAAATAGAAGAAATGCAGGATTCGAACAAATAAATTAAAAACAAAAACAATTTACATATATATAAAAGTTCGGTTATATCCAACGCGTTTCGTCCTGTCAGATGTCGGACTTCTTCAGGGATAACCTTAGGTCAGTCTCTGATGGTATATATATCCTCATAAGCAATTTTCAGAATCCGATACACATGGAAATACAACTTGCGTTCCATTGATGAAACGCAGCAATCGAGCGCGAAATCCACAGAGCCTCTGAAAACAGTTCCGGGTTGTAGTGCGCATGCGCGTAAAAACGCGCATGCGTCAACTTAAAAAGACCGCTACCTACAAGGGACAGAAAGCAGAAAACGGCGAAAAAATCGCCAGAAAATTGCACACCCGAATATTAGAACATTACAACAACATACGGAAAAAGAAAATTGACCACAGCGTACCAAAACATTGCAATTCTTGTTCTTTATTTTCCTGGAATACCCTACAAGTTTTTGGAATAGATTCAGTTCAATTAGGGTGGAGAGGTGGAGATAGGCTACAAGAGTTAGTTAGAAAAGAGGCTCTGTGGATTTTCAATTTAAAAACTAAATCTGGGGCTCAATCAAGAAATTGATTTACAAGGTCTTATCTAATCAAGTTCTCTTCATGCGATCTCTTTGGGAATGTTTATATGCAAGGTTTTGTTCTCCTTGTTTATGTAAATATTTTCTATGTAGTGATAATATAATTCCTATGTAATATCATAACATTTGTATCATTACATTTGTATCTCTATTGTTACATTTATATCTCCAATTTTGATCTATATATATTATTTCAAGACTTAACTCCATTCATTCTGCATGTGTATATGCAATATACGAATTCCATCTATGTGAGGGTTAATATACCTTTAATGGGATTGTACATAGTAAGTCAGACTTTTAACTAAGTCTTTAACTATAGCTGTATACACCAGTTTTTGGACATACACTTATATATATAATTCGTGCAAGTAATGTCATATACATTGGTTGTACCAAGAGACACATATATATGTGCACATGTAAAATAAATCAATAATAGGAGATAGTCATTATGCCATCACATCTGTATTTTTAATCTTATTGATAGAATTTATGTGATCATTTGCTCAGGCGATTTTTCCGCCGTTTTCTGCTTTCTGTCCCTTGTAGGTAGCGGTCTTTTTAAGTTGACGCATGCGCGTTTTTACGCGCATGCGCACTACAACCCGGAACTGTTTTCAGAGGATCTGTGGATTTCGCGCTCGATTGCTGCGTTTCATCAATGGAACGCAAGTTGTATTTCCATGTGTATCGGATTCTGAAAATTGCTTATGAGGATATATATACCATCAGAGACTGACCTAAGGTTATCCCTGAAGAAGTCCGACATCTGACAGGACGAAACGCGTTGGATATAACCGAACTTTATATATATGTAAATTGTTTTTGTTTTTAATTTATTTGTTCGAATCCTGCATTTCTTCTATTTGGCTCTGGACCTCCACTGCGGATACTCTACTACCACCACCAGGAGTTCCATATGTATATGGAGAGATGCCTTTTTATGCTGCTATTTTGTAAGTGCAATGAATAAATGTGATTTGTATATTTCTAAACATACTTCACTATATTGCATTTTTTTACATTCACATATACCGTGTTGGAGGATACCCATACTCATCACATAACCCCTGAGAGGGTGAAAGGCCTGAATTTATCGTTTGTTTGTGAGTGTATTTCCAATCTCACTTATATTTCACCTTTTTTATATATACTTTTTTACGCTATGCAAGCTTCTCCAAAATAATCTGCATAGTCTGGAAGAATCATTTCTAGAATTTACACATCTAAAAATTGACAGTGCTTCCCAATGTCAATAACTTTAGCACACCTTGACTAAATAAAGTGGAACACAATGCCCATCTCTGGGATTCTAGAGTTTGCAGATCTCATTCCAATTCTTATCTGCAATACTAAAATTACCACTTTATAATATTCTGTTTTGTTGCCTCTGCTCTAAGAGTACCTTCAGAAAGAAAAGTAAGGTCATGGTTGCTCTGCAATATTCGAAAGATACATTGATCATGTTTTTTGTTTGACAAATCATGTGTAATTTGCAAAGAAAAATATTTAGTAGCAAAAAATAACATTAATGGTTCATATTGATTGTAATTTGCAGTAATAAGGTTTAATTCCCCTATTATTACATCTTTAGGTGAGTGAACTAACCAATAAGGTTCTTCTTTTGAATGCAGAAGTCTTGAAAAAACACACGGATCCTTTTCCTTTGAGACCATTTCAAACCCATGGTAAGAACATTCGTACAGGGACTGTAGGTCAATCATTCTACTCAAGCATTACCCTACCTAAGTGAAGGACTGAAGCATTGACTTTCTACTATGTATTGAGCATGTTAAAGCGGCTCTGTCAACCAAAAAAAGAAATGAGCATTGACCTTTTTATGAAGATAAAATCTTTACGAAATGGTCATAACAACTGTGCTGGAATTTTATTAAATATCAACTTAATTTAAATTCCAATGCTGTCAAAAGATATCATAAGACAAAGCAGGGACTACTCTGCCTTGACAAAACTTAACAAAAGGTGGTGCTACCACCAACAACTTTTGTTACTTCCCATAGCCATAATTAGCAACGGCTTTGGGAATAAGGTACTGTTTCCCCCATAATAAGACAATATCTCTGGAGGCTCTGAAGATCGTGGGATCTTCCATAGACATCAGTGTTGTACTCTTGCACTTGTATAGCATTTACGTGAGCTCTTAGAAGATGAAGCACCAGGAGCTGAAGAAGGTAATATAACTTACCTCTACTGAAACTCAAGCCATGCCTAGTGGCGATGCAAGGAGCCCAGAAAGGGATAGAGTTACTTTAAAGCAATGCATTAACCTTTATTAAATCGGCTCTGTCATTAGGTTTGCACCCATCTCCAAGCCTGTCCATGCTTTTTTTTCTACTCCCTCCCATCCATCAACCCTTCCATCAACACTAAGTGGCCTCAGGACCAGTGCTACTTACTTTATTTCAAGATGTCCCGATCTTACTGGGTCTTAATTTATGGTGCCGCCATGTTAGTGTGCCTGTGGAACTGGGTTCACTGTTGGGGTCCCACAAGAGCCAACACAGTGAAGTGATGACACAATGCTCACGGTAGTGACACAATGTTGGCAGGAGGAGAGTACGAGGTTGATAGTCCATAGTAAAGTTGGTAAAGGTTGTGGTGCTTGACTAATGTTACACCTTTTGTCAACCTTCAAGTTATACATAAGGAAAGTAGTACTTACTTTTCCTTATGAATGACTTTAAAAAACAAACAAAAACAAAACGTTACAAAAAATAAAATAAAAAAATAACATAGCCAAAAAGATCCATGTGTGTGGAAAAGTATGAAAATTACTCCAAATTTCATGAGCACCTTATGCTCAATGATATCAGCTTGGGTGGAATGATCCCCACCGAGGATATATATGAGTAGAAGTAGAAGTTGTAATGATCCCTGGAGAGGCTCCTTTACGATGATAAAATAAATGCAGGATAAAAAAACAAAAAACATAAAATGTTAAGGGTAAAAACAATATTTATTGTAACATACCACACAAAATGAAATAAAAGCAAATTAAAAAGTCCTTCTGAATAGTCACAACCGGTTTTGCCCTCGGGTTTTCTCAAGTGATCAAAAAAACTTTTTTAACAAATCAAACAAAAGCAATTGAAGTAGCTCAACACAATGAATGCTTCAATTGTTTCTCCAAATTCAACTGAAAATGCAAATCTTCAGTCTACCAAATTTTCAACCCCCTGAATATAATACCTCACAAATATGCAAAACAGGTGTTATCTCAAGCACACCTGATGCAACAAATTAACTGCTTCATTAGTTGCACCAGGTGTGCTTGAGCTGGAACACTTGAAAAACCTGAACTGACTAGGGTTTTGTTGAGTGTCATGTTTGACTGCATGTAAGAAATATAGCTAAGTCAAAAGAATGGTCCACAAAGCTAAGAGAAGAGACTATCACCCTCCACAAACAAGTAACAGGATACAAAAAGGTAGGGAAGGCACTAGAGACATGTTGGAAGCATAGTTTGAAAGTTCAAAGTTGAAGAAACAGGAAGCTATCAATGGCAGATTGAAAAAAAAACCCTTAAGTGACTGCAAAAGACCTGCAGCAAGACTTGCTGGCAACAGGCACTGAGTAAGTAAGGCGTGTACTAAACATAGAAGGCTTCCATTCCAGAACTCCAAAATGTACACCACTACTGATCCAAAAGTACAAGAAAAGTTGGCTCCAATATGCTCAAAATCATATAACTAAGCCACAGAAGTTTTGGGAGTTCTGTGGAGTATAAAAAAAAAAAAAAAACACCTGGAACTTTTTGGCCCAGTGGATCAGCAGTATGTCTGGAGGAAGAAGAATGAAGAAGCATACGCTGAAAAAAATACTCTGCCTACAGTTTAGCATGGTGGTGGCTCGGTGATGCTCTGGGGCTCCTTTGCATCCTCTGACACTGGAAACCTGCAGCGTGTCGACGGCAAGATGGATTAATTCAAGTGTCAAGAAATCCTAGGAGAAAACTTCATGCCATCTGTGAGGAAGCTGAAACTTGGGCGTCATTGGACGATCCAACAAGACAATAATTCCAAGAATACCTCAAATTCCACCAAGGCTTGGTTGCAGAAGAAGTCCTGGAAAATTCTACAGTGGTCATCACAGTCACCTGACTTGAACCCTATAGAAAATCTCTGGTGGGATTTGAAGAAGGCGGCTGCAGCACGCAAACCCAAGAATATTACTGAACTGGAGGCCATTGCTCATGAGCAGTGGGCTAACATTCCTCAGTAATGCCTTGTGTCTGGCTATGCATGTTATTTGTTGCAGGTCAATACAGCAAAAGGGTGCTCTACTAAGTAACAAAGATACTTACCATGAAAGCGTTGAATAATTTTGAGACTGGAGAAATCATTATAAGTTGTATTTTCAGTTGAATTTGGGGAAACCACTTGAAGCATATGTTGTGTTGAGCTATTTGCTTTTGTTCGATTTGTTCATTGCAAACCGCTGAAAGTCTGTAAATTTTCACAATAAACCTGATTTTCTTTGGGGGTTATACAATTTTGATTACAACTGTACTTTGCCAGTTTTTTTATATTCTGGTAAAGTGAGATATTTAAATATATCATAAAAGATTCAGTAGAATTTTTAAAAGTCAACATTAACACTTCCCCCCCCCCCCCAGTTTAAACATCTGCCATCCAATCTTCTCCCCCCCCCCCCCCCAAACATTTTATTGCAAATTTAGCAGTTTATCCACAAGAGAAAAATATTGGGGTTACATATCCGAACCCAATTCTCGTTTTGAACCAGATGTCAAACATCACTGTTAGAGTGTGTAAACATGGTCTACATTAGTAATTAAATGCAGGTCTATTTTTTATTAATCTGGCCCTCTAATTCGGTTCTTCCCACTTATTTGAAGTTAAATAAAGCTCTCAGTTTTTGTAATAATCGTCTAGTTATAACTTATAATTAAACATTTTCTTAATCTCATAAGCATGCAACCCACTGGGAGTATCAAATAATATTGATGGAGGAGTATGGTTTAATTATTGCTTATAGTTATAATTATATCCGAACTAACATCTGTTGTTGAAAAAAAAACCCTATGATTGTTATTAGAACATTATGTTAGTCTGGGATCTGAGTATCTTAAAATAAGTGAGCTTACAAGTCTACATTTGGAATGTGATTGAAATAAACACTTTAATGAAATAAATAACACAGACACTTACCATTATCCGAACGCATGCTAACATTTTTAATATTTTATATAAGCCAAAACATCTAGAATTGTGAACTGCGTAATATATACCATGCTTAATGAATCATGTTCATAGTTAACAAGTTTGAAATTAAAGTGATACATTGTTCTGTGTACTGGTTATATGTAGGTGAAATTGTTTATTATTTTTATTTTAGGTTATGATTGTACAGATATTAAGGAAACTTTTGGTCCAGTTTCAAAAACCCCAAGTGGCTTATACATTATACAGCCTGAAGGATCTAATGCTCCATTTGAGGTAATAAATCAAATCTAAAATAGAAATGAACAAAAACATATTTATTAAATCGAATCTTTATTGCGTGTTTCACACAACTTGAATGAAATACAATTTTAAGATTGATCAGTTTAAGTAAAACAAGTAGTGAAGAAACTGGAAACATACCGTAGTCATATCTTATAGGACCACTATAGGCACCCAGACCACTTCAGCTCAATGAAGTGGTCTGGGTGCCAGGTCCATCTAGGGTTAACCCTGCAGCTGAAAACATAGCAGTTTCAGAGAAACTGCTATGTTTACACTAAGGGTTAATCCAGCCTTTAGTGGCTGTCTCACTGACAGCCACTAGAGGCCGCTTCCACGATTCTCACTGTGAAAACCACAGTGAGAAGATGCTGACGTCCATAGGAAATGCTTTCCTATGGGCGGTTTGAATGCGCATTGGGCGCTGACGTCAGCAGGAGAAGGAGAAGTCACCAGCGCTGAGGGAGCCCGACGCTGGAGAAAGGTTTTAACCCCTTAAGCCCAGCGGGAGGGGAGCCATGAGGGTGGGGGGATCTAAGGACTACATAGTGCCAGGAAAACGAGTTTAAGATGATCTACAATTTTATGTAGTAAGAGAGCAAATTAGTCCAAGTACTGAAAACATAATACAAATTAGCAAGTAGACTAAACATTTTGATAATCCTAATAAATCATTGGTCCTATTGGGGTTAAAGTATTTTTTAAAGGGATAATAAAGTGCTAGGAACACAAAGTTCTGTGTTCCTCCTGCGAGCAGGCTGCCTGTAGCGTTGCTGCATGTTACAATAGCACCGCTCAGATACATTGCTCTGCTCGTGGGAGAAGTAAAGTCAGCCTGCAGGCAGAGGAGCAGCATGTGCCGCCACTGGACCACCAGGACTTGCAGCCTTATGTCCCCTCCCCCTGGCCAATGGTAAGAGAAAGGATGGGGGGATATAAAGTTTTTTTTAATGACATTTATTTAAAAAAAAAAGTTCTCGCATTGCACCTTTCACACACCCACAGCACCCCTTACCCCCACACATACACAGCATCCCCCACACACACACATCATCCTTCACACTCTGCACCACTACACACCTACTGACCTACCGCACTACATCCTTAATACACATACTGCACCACATACACATACCACACCCCCTATGCACACTCTGGATCCCCAACACACACTAGATTGCCTTTAGTTACACACTGCACCACTCACACACACTACATTCCTGACATACACACTGCATCCCCTATGCACACACTAGATCCCCATTATGCAAAAAACACACACTATATTCCTTAAACACACACTCTCTACAACCTCTACACATACTACGTCACCTATACATACATACACCACAGTTCCTGTGTACACACTCGCTGCATCGCCTATACACACTCTAAGACCCCTACAGTACTTATACACACACACACTCTCTACAGCCCCTAGCCATAATACCACACACAAAACACAAGTGCAACTAAAACACAAAAATACCACACTACAGTCACCTCAGTCTACAAATGCAATCCTACAAGCACCCTACAAACACATGTACAGTACTCTTTCCTGACCCTTTTGTCCTCTGAAACCCCACTTAAAGGAATACTATTGGGCCAGGAACACAAACATGTATTCCTGATCCTATAGTGTTAAAAACACAATCTAGCCCACCTTGCTCTCCTAAATGCTCTGCCCCTAACCTGCCTCATTGGCTGAAATCATCAGAAGTGATGATCTCAAGCAATCACAATGTTTTCTCATAGGAAAGCATTGTATTGGCTGAGATGGTCAATTTTGATGATCTCAGACAGTGGCGTACACACAATCCATGGGGCCCCGGTGCGAAAACTGATCCGTGGGCCAGCCCTGCCCCCCGAAAGAAGACACACACATACATACAGACACATACACACACACATAGATACGTACACACATACAGACACACATACATACAAACAGACAGGCACACATACATACATACATACAGACCGACACACACAGACACATACATACATACAGACCGACACACACACAGGCACACACACATACAAACAGACAGGCACACAGACAGGCACACATACACACAGACAGAGACACACAAGACAAAAATACATACAAAGACACAGACACAGACAGGCACACACACACGCAAAGACACATACATACAAACAGACAGGCACACACATACAGACAGACAGACAGACACACACATACATACATACAATGACACATACACACATACATACAGACACACACACACAGAAGACACACATACATACAAGGACACACACACATACAGACAGACACACACACACACACACACACACACACACAACATACATGCAAAGACACATACACACAGACACATACAAACAAACAAACACACACACACACACAATGTTTAAGTCACCCTCCTGTTTCCTACCTTTTAGGTGCAGGAATGTGACATTCCCTGGGGTCCAATGGTGGCTTAGGTTGATGCGAGTTCCCACTCTGACTTCCTCCTCCTTCCTCCTGTATGGGCTCTCTGTATGCTGGGAGGAGTGACGTGCAGTCACTTCCTCCCAGCTTGTGATGTCATCACAGGGGGCCCGGTCGCGCTGTTAAAGCACCTAACGCTGACCGGGCCCCCTGACAATCCATGACCTCTTGGGGCCGTAAAAGATGGAGGCGGGTAACCGGTCGCAGGGGTCCGCAGGGTGGCCAGGCCCCCTGGAGTGACGGGCCCGGTCACAGCTGTGACCCCTGCGACTGCGGTATGTACGCCGCTGATCGCAGAAAAGGAGGCGGGCTGGGGGCCGCCCTGGCCAATCAACATTTCCACATAGAGATGCATTAAATCAATGCATCTCTTTGAGGAGAGTTCAATGTCTACATGTATAGGGTGGAGACACTGACTGTCAGTGCTGCTCACTGTGCAGCACTTCCCCTAGGAAGCATCTGTAGTGGTCGTCTGAGGAGTAGCCATTAGAGGTGTCCCTAGGCTGTAATGTAAGCACTGCCTTTTCTCTGAAAAGACAGTGTTAGCTGTAAAAAGTTTGCAGAGACTGACTACACTCACCAGAACAACTACATTAAGTTGTAGTTGTTCTGGTGACTATGGTGTCCCTTTAAGGAGTCACCAGAGACAAGTCACAAGTAAACTCAGCAGAAGCGTGTCATTAAATTTGCTTGTTCTGTGCAGGGCCTTTTCTTCATGCAAGAGCTTTTTAGAAGTGGTCTGTGCATGGCGTCCCTGGAAGTACATTGTACCAACACTCTCTCTCTAACCTTGCCCCCCTTGCCACTGGGCCGCTGTGATTAAAAAAAGCCAGGGCCACAATTTTTTTTCCCAGTCCGGCCCTGCTTGTAACACATATTTTGGCATATGAGAATCAGAATAGATGAGAGCTATTGTTGAAATTGACTGATTTTCCAATAGAAAAATTAGCAAGTTAATATTGAAAACAGTCTTGGATACTTTACTTTGACTTTTTATCTGCTGGGGTGCAGACGTAATCTCACAAACTGCAATGTTATTTTATTATGCTTTATGAGAAAAAAAAATTAAACAGAATGGTTTTACCACCCATTTGTGTAAAAAGATACTGGTTTCCTGTTTGTTTACACGCTTAAACATTACAGGGGACGGATGCAACAAATAAACAGGTATATAAATCCCAAGGTAAGAGGGAACAAAGAGATAAGCACTCACCCAGATGTCTTTTTAGGAGAAAATATGTTTATAACATAATCTATTTTTAAATCCATGGGAGGGATGTAAGACAATATTCTGCAACATTCCAAAGAAGTAAAATGTATAGATTTAAGACACCTTGGTGAAACGAAAATAAATTGGGTAAAGCGTAAATACAATTTTTTTTTAACAATGTTATTTTGTCAGGCGTTTTGTGACATGGATTATAAAGGAGGAGGATGGACTGTTATTCAGAAGAGAATTGATGGCACTGTTGATTTTCAGAGGACCTGGCTGGACTACATGGATGGATTTGGGGACCTGTCAGGTAATATCATCCTGAAGTGATGTATCCCTTAAAGTTTAATTATCAATCTCACCCATAAGATCAGCCCAGATCCATAACTCCTTGAATACAGGTAAAGCTTTTCTGCAAAAATAACATAACCACAGATGATTGTTTTGGCTTCTTATGGATCTCTATCAAATACATTTCCTATCACTCTGCACAGTTATCAAAGGGTTCACATCTGATGTTACCCTAATTCTCTGAGGAGAGTAAGACATAGACCGCTTGCTCACCAAGACTAGAGGGATATCAACAGTTCCTCTTGGACAAGGTCTGTGTAAGACTCAAACAATCAGCTTAGGTTGCTGTGATGTTCATGCAGTGAAGACTTGACTGACCGTTTATGCCAAGACTACACAGAAGTTCCAGCTAGGTTCTTTCTTTCCGATAGGGCCTGCTCTGTGAGTATCTCATATATTTTTTATGTTCTTTCAAATTATATAACAAGAATATATTCTACAGAGCTATTAAAAAGAAAAAAAGTACAGTTAATACATAAAAAACAATAACAGTGGTCATGGTGCCAGGAGTCCATTGCCCCCCCCCCTTCCCAATGCAAGTAATCAAACTGTGTCAGAATGGTTTGACTTCTTACCTGAGGTCAATCAAGTGCTGCTCTCCACCTCCTTTACATCAGCTAGAGAGTCGGAAGCTCTCTGCCTGAGTCTGAGTCATGCCCAGTAGTGCAGGGCTTATCTTGGTGCTCTCAGCCAATGGGTTAGCTCCTGCAGAGGCATACAGTGGTGCCCTATGAATACCAGGTAATAAGTTACACTCTTCTGAAACAGCTTAACTACTTACAGTAGTTAAGGGGTGGATGCCAGGGCACTTCCAGCTCCATAAGCTCTACAACACACTGTAGTGGTTATGGTGTATGGAGTGTTCCTTCACGAAACTGGGTAAGAGTTTGGTGTGGATACTTATTCAAGCTTACTAGCTAGATTGGAAATAAACAGCACAAAAGGGTTAATTATTATATAAAATAGTCCCTAAGCGTAATAATATATATATACATGTATAAACCAGTTGAGATTCTTTATATTAAATTCCAAGAATCTCAAAACAAACAGAAACAAACAAAAGGTGCAATATGAAATAATAATGTGAGGAGTTTAATCAATGTGCTAAAAGACTAACACACACTACTATTAAGAGCTCTGGTGTAGTCAGCATGGACAGTACAATCCCTGTATATGGATGTATGGTGACCAGTGATGGTAGATAATCTCCACATCCAGTGGTGGCACAATATTTAAAAATTACAAAGGAAAATCCAGTGGCACAGAATATTTCTGTAGATAAATATTTGCCAAATCCCGCCGCTTCTATCTCAAAAACATAGCTTGTATCCGCCCCTATCTAATGCTTGATGCAGCCAAGGTGCTGGATCATACTGCTATCATCTCTTGACTTGACAACCGCAATCTATAATGAATGCGGCGGCGAGGCTCATCTTCCTGTCTGCCTGTACCATCCATACCTCCCCCCTCTGTCAGTCCTTACACTGGCTTCACAGAGCCAAAATCATCTGAACCATTAGAGTGGCCTTTTCTTGAGGCCAGCCAATAAGCATACTGTCTAATCAGCATCTTGATATGCCACACCTGTGAGGTGGATGGACTATCTCGGCAAAGGACAAGTGCTCACTAACACAGATTTAGACAGATTTGTGAATAATATTTGAGAGAAATAGGCCTTTTGTGTACATAGAAAACGTTTTAGATCTTTGCGTTCAGCTCAAGAAAAATAAGGACAAAAACAAAAAGGTTGTGTTTATAATTTTGTTCAGTGTATGTACACAGAACAAAATTATAAAAGCAACACTTTTGTTAACAGGCACTTTTGTTAACAGGCAGAGTTAACAGGCACTGTCTTTTGCCTCGGAGAGTTAACAGGCATTGTGTCCCAGGAATTCCAGCCAACATCTTATCCTTTGTTCGCTGCCAGACAGCTGGTACAGGTGAAATGCCAAAATCCTTTTGATCATACCCCGATGGAAAAGTAGTGGTCGAGAGACTAGATGTACAGATAACTGTAGGTACGCATTTCTTAAGTGAATTTTGGTGAATTGCTGGCCACCTGCCAATTATGCGAAAAGATCATCTATCCTCGGAAGGGGATACTTATCTATTTTAAGCTGCACGTTAAGAGCCATGCGGAAATCCCCACTCATACACAGCCCAACCACCAATACATCACAATATGCAAACTCATACACTCATACACCGCCCAATCATCCATACATCATAATATGCAAACTCATACACTCATACATAAAATCATATACAGCCCAACAATCCATATATCACAAACACGACTCAAAGCTGCCACTCACATATTATCCATTGTCAAGACACAATTCAGCCCAGTAAGGAGAAATGAGCTTACCATTGACCCTCCATTACCCTCAATGTTTGGGCAGACTAGATGGGCCGAATGGTTCTTATCTGCCGTCACATTCTATGTTTCTATGTTTCTCCATGCTTGCTGTGGCAAGTAACTTTTATAGGCCAGTTTAGTAGAATGGAATCGTAATTATGAGCCCTGATCTATAATGTAATACTTCACAACACAATAACATTATTGTCTCATCCCAGAAATACTTTTCCCCCCTCATTATTGATGCTCTATAATTATATTATTTCTAAACATTCAGTCTGACATAGATTGGCATAAGCACATGGCAAAAAAAACCACGATTCCATTGGATAACACAGAGCAGGCTTTAGTGTATATTGTGACAAATTCCGTGCCTGTATAATCACTATGCTTCCTGTTTAGTTTTGGATACAATTCTATTTATTGGTGTCAGTAAGGAAGTGTATATTTCACAGACAACTATCTGGGTGTTTACACGTGATGTGGTTTAAGAGTGATGTTACAGGTGAGATAAATACAGAAATTGAACTAGTTATTTTTAAATATGCATTCTATGTTAAATCAAATGTGCAATCTCACTGTCTGTAAAACAAGACATACGAAATGAACACAATACTTTAATGTTCTGTTACTCCTAAAGGGGCACAATATGCTGGATGTGCCCCCTCCCCTTCCATGTTTAAAGGGCTACATAAACAACACAGGTCAACAACTGTAATTAGATCGATTTTAGAGTAAGTTTGTGTTGCGGATTCTGAATATGGCATTGATTTTTCTAGACTGGCTCTATTTTTTTTAATTTTATTTTTAATAATGGATACCCCCATAGAGAAATGTAAAAAAATGCAAACAATTTAATGATTAGACATACCCTACCTGCAAATCACATGGAAACTGACTCATATCATACAAATAACTCATTACGTTTTATTCAATACAATAACATAAAAACAAAGTACACTGATAATGGGATAATTGGATAATCACATTTGATGAATAGAAAACCGTTATTTCTATGCTTTTCTTTTATATTTTCTCATCAGTTCCTCCAATCGTTTAAGGCAAATTTATTAGAACAGAAGATACATAGCAACGTTTCAACCAAGACCTGGGTCTTTGTTATTGGCTTATAAATGTTTGTATTGCTTGGTGTGAAGTAACTTGACGAAGACCCAGGTGTGGGTCGAAACGTTGCTGTGCACCTTCTGTTCTAATAAATTTGCTTTGCAGTTGGAGTGCCTTTCTTCTATATTCTGGTGTCTTACAAAGTCAGTAATGTGTTCCCTTTATTTCTGCAGAGTGTATTTGCCACAAACGTATTAGAATGCATTATGATTGTATAAAAAGCCTCTACGTGAAGAACTCAAATTCCTATATAAAAAAAAGAATCAATATGAAATTATATGCA
This sequence comes from Pelobates fuscus, assembly GCF_036172605.1. Lineage (NCBI taxonomy): Eukaryota > Metazoa > Chordata > Amphibia > Anura > Pelobatidae > Pelobates > Pelobates fuscus. Next base: position 451,358,257 of record NC_086317.1, read on the forward strand.
AAACAATGTTCAAGATAATATTAGATTACATTGGATAAAAACAATGTTACAGAGTAAAAGGACAGACCAAACCCAGCTGCATATGTCAGGAGCCACAGGTCGTATTGGGGTAAAATCATAATTTGAGGGGTATCCATTATCTCAAAAACCAGATCCAATTCAACAAAACAATGTAATGTCTGGATTCAGCACCCCAAAACTATCCTACATTTGTTAAAACATCCAACCAAACAAAGCATTTTTTTTTTTAGTTTGTTTTTTTGGGGTAGAGATCAGGAAGAGGCTCCACCTGTCAGGAGTCTCATTCTGGTTCATATTGTTGTCTTATTCCATAAGCATTGTCCAGCAAGATGTATCCACATGCCCCAGTTTTATTTATCACATAGGTGACTTATTAGTAAGCTGATAACAGCCATTTATAATATGATTTAGAAACAGTGCTGTGTGTAGTAATCTCCTGTGCTGCCAAACACTCATGCACAAAGTCATGGGTTAGGTTCTCTCCTTTGAAAAATTATATATCCATGCAAGTTTAGCGTGTAGTTTACTCTTGCTGCAAGCATAATTTGGATAGATCTGGAAAGGCAAAGGAGCAGGTAAAATATCTCCACTGAGGTCAGAGAGCAAGGTAGCATCAAACCGCTTCAATGACAAGCCATGTTCAGCAGTTAGAGTGGGCGTACATAAGTGTTACCTCTATATTGCTTACATTAGATAAAAGAAAGTTGAGATGCTCCTGAGTAGGCACCATCTCATATGACTATTTATTGAAGTCTATTCTCATTTGGATTCCTCTTAAACTATATTTGCTCATCTAAAAATATACACTGCTCACTGCAATACAGAGTATATAGACTTCAATGTATGAACCAGTAAGTGACATTTTTAAAGCATTGTGTCACTGTGTATTTTGTTCAGAGAAACAGAGTAATATAACTAAGAAAGCACCCATCACTTCCTCTGGTTCAATGGCTGTACTGAAGAAGACGAAGTTAGAATCTAGTTCAGTACTTATAATTATATTATATTGCATACTGTCATATGCAACATTTTATGAATATATTCCATACCTGTCTGTATGGTCACAGCTGTGGGCTAGGCTGCGACATCCACAGTTAAACCATATTCTGACAATGTGTTCTGGCCAGACATTTGCATACTGGCTCATACAGCAATTGTGACTTACGTTGTTCCAACAGATGATTTCAATGCCACATGGAAGAGAAACCGTCTATAAAAGTAACATTCTTTTCTACTCACCACACAGAGATTTTATTCAGTCACAATATTCCAGTTGGCGGGTTATATCGATAATACAAACATTTGTGTACATATGTAGACAAACAACTCCCTTATTAGTTTCTTGTTTTCAGGCTCATTAAAAAGTAGAATGACAGATTGGCACACGGATCATTGCTTTGCATTCCACAGTCAAAGGCTCAACTGTACGCTTCTTTTTGCACTTACATTTTCTTAACTGTAAATATTTGTCCAAGATTCTTCTCTTTAATGAATAGAACATTATTAAGCATGTAGATTGTTTGCTTCCACAGGGGAATTTTGGCTCGGTCTCAGGAAGACGTTCTGCATCTTAAGTCAGAAAAACACCAGCTTCATGCTGAATATTGCTTTGGAAGCTGAAGATGGTGCATTAGCTTATGCAACATATGATAATTTTTGGCTCGAAGACGAAAAGACTTCATTTACAATGCACGTTGGACGCTATTTTGGAACAGCAGGTAAGAATATTAGTATAACTGTCCTTTCTAAAATAACAAACATATTAATTACAATTGGATTATTTTCTGTTATTTAATTTTGCTATTATTGTTGAAATATAGTTTGTTGAAATAACCTCTATGTTTTACGAAAAGTGATTAGTAAAAGGCATACCACCTAATCCACTATTTCTGCAGTAAGTTGTTTTCTTGTGGTTTTCAAGCAATAAGCCAGGTAAAATATATATAGTGTAGTATTGTTTGTACAAAATAACACATGAGTTTAAATATTGCACCAACATGAATAAAGAATTAAAATATCAAATCACAATTAGTTTCCATCGATCAACTCACCACCCAAAAGGAACAGTGTTGGTGAAGATTTGTGGATTCCCCGAGCTATACAGGTTCCAACAGTAACAAATGCCAAAACAAACAGCTGAAACTAATATAAAAGGAAACAAAAATAAATTACTATATGAAATAATCAGTAATTAAAGTGCTTCTTTAGCACCTTTTATTCATCTGCACAGATTACTTTTATTTAAAAAACAAAACATTTTTTTTTACAATACCTAAATGTAAGAAGTGCTTGTGAATTATTATTTCGTAGGTGATGCTATTCGAGGCCACCGGAACGAGCACAATCAAAACGCAATGCCGTTCAGCACATTTGACATGGATAATGATGGCTGCTACCCATCATGCACTATGCACGGCAAATCTGTAAACAGCTGCAGTGCACTCAACAACAGGAGTGGCTGGTGGTTTAACCAATGTGGCTTGGCCAACCTGAATGGTGCTCATCGTGTTACCCGGGGTGTGGAAATACCAGGCATTCATTGGAGCACATGGAAACAAGACAATTCCACAGTAAAAATTAAATCTGTTTCAATGAAGATCAGGAGAACATACCAACCATTTTATAAATGACTGCGCCATTGGTGTCCATATCTAACTACAGCTCAATTTGTTAACCTGTTATTAGAAATTGTACATTGGATTTGTGTAATGTATTTTGTAAGCACCTTTATGATTTAACATGAGTTTGTTCCACATATATTGTTAATCATTGGGCACACAGTAGATGAAGTTTCTTGTTACAAAATGTTTTTGATGTACGAAACATTTTGTGAGTTTTTTTGCAGAAATAGAATGACAGATTATCCTCTTGTCTAGTGTGATGTAATTAAAAGCCGATACCATTCAGATGATACCACTGTCACTGGAAATTTTTTGGTAGTCAGTTGCACCTACTGTCATTTTTGCAGCTTACCCTTTTATTATACAGTATAACTTTCAGGACTAAATTTTGCTGTGCAACCACTGGAGAGTCACACTAAGCACCATAGCAACTTTGACTGTAAAGGCCATGGTGCAGAGGGTGCATGGGTGTAAAGGCCATGGTGCAGAGGGTACCCTGCTGTGAGTAACAAATACCTGTAGCAGTTATCAAACAGACTTCAGCTGTAGTAATGCCCTGGATCCAATTAATGTATCTGTCCAGACAACATGAAATACTAGGGTAGACATCTCTTTCCTCCTTCACATAACAGTTGTTAGCTCAGGTAACTGTTATTTACAATACTCTGAACCGTGCAATGTATAAATGGATAGCAACCATATATGCTTTGAGCTTACTGACCAGATTCAGTCAATTATATTTAATATATACTCCTGTTTGGCAAAGGTTCGGATAATTAGATTCCTATAGAGTAGAATAAAAAGCTCCTGATTGGTGGAGCATCTTGTGATCTGGTGGAGCGGTGGAATTGTCAGATGCATAATTTGCCTGTGCAAGTGTTGATCTATATAGTGTATGGAAAGAAAATGTGGGTTACTTCCCAGCTATTTGTGTCCCTTTAACCCCTTGAGGACGGAGGCAATTGTCCACGTTCCGAACCAAAACAAAATCTGAGCTATAGGTTTGTTACACTGTAATTTAAAGGGTTCTCTTCAAGTGCCCCCAAATATATTATTTATAATATTTTAAAGGACAGAAAGCACTTTTATTTAACATCCTATATGTATACTTAACACGTTTACATGTTAATGAAATGCTAAAAATGAGGGGGAGGGCAGTTAATTTGATCTTATAATAATTTTTACATATCCAGTGCAACTAATTAAAAATAACTCAAAATAGATCCATATATCCAACCTGATTGTTAATAACTTTTACCTTTGTTTAGGATCCAAATACATTTTTGATAGTCAAGGCTAACTCTATAATAACTCCCACAGTAATGCTATACCAAGCATACCCTTACCCAATGTTTACACTAACTGTGTGCCTACCCTAAGCTTACCGTTAACTTAAACACTACACTATCTTTAACACTAAAACAGCATTAACCCACACCCGTCATTAAACCTTACCTTACCCTAAAGCTAACCCTAACTCTACCCTAACACTAAGTGTAAACCTGCCCTTCTCTTACTAATACATTTAACCCTACCCTAGCCACAACCCCAACCTCAACCCTAAGGTAGCCCACTGATAATATCAATTCTGATATTAGAAATAGGTTTTAACACAGTAGAATAATTCTGAATGAGCCTGGGTCCTAGACGGTGATAGATAGGAGCTTACAAAGCCCAGCCCTGGTCCATATTGGCTGGGGACTGGCTTGGGAGTGCAATTGCTCAGCCACGGTTTTTAACAATGAGTTAAAGGGCTGTGTGCAGTGCTGACTTCCAGCACTGCACAGGGCCTATTGGTGAGTCTGGAGCCTCTAAAAATGGCCCCAGCTGACGTACAGAGACCCAAGTATCCATTGATACCTGGGGTTAGTGGTGCGAGCAGCTCATCAAAAACTCTGGGGCCACTAAAATTGGCCCCAGCACATTAAGGGGAGCCCCAGGAATCCATTAACATCTGGGGTTCCCTGGTGTGAGCAGAGATTTAACCCTGCTCACACCATATATGCAGGATGTATTATGATGGCCTACAGGCCGTAAAGCCCACTTTATGTATGATGGCATAGAACACCCTATCGGCATTAGGGGTTAAAGGAAGATTTTTAGAGTAAACAAACGGTAAAATCAGGCTAAATTCAGCATAACTACAGGTGCCCTGTTCTATATTCATAAAAGATAAACAAATTAAAAGTACGTACTTTGAAGGCCGAGTTGATTGGTGAAAAGTAGACGCGGTATGCATTAAACCAGGTTAAATATAGACCATTGTGATATTGATAGTGTAGAAAAAAAAACTCGAGTTATTTTCTAGTGGGTCTATTTATAGTGAAATCATGAACTAGCACCACCTTGCCTCTTGCAGCGCACCTGATAGAAAAATGGGGCCCATACTGGCTTTAGTGAATCACAATTGTTTGAAACGGGAGCATCAAAGCAGCAACTCCAAATAAGTTGAATACTATATCAGCAATGCTTACTACCATGTGCGTGAGACCCATTAAATGCTCAGATGAGCTGCTAGAACATATCAGTGATTTTAACTGGTCATGATGCTTGGAGTCAGTATCTGTAGCATTTCACTGTTAAACGCTGCACATACAGAGTTTAACCCCTTTGCTGCCGGGTGAATAGCCCTACCTCTGGCAGCATCATTAAGCGGCATGAAACAAGGGTACCCAGCTGGTTAATGTGAGTTCTCTGCACATTGGACATGTATGACAAGTACACTCACTGTGCTGGCAAAAGGCGTCCAATGGCGGCATGCCTCCCTTCAGCCCTTCCCTGCTAACAGCAAAGGATTGTGACATCAGCAAATGAGCATTGGGCAGCCAGGAGAGCTTGGCCTTGGAGTGGAAGTAAGTTATTGTTTTATTTTTTTGTTTTGGGTGGTGCAGCATAGGAAGGATTGCTCGAGCCAAAAACTGTTTTAGTAAAACACTGTTTTTCTGGGTGGCGTAATCCCTTAAAGAATGGTGCTTTGCAAAATTTATCTTGGTATATGATATATTTTATATCACAAACAAAGAGTAGGTCACTGAGCTAATTTTACAATTGAAGAATAGGTCACTGAACTAACTTTCATGAATAATACAATACTTGTTCTGTGTACATGCAGGAATGTACAGCTAAGCTACACACCTCTGTGCAAATGGTGAGAATAATTAATTATTCTGTATAGTTTAAGTGGGGGCTCACAGATGTGGGGATTTATTCACTAAACAGTGAGCTGTGAAAGTAGAAAACCAAGTTTAAAATGTTGCTGAGATAGCAGAGCTGATACTTTTTTTTTCTCCAACTGATTTGTTTTTGCCCATGTTTTACAACTAATTTGTCAACTCACTATTTAGTAAACACCCGCCCCCAGAGCCGAAGACAAGATACCGAATTGCCCCCCTATATTTCTTCACATAGGGATGGTGACTGGGGCTAATAAATTCACGGTTCAGCCCCCACGGATCAGAACAAGATGCTCGTAAATCAGTGGTAGTCAACCTTTTTCTACCTACCGCCCACTAATGCATCTTTTTGGTTGAAAACATTTCCTTACCGCCCACCAGTTTTCGCACAAGTGCGGAATATTTTTTAGAAAGGAGGGTGTTTTAAAAAAAATAAATGTACGTACATTTATCTTTTTATTTCTACTTAATGCATGTTTATAATGTTTTGAACTTTAGAAAGTTTAATGAGAAAACAATAAAGTAAATTGAAATTACCTTTACAAGTGATTAATGAGATCCTTGAGGTTGATGCTGCAAGACTAAATATTTGATGTCTGGTTCGATTTTCGTAAGGAACAAACGAAGGTCAGCTCTTTTGGTGATATTCAGACGACTTCTCTGTTTGCGCATAATATGATTTCTTTTTTTTTTTCACATTCTTTATTTTTGTTTGTCAGTCACAGATATGAAACATACATATCTTGTTATTGCATTGAACATATACGTATGAACATTCTTACAACAGTTAAACATTTAGTTTTTAGTAGCAATCAGAACTAGGTATATTCTTTTCTATTGTGTTGAGTGTAGAGCGTATTACCGTGTTGGCTACCTGTTGTTTGCGTCTGTGTTTGTGGGTATTCGGGTGTATTTATTTTTTGTTTTTGTTTCAGTAGGTACGTGTAGGGTGAGAGCTCAGGTGTAGTTTGCGCTGTTCGATTTGTGGTATCTTGGTCCCTATCGGTTTAGTGTGTCTTCAAATGTTACTCCTGTTGTTGGTAGTCATTTCGTTTTCCCTTGTGGGGTAATCGCGTCTTACTTCTCGTGTATTGTCGTGTTCCCTGTCGGGTGTGGAGGGTATGTGTCCATCGTGTTTGGCTGTAGGTAGGTCGGGGGTTAGTCTGTCTTTAAGGTGCCTATGTTAGTCGTCTGTTCTAAGGTGTCTTGAAGCCCTATTACCTTGCGTGGGTATGAGAGACCTAGGTCAGCTAGCCTTTGTACTCCGATCGTGTTGCCTTCTTCTCTCTGACCGTCCATCCTCTCTATTCGTAGGTGTCTGTTCGTTATGGTCTAGCTGTAGTTTTTGTGGGGTGCTGCGGGTGTGCGTCTCTGTTGTACGTCTAAAGTCCCGGGGGGGGGCGGGGGTATGTTCAGGTGTGCGGTTCTGTTAGTTGTGGCGTTTATTGTAACTGTCCGTTGTCTTGTCGTGAAGCCTGCGCCACCGCGGCGGTAACCCCGCTCCCTCCTGCGCCCGCTCGCGCAGCTCTTTTTGACACATAGTCCGCCCAAGGGAACCATGTCAGGGCACACTTGTCCCAACGTCCCTGCCGTGAGGCCGTCATCATTTCCAGGTTGTAGATTGTTTCCACTCTGTCTATCCATTGTTGAAAGGTGGGCTTTTCCTCATTGTTGGTATAAGCATTTTCACCGCCGTGAGCAGGTGTATGGTGAGGCCCTTTTTGTATTTCTTCGGCGGTATGTGTGTGTGATTCAGTAGCATCGGTAGCGGCTGTAGAGGGATTTCCATTCCCGTTGATTGTTCGGTGTATCATTTGCCAGTATGGTACGATATGGGAACATGTCCACCAGATGTGGAGCCCTGTGCCCTCTTCTGTGCCGCATCTCCAGCATTCTCCTGGGATCAATTCGTGTACGTGCCGTAGTACATCCGGGGTCCTGTAACAGTGCATTAGTATTTTATAGTTGCACTCTTGGAATTTAGTGCATATAGATCCTTTGTGTGTCAACTGGAAGATGTTTCCCCATTCGAGGTCCGTCAGTTCAACCCCGTCTCCCTCTTCTATCGCTCCGTGAAGCCTAGTGGGCTCTTGTCCCCGTTATTTTGTAGTGTGGTGTATAGGAGCGATACACCATGTGCGAGGTGCTGTCTGGTCGTGCAGATGTGTTCTAGTTGCAGCAGCGGGCGATGTAGGTGTTTTTTGGCTTTCACAGCGTTGACGTACGTTTTTATTTGGTGGTAACGGAATTCGTCTATTCTGTTTGGTCTGCGGTCTTGTAGTAGTTCTGCCAGGGTCTTCAGATTCGGTCCGTTACACCATTGGCATATGTGTACCCAGTCCGTTGCTCCGAAGTTCCGTAGGTCTGTGGAGCTAAGTCCTCCTGCCAGTGTCGGGTTATTAGTTATGGGTGTGAGCGGGTTGGGGGATGTCGTGAGTTTCTTGTTGTATCGCACTCTGCACCAGACCCTCAGAGTGGCGTCTATCATTGGATTCCCTGTACGCATGTCTCCCTGTATAGCTTCACCCAGCCATAGTAGGGTGGGGATCTTCCCCTGCGCTTGCTGTAGTTCCATGTGTACCCATTGTTTAGTGCTTGGGTTGGCGTGCCAGTCGACTAGTCGATGAAGGTGTGTTGCTTGATAGTACGTGATGATTGACGGCAGTCCCGTGCCTCCTTCACTCCTTGGCCGCTCCAGGGTCGATCTTCGTATGCGTGCCGGCTTCTGGTTCCATACGAATCGTCGGATGGTAGTCGTTAACGTCTGAAAAAAGTCTTGTGGGATGATTGTGGGCAGCGTCTGGAATAGGTATAAGATCCGGGGCATAACGTTTATTTTTTTGCATTTATTCGGCCGAACCACGAGATGTACTGTGTCGTCCATCTCTTTATGTCCTGTTGCAGGGTTATGAGAAGGGGCGCAAAATTTATATGGTATATTTGTGTGATGTTCTTTGGTAGCCAGACGCCCAGGTAGCGTAGTTTGGTTGCGCATGTTTTGAATGGGTACTGTGTACGTATGTGTTGTTGGAGGGCGGTATTTCGGGTGTATTTCCAGAATGCTTCCAGCAGGTTCGGTGTCGATATCCTGGGTTGTTCCAAGAAGAAAAGCATATCGTCGGCGTATGCCGCCACTCGGTGTTCCTTTCCGCCTATGTGATGTCCCGAAATTCCTCCATCTTGCCTGACCACTTCAAGGAAGGGCTCAAGGGTGAGGGCGAATAGGAGGGGAGACAGGGGGCAGCCATGACGAGTCCCATTGCATATGTTAAATGAGTCCGTTAGGGCTCCATTGACTCATATTCGTGCTGATGGTGTGGTGTACAGTGCTGCGACCCAGGTCCGCAGGTGCGGGCCAAAACCCATGTGTCTTAGTGTCTCTGCCATGAAGGTCCAGTCAAGCCGATCAAATGCCTTTTCTGCGTCGGTGGACAGTAGCACCATGTCCCGGTTGCCAGCCGTGGCTGTGTGTATGATGTTAAGGGCCCGGATGGTATTGTCCCTGGCTTCCCTCCCTGGTATGAATCCGACTTGGTCTGGGTGTACCAGGTCTGGGAGTGTGCGTGCTACTCTAAGGGCCATGGCTTTGGCGAAGAGTTTTAAGTCCGCGTTTAGCAGCGAGATCGGCCGGTAGCTGGTGCAGTTTGTTGGGTCTTTGCCCTCCTTTGGTATGATCGTGACTGTCGCCCTCAGGGTGTCTGTGTGGAATTGACCTCCGGTTCGTATGGAGTTGATGCCCGTCAGGAGTCTGGGTAGTAGAATGTCTTTGAAGGTGCGTATGTAGGAGATTGGGAGTCCATCTGGTCCTGGGGCTCTGTGGTTTCGTTTGTTTCAGCGCTGCCGCTAGCTCTTCGAGCTCCAGGGGCAGTTCTAGGTCGGTTTCTTGTTAAGCTTGCTTTTAACATGGTCCTCTAGGTACGACGCTATCCGCTCCTGGTGTTGTCTTGCCGCCGGACCTGTTCAGTTCTGTGCCTGGTTATAGAGCGTCGTGTAGTAATCCCGGAACGCTTTTAGAATACCCTCAAGGAGTCGTGTAGTGCCACCTCTGATCGTGTGGATTTTGTGGATGTGTTGTGTTCTCCTTTTCTCCCTGAGCATCCTTGCTAGTAATCTGCCACTTTTATCAGAGTGTTCATAGTATTACCTGGATGTTTTCCTTGCGGTATGGAGCAATGGACAATATATCCCTGAGCTCTCTGCGTTTCTCGGTGAGGCGGAGGAACGTGCCCTCATCTAAAGTGTTCTTGTGATCTCTTTCTAATTCTGCTATTTGCTTCGTCAGGTCAGCGATGTGCATCCTCCGGTTTCTTTTGCGGGTGGTACTAGCTGCAATAAGGTGCCCTCTGATAACACATTTATGTGCCTCCCACAGCGTTAACGGTGGGGTATCTGGGTTGTCATTAGTGGTGAAATATTCAGTTAAGGCGTTAGTTACCGCGGTAGTGAGCTCTAGGTCGTCTAGCAGGGATTCATTCAGTTTCCACTGTCTTTCCCGTGGTTTGTAAAGTGGGGAGCTAGTGCGCACCAGGACTGGCGCGTGGTCGGAATAGTCCATCAAGCCTATGTCTGCATTAATTAGTAGGTTTAGATATTCCTGGGCCATGAATATGCAATCTATACGACTGTAGTGTGCGTGGACCGCTGAGTAGTGGGTATAGTCTCGAGCGTCTGGGCGGTACGCCCTCCAGCAGTCCACGAGCACCGACTTGTGTAAGGATTGTTGCGCGGCACGTAGACAGTGTGTGGGGATTGCGCTCTGGCCCCTGGAGGGATCTATGTGGGGTTCCATGGGTAAGTTTAAGTCTCTGGCCACCACCAGCAGGCCTTCCCTGAACCTCTCAAGCTTGGTCAGAGTCCGGCTCAAGAAGGTGTGTTGTTTTTTATTGGGACCATACAAGCACGCGAAGGTGTATACGCGGTTCGCGATTGTACCTCTAAGGAAGGGATATCGTCCGTTGGGGTCTGCTAGGGTTTTCGTGCATTGGAATGGTGTTGTGTGGGCGAAAAGGATCGCCACCCCAGCTTTCTTGACTTCAGTGTGGTTTCCGTAAAATCCCAATGGGAAGCGTAGATTTTCCAGTTTGGGTGCGTCCCCGCCTCTGAGGTGCGTCTCTTGCAAGAACGCCACAGACGCTTTCGCCGTCCACAGTCGTCGGTGCAAGTGTGAGCGCTTTTCCGGCGTATTGAGTCCCTGGACGTTATTGGACCAATATGTCAGCTGCGCTGGGGAAAACCCCAGTCTGATTACCAACTCGGGGAGGGTGGGGGGCACCCGTCCGCAGCGGCACCGACAGGGAAAAAGAGAGAAAAGAAGAGAAAAAATAAAAATAAAAAAATATAGAAATTAAATAAATAAAAAGGGGGGGGGGGGGTTAAAGGTGAGGGGGCAGTTGTTGTCGCGTCTGTAAGGGTCAAGGGGGGTGCTGCGGTATTTCGGTTCTGGTGCAGCTAGTCGTGTGGGTGATAGTATGGGTGTGATGGCGACCCTGCACCGGGTGCTATAGTTCCAGGGGTCGGGTGGTGTGCCCGTCCTGCGGAACCCCGGTTGTAATTACAGTATGGGTCTGTCTCAGTGAGGTTCAGTGGTGTCACCTTTGGAGGTGATGTCGTCTGGTCTTGTGGTCAGTTGTCTCCCTGTCTTTCCGTCAGCTCCCAACCTGTCAGAGGCGTTCGTTGTCGTTTCGTCAGTGGCAGCTAGTTTGGGGGTGTTTTATGTGTTCCCGTCCTCTCGGTCTCTATTGTCATCGTTCAGCTTGGTTGCAATTCAGCGTTTCGCCGTGTGCTGTTGTGTTCCTCTCAGTTGTCTCCCGTCTCCGGTATAACCCGCGATTCACTTAGATAGCGCCCCTCTAGGTTAGTCTGGTTTCAACTAAGCCCATTTTGTCCTGTTCACCGCCCACTAGTGCTCTGTCACCCTCCATTGGCGTATCCCATGGGTTCCAGTATGTTGTGCATTAATGTTTCCATTTGTTATGGCCCTTGTTGAGTTTAGGTCATTGGGGAGGCTCTACCGTTTTAGGGTGCCGTCTCAAATGTGTAGCCAGTTTGTAGTGTGTGTCCTTCTACAGTGGATAATATGATTTCTCATCTGTGCGTCAGCTCCCCTCCTCAATTCCCTCCTCAATTCCCCTCCCCACCTTTTTTCCCCCCTTTTTAATTTTTTTTTTTAACCTTCCTTATAGCAATGCCCAGTAGGAAGGCTGAACTAGGTATCCCACTTACTATTACTTACTACAGCCCACTATAATAGACAGGCACACATACATACATACAGAGACACACACACACACACAAACACACACACATACAGACACACACACACACATACAGACAGGCAGACACACACATACAAAGACACACACATACAAAGACACACACATAAGACACACATACAAAGACACATATACACACACAATACACACATACATACGACACACATACATACAAAGACAAGACACACATATATACAGACAGACACACACACATACATACAAAGACACATACATCAGACACACATACATACATACAGACAGACACAAACAAACACACACATTATATTTAAGTCACCCTCCTGTTTCCTACCTTTAAGGTGCAGGAGGGTGACTTTCCCGGGGGTTCAGTGGTGGCTCAGGTGGATGGGAGTCAGAGTTCCCACTCTGACTCCCTCCTCTTCCTTCCTCCCGCGCGGTCTGTGTGTTAGCTGGGAGGAGTGGCATGCAGTCACTTCCTCCCAGCGTGTGATGTAATCACAGGGGGCCCGGTCGCGCTGTTAAAGCGCCCAGCGCTGACCGGGCCCCCTTACAATCCACATCCATCGGGTGGCCCTGACAGCATGGGCCACCCGATGGACCCCTCCATATGCGGCCCCGGCGGTTTGCCGCGCAGGCCGGGGCCGCAAGTGGTGATGGCGGTACCCAGTCGCAGGGGTACCGCCGGCTTTCGCCCGCCCACCCACCCACCCTCCCAATCTGTCAAAAAAATTAGAAAATCCCTTCCGCCCACCTGGAATCCTGAAACGCCCACTAGTGGGCGGTAGGGACCAGGTTGACGACCCATCTCGTAAATTATCATCATGCATGCAGATTTATTTGAGCAGCATTGCATATGCTACAAATTGCAGTTTGCTCTGTTTAGGTGCTAGCCCACATGTCAAAAAAACAATATGCTTAATTGTTTACTCTGAAATATAATTTGATAGGCAGAGGGTTAACAAGGCTTATAATCTAGAGAAAAAAGTGACCTAAAGAGGACAAATATAAAACAGATTTTAATGACTTATTTTATACTATAAAATTGTGCTCATGTTATGCTTTATATTGCTTTTATTGTATGGTTTCACCATACGTCAAAATGTTTTTTTTTGTCCTATATATTGCATTGTAAGAATCATGTAAAAACATTAGGATCACACTGAATGTCAGTGAAAACATGTTCAGAGGCTGTATATATGACATGAAACAATTAGTTACATTGTGCAATTAGACAAAGTGGATCTGTTCCTATATTATGTGTCTATATTCCCAAAGTCCTCTGAGGACATCATTTCAAATTCATGTTTTTTAAATTACGCCCAGATGTCATAATGAGATCAATGCATGTTTGGAACAATAGGCTATACATCTGCTATTTAAGAACTCTCCTTTGCATTCTCCCAATGGGAAATAAATAAGGATATAAATATATTTGGGTAATTTGGGTTCTTTTCTTTCTTTCAATAGAAATGAGCACATTTTGGAGAAACATACATGTTTAACCACAAAATAAATACATTTATATATAACTCTAAAAATAGAATGAGTAGGAAAAGAATAGTGCATGTTTACAGGCATACCCCACTTTTAATGAGACCAGAGTATGTATGTAAAACGAAAATGTACTTAAAGTGAAGCAATACCTTTTTTCACTTCCCAATTGCATGTACTGCATTGCAATAGTCATTTACAGGCATAACTTATACTGCTATACAAAAAAGTGGAAACCACCCAGAATACGTTTAAATATATATAGAATAGAATGACCTGTATATAGGTAGACTCTCCAAGCGTATGCTCTGTGTAAAAAATCAAATAGCTAACATAGCGTAAAATAGTATAATATAGGGATGTGAATGAGTAAGATATGAACTTATACTGCAACTGCGGATTTCCAGTGATTTTATTTCCAGTGATTTATTTAGTGATTTCCAGTGGGCTTTTATTCAGTTAAAACAAACAGTAAAAAAAAAAATCTAGTTCCAGATTGTGCCATTTATCTTTAATGTTTTAATCATCTGACATCCTTAAACTGGGAGGAAAAGTAAAATAAACCTTCCCACGGGGCCATTTTCTGTCAATACATTGCCAAATTTGTATTTGTTAGCAGCTTAGTTTCACACTTTGTTTAGAAACACCTCTTCATCACTTTAAGCATTTATGGTTTAGCTTTGAGTCCTCAGAATTCTGGCTAATGCAGCTAAGCTGCTAAGTCATAGTTATAGAAAATGGCAGGGTAAACCATTTCACTGGATGACAACCGATTGCAGAATATGGACAATGTAGGGCAGAAAAAAAATATATATATGTTCAGCTAGGAGTAGGCATTATAAATTTGAGCCTGACAGGGCACTCTCTCTTTTTTGGTATCTGTATCTGACTTGAGGATAATACAATAATTATAGTGTACAATGTTGGTTTTGCTATGACTCACAGTTTTGCACACAAAAAAATGGCATCTTGTCTGGTCATGTATTTTGGGATCCAGGATGGTAGACTCTGGCTTTTGTTGATGATTGTCAAGTTGGCTTGGGGAATTGCTGGAAGAGCTGATGGTTGATCGGAACCTTTGGAATTAGGAAATTAAACTGTCTGTTGGGTCACTCACCCCCAACAGCTGACAGATCATTAGCTGGCTTATGGCTGGCATGTTAACCCCGTAAGGACCAAACTTCTGGAATACAAGGGAATCATGACATGTCACACATGTAATGTGTCCTTAAGGGGTTAAAATTTTCAATAAAGCTGTGGGTGTTGCCTTTATCCACTTTTTTGGGCAACAGGGGGGTTTATCTATATCATTTATGGGACAGCAGTCATGTGTGTCCATGTCCATAGACGGGTATTACTTTTGTTGTTATTTTCATAATTGCATTTTTCAAGTTTGACATAAATGTAATGATCAAATGTAGTTTGAATATTACATGTGTTACTTGGAAAGCGCAGATTCTTATTGTTAAGTTAGAATAATCTCTTTCTGAGTTAGTGTGACCTGACATTTTTAGACCAACAAGATTATACTTAGCGCATACAATGGTGAGTATCCCAGCCAAAACTAAATTTCATGGCCTATATTATTTTCAAGTTCTCGGTACATTAAAACCAATTTGCATCACACATTATTAATCCATTATTGTATTTTTCAAGTCCAGGAATTACATATTCATCATTTTTCAAATTCTTATAGTAAACTACACAGAGTTCTGTGCTGCAAACTGTGTTATTAATTATAAGCAGCTCTATAAAAGTGTCTGCCTCTGACAATTTCTGTATCGGAAATTGAGATTCTTAATGTGATCTATTTACTGCATTACACATTCAGAATGGACTGCAGATACTAACTGGATTGAAATGAATATACCTAGGCACACTCGCAGAAATTGAAGGATTTATTTCAATGAACAATGTAATTAATGATGTGGCAGTACTGCTGAGTTAAACTTCTGGAAATGGGTGTAAGATTTTTCATCAAGGACAGAAATGAATAGAGAGCTGACAATTCCATTTTGACTTTGACTATGGTTTTTGCCAAGCTATATAATTATGTTTTAATTGTATGTACTTCTAAATTTTATTTATTTATTTATTTAGTTAAAAAAAATAAAATAAAAAAACAACTGCATGCAATGAATATATGAGCCACTTGCATTTTCCTACACTAAATACATAAAAGAAAACAAAAAATGGTAACTTGTTAAGAACAAAAAGTCTAATATAAACACATTATTAATATCTATAAAAAGGGGAAATTTGTAAAAGAGAGAACATTGAGAATAGACTACAACTCTTTGATTGTCCTTCGGTGGGTCTCCGCTCAGGTCTTATCCTAGTTTTAGTAGTGGAAAGCCGAAGTCAGGGGAAGCCAGAGGTCAGAAAAAACGATGAGAAGAGCCAAGGTCAGGAGTCAGCAACAAACTGGAGAACACACAATCTAGATACTCAGAAACAGGAACCAAAAATGTGAATCAGAGTCAATGAACTGACGCTGCTCCCAGGGAGAGGCAGTGTCTTACCTGGCTAATTAGTGATAAGTTACAGGTGGACCATGATTGACAGGAGCAGTCACAGGTAAAGTACAGCCCCCAGTGCTGGAGACATGGCAAGGATAAGCTTCAGGCTCAAACAAGATGTCATGTGGATTTAAAAGGTAAGAAATAGGACTTGATGAGGCCAGAGGTGTGCATCTAAATTTGATTGGGTTGGACACATTTAAGTTGGGTTTGCAATGTTGGGTGGAAGCAGTGCTGTATGTGTGGGGCACAATACTGGCAAAAGGGGATTGGCATTGCGGTGGTGGTGCTCCTGGCCAGCACAGTGAAAAAAAAAGATGATTGTCAAGTTGGCTTGGTGAATTGCTGGAAGAGCTGATGGTTGATCGGAACTTTTGGAATTAGGAAATTAAACTGTCTGTTGGGTCACTCACCCCCAACAGCTGACAGATCATTGGCTGGCTTATGGCTGGCATGTTAACCCCTTAAGGACCAAACTTCTGGAATAAAGGGGAATCATGACATGTCACACATTTCAATAAAGCTGTGCGTGTTGCCTTTATCCACTTTTTTGGGCAACAGGGGGGGTTTATCTATATAATATATGGGTCAGCAGTCATGTGTGTCCATGTCCATAGACGGGTATTACTTTTGTTGTTATTTTCATAATTGCATTTTTTCAAGTTTGACATAAATGTAATGATCAAATGTAGTTTGTATATTACATGTGTTACTTGGAAAGCGCAGATTCTTATTGTTAAGTTAGAATAATCTCTTTCTGAGTTAGTGTGACCTGACATTTTTAGACCAACAAGATTATACTTAGCGCATACAATGGTGAGTATCCCAGCCAAAACTAAATTTCATGGCCTATATTATTTTCAAGTTCTTGGTACATTAAAACCAATTTGCATCACACATTATTAATCCATTATTGTATTTTTCAAGTCCAGGAATTACATATTCATCATTTTTCAAATTCTTATAGTAAACTACACAGAGTTCTGTGCTGCAAACTGTGTTATTAATTATAAGCAGCTTTATAAAAGTGTCTGCCTCTGATAATTTCTGTATCGGAAATTGAGATTCTTAATGTGATCTATTTACTGCATTACACATTCAGAATGGACTGCAGATACTAACTGGATTGAAATGAATATACCTAGGCACACTCGTTCAGTTTGTTCTGGGAACAAACACAAAGCAGAAATTGAAGGATTTATTTCAATGAACAATGTAATTAATGACGTGGCAGTACTGCTGAGTTAAACTTCTGGAAATGGGTGTAAGATTTTTCATCAAGGACAGAAATTAATAGAGAGCTGACAATTGAAGATTATGCTAGCGTTAGTGTACTTATAATCTTAATTTTAGTAATGACAGGAGGCGAGTATTTTGCATTAACTCTCTTTACTAACTCACATAGCAGTAAAGAAAAAAGGTGAAAACATTAACCAATCAAAAGAAAGTAGGAGGTATAGTATTCACAGTAATGAGGCTCCTCCCCCTCTTTCGAGAGCGACATCAAATACAATAAAATTTTTTAAAAGAACGGATAAAGTCTTGCAACATGCACCAACGGGTGACTTTTCAAATACGAAGTCCTAGGGTGATCCAAACATGCACCAACAGATGACTTTTCCAATTGCGAAGTCCTGGTTTCTGAAGGAAGGTCCAAACATGTCCATCCTGAGTGTAAGCTGTAATGTCTTGAAGTTATGCTGAAAGAGAGTGTGGAAAAGGTTAGGAACCGGTCTGGCAACTGTTTGCAGTAATGTAATAAACCCAGCACAAACTCTAACGAAATGTAACTAGTCTAAGTATGACAAATAACAGTAACGAAGCTGTAGTTAAATAAGGTACACGTCTGATATATACCAGGTAGAAATATGAAGGAATATATAGAGTATAGGTATACTTACATGAGATTTCATCCCTCGAGGGTGCGGAGGGTGGGAAAATACTCGCCTCCTGTCATTACTAAAATTAAGATTATAAGTACACTAACGCTAGCATAATCTTCAATTTTACCACATGACAGGAGGCTTCATATTTAGCATTTTTAACGCTGATGAAGGAGAGACGTGGCTGCCCCCGAGTTTGGGCGGAAATAGAAGGTCCGAAAGGTCGCTTCGCGTGACCAATCCGCGGCTCGTAGGATGTCTGCCAGTGATGCTCCCGCGGAGAAAGCCGACGAGGCCGCCGCTCCGCGAACGGAGTGGGCACCGAAGGTGTCTTCCACACCTGCTAGAGACAGGATCCAGCGAACCCATCTGGCAAGGGTGGTAGTAGAGACGGGAACGTGAGGTCTAACATAAGACACCAATAGTTGTCCCGAAGATGAAACCCGAAGGAGGGAAGTGACCTGAACATAACGACGCAGAGCAGAGACCACGCAAAGCAGCGGTTCCGTAGGAAAAAAGGGGTAGAAGACCGACGATGAATCCGATTTCGTACGACGAGACACTTGGAAGGTAACTCCCTCGGGGGAGACCGAGAAGGCGTCGATGTCGAAAGCCCGCACGTCCGAAACTCTGCGGAACGATACCAGACAAAGTAGGAGTGTTAGTTTGGCCGACAGTTGTCGAAGTGAGAGTCTGTCGTTATCTGGCCAGTCTCGCAGAAACTGTAGGACGACTTCCACGTCCCATAACCGAGTGTACTTGGGTCTGGGGGGCCTTTGAAGTCTGATGCCCCTGAGGAGGCGGCATACCAGAGGGTGTTTCCCGACGGGTGTACCCAGGACCGGAACGTGAGCCGCTGAGATCGCGGAGCGCACGACGTTGAGGGATCGGTAAGACCTGCCCGCGGAGTATAGGTGGGAGAGAAAATTCAAGATGGCCGTTACAGGTGCCGTAAAGGGATCAAAGTTCCGTTCACTGCACCAAGTGGACCAGGAATTCCATGCTGCAAGATAGCATCGTCTGGTTCCTGGTGCCCACGAATCCCATAAGAGGTCTCTAGCTGTCTGCGATAAGTCCTCGGTCTGCCAAGCGCCCCTGAAAGAGTCCAGGCTACTAGAGTGAGGCGGTCTTCCAGAATGAGAGGATGGGGGTTCCCTCTCGGGTCTGTGAGGAGTGTCCGGTAGGACGGTATGAGGAGAGGATCCCTGTAGGATGAAGCTAGAAGGTCCGGGAACCATGGTTGGCTCGGCCATAGGGGAGTGATGAGGAGCAGAGACCCGCGTTGCGTCTTTAAGTATTGTATCGTCCTTGCCACCATGGCAAATGGGGGAAAGGCGTAAGCGCCCCTGGGTGGCCATGGTTGGAGAAAGGCGTCTACTGCTTTGCTCTCCAGATCTGGTAGCCAGCTGAAGTACTCGTCCGTCTGCCTGTTGTTCCGAGATGCGAAGAGGTCCAGGTGGAGGGGGCCTCTCCTGACCGAGAGGCGATGGAAGATTGTAGGGTCCAGTCTCCAGTCGCTGCTGTCCCGCCAATGGCGAGAGAACCAGTCCGCTGTCAGGTTCGTTTCGCCCGGGAGATATTCTGCCATGAGGGAGATTTTCCGGGGAAGGCAAAACTCGAATATTTCTTTCGTAATCTCTGAGAGGAGTCTGGACCGGGCCCCTCCCAGTCTGTTGATGTAACGGACCGCTGACACATTGTCCATCCGGAGGAGGATGCAGCAGTTGGTCCGGTTTCTCGCTAGGCTGCGAATTGCAAACGACCCCGCTAGAAGTTCTAGGCAGTTGATGTGGAGTTTGAGTTCTTGGGAAGTCCAAGTGCCTCCCGTCGAACTGCCTTCGCAGGTGGCGCCCCATCCCCAGAGGCTGGCGTCTGATTCCAGGACCATGTCGGGCGTGTTCCCGAAGATGGCTCGGCCATTCCACGCTTCCATGCTGTCCAGCCACCATCCCAGTTCTTCCTTGACTTCCTCCGTCACCGGAACCGTTTGGTCGTACGAAGGGTTCTGGCGGAGGAAGGAAGCCTTCAAGCGCTGCATCGCTCTGTAGTGGAGTGGACCCGGGAATATCGCCTGGATAGATGCGGATAGCAAGCCCACGATCCGAGCCAGGTTGCGGAGTGGAATGGAGTGGCTGCGAATGGCTCTGCGTATTTCCTTCTTGATGGCTGTGATCTTTGAGGTTGGGAGCCGTAGTGTGCTGGTCTTGGAATCTATCTCGAAGCCCAGGAATTGTATCTTCTGGGCTGGGGATACTTCCGATTTTTGGAAGTTCACCACGAAACCTAGGGACGTGAGGAGTCGGGTGGTATATTGTGTGTGTTGCGTTAGACTGTACCTGTCTGAGGAAAACAGTAGCAGGTCGTCCAGGTAAATAATGCACCGAATTCCTTGAATGCATAGTCGAGACACTACTGGCTTCAGGAGTTTGGTGAAGCACCACGGTGCTGAGCTGAGGCCGAAGGGGAGGCATGTAAACTGCCAGGGGCGGCCTTGCCATCGGAATCTGAGGAACTGTCGGCAGGATGTATGGACGGGTACCGATAGGTAGGCGTCCTTGAGGTCCAGTCTTGTGAACCAGTCCCCTTCTTGGAGCAGATCTCTTACGAGATGGATGCCTTCCATCTTGAAATGTCTGTATGTTACAAAAGCATTGAGCTTCCTTAGGTTTATAACCGGCCGTAAGTCTCCAGATTTCTTTTTCACTAGAAAAATGTTGCTGAAGAAGCCGTTTTGGTCGTGAGCGGGTTCTATCGCTCCTTTGGCCCTGAGTTCCCGTAGTTCGCCATCGATTAGAAGGCGATCTTCCTTGGAGCACTGAATGGGGTACGGAGGGGCGGTCTGGGACGGGGTTTACACAAAATCTATGATGTAGCCTTGGACCGTCTGGAGGATCCATGCGTCCGTGGAGATGGCTGTCCAGTTCTGAAAAGACAGAGCGATACGACCTGCAGTATACGGGGTTAGTGGACATTGAGGCATAATGATGCTTACCTGTGGGGAAGCGTGCTCTGCCACGGCTACGAGGTCCTCTGCCTCTGTCTGCTCCACGGGTGTAGGAGAAGGGCTGCCTGAAACCCATTTCCGGGTAGAAGGGTTGGGGTCTGTGTGAGCGGGGGCCAGAGGGCCAAAAACGGCTGGCTGCTCGGCCCCTGTAGCGGCCAGCCCGTCCAAAAACACCCCGACTGGGGTAGCCCCTGAATACTCGCTTCATTGAAGTTTGAGCCTTATTGAGAGAGGTGAAAATGTTTAAGTGCTTATTAAGCTCTTTGAGGAAGGCTTCCCCAAACAATTTGCCCTGTGCAAGCGGTCCCAACTCCTTTGTGCCCAATTCCACCAGCTTTCCGTCAATACGGAGCAGCGCTGCTTTTCGCCTCTCAGAGGAGAGGGCTACGTTGGTGTTACCAACAAAACAAAAGCACCTCTGTGCCCATTCTCTTATATCGTGTGCCCACTCTTTAACCATACTGGTATCAAATTCGTCAGCCCTTGTAAAAGCATCGTCCGCCAAAAACATGATGCGGGAAAGTGGGCCAATAGAGTCTAGGAGTTTGTCTTGAACTCCGTGAAAGCCCTTCTCCACTCCTCTCCTGGGGTCGCGGCCACCCCTAGACATGAATGTGTTCATGACCTGGTCGAATTCGGGGGTTTGGGCCACGTTGTCGGGAAGGGAAGGGCGAGGGCATTCCGAACGTAGTCGGTTGCGCACCGTTTTGTCCAGGGGTTTGCGGAGCCAACGGTGCATAAATTTGGAGAGATGGTCGGGGGGGGTCCAGTCCCCCGAACGCGGGTACCGTATGTTGCGGGGGTCGAATAGACGTTGCCCCGTGGGGTCCAGAATGGCTTCCCCTTCTTCTTGGACCGGTGTGGGGTCGTCCGGCAGTTGGATGTCGTCCAAGAAGGTGCCTTTTAGGAGACCCGTATGGGATCCCGTGTCCGAACCCCAGTCATTGTCTGGATCGGAATCTGCGGCCTGCCACTCATCTAACACAGCCATGGAGCGTGTTTGTTCTTCCCCCTCGTCCGAGGAGTAATGGGCGGGGGTGGGTGGTGCTGGCCTGTGGCGTTTGGCAGGTGTCTTGCCTTTGCCCGGGTTGTCATTCCTTTCCTTGCCCTTCCAGTGGCGCTTGCTGGGCCGAGAGTCGGCCTGGGCATGGGATTCTGAAGCCTCAGAGTCGTAGTCATGGGCTTGGGCTGTTGTGACTTTTTTAGTCTGATCGGCAGTTGCCGTCATAACCCTGGATAATGCTTTCTCCATAGAAGCGGAGATGGCTTCCGCAATCATGGTTTGGAAGTCTGCAGGGTTTTGAGGTGTATCCATGATAATAGGAGTTGGGCCGCTGTAATAGCTTGAAGCACAGAAAAGGTATGGCTAGGGGTCTGTCCCAGTTAGTGAGAAAAAAGGGGGGGGCACCTGCAGTACCCAGTTAACCCCAGCAGGGTAGGTATATATATAAAAACCGTGAAGTGTAAAAAAGGCAAACCCCAGCAGGGTGAATATGACAAATCTGGCAGTAAAAAAGCACCAGTTTCGGGGGGCGGAGCCAGCACTCAGCCCGATCGGTCGCATGCCTGCAGCTCTCCGCCGATCGGACTCCTTCAAACTCCCAAAACCGACCAAACCGGCTGCCTGCTGCTGGGCAATAAGCTCCACGACACCCCAACACTAATGGGGAAAAAGACGAAAAAACTGCGTCCAGATCGGCCGCGGCAATCCGCCGATATTGGCGAACTATTCCGGAGGCCGCATGGCGCTGCAGGCCCTAAGATGGCGGCCGAAGTGGATGAATACTCTGACAGCACGGATGATTTTCCACTACACTGTCCGGGAACTCCAGCATATCGAGAGCCGGCAAAGCCAGTCCAACCGACAGCGGGCCACCCGGTGACTACAGAGATACTCACCTCTCTCCTCTCAGGTCTGCGCCAGTCATTATCGACAGAGATTTCACAAGTGAGGGATGATGTAAGAGAGTTCACCGCCCGCTTGAACACCGTTGAGCAACTCACCCATGCTCACACAACCCAGGTGACAGACCTCCAGACACAGGTGAAAGAAATCACCACAGCCCAAAATGCACTGTCCCACCAATTAGCTGCCATGGAGGACAAACGCAGATGGAAGCACATTAAAATCCGAGGTATTGCTGACACGCTGACCCCGGCAGAGCTACCCCACTTCCTCCGCAGGCTATTTGCAACCCTGCTACCCGCCAAGCAAGCAAAGGGGATACAGCTAGAGGGCATGTTTCGTCTACCCAAACCACCACAACTCAATGGCTCCGCTACTGGGGACCTCCTGGTCAAACTACTAAATGGGCAAGACAAAGCTGCGCTCATGGGCGCCATCAAAGGAAAAGACCCCTATAACTTCGAAGGCATGGACATAACATTTTGCGCAGACCTATCCCGCACCACCCTGCAATGGCGGAAATCCCTACGACCACTGACGACTGCACTGGCGGCCAGAGGGGTGACATACCGCTGGGGACCTGCTCATGTGCTTATAGTACCGCACCAGGACACTGAATACAGAGTCAGCGCTATAACAGAGATGGACACTGTAATGGCAAAACTAGGCCTTACTAACCCCCACACAACCGCAACGACATGGGACCCAGCTAACATTGTTCCATTCATTCCGGAGCAGAGGGCGCACAGGGGGAGAAAACTTCAGGAACCACCACCTCCAGTCTAACATGGCACTCAAGCTTAATGTGTTTTAGTTTAATATGTTTATCTATACCATGTTTTCGTTATTGTATCTTACACTATAAATACCGGGTTTGACCCGGGAAGCTGGCTCCAATATACCAACCAACCCCCCCAACTCCAAACAGCACACAGCATGCTTTAGCTCACTACTGAGGAGTTGTGTTATACGCCGTCCAGACACTACGACCCTCTTTCCCAACCCACATTGGTCTAGGCTAGGTCACGGCCCCACCTCATACCTAACCTACCGGCCCCCCTAACGGCCAATTACAGCTCTTACTCTGCACCCGAACTAGCACGGGTCCACCTGCCCTACCCCAATGTGGTCAGCTTTCCAAAAGCGGTGATTGATAAGTTATGCCCCTACAGCGCCCATCGAGGTACCACCGCCCTTAATAGCGCCGCCGACCAGGCGGGAGCGAAGGCTTTCTATAAGTATCCTAGCTGCGGTTCCACTTTAAGTTTGCTAATACCAGGTACCGAATAACAGCACTTATCATTGCCATTTAGAAGTTATATATCTAGCAGACATACCTACCATAGCTGTCGCAACCTCTTTAATCTACAATCTCAAGTTTTTCCTTAATGTTTATCTTTCATCACTTAAAAATGTGCAGTAATTGCAAATGTCATACTATTGTTATACATATAACTGATGCGCTTGATCTAGCTGTTGTGGCTGTTCAAGCAAGTTGTAAAGCTCGCACGCCAAAAATAAAGAATTCAAAAAAAAAAAAAAAAAAAAAAGCACCAGTTTCCCCAGCAGGGAATATTGGGATTTTTCTTCTGGGCCACACCCAGGTATAAATGCTCAAATATATATAGGTGGCACGAAATCCACCTGATAGCAGCGGTATTAAATATAGGGCTTCACCCTGTAAGTGTGCAAAAGCACCAGTAGGCAGTAAAATAGTTTTTGATTATGGGGCCACACCCCAAGCACAGGTAAATAATTTTGACTGACCTGGGGACCCCTGCCTGGTTGTGTCCGGTTACTGTGTGTACGGGCGCCGGAATGAGGAGACCGCAATGCTCCCAAGATGGCGGCCGTGGATCTCGCGAGACGCGAGATCCAAGATGGCCGCCGGAGGAGCGGGAAAAAACGGTTTCCCGCCGTGCGGCTACAGTGAAAGCGGCTGTGAAGCCGTGTGGAGGAAAAAAGGGGGGGTGGAGGGTGAGCGTTACCCTCAGGGAAGTGTGAGACAGTCGGTCCGACGGCGGAGAAGCCGGCGGACCGAGAGGTGAAGAAAAGGAGAGAGACCCTGTGAAGAAAACAGGGAGGGGGAAAAAACTCCCCCAAGAGCGAAACCCCAAGGGGGCAGATGAAATAAAGGTAGAAAACAACAATAGAGCAAATATAAAACTACATATATCAGTTAAAATACAGTATTCTATAAAAAATTACATATACAATAGTGAAAAGGGAAGAGCCAAAAACTCTGACCTGTCTGCTGATGGAGCAGTAAAGAAAGAGGGGGAGGAGCCTCATTACTGTGAATACTATACCTCCTACTTTCTTTTGATTGGTTAATGTTTTCACCTTTTTTCTTTACTGCTATGTGAGTTAGTAAAGAGAGTTAATGCAAAATATGAAGCCTCCTGTCATGTGGTAAAATTCCATTTTGACTTTGACTATGTTTTTTGCCAAGCTATATAATTATGTTTTAATTGTATGTACTTTTAAATTTTATTTATTTATTTATTTAGTTAAAAAAATAAAAAAACAACAACTGCATGCAATGAATATATGAGCCACTTGCATTTTCCTACACTAAATACATAAAAGAAAACAAAAAATGGTAACTTGTTAAGAACAAAAAGTCTAATATAAACACATTATTAATATCTATAAAAAGGGGAAATTTGTAAAAGAGAGAACATTGAGAATAGACTACAACTCTTTGATTGTCCTTCGGTGGGTCTCTGCTCAGGTCTTATCCTAGTTTTAGCTCACGTATACACAGAAAGATCTTAACCCATTTTCGCATCAGACTGATTCCCACCAAAAGGCTAGGAATGCTAGCAAGTTCCATCTAGATAAGAGATACACCTTATGGAGACCTTGCAAACAAACCACAAGTACAAAATTATGTTTACATTAGAAAATAGGTGTCTTCAAGGTGATATAATATATATATATACCTATAGTGACAATTTAAGTAGTTATGTGGTGACCTGTTCACTAGCAGAACTGTGCAAAAACATTCTGATCATTCATTAAGACTTGCGGAAAGATGTGTATAATGGAAAATTAAACATGACATTTACAATCTATAGTTTTGTCAATCAAAGAGATTACCTTAAAAAGACAAAATGCTTGATCCATGCCGTAACAAATACTGCTTTCTATAGCAATAGCAAGCATGTTATTGTCTTACTGTACAATTACACAAAAGTACCATGTGTACAGGGTACTCCCGAGGTAGGGTGCTTTTAGAAGGAAATGCATTCTTCTTCTTCACATGGACAAGTAGGGGAAGAGGGGGAATGCATGGCAGAGGGGTATTAGAGAGGCACTAGAAACATGGGGTTATTGTATATAAGGAACATGAATAAAAAACCATATGAGGGACATTATGGGAGATGAGAAAAGTGGTGTACTAAATGGGGTGGGTGGTGGTCCTCAGGTTACAGAATGGGGTGTGCTCCCACCATGAGCATAGTGCAGTCAAGTGGGACCACACAGAGGCATTAGAGTGCTAGATTGAATAGAGGGGGTGGCCACAAAATGCAATGTGCCAGAAGGGCCAAACCAATTTTGAACAACTGTATTCTGCTATGATCTTTACAAATCTTTTGATGAGATAATGAAGACATAAAATTATCTTGTCGTGTTGCACCCAAGTAGTAAAGGTGTGCTTTAGGTACTGCGAAAACCTATAGCGTAAAAAAAAACCAACAACAACAAAACAAACCCTTTAAAAGGGTGTTCCGAACACTCAAAGGTACTGTGTAGTCTTCCTGCTAACTAACCAGTACAACAAGGTCTAGTAGCTATTGTGCATGGAGTGTTACCTCCACATTCTAAAACTTTAGGGGGTGGGGGTGCCACCAGGTAAATATGCCTTAAATACCAACCACCCTAGATACACTTCTTGTAGTTGTATGCATAATACATGATTGAGCAGAATGATGTTGTTTGAATTGGTTTTCAGAAATAGCCCAGAAAAACAGAAAATGAACACACTATCAGGAAACCAGTAACCCACAGATGTAAAGCTACACAGCATTCCATTTTCCAGGTAAGTACACCATCCCTGTTGTCAGTATCTTCGGTTTAGTAAAGGGATGGAAGATAGGAGAACAAAAATCATTTGAATATAACATAGTTAGCAGGGCCGTCTTTAACGCGGGGCAAACGGGGCAGCTGCCCCGGGCCCAGTTGCTCCTGGGGGGCCCCAGAGCAGCTGCCCCGTGGGCCCCGCGATTTGCGCAGCCCCCATGTACCCGGCAGTGCGGCTGCACAGAGCCGCACCGGCCCGCCAACTAAGGAGGCCCCTTGGGTGGCCCATGCACTAAGGGCCACTCGGTAAGCATGTGTGAGCAGGGGCCCGGTCGGGCGCTGTGCCGCTTAAACAGCGCGACCGGGCCCCTTCCTGTATCGGCTGGGAGGAAGTGAGTGCCGCGCGTCACTTCCTCCCACCGGAGATAATAGCCGCGCGGGAGGAGAAAGGCAGGAGGAGGGGAGTTCCAGAGGAGAACTCCCATCTGCCTCAGCCTGCCACTGGATCCCAGGGAAACCACCCTCCAGGAAAAGGTAAGAACCTGGAGGGTGGCTAAATGTGTCTGTGTGTAACAGTATGTCTGTGTGTGTGTGTGTGTGTGTGTGTGTCAGTATGTCTGTGTGTGTGTGTCAGTATGTCTGTGTGTGTGTGTCAGTATGTCTGTGTGTGTATGTCAGTATGTCTGTGTGTGTGTGTATGTCAGTATGTCTGTATGTGTGTGTGTGTCAGTATGTCTGTGTGTGTGTGTCAGTATGTCTGTGTGGGTCAGTATGTCTGTGTGTGTGTGTCAGTATGTATGTGTGTGTGTATGTCAGTATGTATGTGTGTGTGTATGTCAGTGTCTGTGTGTGTGTCAGTATGTCTGTGTGTGTGTATGTCAGTATGTGTGTGTGTGTCAGTATGTCTGTGTGTGTCAGTGTGTGTGTGTGTGTGTCAGTATGTTTGTGTGTGTGTGTATGTCAGTATATTTGTGTGTGTGTGTATGTCAGTATGTCTGTGTGTGTGTGTATGTCAGTGTGTGTGTGTATGTCAGTATGTCTGTGTGTATGTCAGTGTGTGTGTGTGTGTGTCAGCATGCCTGTCGGTGTGTATGTTAGTATGCCTGTGTGTGTCAGTATGTCTGTGTGTGTTAGTATCCATGTGTGTGTGTCAGAATGTCTGTGTGTGTGTCAGTATGTCTGAATGTATTTAAG
Source organism: Pelobates fuscus (assembly GCF_036172605.1). Classification (NCBI taxonomy): domain Eukaryota; kingdom Metazoa; phylum Chordata; class Amphibia; order Anura; family Pelobatidae; genus Pelobates; species Pelobates fuscus. The sequence goes on from NC_086317.1 coordinate 451,386,346, forward strand.
TATATATTTGTGTGTCAGTGTATGTGTGTCAGTATGTATCTGAGAATGTTTTAATATATTTGTCTGTCTGTGTATGTGTCAGAAGGTCTGTCAGTGTGATTGGGGTTGGGCGTAATTGGGGGGGGGCGGGGAGGGGCAGGGCCTAGGGGGCCCAAGAAAATTCTTTGCCCAGGGTCCTATTCATATTATAGACGGCCCTGATAGTTAGTACAGAGCAATATAAATCTCCAGTTATTAAAGCAAAGGAAATCACAAAGGAAATTGAAATAAACATTAGAGAGAAGTGAATTATTTGTTAGTCCGAGAAAGTTCAGACGAACTACTGCAGAAGGGGAAAAACTGAATTATTTGTGAAATTTGTGTGAGATGACCCCTTTTGCTGTGATCTGGCAGAGAGGGGAGTGAGACTGGAGTGAGATCAAGACAGTGAATACAACACGGAGCTTCCATTAAATCCAAATGTTTACACGCAGTCCAATTCTGGTAAAAATAAAACATGTGGCCACATAAAAAGATGAGGTAAGGTTACTGCAGTACAAAGAAAATAAACATTAAACAATACAATTTAACTCTGTGCAGCTTGCACCTCCTACTGTTGCTCAAGCAAGAATAACATACCTTAATTCAAAAAGAAAAAAGAAAAGAAAAATTACAGCAGCGCTACCAGGTGCGATAACGCACACAAATTGTTACAAGTGGTTAATTGAAGGACGCAGATAATATATAATTATTTTGGGTTGCCTCTTTCCCAATGCATAATGTCCTTTAAACATATAGAAATGGGCGACCTGAAATCTGTGTTTATGATCTGTGTATCTGGTAATACTGCAGTTATGTATCCTTTTGTAGTGTGGTAAAAATAAGGACGTGTATGAGACCCCACGAACATGTAATTTTTACACTATGCAGGGTTTCTAGATGCAATTTGTCTTAAGCACAATTTAATATGATTGCTTGGTTTGTACAATTGTTCTTTTACTGGTGGAATATTTAAGCCTATTTCAATCATTCCTATTACTTCTCATAGTCCTGGTTAAGAGTTATAGGAAACAGTCCACAGTGTCTTGATGAATAGCTATCCACTATCAGGAAGTTTGCAATTCGGGGCAGGGGAAATTTTCACTAGGTAACTGAGGGGGTTATGGTAATGTATCTGTACTTGTTATGGTGTCTGGTATAATATGATATATTTCATTTTTATAAACATTGAAGTTATCTGATTATTTTGCCATCTATTTGATTTGAATCAATAGAACACACTTGGCAGGTTAGGATGCCCTTCTATTGGTCAAAACATATTGGGATTAGGATTAAAAACAATTATGTGTGGGAAAAAAATGGAGAAACAAATATTAAAAAGTGCAGAGGCGGCCTACAAAATTAATAAAAAGAATGGAACATTTTAGCTATGAAGAAAGGTTAACAAATTTAAACCTCTTAAGGACACGAGGTTATGCATTTAGACTGGAAGAAATAAGATTTAGTCTGAGGCAAACACTGCCACGCTGCACCCTTCACACACACACACACACACGCACACTACATTTCTGGCATACACATTCTGAATCCCCTGTGCACACACTAGATCCCTTGTAAGCAAACACACTACATTCCCTAAATGCCACTCTTTACAACCCCTACACACATTACATCACCTACATATACTAAAGCCCCAATGCACACACTCACTACATCCCCTATTCACACTATGCACCCTATACATGTACAGTCTTTTTTTCACTCTCTACACTCTATTTATACAAAGCACCACACCACAATCGGCTCACTGTACACACACGCAATCCCAGAAGCAGGCTCCAAACACATGCACAATACTCTTTCCTGGCCCTTTTGTCCTCTGGTTTCCCACTTATGGAGACACCAAAGACAAGTCACAAACAAACACAGCGCAAGCATGTTAATGAATTTACTTGCGCTGCTCAAAACAAATACAGGGCTTTTTTCTTCACCAAGGCTTTGCGCATGGGCTGCCATCGATGAGAATTAAACCAACATGCTCACTTTGAGAGAGGGCATGCTTGTCATTGGTGATGACAAAAGACACCCCTTCGCTGGCCATGCCCCCTTCCTAGTGGGAGCTGTTTTCAAAAATGCCCGGGACGGATTTTTTCCCCAGTCTGGCTCTGAGTATTGCTGTTCTTTTTATTATTACTTTTATCCTAATTGAAAACTGTCATTTGCTGAGACCTCCAATGAATCATCTAACATCTCTCTAGAAACGTAAATGTGCCCCGACAATGATACTCAAAACAGAGCATAGACTTTTAGCTACGTTTTCTAAATGCTAAACATTTTGCCTTTCCTTCTTCTGACTCAGAACGTTTAGAACAGAAATGGGCAAACTAGATGAGCCAGTTTGTTTTTATCTGCTACCAAAAGGCATGTATGTATTTCTCATCTCAGCTCTATGACTTTAATAGTTGTTTGTTTTAACGTCTTTTTCCTCGCCTGAAGTCTTGGCATACAAATCTGTGCTCTGCGTCTCAGTGTCTGATTCCTCAAATCAGATTTGATGATGTCAGTGTCATTCTTCAGCACATCTGAAAATCTATGAAATAAACTTGTAACTGCACAGTTGTTTTTTATGTATATGCAAGCCCTTGGACTGCCGAAAGATAATGATTGATTATTACACGGAATTTAGATATAGAGCAGTAGGAATAGTATTGAGCAAAACTGATAGGTAAATATTTATCTGAAGTTTAATATAAAAACCTTACTTTATTTTAATGCACACAGTTTTTCTGAATGTTTATAGCGGCACTTGGTTAGTGGAAAGATAATGATTGTTTGATATATAGAATTAATGTATAGGGCAATACGAATACTTTAGTCAAAAGGCTTTTCACTAATGACATAATTAGCAGCTAAATATTTTCCTCAATGCTCAATAAAATAACCACAATTCTACTTCACTTTCCAGCACATCTTCTCAAGATAAAATGTCAGCCCTAATATATTGGGACAATAAAGAATTTATGGATGGGTGGACGGTACCACAGGGTGGTAGGAATTATTTGTAGTCAGAAGCCTTTTCTCTAATAGCAATATTGACAGGTAAATATTTTCTTGAATGCTTAACTATGACACAATAGTCTAGAACCTTCATCCATTTATGACACTTACACTAAAGTAGAGCTAGATACTGCAAGTTCCTCTCAAGTTCCTTTTTTTCTCTACCATTCTCTTGTTTTTTGCTTACCTTACTATTGGGTACAATTATTGACTAATAACTTAAGCTGCCTATCCTGAACTTGATCATCATTTACTGTGGTATAGATGAACATTTTTCTTGAATCATAATTTGATGGGACTCCTTACAACAAGCATTTTGGAATGAAAACAAACCTCTACTTATTATCATGTTTCTTCTCAACAGATTTGAATTAGGATCAGAGACAAACCTTGAGGCAGGAATGGAACTATGTTCATAAACTGTCAATAGTAGCCCTGGCTCCGGGCTAGTGGCCAGTTGAAAATAATCAGGAAAAATTAGATATTAGAAAAAGTGTAGCATATAATTCAGAAGAAGGTGTGGAAACACCTTAAGGAAACAACCCTTAAACTGACAATATCATTACAGATCCCAGACATATGTGAGACACACAAATAAATCAATAAAAAAAAATATATAAATTTGAGAAAATGTGAAAGGCACTATTGTGCCAACATATTGAATCAAGGCATCGTTTTTTTTTTTTTTAAATATGTACTGTTCTTACTTTATTTATATAGAGTAAAAGTTACAGTGTGTATTCATTTCTTTAAATAATTTTGGTAACTCAAATATATGAACTGTGAATACAGTGGAAGTGTTAAGAACGGGCTATGGAATTGAAGAAAAAGGCACGTTAGAAATGCACAACAAGATTAATCTGTGCTTGGTACAATCTGGATACACACCATCATTTATAATGGGTCATGGAACAAAAAGGCAGTTTATATAACAGGACAACAATCAATCATGCTGTCCCACATAGAATCAGGATATACAGAAAGCTCTGATATTACACCATTATAGGCTATGACAGTTTAACTTACAGGCACTGAAAACTCCATTGGGTGTATCATTCTGCAGCTTCAAACCTCAACAGATGGAATTCTGACTCCATGTGGAGAAACAGGAAAATAACAATCTGCATCGATATTTATAATGTATTTGTGCTGGTAAAGTATAAGATAAATACAAAGATGGAAAACACAATGATAAAATATATGTTAAAGGAACACTCCAGGCACCTTAACAACTTAATCAACATGAAGTTGTTAGAATGCCAGGAGGTCCCTGGCACTGGATCACATTAAGGTGTTAAAGTGTTCTCAAACAGTTTAACTCCAAAGTCTGTGCTCCAGCGGCGGATCTCTCTGTCCCTCTGTCCTTCCATTTACTCAAATTCTGGAAACCAGAAGGCTCAGGCAGGATCGGGTAGTGGCGTCGCTGATTGGTGAGTCCCTGCCAGTTTTATGAATGGGGAGTGACTGATTGACTGAGAGCATTAGCTGACCACTGTCAGCCAATCAGCGGCACTGCTGTCTGAGACTTCCAGTTTCCAGAATTTGAGCAAGTGGATCAGAGACATCCGGCGCTGAAACACAGACTTTGAGCTTAAACCATTCTCGAAAGGTTTAATCCCTAAAGGTGTATCAGCCCCAGGGACCTCCTGACACCATAACAACTTAATTTCTGTTAAGTTGTTATGGTGCCAAAACAGGTCCTTTAATAACAAAAACTATACATACACAATCAAGGCAATAAAATATTTGAAACATAAAATACATAAAGAGTATAGAATATAGACTTGTGCATGTTTGAATACTTTGGTTTATCTGAACTGGTTTGTCCACATTTTTTTTTGTAATTCTTTATTTTTGATGTGCAAAGAAACATCAAGTATATTGTCACAACAACAGAGTAGTCATCAGTGTAAAGAAAAATAACCATCAAATAACATATGCAGAGAACGCCACGTTTTTAAGTAATAAAGGCAACATTATCACAGTGCTAGGTGATCATAACTATAGAAGATACGAAGATAGCTTGACAAACATATGAAATACATGAGTCACCCCCATTGCACATTATATTCTGCGTGGAAAAAGCCCCATATGCGGCCTGGTATTAGCCGATAACCCAATTTGCTGGGCTGCTGCATTCACACAGTGGAGTTCATTGAGGTGTGCACCATGAATCCCTCCTAGCATCAGCAACAGCTCATCGCCATTTGAAGGGAGGAGAGACATATTAAAGAGTTCTGTCGGCATGTTGCTTCAGGAGCCAGTCACTCAGCAGGATCCACTTAGAACTGGTTGGTAGTTGAGTAACTTCGAGTTAGGAATGCTGCAAAGATGGCATCCAGCTTCCGCATAGCTGACTGTATCAATGTCGTTTCGGAAGGCATTCACGCCATCCCTGCCATTTTAGGGGTAGAATGCCTCTGGTAGTATAGGTACCTTCTCTTATGGAGATGATCTCCTGGGACCTGGACAACCACCGCCTGTCCAGAATAAATCCCAAGCAAACACATGCACGTAAGTTCTGCTATCATATATATATATATGGTCTAAAGAAATAGAATTTATAGATAAATTATATTGGTTGAAAAGAGCACGTACATTTTTGGATGGATATTTACATGGATATGCTTGCAGGTAAACCAAAAGACACGCTGAAGTGGACTTGATGCTGAGGAGTTTATTAACAATTATTAGCATAATTGCCTTCAGAATGGGTCAACAACTTAGTTGAGAGGACCTGGGAGGAACTGCCCTGTTGAGTATTTTCCAAAGATGGATGAGCAAACAGTACAAATTCACTTCCAACGTTTATTAGAAAGAGCAGAACATGTTAAATGTGTTCCCATTGAAACACAGTAATAAAGCACAATGTTCCACTTGCTTTTAAATTTAAAATTATCCCTTCCCAACTCACAGAGGCAGTTTTGTACATCACATCGGTAATGAACCTGTAGTAAGTATGTTAAAGCATTTTCTTTCAGTTTCCAGGCTGCATGTCTTTCTGGAATATGAATACCCATACAAAGTGTTTCTTTCTGGTAACAATTGTTAAGTTTCGGGCATTTGAAACAAATGCAGGGCAGTGCTCAAGGCATATTTAGACTTTGCACCAACCTCTTTACCAAATAGTTGCCAGTTGCCCAGTAGGCATTAAACGCAAGTCCTCCTCTGCTCTTCTCTGGTGGTATCAATACAGGTGCCAACGATGCAGCAGGTACAAAGGCCCACTCCTCCGTGATTTGCTCTGAGTAGGTGGACTGAGTTGGTGGACTTTGTGGGTAGCTTCACCCTGGCTGTCAGGATTACACAGCTGCGAAGACGGAGGCAAGGTAGGTATTAGTGGCTCACCCAGATACCTCTAGGCATTTCAAAATCCAGCCCAGAAGGGAGAATATATAATAATAATAATAACAACAAAGTATTTAACCAGGAAAGGTACATTCAGATTACTCTGGTTTTCAAGTACGTCCTGGGGATGTTACCCAACATCCAGGGGTTGTTACTATACTATATAATGGCATATGTGACACCAATGTAAATTGAGTTAGAGTCGTCTCCCCCACCCACATTATTCAGACACTATTTCTAATTAAATACTTTTCAGTAGTGGAATGTTCTATTAAATTACAACAGTAAATAGTGACTTAAGACACAATTTTAGATGTATTTTTCCTCTCACTTACGTTTGGAGCTCTATACACTTTTGAGTACATTTTGATAATTAATTATACGTTCTAATGTCTGAAGCCCAGAAGAATGTTAAAAAATGTTTTGTTTTTTTAACACTGCAAGAACGTTAATAGGAATATTACATTTCCACAATTTTGCCTTTATTCATGGCTATAGTGGGGAAGCAATCGGATTTTAAAACAGAAACCTGAAGTCGTTTTTGATTGATGAAAGCGATTCTTCCATGGCAAGATTAACTAAATGTTACATATTTAGACAGAGGCAGTGAGAATTATCTGTGGGCTTCATTAGCAGACCATACCCTTGTGTGACCAGCAGATGGCAGGCAATCTGTACTAATTTTTAATTAGTCTGTCAGGACAATCAAGTACCGTCCAGAAGAATAAATACCATAACGGTGCCGGCTTCCTTTGATTTCATTATGGTCTTGAGCTATAGCTGGCCATAGGATCAGTTACTGTGAAAATGTACAACTAGGGATCGCGCTTAAGACATTGCTCTTGTGACATTATTTAGAATTGATCTCTTTAATTCTGCTGTACTTTAAAACAAGCAGTATTCTGAAATTAGTTCTAACCATCATTCATCTTAAAAAATTCTATAAAAAGTTTGGGTAAAAGTGTATTTCAAAAAACAGAAAAAATAAGACAATGGGTACAGTCCCATGTAACCAAAACCCCCAGGGATGATAGTGCCGGGTGTAACCCGTCGTGTTAAGTACCGCAAAGAGACTCCAGGGGTCTCTAAAAGTGTATTTCAGCGTATTTTATTATTAACCATTCCGTTCACGTGTATTATAGCTTATTTAATTTTTTTTTGCATTGCTTTTATGGCGCGCCGTACAAATATAGCCGGAAGTAGTATTAGATTGTCTGCTATGCGGGAAAATACTAAAAATAGATTGTCTGCTATGCGGGAAAAGACTAAAAACAATACAATAAATAAATAAATTAAATATTATCAACGATTACATTTCTCATTAAACTTAGTATGGTGGCAGGAAGACTGGTAGTTTTAAGAATTACAATTGTACACCCAGGCGAAGTTATGCAACCAGCGGACATTACAACCAAGATTTGGAGGCTATCTCTGTTAGCATACCATCTCACAAATCCGGACCCTGCTTGATGTGGTTAGCTAGGAGGCGTCTACTCGCTAAAACCATGGACTGTGGCAATGCCGGCTGATGACATACAACCAAGGTTTGGATGGAGTGAGATGGAAGTGCCAAACATTTGGATTTGTCAAAATAATTAGCGCGGGATCGTTCTTTACACTGTAGTCATCTGTCTTTGAAACAAATCACAATAATGATGTATTGCTTTGCACAGGATATGCCACAAAATCTGACACAACATGAAGCCGAGATTAAAGAGAAAAAAACTGAGGGAGGAGATTGGTAATTATTTAGATCGTCATGCTACTGAGCTGGGAGGATTTGATGAACATAAGCGGTGGAAATAGACAAATCCAAATATTTTCCCCGCAAATACCACAGGGGTGCTTGGGGGGATGGCCATTGGGTGGAATTGGGTGGAATTCCTTTGGTGGAATTGAAAGGATGTGTGGTCGATGCTTTTTGTTGGAAGTTCCAGATCGGACAGCTGCAACCTTGGATCAACTCATCTTGAATCATATCTTACCTGGAACCCATATAATTTCTGAAGGGTGGGCTGCATACCGGAACATCGATCAATTCAACAATGGAATTTATATGCATTCACAAGTGCCAATTCAGAATAAGTTGTGCGTTGTTTCCTTCGTATTTACGTGAATTTGAGTTTCGCTCGTCTATAGGGAAACAAAATGTTTTCCGTGATTTTGAGTTTGGGAAACAAAATGTTTTCGGTTGCTTAATGCTTGTCATTGCTGAGAATTATCCGGGATAGCTGTGTACCATACGATGGACCCGGTTACTGTTGTTAAGAGTTGTCATTATAATTTTTTGACTGTTAATAATAAAATATGCTATTTGCTTTTAGTAAAATTGAAAAATAATAAAATACGCTAAAATACACTTTTACCAAAGTTTGTTCTTTAGAATTGCATTGGTGTTCTTTTAGGGTTATTTCTCAAGCCTGAACTATCTTAATGTAACAAGTTCTAGATAGTTTGGAATCCAACCAATCAGAGTGCTCTGAGTAATTTTACGCAGCATGGAAAAGTTATTTGGAATTTTCCCACGCTGTGTAATCTGATTTATAACAACACTCTGATTGGTTGGCTTTGAAACCAGCCAATCAGAGCCTTCTGAGTCCAATTGCAGGGCGTGGGAAGGCTTTATAAACCTTTCCCTGCCCTGCGGAGCTCAGTCCGCGCTGCGCCCTGGCTGGGGGAACATGGATTATTTTTTTGTAGACGTGTCCCACAGGGGTTTCATTTACCCACACAAAGATGACGGCCCACAGAGAGTGCTATATTCTCTAACTGCCATTCACAGAGTGAGACCACAGATCACTGTATTCACCAACTACCATTAACAGAGTGAGGTCACAAAGAGCACTGTATTCACCAACTGCCATTCACAGAGTGAAACCACAGAGAGCGCTTTATTCACCAACTGCCATTCACACAGTGAAACCACAGAGAGCGCTTTATTCACCATCTTCCATTCACAGAGTGAGGTCACAGAGAGCGCTGTATTCACCAACTGCCATTCACAGAGTGAAACCACAGAGAGCACTTTATTCACCAACTACCATTATCAGAGTGAGACCACATAGAGTGATATATTCACCAAGTGCCATTCACAGAGTGAGGTCACAACAAGTGATGTATTCACTAACTGCCATTCACAGAGTGAGGTCACAAAGAGTGATGTATTCACTAACTGCCATTCACAGAGTGAGGTCACAGAGAGCATTTTATTTACCAACTACCATTCACAGAGAGAGGTCATAGAGCACTTTATTTACCAACTGCCATTTACAGAGAGAGGTCACAGAGAGCGATATATTCACCAACTGCCATTCACAGAGTGAGGTCACAGAGAGCACTTTATTTATTAACTGCCATTCACAGAGTGAGGTCACAGAGAGTGATATATTCACTAGCTGCCATTCACAGAGTGAGGTCACAGAGAGTGATATATTCACCGACTGCCATTCACAGAATGAGATCACAGAGAGCACTGTATTCACCAACTGCCATTCACAGAGTGAAGTCACAGAGAGCACTTTATTTACCTAGTGCCATTCACAGAGTGAGGCCATTAACAGAGTGAGATCACAAAGAGCACTGTATTCACCAACTGCCATTCACAGAGTGAAACCACAGAGAGCGCTTTATTCACCAACTGCCATCCACAGAGTGAGGTCACAAAGAGCACTGTATTAACTAACTGCCATTCACAGAGTGAGGTCACAGAGAGCATTTTATTTACCAACTGCCATTCACAGAGTGAGGTCACAAAGAGTGATGTATTCACTAACTGCAATTCACAGAGTTTTATTTACCAACTGCCATTTACAGAGTGAGGTCACAGAGCACTTTATTTACCAACTGCCATTTACAGAGTGAAGCCACAGAGAGCTATATATTCACCAACTGCCATTCACAGAGTGAGGTCACAGAGAGCACTTTATTTATTAACTGCCATTCACAGAGTGAGGTCACAGTGAGCACTATATTTACCAACTGACATTCACAGAGTGAGGTCACAGAAAGCACTGTATTCACCAACTGCCATTTACAGAGTGAGGTCACAGCGAGTGATATATTCACCAACTGCCATTCACAGAGTGAGGTCACAGTGAGCACTTTATTTACCAACTGCCATTCACAGAGTGAGACCACAGAGAGTGCTATATTCACCGACTGCCATTCACAGAGTGAGGTCACAGAGAGTGATATATTCACTAACTGCCATTCACAGAATGAGATCACAGAGAGCACTGTATTCACCAACTGCCATTGACAGAGTGAGGTCACAAAGAGTGCTGTATTCACTAACTGCCATTCACAGACTGAGGTCACAGAGAGCGCTGTATTCACCAACTGTTATTCACATAAATCAACTGCCATTTACAGAGTGAAGTCACAGAGAGTGATATATTCACCAACTGCCATTCACAGAGTGAGGTCACAGAGAACATTTTATTTACCAACTGCCATTTACAGAGTGAGGTCACAGAGAGTGATTTATTCACCAACTGCCATTCACAGAGTGAGGTCACAGTGAGCACCTTATTTACCAACTGCCATTCACAGAGTGAGGTCACAGAGAGCGCTGTATTCACCAACTGTCATTCACATTTACCAACTGCCATTCAAATAGTGCGGTCACAGATAGCACTGTATTCATCAACTGCCTTCACAGACTCAGGTTACAGAGAGCGCTGTATTCAGCAACTGCCATTAACAGAGTGAAACCACAGAGAGTGATATATTCACCAACTGCCATTCACAGAGTGAAACCACAGAGAGCGCTTTATTCACCAACTGCCATTCACAAAGTGAGGTCACAAAGAGCGCTGTATTCACTAACTGCCATTCACAGAGTGAGGTAACAGAGAGCGCTGTATTCACCAACTGTCATTCACATAAACCAACTGCCATTTACAGAGTGAAGTCACAGAGAGAGAGATATATTTACCAACTGCCATTCACTGAGTGAGGTCACAGAGCACTATATTTACCAACTGCCATTCAAAGAGGGAGGCCCCAGAGAGCGCTGTATTCAGCCACTGCCTTTCAAATAGTGCGGTCACAGATAGCACTGTATTCATCAACTGTCATTAACAGAGTGAGATCACAAAGAGCACTGTATTCACCAACTGCCATTCACAGAGTGAAACCACAGAGAGCGCTTTATTCACCAACTGCCATTTACAGAGTGAGGTCACAAAGAGCGCCATATTCACTAACTGCCATTCACAGAGTGAGGACACAGATAGCATTTTATTTACCAACTGCCATTCACAGAGTGAGGTCACAGAGAGCATTTTATTTACCAACTACCATTCACAGAGTGAGACCACATAGAGTGATGTATTCACTATCTGCCATTCACAGAGTGAGGTTACAGAGAGCATTTTATTTACCAACTGCCATTTACAGAGTGAGGTCACAGAGAGCGATATATTCACCAACTGCCATTCACAGAGTGAGGTCACAGAGAGCACTTTATTTATTAACTGCCATTCACAGAGTGAGGTCACAGAGAGTGATATATTCACTAACTGCCATTCACAGAGTGAGGTCACAGCGAGTGATATATTTACCAACTGCCATTCACAGAGTGAGACCACAGAGAGTGCTATATTCACCAACTGCCATTCACAAAGTGAAACCACAGAGAGCGCTTTATTCACCAACTGCCATTCACAGAGTGAGGTCACAATGAGCTTTCTATTTACCAATTACCATTCACAGAGTGAGGTCACAGAAAGCACTGTATTCACCAACTGCCATTCACAGAGTGAGGTCACAGCGAGTGATATATTCACCAACTGCCATTTACAAAGTGAGGTCACAGTGAGCACCTTATTTACCAACTGCCATTCACAGAGTGAGGTCACAGAGAGCGCTGTATTCACCAACTCTCATTCACATTTACCAACTGCCATTCAACTAGTGCGGTCACAAATAGCACTGTATTCATCAACTGCCTTCACAGACTCAGGTTACTGAGAGCCCTGTATTCAGCAACTGCCATTAACAGAGTGAAACCACAGAGAGTGCTTTATTCACCAACTGCCATTCACATAGTGAGACCACAGAGAGTGATATATTCACCAACTGCCATTTACAGAGTGAGGTCACATAGAGCGCTGTATTCAGCAACTGCCATTCACAGAAGGAGATCACAGAGAGCACTGTATTCACCAACTGCCATTCACAGAGTGAGGTCACATAGAGCGCTGTATTCACCAACTGTCATTTACATTTACCAACTGCCATTCACAGAGTGTGATATATTTATCAACTGCCATTCACAGAGTGAGGTCACAGTGAGCCCTTTATTTACCAACTGCCATTCACAGAGTGAGGTCACAAAGAGCGCTCTATTCAGTAACTGCCATTCACAGAATGAGATCACAGAGAGCAGTGTATTCACCAACTGCCATTCACAGAGTGAAGTCACAGAGAGCACTTTATTTACCTAGTGCCATTCACAGAGTGAGGTCACAGAAAGCGCTGTATTCACCAACTGCCATTCACATTTACCAACTGCCATTCACAGAGTGAGGTCACAGAGAGTGATATATTCACCAACTGCCATTCCCAGAGTGAGGTCACAGAGAGCGCTGTATTCACCAACTGCCATTCACATTTACCAACTGCCACTCACAGAGTGAGGTCACAGAGTGTGATTTATTCACCAACTGCCATTCACAGAGGGAGGTCACAGTGAGCACCTTATTTACCAACTGCCATTCAAAGAGGGAGGTCCCAGAGAGCGCTGTATTCAGCCACTGCCATTCACATATTGCGATCACAGATAGCACTGCATTCATCAACTGCCCTCACAGAGTCAGATTACAGCAACTGCCATTCAAAGAGTGAGACCACAAAGTGTGCTATGTTCACCAACTGCCATTCACAGAGTGAGGTCACAGAGACCGCTGTATTCATCAACTGCCTGAGAGTCAGAGCCTCTATATCATTCTATATACTTGGTTTTAAGCACTCATATGTATACTTGCATATATGAATAGATATGTATATATGTGTGTATATATACTTTCATATCTATAAAACATAACACATATTCTCTTAATAATGTTCTCCCTTCTATTTTTTACTAACTTATCTCATCCCTAAAATCTCTCTATCCTTCTGCTCACCTGTCCCTGCTGACACCATTTTCATTGCTCCCACTTTACTTCCCTCTCCTTTCTATTCATCCCATGCACTCTACTTATACCTTCCTAGCCTTTCTCCACAAGATCTTTCTAAATCCTTTAAATAGAAACCCGCGCACAAAACTTTTAAATACTACTTTTACCTTCTCTTCCTTTCTATCCTTCTGCTCGGAGCAGCTGGCGATGTCTCTCCAAACCCACCTCAGCAAATCCACCATGTACTAACTCAAGGAACCACACCAATCTCATACCGATCTCATGTTACTCTTCATTTAAATCCTCATTCCACACTTATTATTATCGCCATTTATATAGCGCCAACAGATTCCGTAGCGTTTTACAATATTATTAGAGGGGGGATTTAACTATAAATGGGACAATTACAAGAAAACTTACAGATATAGGTTGAAGAGGGCCCTGCTCAAACGAGCTTACAGTCTACAGGAGGTGGGGTATAAAACACATTAGGACAGGAAATAGCAATCAAATAAGGTGGGAGTGAAGCAGAGCTAGAGGAGAGAGTAGAGTGCTGCGCTTTAGGAGAGAGCAAGAGACAGGTTAGTCTGGGAGGCCATAAGCTTTCTTAAAGAAATGGGTTTTAAGGCACTTCTTAAACAATTGAAGACTAGGGGTGCCCTCTGGAATGCACACTGTTTACAACATTACCAAATCCACTGCTGTCCAGGGCCTGTTCATCTCTCGTTCCCTGAACTTACTAGCCTTAACTGAAACATGGCTCTTCCCCTCTGACACCGATACCCCTACACCTTTATCCTTTGGTGGTCTTCAACTTACCCACAACCTAAGACGCTCTGAAAGTAAAGGTGGGGGTTTCTGCTTTCGCCTCACTGCTCCTTCAAACCTTTACCCACCCCGCTTCCCTTTGAAATTCCTTTGATTCGCCTTTTCAAACCCATCTCTGTTAACATTGCTGTTTTTTATCACCACCCCTGGTTCCCTTCTTCTTCCTTGAGCACTTTGCTGCCTGGCTTCCCTACTTCCTCTCCTCTTATATTCCATCTCTAATTCTTGGGGACTTTAATATTCCTATTAACCCACCTTTGACCTCAGTAACCTCAAAACTACTTACAATTACTTCCTCCTTAGGGCTATCGCAGTGGGCTAATTCTTCCACCCAAGTAGCGGGCAATACCCTCAATCTTATTTTCCCTTATGCATGCCATTGTACAGCGTTATGGAATTTGCTGGCGCTATATAAATAATAAAATAATAATAATGTACAGTCTCTAATCTCTGAAACACTCAATTTCCTCTCTCAGATGACCACCTCTTATCATCTGCTCTCAAGAACCCACTCACCCAACAACCTTAGCCTTCTCCTGTCCGCTACTCGCACGGCCAACTCATGCTTGCAGGAATAGCCTGCCTACCACCATCAGACTCTCCCCTGGTCTTCAATTGTGAAAGAAGTGCCTTAAAACCCATCTCTTTAGGAAAGCTTATGGTCTCTCAGAGTAAGCTCTACCTCACATACGGTCCCTTGCTCTCTCCTAAAGGGAAGCACTCTACTCTCTCCTCTAGCCCTGCTTCACTCCCACCTTGTTTGATGGCTATCTCCTGTTCTATTGTGTTTTATGCCCCACTTCCTCTAGACTGTAAGCTCGTTTAAGCAGAGTGCTCTACTACCTATTGTTCTTGTAAGTTTTTGTAATTGTCTCATTTATTGTTTAAAGGGATCCTGTAGTGCCAGGAAAACAAACCCATTTTCCTGGCACTATAGACTCCTGGAGTGCCCCCCTCCCGTGGGTCTGAAGCGGTTAAAACCCAGGGCCGCCATCAGGGCATGACAACCATAACGGTTGTCATGGGCCCGGCGGTCGTAGGGGGCCCGAAATACTCTGGCAGTCCGAGCCCCACATTCCTTATGTGCACATATATATATATATATATATAGCGATTTTCTGCACAGAGGGCTCCCTGCTACCTGTACATTGAAGAGGGGGCCCAGCAGCACACTCTGTCCTCCTTTCCAGCTGCTCTCTGTCTAACTTTCCTGCGCCCTGCAGTCGCCAGAGCGTTGCCAAGGGTTACCATGGCAACGCTCCGCACAGAACGCAGGCCTGTCTAGCGAGAGTTAGTCAGAGAGGAGCTGGAAAGGAAGACAGTGTGTGCTGCTGGGCCCCCTTCTTTAATGTACCGCGGCTCGCTTCCTCCACCATGCCACCGGTCCACCAGGGAATTCGATCTCCCCCCTGGCATGGTAAGAACCAGGGAGGGGGGAATAAAATTGAAATGTACACAAATAAATACAAAAAAATACTCCCCTCCCCCGTATTTTACACACACACTGCATCCTTACAAGCACACACTCTGCACTACACACTCACTCTACATTCACTAAACACACTCTGTACTACACACATACTACATTCACTAAACACACTCTGCACTACACACACACACACTACATTCACTAAACACACTCTGCACTCACTACAAACACTACATTCACTAAACACACTCTGCACTACACACACTAAACACACTTTTCACTACACACACACACTACATTCACTATACACGCGTTGCACTCACTACACACTACATTTACTAAACACACTCTGCACTACACACACACACTACATTCACTAAACACACTTTACACTACACACACACTGCATTCACTATACACACGTTGCACTCACGACAAACACACTACATTTACTAAACATACTTTGCACTCACTACACTTACATACATTACACAAAACGTACAATCTGCATCCACTATACACACTGCATCCATGACACACATACCGCATCCACTACACACATTCTACATCCACTATACACACTGCATCCATAACACACATTCTACATCCACTACACACACACTTCATCCTTGTGGGCGGACTCGGGGCTGGCCCCAGGGGCCCAGATCTTGAGCTGTGTCAGGGGCCCTAAAATTTCTGGTGGCAGCCCTGTTAAAATCCCTTCAGCCCCCATCAACACCATATATAATGCTGGGCAGAGCCGAATCGTACCAAAGTAGGGGGTCAACACCCCACTATACCGCCATTCAGGATTCTAGACACAAAATCACAAGGGGGCTGCGTGTCCTGATGGGACATTAGGTGGCCCACATGTCTCATTACTGCTTAGTGGCTACAGGGTGGGCACGGGGGGAATAGACGAAAATCTGTGGGACATACAAAACTACCCAACGTAGAAATGGTACACATCAAATATAACAGAGTTCTATTCATAACTATGTACTACCGGACCTGCGAGTCCACAATACACACGCCATTTACTCAAGAAAGCAACCTGCAAGTCGCCAAGACACGTCTGACATACCATGCCTTACGATGTATAAGCATATACAAATGACCAAAGGGACCCGCGAGTCCATGTTTTTCTTTTCCATGTTGAAAACAAAGAAAAAAAAAAAAAAAGTTCAATAAAAACATATTTACAAAAAAAACAAATCTTCAGCCACTTACCGGAATCCATCGCCGATGTCCCTCGGCGCTCGGTCAGGCCAAGCCCATGCTCCTGAGCCCATGACCGCGCTCGCATTAGACCCCCCCATAGGAAAGCATTATTCAATGCTTTTCTATGGGGAAAATCTGACGCTGGAGGTCCGTGAGGACGTCCAGCGTCAGATAACGGACCAAAAGTCCGTTTGGATTCCGGAAGCCCTCTAGTGGCTGTCTGTTAGACAGCCACTGAGGGCAGACTTAGAGCTGCAATGTAAACATTGCAGTTCTCTGGAATTACAATGTTTTACATTGCAGCACTAAGTGCAAAAGGGTCACAGCACCCAGACCACTGCAATGAGCTGATGTGTTCTGGGTGCCTACAGTGTCCCTTTAAATCTCCCCCTCTTATAATATTGTAAAAAGCTACGGAATATATTGGCGCTATATAAATGCTAATAATAAATAAATGCATGAAGAGTGTGCCCTCTTTTTTTTCACATTCCAAAAAGTGCAAACTGCAATAGAAACTTTTATAAATTATTTCCTGGTTTGTTTAGATCAGTGTAGCAAAACTCAAGAGGCAGCTATTATCCAGAGCACCTTCCTTGCAAAGATTTTTCTTTGAGCTGCATTGGGAAGTCTGTGATTGGACAGACTCAGAAAGTCTGTGCTGGGGAAGAAAGGGAGGGCTCTAAATGTCAGTGGACAAGAGAATTGCAGCTTTTGCAAACTGTTTCTAGATATAGCTCCAATGAAAAAGTTCATAATTAAATAAATGCATATTTTCATTGGGGTTTATCTACTATTTGGTGTCAGTTATTACATTTAAAATTTTAAAACACTGTTTTGTAAGAATACAGTCCCTTCCATCTCAATATCAGTACCAGGTAGTCATTTATCTTTAATTGTGGGCTATAGTTTTGAAGCTAGAAGGAAGGACTAGAAAGGTAGATGGTAATTGACAGAATTATTAGGGGCCCTTGAATTGACAGACATAATAACTTCCAATTTAGCAAAGAAATTACCAACATCAGGATACCAGAATTCTCTAGCAAAGACAAAATAGGTTGATGCAGAAATCAATAACAAAATTCAAAAGCACCCTCGAAAGCCAACATAACAGTACCAACGCTTTGACGTAAGTCACTAACCACCTTGTTAGGCAGAATATTGTATTGCATACACTGGTCACGGCACTGACACATTTAATGGACAGAAAAATATTTTTCAATAAAAATTTAATGCGTGCAGACCCTCCTAACGTTTTTCAAGTGGTTTAACAATTGCGATAGCAAAACTCTGTTGTTTTTTTTCAACACAGGAACAGCACTTACATTTCCTGTTAAACCGATCCCGATGTCTTTTCGGTTTGCTTTTGTGATGACTCATAGAAAAATATATATATTAATTTCCAGGCAAAACTTTCTAAATATGAAACTGTTTGCAATGTGCATCAATTTGTCTCAGCCGAAGTAAAACTTGCCATATAATGAATTGCTAAGATAGAGAAGCTTCAGGTATTTCCCAAGAGATATTTGGTTTTCCATTTAATGTAAAGCATTTACACTTTTCATAGGCTAAATTTAGCTCACACAAGGGAACTGTTTGAATGATTGAAGCTGTGAAAAGGAATGTATGAACTCAATGTAAAGATGAGATAAAGTAGACTGGGAAAACTATCGAATCAGATAGCCTTTATTCTCAAGCCAAGTCCTTTGCTGTTACAATGTATATTTTATTATAATATCTCGCTGATGTATAGAAGTGAAGGAAAAAAATCATTGACCACTATAGGATAAAGTGTACTATTTGGAAAAAATAAATCAGGGTTTGTAATTTATTATAGTGTGTTTTCCATTGTGGTTGAAATGCACACATATAGGCTTCTGTATCTAGAGGAACAGCTTCAAGTTGTTTTCTTTTTCTTTTTCAAACTACCAGAGTTGCCATTTACCCAGGAGCGTATATGGGATAAGGTCAAATCTAGGATTTGAGCAGAGCAACCATGTGCCTCACCAGACATGCAGGTTTAAACCTAGCTTTGACAAATGCCATTTTTTTTTTTTTTTTTAATTCTTTATTTTTGTTGTGCGGGGGGTTACAGACATATCAGCAAGCGCCACAACAGCGTATCTCAGGTTTCACATAGATTAAACAGTGGCGTGACAATTCGCACATTTTTTGTATAATTTGCATGCTTAACTAAACAGTTATTCTAACAGAGTGAGATTTAGCTAAAATAACTAGCATAAAGAAAAAACATAGTAGTTATTGACACACTTATATGTATGATTAGTCGATTGGCAACAGAGAGCGGCAGCTAGTGGCACACGTTACAGGTCTAGCTCACTGCTCCGTTTATGAGAGACATTTTAACAACTAAGCCTACATACTTGTGGAATGTGTAGGTGCCAATATGTTGTTAGACATAGGTTAAAACACGTTAAGGGGGGCTAGAGTGCGGTTTCTGAATATCACCATAACATGGCGATATCCAGTCAGGTGATGCCGTGGTATATCAGGCCCTCAGAGCCTCACTATGGCTAGGGATCATTAAAGAAAAGTCATACATGTTATGACAGTGGCAGATCTAGAAAAGACAATTATTGGAGTCATTGTAGGAGTGCCACAGGATATGAAAAACATTAAGATGATCAGCATAAAAGAAACATTAGTAAACAAAGTAAAGATAAAGATCATGTTTGCAGACATTTAACTAAACGTGTGCTGATCAGGATATGCAGTTAAACCACTGGCAAATGCTGCATGGCTGCATCTAGCTTGTTGCATGAAAAGATACGTGCTTTAACTATTAACTTAAGTTGAACAAACAGGTATATGGATTGCTCAGCTATATCGACCAAGAGAGCAACTTAAAGAACAAGGGAAAGATCTGTAGGTGCGTAAGTCCCAACTTGTAGATGGTGGGTCTTCCCTGGTAGGTGAGTGTTTCGTCAGCCCACTCCCAATGCCAGAAAGCACAAGTCCAGTGCGTTTAAGGTCCCAATGTCCATGACTATCAGAGTGTCATACAGGGGCTGAGTCCCAGCAGCATCCAGGCAAGCATGGGGGATTGTGGCCCTCCTGCCCCAGGCCATCATGAAGGCATGCATCCCAGTACCGCAGACTCGGACACTCACAAGTGAGGCCAAGTCTCTCCCTTTTGGAATCCAGCCAAAGTTCCTGTTGGACTGTTGCCTTCAGTCTTCGTGGTCGATGTTTCAGGGGCTTAGCCTTGCGGGCCTTCAGCCTAGGTAGACTTAGGGTGGGTGACTTAGCTGCTGGTAGGTGAGTTGTGTCTGGAGGGGTCCCACTCCTTTCCCGCCTTGCTCCGTTGCTCTGCGTCTCCCGGTCTCGGGTCAGTGAATCTGCGAGTCGTGCTTCCAAGCGCGCCCATAAATGTGCAAAGTGCTCATCTATGCGCTTTATCATGCGATGGTCCTGTGTAAAGTTGGGACATGCTTCCACCATCTTGGATCTGCAGTGAGCAGTTTTTGTGCCGTTTCAGTCGAGTTATGCGGGTTCCACCCGTGGGGACCGGGATAACCCCCGCCGGTCCAAAGGGGGGAGGAGAGGGGTCTGCTGTGGTCACTTGCCGTGTCTAGCTGCTGTATCCAGCATGAGGAAACCGGCCACGTCTCCCCAGCTCTGATGCTGACAGGCCTCAATTTACTGTCGTGGTTCCCGGCGGTTTTGAGCCTCACTTCAGGTATCTAACAGTGCAGGAGTGTGTCCCCTTTCTGAAGAGCCCCTCAAATTTAAGTTTGTAGCCCAGTGTCTCGAGATATTGCCATAATACTGCGAGTTTGTGCAGGAGCTTGTGCTAGGCACGTCTTGTCTGCTTACAGGTCAGGCTCTGCCCCCCATGCCATTTTTTTTTTTATCATAAACTGTTTGCCCCACTTACAGGTGCCACTGTAAGAATGACCCATCTGTGTCAGGGAGTACTCTTGCTTTGACAGCAATCGGCACACTCAGATATATTTTATATGATTTCATTATTTGTATTTCAAACTAAGCAACAGGTGGTGGGTCCTTTCCACAAAATTGGATGGTCATGGTTAAAAATAATTTAAATATACAGTTGGTGTGCTACCTTGCTAACTTCTCCATAGATCCTCCTCCGGTCCACCGCTGCCATTTATCGATATAATTTATTAACACATTAACAGAACATTTTTTTCCCCTTATTCAAATTTATCAGCTAAAATGGCTTGATAAACCACTTGCCAAGCGTTATCCACTAAATGTCTACCTTAGACATTATTAAAGGAGCACACATAGATCTCAGTACATGTGGTATACTGTTGCTTTAAGAAAGGACACTTTGGACTGTTTGTGGGAACTCGATGGTCAGTGGTCATTTTAAGTTTAGTTTTCAGTCTCCAGTTTCTGTCTAGTGTATGCATCTGATCCAAATAAAGAACTGCTCTGTGTGGCCACTGTCAAGTAGTGCTTGCTCCTTCTCTCCACGTAAAATACTACACACAGAAAACACTACACTACCAAGAGGCATCATCTATACACTAAAACGGCTTCATTAAGTTAAAGTTGTTTTAGTGCCGATAGTGTTCCTTTAACAATCATCAAATAAGCAGCTTTACTGTTGGATTCAAGCAAGCTAATTTAGAAAATAGCAATGAGTGATGTGAAAACAGTATTGGATCCAGGGTGGAGCAACAGGACAGATGCTCACTAGTATGATATTCTATCCACGCATGGACTAACTGAGGAGCCACCCCACTTCAAAGGGACACTCTAAACACCAAACCAGCTTTAGATTAAAGAACAGCTCAAGTACCATGACATCAAATTCCACCAAGTCTTGATTGCAGAGAAGTCTTGGAAAATTCTAGAGTGGCCATCTCAGTCACCTGACTTGAACCCCATAGAAAATATCTGATGGGATCTGATGAAGGCAGTTGCAGGACGCAAACCTAAGAATATTACTGAACTGGAGGTGATTGCTTATGAGCAATGAGCTAAGATTGCTCCAGAACTCTGACAGAAACTGGTGTCTAGCTATGCATCTTGTTTGCAGTAGGTCATAGCTGAAAAAGGGTGCTCTACTAAGTACTAAAGATGCATGCCATGAAGGTGTTGAATAATATTGAGACCGGAAAAGTCATTATAAATTGCATTTTCAGTTGGAAATAGTGGAAATAGTGATATTTAATAGTGATATTTAATAGTGATAAATAGTGAAATAAGGAAATAGTGATATTAGTCTTTTGAGAGGAGGTGGACGGCTGGGGAGTCTGGTATTCTAACAAGGTGACCAGGTGGCTTGCCACACAGTTATTATACAGTGTTTTAAAATGTGATTAAAATGGTTATATCTCAATGTATCCACTACCCCCAAATTAATATTTTAAATAAATCTAAGGAAGACCGTTTTTGGTTCTGTTATGAATTATTACCAGTATATTTTAGAGGTACGGTATGAATAAAATGTAATTATAGTGTTAATAACTGTATTGTATTACTAGAAAATCTAGTAAATTCTAGTAATACAATACAGTTATTAACATTATAATTTTATTTAATTTATTTGTAGTACATACCTTTAAAATATACTGCTAATAATTCATAACAGAATCAAAAACTGACTTCCTTAGATATATTTAAAATATTCATTTGGGGGTAGTGGATACATTGAGATATAACCATTTTAATCACATTTTAAAACACTGTATAATAACTGTGTGGCAAGCCACCTGGTCACCTTGTTAGAATACCAGACTTCCCAGCCGTCCACCTCCTCTCAAAAGACTAATATAGTTACATAGTTACATAGTTACATAGTTAGATAGCTGAAAAGAGACTTGCGTCCATCAAGTTCAGCCTTCCTCACACCTGTTTTTTGCTGTTGATCCAAAAGGCAAAAAAAAAAAAAAACCCCAGTTTGAAGCACAATTTTGCAACAAGCTAGGACAAAAAATTCCTTCTTGACCCCAGAATGGCAGTCAGATTTATCCTTGAATCAAGCAGTTATTACCCTACATTGAAAGATTATATCCTTGAATATTCTGTCTTTGCAAGTATGCATCTAGTAGCTGTTTGAACATCTGTATGGACTCTGATAAAACCACTTCTTCAGGCAGAGAATTCCACATCCTGATTGTTCTTACAGTAAAAAAACCTTTCCTTTGCCTTAGACGAAATCTTCTTTCTTCCAGTCTAAACGCATGGCCTCGTGTCCTATGTAAAGTCCGGTTTGTGAATAGATTTCCACACAATGGTTTGTATTGGCCCCGAATATATTTGTATAATGTTATCATATCCCCTCTCAGGCGACGTTTTTCTAAACTAAATAGGTTTAAATTTGTTAACCTTTCTTTATAGCTGATATGTTCCATTCCTTTTATTAATTTTGTAGCCCGCCTCTGCACTTTTTCTAGTGCCATGATATTCCTTCTTTAGAACAGGTGCCCAAAATTGCACAGCATATTCAATATGTGGTCTTACCAGTGATTTATAGAGAGGCAAAATGATATTCTCGTCCCGAGAATGAATGCCCTTTTTCATGCATGACAATACCTTACTGGCCTTGGCCACTGCTGATTGACATTGCACATTGTTGCATAGTTTGTTGTCTATAACAATTCCCAAGTCCTTTTCGTGTGTTGTTATCCCTAATTCACTTCCATTAAGGGTATACGTTGCTTGTGTATTCTTTACGCCGAAGTGCATAACTTTGCATTTTTCAACATTAAATTTCATCTGCCATTTGAGTGCCCAGTCCTCCAGTCTATCTAAATCCTTCTGCAGCAAAGTAATATCTTTACAAAAAGAGAAGTCCTGCGCTAAAGCAGCAAGGACTACAACACACATCAGCCCCAATATGTAGTAAAAACCAAAGAAAAGAAAATATTACTTGCGCTTTTTCCTTAATCCCTATGTATATTTAGACAAATGGAGGTCATTTAGTTGCTCCAATGGCCATTGGAGGGATGCCCGCCTGCCAACGTCAAGGCAGACCCCCCCTAAGCGGGTCCTAACACTGACCCTTCAGCCTGCTTCCTTGAGCTTCTGGCAAAGATATCTCTAATGAGACAGAAAGGGGTATTTTTTATATACACCCCTTTACTTATTAACCCTTAATAGGGAACACATGGGATGGGTAGCAGCATTGTAACCAGGCTGTGTGATACAAAGTAAATACAAATACAAAAAGAGAAGTCCTGCGCTAAAGCAGCAAGGACTACAACACACATCAGCCCCAATATGTAGTAAAAACCAAAGAAAAGAAAATGTTACTTGCGCTTTTTCCTTAATCCCTATGTATATTTAGACAAATGGAGGTCATTTAGTTGCTCCAATGGCCATTGGAGGGATGCCCGCCTGCCAACGTCAAGGCAGACCCCCCCTAAGCGGGTCCTAACACTGACCCTTCAGCCTGCTTCCTTGAGCTTCTGGCAAAAATATCTCTAATGAGACAGAAAGGGGTATTTTTTATATACACCCCTTTACTTATTAACCCTTAATAGGGAACACATGGGATGGGTAGCAGCATTGTAACCAGGCTGTGTGATACAAAGTAAATACAAATACAAAAAGAGAAGTCCTGCGCTAAAGCAGCAAGAACTACAACACACATCAGCCCCAATATGTAGTAAAAACCAAAGAAAAGAAAATGTTACTTGCGCTTTTTCCTTAATCCCTATGTATATTTAGACAAATGGAGGTCATTTAGTTGCTCCAATGGCCATTGGAGGGATGCCCGCCTGCCAACGTCAAGGCAGACCCCCCCTAAGCGGGTCCTAACACTGACCCTTCAGCCTGCTTCCTTGAGCTTCTGGCAAAAATATCTCTAATGAGACAGAAAGGGGTATTTTTTATATACACCCCTTTACTTATTAACCCTTAATAGGGAACACATGGGATGGGTAGCAGCATTGTAACCAGGCTGTGTGATACAAAGTAAATACAAATACAAAAAGAGAAGTCCTGCGCTAAAGCAGCAAGGACTACAACACACATCAGCCCCAATATGTAGTAAAAACCAAAGAAAAGAAAATGTTACTTGCGCTTTTTCCTTAATCCCTATGTATATTTAGACAAATGGAGGTCATTTAGTTGCTCCAATGGCCATTGGAGGGATGCCCGCCTGCCAACGTCAAGGCAGACCCCCCCTAAGCGGGTCCTAACACTGACCCTTCAGCCTGCTTCCTTGAGCTTCTGGCAAAGATATCTCTAATGAGACAGAAAGGGGTATTTTTTATATACACCCCTTTACTTATTAACCCTTAATAGGGAACACATGGGATGGGACACACAGCCTGGTTACAATGCTGATACCCATCCCATGTGTTCCCTATTAAGGGTTAATAAGTAAAGGGGTGTATATAAAAAATACCCCTTTCTGTCTCATTAGAGATATCTTTGCCAGAAGCTCAAGGAAGCAGGCTGAAGGGTCAGTGTTAGGACCCGCTTAGGGGGGTCTGCCTTGACGTTGGCAGGCGGGCATCCCTCCAATGGCCATTGGAGCAACTAAATGACCTCCATTTGTCTAAATATACATAGGGATTAAGGAAAAAGCGCAAGTAACATTTTCTTTTCTTTGGTTTTTACTACATATTGGGGCTGATGTGTGTTGTAGTCCTTGCTGCTTTAGCGCAGGACTTCTCTTTTTGTATTTGTATTTACTTTGTATCACACAGCCTGGTTACAATGCTGCTACCCATCCCATGTGTTCCCTATTAAGGGTTAATAAGTAAAGGGGTGTATATAAAAAATACCCCTTTCTGTCTCATTAGAGATATCTTTGCCAGAAGCTCAAGGAAGCAGGCTGAAGGGTCAGTGTTAGGACCCGCTTAGGGGGGGTCTGCCTTGACGTTGGCAGGCGGGCATCCCTTCAATGGCCATTGGAGCAACTAAATGACCTCCATTTGTCTAAATATACATAGGGATTAAGGAAAAAGCGCAAGTAACATTTTCTTTTCCAAAGTAATATCTTGCTCACATTGTATTATTTTACAAAGTTTTGTGTCATCTGCAAACACTGAAACATGACTTTCAATGCTGTCTTCAAGATCATTCATAAAAATGTTAAATAGAAGGGGTCCCAGAACAGACCCCTGAGGGACACCACTTGCCACCTCTGTCCAGCTTGAAAATTTACCATTAACGACAACTCTTTGTATTCTGTTTTTAAGCCAATGTTCTACCCAAGAACAAGCATTTTCATCGAGACCGATTTCCTTGAGTTTGAACACTAATCTTTTGTGTGGAACTGTATCAAATGCCTTGGCAAAATCCAAATAGATCACATCCACTGCAACACCCTGATCTATACTTCTTCCTAGCTGACCCTGAGGATCATAAGCACCGCACCGCACACCATAAGCATTATACTCAGGGGGCCGTTACACAAAGCATTTTATTTTCCTTTATTTTCCCACCTTTGTGGGATGTGTATTTATTTAAGTACATCTACTACTGTGAATGCAGTAGCAACCAACATTGTCTAATCCTGCATCTCATTGTTCATTTTTATATTTGGTCTTGCTTTAGGAAAATACTGTATGTATGTTTGAGGATTGTTAAATGTGCCATTAATTCTCTATCTGTATAATCTGATTTTTAACTCCATACATTTTTGCTATACAAATTACTATAGTAAATGTGTCACTGTGCCTTTCCTTTCCTATAAATCTAATTCTCTAACCTATGAAGCTGAGTGACTTACTAGTAAAATTTCCATGCTAATTGTGCCCAGTGATAATTCTTGCGGTCAGTCTAAATAACTGTAAAACATATGTTATTACTCATCTTCTAGATTAAAATAACTTGAAAGAGATGAAGAGAACACGAATCAAAACAAGACATACCCTCTCTTCTTTCCCACCACCAAACCAGTGCCGCTATTTCCATCTATTTCTCTAATCTTCACAAATTATTATTTTAACTCTTTTACTCCCTTTTCTGGAGAGTGTGTCAGAATGGCTTAGAATTGTCTTTTTTTTCCATGTTTCATTTTTTAATTAAGCTTTTTGCAATGTTGTACAGCATATTTCATTGATAACAGTTTAATATAGTCCTCTCACGGGCATCAAGGTCAAACATCTGAGCACACAGTGAGTAATGTTGTTATAGACAGTTCAGGGCTTCACATTGCGTGCACGTATATAGTGTGACACAAGTGTCCTATGCTGTACAAACAGTTTTAATATAGTAAAGTGGTAAAACATTTTTTTTTTTTAACACAAGGTAATAAACTACAAGTAATAAACAAAAAGAAGAAACGGTGCATGAAGTAAGCAACTCGTCATTATTCTCCTTTAGCCTGGAGGAAATGCCCCTCGGTTGCATATGTGTCATTTATATTATGCTAAATATTGCTGCTTCCTCCATCTCAACCACCTCCACTGGGAGCTGTCTGCAAAGCCTGTTAATCTATGACATTTCCTCGAATTTGGAGATCCAAGAAAAAAAAAGGAGGAACTAGTCCTCACAAAATTAAATAGAAAAATCAAAGATAAATTGGATAGATTAAATGAAATAAAGTAAGTTGTATCTCCCTCACTTAAGTGTCTACAGCATATAAGGGTACACAGATTAGATAACAAACTCAGAGGCTACCTCCAATCACTATCCTTTTTATACTCCTAAACAATCCTACAACGTCACATAACTAATTTTATTTATTTTATTTTATTGAAGCATTGAGTGAGCGTTACAGAAGTATGAAGAGGAGGAGATATATAACTGATATTAATGCAAGAATACATTGAAAAGTGACATTACATATTCTTCCCAGAGGTCCTGCTTCATTTTATAGGTTATAGTTAGTAGCTTTATCCTAGTTGCAAAAACAGTTAGATAGAAACCGGTAGATAACGTTAATATGAGCAATCAGGTTTTAAGTGGCATGTATAGTAAACGCTTATCTTCCCCTGAGGCTAGTAGGACACTTTGCTTAGTAAGGTATTCAGTCTGGAATAATACGCTATGTGGCATCCTTGCTGGTTCTGCACAATCTCATACTAGGCTATAGGAAACAAGCTAGTTACAAATTAGTAGTAAATAAACTGTGCTAGAATTACATACTATCCTGGCATGCCACGTTCTTAGACATTAAAGGGTTAACTGACCAGCCAACAGAGTATATTATAACGTAGGTAAGCTTATTCAACATAGTTAGCATGTCAACGGTTCACACATGTGCAGTTTAAGCCGGCAAACATGCATGTTTTTCCACCCCAGGCCCCCATCGACCAGATATAAGTCCATGGCTGTGTGGCCTGAAACCCGTCCAGGTAATATATAGGAGCATGAGCTCGGGAGCCCACCTGTTGGTTGCAGACCAGTTGAATGGCAGAGTAGTGGGTCCCCTGTGATGCGTTTGCATGTCAGTCCAGCGCCTGCCTTGGGTGGGAGACAGCTCCCTGCAGCCATGCCGTGTCCCCTGTGTGGTTTCGCGGTTGTGGGCTGTCAGTCTCTGTGTTTCTGTTTTCTGCGCAGCTCACCAAGAGGGTCAGAGAGTGCGGCTTTATCCCTGGGGCTCCGTCTCTCGCTGTGGGTACATACTCAGTGGGTGCCCTTGGTGTGCGTGGGTGGCAGCTCCCGGTCTCCAACAGTTGTTGTAATGCTGCCTGCGGAGGTACTGCATGGCTCCGGTTTCTCCACCGCGGTTTAACTTGTCTCAGGGTGGTCTCAGCTGGGGCTTGCCTGTTCCTTTGCTTCCCATGTCGGCCTGCTGACAGTGCGCGGCAGATGCATCTGCCACCCTTCATGCTTAGGTGGCTCACCATGCGGCCTCTGCCATTTTGGTTGCGGCCTCCGCATGTTTTGGGGGTAGCTCCATCGCTGCCTTGAGTGTTGGCCTTTCTGCAGGCCAGTAGGCCCAGGGTGGGGGCCGGGATCAACCCCGCCGGCCCAGAGGGGGGGGAACAGGACCGGACCCCCCTAACTTTGTGCTTTGCCCATACCGCTAGTGGGCAGGATAGCTGGGCAGCGGCCGTCCAGCCCGCTCACCGCCCGAGCGGACCCCGTCGTGGGTGACGGAGGGCGCCCCTCCGAGGGACTAAAACTTTGCAGCAAGCCTCTCCTCAGTACCAGGGTGGTTTCTTGCACTGGATTGCTGTTGCCAGTCGGTAGGTTTGTATAAATCCGCTTTTTTTGTATGAAAACTGGGTGAAATTGCAGGAGCTACACTATCGTGCGTCCGTTCGGCATGGCGGTCCGGCCCCACCCCACCAGCAACATATATATATATATATATTTTTTTTTTTTTCTTATTCATGGGTTCAGCACTTTAAGTGCTTCTGAAATAAAATTAAAACTTCTTTATGTATTTAGCATGAAGAACCTTGTGTGTTGTTTAATGTTCCTTAGGCTCCAAAGCGCAAACTTGCAAAGCTAGCAGTACTCAGTAGCTCATCCGCAAACCGTAAAATATTAAATCAACTCCTACCATCTAAAAGTGAGTGTGGAACCAAGCGAAAAAGTGCACTTTTAAATTAAATGCACTTGTCTGATCTGACAAACAGATATCGCTATTCCGAAGTAAGGAAACGTGGAGAGGCATTTTCAGACTTTTCACAAAAACTACAAAAACGATTTCCCTGCCAGAAGCGAGTTTAGAAGGACAAAGGTAAAATAATTGAAATCTCAACTAATCGGTCAACAGTCACTTTTTATTGGACCAGGCACAAAAGCAAAGGCAGCCACAAAGGCATCCAGGTGAGTCACACCATCATTGAACATAAAAAATCATTCCAAGATGGGAAAATTATAAAATAAGCTTTCCTCGAGGCAGCAGACTCATTGTTTCAGGATTTTAAAAACAAACCTTAGATTATGTCCACTATCAAAGCTATTCAGCTATCGAGAATTGTGTCACAATTGTGCATTTTTATTAGGATGGTTTTTAAAGACATGATGAAAGAACATACTAGGGGTGTGGACATTTTTCTTTCTTTGGATGACTTTGTCATCAAAATACAGCTACCAATGTGTAAGTTGGTGTCCATCACCACTTACGGTGCACCTGTGATGATAGGGCGGTCAAACGGACTCATTGCCAAATGCAAGAATGAAGACACCTTTCCTGACTTTCCTTATTTATAATAATTGTATATGAATACACCAACAAGCACTATGTGCGAAAATGCTGAAAGTGAAAAAGGTCATGGAAGTTACCATGAAAATCATCTGTTCAATTTGTGGACGTCACATCAGGTACGGCTGTTTAGTGCTTATTTGGAGGTAGCTGACTGCAATCATATAGATCTCTTGCTGCATACAGATGTCAGATATTTGAGTAGGGGCAAATTCTTGCAAATATTTCACGAGTTTCTGCCAGAGATAAAGGAGATTCTCGTATCTACAAAAAAAAAATGCAGAATTCAAACAAGTTGAGGATGAGCAATGGCTTTTAGATTTGGCTTTTTTTTACTGGCTTGACAAACACGCTGAACAAGCTAGATTTAGAGCTGTAAGGCAAAGAGAATACTGTGGTCAACATGATCAACTCAATTAATGCGTTATAGAAAAAAGTGCAGATTATTTCACTATATCACAACTGCTCAAAGAATTTGATATATTTATAAATTATTTTACCATGAAGGATTTATTGAGATTTCTCTCGTTTTCAAGGGTCCACTACATTTCATTGTTACAATAGGGTACAAAATGATATTAAAAATACAAAATTATATTAAAACAACACATATATAAATTTAACACAGAGCAGGTAAGAAAATACAACTAACCATGATTACAGGTGCATTCTGTATTGAGATAGGTTGATCTCAAATGTTTATATATGTTCTTGATAGAATAATTTCAGAGCTAAAAACTCGCTTCTCAAAAGATTCTCTGGAAATCATGGAAGGTGTACAGTCTCTGAATCCTCGATCTGATAATTTTATTAATTTTGAGAAATCGCTACCAATGATCAACTTCGACTCATGCAACATGGAAAACTTGGAGATTGAGCTGAAGCGGGCAATGCTAACCCTAAAGAGAAAAAGAAGTTATCAAATTCCATGAAGGTGGACACCAATTTTCAGGAGCCTTACTCTTTTACATTCCTTGAGGTCTATCAGCTATGTAAAAATAGCTTGTAATTTGCCAGTCAGCAGTGCACCACATAGAAGCAACGTTTCTGCACTAAAATTAATAAGATCATTCCTACGCACAACAATGACTGCAACATTGGCAATTAAGGCAAGACTTGCATCCCCCCAAAATATGGATCTTGTAGTTAGAAGGTTTGCAGCAATCCATCACGCTTAAGCCTATATTAGATTAAATTACTAAATGTAAGTGAAAAATGTATTACAGTTCACAGAAAAATTATAACACTGCATTTTTGTTGTTTCATGTTTGTAGTGATGTTGCAATTTTAGGTAAATTACTTTTTTATTGAAAGAAAATATATTCAGTAAATTAAACAATGAGGCCGGGCATTTGCTTAATGAAGTGAGACATGCAGGTCTCAAGCCTTAAATTTTTTCAAGACTTTTGCAGTAAAAACAAAAACATAAGAAGCAACAGGATAAACCCTTAGTTATTATTATTATTATTATCACCATTTATATAGCTCCTATATAGATAATGGAAGTGCACTCAACCCTTCGTCATGGAATCCAGGGTGCTCCAATGTACAAGTCCCAGTACCAAAATGGACCAAATGTAAAATGTTTAAATGTAGAAAATAATCCAAGCACTCCAACAAATTACAAAGCAAAGGCAATTTTATTAGAACCAGGAACTACACGGCATCGTTTCGACCCCTTAGGGCCTGTGTCAAGCTTTGTCAAAACTTTGCCGTGTAGTTCCTGGTTCTAATAAAATTGCCTTTGCTTGGGAATTCGTTGGAGTGCCTGGATTATTTTCTACATTTAAACATTTATATAGCGCCCACAGATTCCGTACATTATGAAGGCCAACCCTAGGTAGTTTTTCACGAAAGTAGAGCTACATCTGCTCCTCATAATGGAGCTACACGGCATCGTTTCGACCCCTTAGGGCCTGTGTCAAGCTTTGTCAAAACTTTGCCGTGTAGTTCCTGGTTCTAATAAAATTGCCTTTGCTTGGGAATTCGTTGGAGTGCCTGGATTATTTTCTACATTTAAACATTTATATAGCGCCAACAGATTCCGTACATTATGAAGGCCAACCCTAGGTAGTTTCTCACGAAAGTAGAGCTACATCTGCTCTTCATAATGGACAAGTTCATTTGAGTTATCCCTTCAAAATGCTAATTTCTGTCTATAGTACATGTTAAAGGGACTCTGTCACGTTAAAAGTGCTTATACTTGTGAGTGTAGAGAATACACTGTTAAATGTCAGTTTTATATATTTGTGAAATATTTACAAATATTAATTTAAACTTTTTTCAAATTACATGTTATATATTATTTTGAAAAAAAATAAAAATATATATATATATATATATAAAAAAATAATACTCTTGTAATCATCCTAGCATTATCAGATATTGTTGTAACATGCAGAATTATTTTGAATTTAAAGAATGAAAAATAAATGCAAGGTCAGCTGTTATCATATTGAATTCATATTTCTACCACGGTCTTTACTTCAAAATGCCATATCTACAGCAGATAGACTTGGTTGCATATTTCCCAGAGGTTGCTGGAAATAAGGAAATCTGAATTTTGTTAAATTATAAATGTTTTCCACATATATGTATGTGCATATATGTGTGTGTGTTTGTGTGTGTGTGCGTGTGCGTGTGCGTGTGTAAAGTATGTATTCAAACACATTTACAATTGCTCCCCTACTTTTGTCCCTGGCCCCCCATGTGCCACCCTAAAAATGCATTCTGGAGATACCACTGACCAAAAGGTTCAGTATAATAAGAGAGAGTGAGGTCCATTCAAAGTCAATGTGGTGTAAGTATGGGAGTTGCTAGAGACAGTTGAGAGAGTTTTCTTTCTCATTTGTTAGTATAACCAGTCTGTTTTTCTTTCTCCATTTTATCACCAGGTTTTTAATTGAGGTACAGGTTTGGATTATCCAGGAAGAGTTTGATTATTGCTAGCTGAGGTCTGAGGTGAGTAAATTTCAAGGAAGGGTAAAAACCAGTATGAGTAGCTTAGGTTTTGCAGAGGAAGGCGAAGATGGATAATGTCAGCCAGAATGAACACAGAAATCACAAACAAGAGAACCAATAATTTAAACAAACAATAATTGAGGATTGAAACAGGGAAGCTTATCTGCTTAAATAGGTACAAAGGGGTATTAATTGTTAAATATACACTGCTATATAATTAGTATATTTAGAGTAATAGAACGGAAAAAAATAGAATGAAGAAATAGATTTTTAAAAAATCTTTATTTTAGTTGTGCATAGATTATACAAAGACACTTGCAATGCCATAACAGCTAGAGCAAGCATATCGATAGACATAGTTAGACCTTAGTATGGCATTTGAGAGCATAGCACTTTTAAAAAAAAGGAAATATAGTGTCAGGCAGTGCTTCTACCGCAATGGGCTCTACAAGGGAGACATGGGAGAGTCTAGAACACTTCGAGGATTAAGTAAAATAACATTTACACATAACAAAAAACGAAGTAAAAAAACAAAGAATAAACATACCATTTCACTTCAGCTGAGATGGGTAGGTAAACCACTCTGTGTCGCCTTCCTCCAGGGTAAAGCAAGATTCAGCATAGAGGGAGGTGCAGCAAAGTCTCATATGTGACCTTCAGCCTATGCCTGCCATAGGCAAGATGCAGCCCCACTTCATGGTCGTGATTCAGCAGGCTGGGAGTCTTGGGAGGTAGCAAGGTATCATCATGTTGGCATGTCCGGCTCCGAGTCACGTACCACATTTCTCTCCGGACTGTTAGCCCCCAAGGAGACCTCTGTCTTGGTCGGCACCTTAGTATAGGTCTGTGTGTTACTCTCCCTGGGTGCCACGGTTTGCGCATCTTGAGGCGGGTAGCCCAGAGGGTTGGGCCATGCGTAGGAATCCTGGGACTCTCGTGTTTCTGAGCAAGTGAGCTACTCAGTGTTGCCCGTGGCGCAGGCTGGAAATACCTTCACAGCAAATCCTGCCAAAACTCTTCATGGAGGCAATTTAGTTGTTGCAGTATGGGGCAGGCCAGAAATACCTGCACAGCAAATTCCGCCATATACCTGCACAGCAAATCCTGCCAAAATTCTTCATGGAGGTAATTCGGCTGTTGCTGTGCTCCGGACCTACCCTCCAGAGAAAGCCAAGGACAAGCAGCGTCCGCCATATTGGATGCGTTCGGCTTGATCGTTGCTGGAAACGTGGCAGCACTGCATGCTGTAAGTGAAGGTAAGGAGCCCTCATGGTGGGGACCCGGATCACCCCCACTGGTCCATAGGGGGAGCAGTGGGTCTTAAACTCCATGCTATCCCAGGCCAGGAGAGTGGCTGCCTCTCCCTTTCACTACGCGTGCAAGACCCTGCTTGCAGATGAGGAGTAATCCTTCCCGGGGAGCTGCTTTGAACCGTCAAAGGCAGCCCCTAGTTGGTCCGATGATGTCAGGTGCCAAGAGGACTTATTTTGCTCAGTATAAAAGAGCCAAGTGTACTGGCGACTGGACTAATATTTACAGTTGCAGGGTTAAGGGTAGTGAGAGTTGGCACCCAGACCACTTCAATGGGCAGAAGTGGTCTGGGTGCCTGGAGTGCCCCTTTAAATCTTGCAAACAAAAACCTAAACAAATTTCATTTTTTTCAAATCTCTTTCTCAGCTGCAATAAAAACAAAAATCTGACTTTATCCCCACAAAATATTCTTCTTCTTCTTCTTCTTATTATTATTATAGTAATACATTCTACTGCAATATCACTAGGTGCTCATTGTACTAGCACAGAGATAGGCAACCTTCGGCACTCCAGATGTTGTGGACTACATCCCCCATAATGCTCTTACACCCATAATGCTGGCAAAGCATCATGGGAGGTGTAGTCCAAAACATCTGGAGTACCGAAGGTTACACATTTGTTTGCATATACTTTTAAATTTAAAGGGATACTGTAGTGCCAGGAATACAAACCCTTTATTTACTAACCTTATCCCAGCGCCGATGTCCCTCGGCGCTGGGTCAAAGCTCTACCCCTCCTCCGTCCCGGGACAAGCGGGATCTAATGCGCGGCAAATGTCGCGGGTACATTAGACAGCCCCCATAGGAAAGCATTATTCAAAGCTTTCCTATGAGGAAAAATCTGACCCTGGAGGTCCTCATGCAGAGCGTGAGGATGTCCAGCGTCAAATAATGGACAAAAAGTCCATTTGGATTCTGGGAGCCCCCCCCAGTGGCTGTCTGGTAGACAGCCCTGGCAGACAGCCACTGAGGGCAGACTTAGAGCTGCAATGTAAACATTGCAGTTCTCTGTAACTGCAATATTTTACATTGCAGCACTACGTGCAAAAGGAACACAGGACCCAGACCACTTCAATGAGCCGAAGTGGTCTGGGTGCCTACAGTGCCCCTTTAAATATGTTTCCTGTGCCTAAAATCTTGCTGTGTCTCCACAACAACATGGGAGTCGACGCTTAGGTGCTCTGATGTCATTGACAACACTATACCTGTATTACCAACAACTCTAAGTCAACTTATTTATGAGTATATTTGCAGAAATGTTATTATTGGCACTCAAACAAAAAACCTGCAAAATCACAAATTCAAATGTTTGTTCTAGATCAGTGTTGTTCAGCTGGTAGGCCTTGTGGTAGCCAGAATCTAATTTATAGCTTATGGCAATTGGAGAAAAATGACAGTGGCTCTTCTGGTAGGATCTATGAAAGCCACACATAAAAAAAAAGCACAGTACACATAGGGTTAACTGCCACAAGCGGTTAAGAATCAGATGTAGATGTTTTTATGTTAAATTTCAAGTTTTATTCTCTGTGCTTTGCTTCGTGTCCGTAATTCATTTTCTATTTTTCATTACTGAAAGCTGAGAAAAATCAAGACATGTAGACAGTCCAATTAAAGGGACACTCCACACACCAAAAGCACTCCAGCTTGCTTTAATGAAGGCTAATTACGGCTAAATAATTTGGACAACCACTGCTTTTCTAGTATAATTTGCAGCATCATAGAGGTGCATCTGCACAATTTTGACAATACTGTGGGTTATTAAGTAAGTCCAACATCCCATCAAATAATGGCTCCCGTGTCAGCCATTTCATAGTCAGTGTTACTGACCAGCAAGCTAGGAAGCTGCAGGTGCTGGACATTAGGGGGTGGATACTCTGTTGCTAAAAGTAAAATATGGCTTTGAGACCCCTCTCTCTGGCTGGATTGCCTGTGGAACCTACAAGGTGGCAGACTAGAGGGGCGGGGTGAAGACTAACTGTGTCCACCCCTTCTTTGTTGTCATTAAATTACATCACTCTGCTGAACAAAAACAACTTTATTTACACACTGCAACCAACATAACAACTTGGGGCACTCAGTAGCTTATAACTGTATTTTGTTTGTAACAGTCTCTCCAGCTCCAAGACTGAGGAAGCAAGCTTCAATTCCTCCTCTTTGCAATAATTGTGCAGTTTGCACAATTTTGACAGCTTCCTTCATAGCTTATTGTGGATTCTGTGCTTACTAGGATGGACTCTGAGCTTACCAGGAGAGAGTCTGAACTTACAATGAGAGAGTCTGAGCTTACTACAGCGGAGACTGAGTTTACAATGAGAGAGTATGACCTTACAATGAGGGAGTATGAGCTTACAACAAGGGAGTCTGACCTTACTATGAGGGAGTATGAGCTTACTAAGAGGGAGTCTGACCTTACAACGAGGGAGTCTGACCTTACAACGAGGAAGTCTGAGTTTACAATGTGGAAGTCTGAGCTTACTAAGAGGGAGTCTGACCTTACAACGAGGGAGTCTGAGCTTACAATGAGGGAGTCTGAGCTTACAACAAGGGAGTCTGAGCTTACAACAAGGGAGTCTGAGCCTACAACAAATGAGTCTGAGCTAACAACGAAAGAGTCTGAGCTTACAACGAGGGTGTCTGAGCTTACAACGAAGGAGTCTGAGCTTACAACGAGGGTGTCTGAGCTTACAACGAGGGAGTCTGAGCTTACAACGAGGTTGTCTGAGCTTACAATGAGGGAGTCTGAGCTTACAATGAGGGAGTCTGAGCTTACAAGGGAGTCTGAGCTTGCTATGAAGGAGTCTTAGCTGTGCTTTTTCCTACGACAGTGTGCAACACCTACACATGGAACTTTGAGTGGAGCTGCCAGCAAAAAAACATTATTGCAGTCACATTTTGATGGTTACTAACTAGAGTCTGAAGGCCCCCAGTACAGATATGCAAAAACCACCCGGAGACATTCTGATTGCAATTACAGACACTGTTCATAAGATTTATCAATGTCGGGATTTTTAAAACCAGCATCCAGGTGTGTTTTGAATATTTAATTTTAACCTGTCCAAACGGCTAAAATATGGATCCAAATGTTATAGTCGGACCAGAATTTGAAAAATCCAAACTATTTAGTTGTTGACTAATAGTTAAATAAAAAATAAAAAAAATGGCATTTCAAGGTTTAAGTGAGTGACAGCTGGCTAGCAAACAAAGTTTAACAAATAATTATATTTGGGAGTCAATTTGACCCCCATTTCGACTGTTAACATGGTTTTATCCTTTCTTACGCTAAAAAGCTCAAAACCCTCACAGGGGAAGCTTCCTGCAGCATCAGCAACCTCCTACAGCCACGGCCTAATTTTGAAATGCCAACCTAGATATTATTTTCATTATCACAAAAAAGAGACTGATACACTTTCTTGAATTTGAATGCTATGTTCTAGTGATGCATTAATTCGCATTAACCCCTACTTTTTGTTCTGTATCATATTACTGACGTCTTCAATAAAAGAAAGAATGACTAATGGAAGAGTGTCAGTGTCAGCTGTGAGGTGTTTTCCAAGTAATGGAATAAGTGTAACACACACTTATGCCACAAATCCTAGTATTTTGTTTGTTATAAATTCTTTATTTGAAAAGGTTTTTTTTTTTTTTTTTTTAGGTAGGGGGAGGAGGTACAGAAAGGCTTCACCATGGGGAAAAATGAAATACAGTACACTTTTTTTGTAACATAGGTTTGTGCTTACAGTTAGTGCATATCGACATTGTTGCATAAAGAGGGGATAGCGGATGGGGGTTCTATAGTGAGGATGGGGGTACGTCCGTTTCTCAAACAGTGACACACATATAGATACAGATACACACACCTGCAGATACACTGTTGCAAACACTGACACACATGCAGATACACACACTGGCATTCATACAGGTACAGACGTACAGACACAATGATACACAAACATACAGATAAAAACACTGACATACATACACAGACACACAAAAACATACAGATACACAGATACAAACAATGACACACATACAAACAAAATAAAACAGACACCCATGCAGACACACAGATACACACACTGACACACATACAGGTACACAGGTACATACCTGACACATATGCAGATACAGTGTTGGTCTCGGGTCTTCTGCATTCCCTTATCAGCCTATCGTGACAATGGGTGGGGTTTGCATATCGGGCTCGGGGTATTTTCCATGGACTAGCCTCAAATATTAAATAAAGCTCATGGACCCAGTATCCTGTTGAAGGACTGCTAATGCAGGGTAGTCTAGCCATGAGTATGAGAGTAAGATATCTGCCCATATCGGGCCAGTGTCTTTAGGGATGTGGCATACCATTGGGACTTATTTAACTGAAAGCATAAGTATAAACACAAACATAAATGAAACTTAAACTTATTCAGAGGGGTATCATATAACCTGGACCGCATATACAAGGTGATCGCTGTCCCAAAGAGGAGTGTCCATTTGTATAACAGGTAAGTCAGGTGGTTCCCTGAGCAGCTTCCTTCGGTGTAGGTGTTTGCCGCTTCCTCTGTTGTTGACAAGGTGGAAGTGGGTCTTCTCCAGCCTTTAACCTGTTGGCAGTCTGTGGGTCTGCAGCTTCCATTGGAGTTTGGTGGATCAGGGATATCCCAAGGTGTTGCACAAAGCCTGGCATTTCGGTGATTTGGTGCAGCGTGTATGTGAGGTTGTCCTTCTTTACTATCAGTTTAAAGGGATGGCCCCACATGTACTTCCAGCCATTGCTTGCTTAAGCCGTGGTGAGGGGTTTATGTTCTCTCTGCTTCCGTAGAGTAGATGGGGCTAGATCTTGGTAGACGTGCAGAGGGAGGCCGTGATATGATGACAGGTGGCTGCGGCCATTAATTTTTCTTTAAAAGCGGAAAGAGGAGCAGTTTGACTATAACGTCCCTTGGATTAACCGAGTTAGACCTGTTATTGCATGACCTGTTATTTAAGTCCTCTAATCCGTCCTCCACTTGTATAATCCGCTCTTGCATAGCGCACATCTCGTGGTGCTGGGCCTTTGATTTATGGGGGTCTGCAATGGGAGTTCCGGCCTGACTGGTGCGGGAGGCAAGGGCTTTGAGGTCGCCCGTTAGGCCTGTAATTTGCTTCTCCAGTTCAGAGGCCGTGTAGGCCTTGCTATCCACTGAGGTTTCCCACAATAGCCTCTGTAGATCTCCACTCATGAGGGGTGCAATGGGGTCGGTGGGTGTGTCGCTGTCGGAGCTCGTTACAGGTAGGCCCTGGTGGGATGATGGCTGCTCCCGGTTGCGGAATAGTGTGGCCACTGAAGGTGTATGTTCCTTGTGTTCTTTAGTGCCTCCCATGATGGAGAATAATGAGGCTGATTATATCTCGTCTATATATGTGTGTATTAGGGATGGATGCTCTCTGTTAGATGTTGATGTAAGCGCATTATGTGTTTAGGGGAGAGGGAGCTCAGGAACTCACAAGTCTGCTTCCATTGATGGGTTGGCTCCGCCCCCCTAAAATACCTAGTTTTAAAGCATGAAAAGGGAGCTTTAAAAATGATCATCTTTCATACTAAGCAGGCAAGACACATTCTAAAAAGGGTCGTTTCTAATCTTCAGATAGACTGGAACAGCTAAACTATTTTATTTCAATTACCATTTACAATAAAAACTTAAAAAATTAATCTTAAAGGTTTTTGATCTGATGATTAACATAATTTACAAAAATAAATTGTAATTTTCATGTTCACACAGAGTTTTTTCAAATTGGCACGTAATGGCATATAGACACATGACATGAGCATAGTCGTCCCTTATGACATATTTACGATATTACGGGTTATTCAGTAAAGTCTGAATGGCCCTGAGCCGAATGGGGCAAGACCATCTGGGTGGAATGGGTCTGAATTTGGTCCGGATTTCAGCTGTGTCGATCTCTGATGAACGACTATGTCCTCCCCGTTAATTCTCCATCAATGGCTGCTAAGCAGCTTGTTTTAAATGTTAAGTAGATATGACATTTGGCAGGTGGGGGAATATGGAGGCACCTCTATTTTAGTATTATGGGGATCTTATTTATACCAGGGAATTATTTTTTTATAATTTTTTTTGCATGTGGCGGTTGGCTAGCAAGCGCTGACCAGCCACCACATAACAACCCTATGTGCTGCCAGTGTTAATTAACTATTTTCCCGCTAGCCGCTAGTACTGCCGGTGGGCAAGTAGTTCTTCAAATGATCAATTCACTTGCTAAAAGTAAATTAATGACAATGTACAAACGTGCATCCTACTGGATGCATTCGGTTTATCATTGTTCGCCATGCGTTCGTTGATAAATCTGCAAATCCAGTGCTGTAGATTGGTTCGGATGTGAATATTAGTGATTTTCCAAACCCATCTAAACCAATGTTACGAAATCAGTTGGACCGTTGGACCGACCTAATCCTGACCATATTTGGTTTAAGTAAATCCGAGAATTGCTGATGCGCTCGTTTTCACCGGATTTAGTCCATTTGGACAAAATCTAGTGTTTAGTTAATAACCTTGTAATTGGAATCTCTTGGTACGGGTGGATGTAATGTCTCCTAGCCTATATATTCATTTTGCAGAGAGTGCTTTCTGTATATTATCTGTCTCTTGTAATGGTTGACCATTTCTTTTGGCAAATGTAAACTGCTGACATTTCATCATCCAATAAGAAAAAATAGACTTAAGTACTTCCCAAGAGAAATTACATTTTCCACATAATGTAAAGCAGATATACTTTTCATGAGCTTTAACTGCACAAGAGAGCTCTGTGAATTATATAAGCTTTGATAGGCAATATATGATTATGATGTGAAGATAAGGTAGAAAGCCAGCCTTGACACATAGGAATTTCAATAAAGTAAATGTACGGTATGTTTAAAGAAACACTATACCATTAAGAGTACAAATGCGTATTCCTAACGCTGTAGTACCCTAGTTATCGTTTAGGTGACCGGATCCTCGCAGCAAGCGTTA
Organism: Pelobates fuscus; assembly: GCF_036172605.1. Lineage (NCBI taxonomy): Eukaryota > Metazoa > Chordata > Amphibia > Anura > Pelobatidae > Pelobates > Pelobates fuscus. The sequence goes on from NC_086317.1 coordinate 451,427,658, forward strand.
AACAGGTAAGTTTTTTATTTTTTATTTTGTCGTGTTTTTAAGAGGACACCATTAATTCAGTAGAGTCAAATGAAGTGGTATCTGAGAAACCTCAATAAACAGTGGACACACATTCTACATCAGTGCCCGTAGAGCTACATGTTTGCTGGGTCATTAATAACTACTGTGTGGACATATCATTACAGGTCCTCTCCCCATCCTACCCTGATCCAAACTATTATTTTGCCCATTTCAGTAGCAGTTCCAATGCATCTTCTGTAGGGCTGTCCACTTTGCCCATATTTTCTCTTCTTTAGTTTTTTTTCCCCTTTCAGCCCAGGGGTGACTGCCGCTCTGCCTCATCAAGATCAATAATATCTGCCAATCCAATGCATTCCCACATATAGAAGTTGGAGGCTAGTGTGCGTGTACAGCAAAATCCTGTGCTATGCCAATCAAGTGGTCTCTATGAGACCATCCAGTTGAAATAGTGGAGTTTTATTCTGCTATTTTGGCAGGGGTGCATATTGTGGCTGTTTGTCAGAATGCCTCTAGTGGCCTTCAGAGAACCTCTATAAGGACTTCCTCACGAAGACTTTAAACAATATAAAGTTCTGAACTTCAGCATTGAATGATCTAAGAGTAGAAGCTGCTGCCGACAGAATTTGCCTGCGTATAACAACTGTATTTTTTACTACGGTTAAACAGTATAAGTATTTCTCAAATTTCTAATTTTTACGTCAAAATAAAATTTATATTATTTACTATCAAACAAGTTCAAAGGCATAAAGCAATCTTAAAATATCATCTGTGCTTGAATATATCAAGCCGTACATTTCCAGAGACCACTATGTCAGCTTCATAGTTTTTTTTATAAATAAATATAATTACCACCTCCGCTCATTTCTTACACAACAGTTTAAAAATTAATATTTTTTTATACAAACTGTATACAGACATTTGTTTGAGTTAAAATACACATGCCACAACATTCTAGAGCAGTTTTCCTTATAAAACGGCAAAATACTGTTTATTTCTGCTTAAATCCTTCCTCACGGCTGCCTGTTGTCATTGCATGCTTTGATGTTGGTGCTAATCTTCTCTAACAGGTCTGGCACTTTTCCTCTATGTTCTGTTTAATTTTTTTGCCGTTGTTAAATGAATCACATCCAGTCGGGCAGTTGCAATTATGATTAAATGCGTCTACCACCTGCACCTACTTACCAGAATTTACTGGTTAAAGGTTGTTTTAGCTCACAGTTATTAGAACATTAATGCATCTCTTTGCAATGTGTTTCTATTGACTTTTAAAACTTGTGTCTGGCCTTAGAGACCTTGGTCACTGTGCAATAAATTTGTACGTGGCTGGATGTTGCGACTACAACAGTATAATTGGCACAACTAGCAATTACTTCCACCGTTTGTTGATGGGAGGGCTAAATAGATGTGCTCTGGAAAAATGTACTAACAGTTCAGCTATAACGAGAGATAATTAAAGGACAAACACCCAGCTTATTCAAAATGAATTCCTTTGTTTATAAACATGAAAAATAAGATCGGACGTATATGTATTGAAAAGGATATTGTCAATGATGCCTGGGTGGATTACAGCCTTCCTTATGTAGTCATTTTCAATTTGTTTAACGTCCGGATTTATCATTACATTTGCTTTTAGACCCATTTACCTGTGTGTGTAAGAACAGTAATGGGATATTTTATTACTTGCGCCTAAAAAAGTTGAAGCTGTGAGATTTATTCACTTAAGAGGTAAGTGTGGAGAACTAGCTGAGCTGGAAAAATAGTTGATTTGGAGGAATTTGGTAATCCAGATATTTTAGTCTAAAATGTGGAGTTCTTTTACCCGTTTTTCTGTATCTTCTGGTAAATGAACTGAAGTTTTCTAGTTTTTTTTTTTTCTTCAGTATATTATAATTTTTTTTTTTCAGTAAAATATTTTGAAAATATTCTATGTAGTTCATACTCCCAACTTTGTAGAGGGAAGGAACTGAGTGTGGGCTGCTGCTTGCTGTCTTGGAATTCTTCTCTCTTGACCTTCTTCTATGGTAACAAAGGCAAAACTCCCATAAAGCACAGCACAAGAGCCTCATTAGTTTTGCCCACATCGTGCAGCACAAAGTTAGGGATGTTCTGCTCATACACAATACTGCAACAACACTCGGTGGAAAGGCATCCTTACTGGGACTGGCCAGCACAACTGCCAGCCATCATTGCATCCTGGCAAGACAGAATTACATTTTTATTTTGTCTTGTTTTTAAGAGGACAGCATTCATTTAGTAGAGTCAAATAAAGTGGTTTCTGAAAAACCTCAAAAAAAAGGTGGATACATATTCTAAACCTGTGTCCCTAGATCTACATGTTTACTGGATCATTAATGACTACTGTGTGGATATCTCATTACAGGCCCTCTTCACATCCTACCCTGACCCAAACTATTATTTTGGCCATTGGAGGAGCAGTTCCAATCAATGGCGGACAATTTGCCAGCCATGTGGTGCGGCCTCGGTCTGCGCAGTACCACCGTTGGTGCCGCGTGTTGTGGGGCCCAGCGGGTGGCCCATGCTGTTAGGACCACCCAATGGCAAAGTATTTCAATGGGCCCAGTCAGTGCTGAGGTGCTTTAATAGCACTACAAGGTCCTCTGTGATAAGGTCAAAGCACTGGGAGGAAGTGATAGCCCCGGTCGTTCCTCACAGAAATCTCTGAGCTGTGTGGGAGGAGGAGATGCACTGGAGGAGAAGTAGAGGAGGGAGAAAAAGTGGGAGCCTGAGCAAGCCACTGGACCCCAGGGAAGTCACTCTCCAGCACCTAAAAGGTAGGAAACAGACGGGCGACTAAAAAATTAACATTTTGCATGTGTGTGTGTGTTTTAGTGTATCTGTGTCTGTATGTATATATGTATGTGTGTGTTAGTGTATCTGTGTCTGTATGTATGCATGTGTGTCTGTATGTATGTCTCTGTATGTGTGTGCCTCTGTATTTGTTGCTGTGTGTTAGTCTATCTGTGACTGAATGTATGTGTATGTATCTGTATGTATGTTTCTGTATTTATGTGTGTTTCTGTATGTATGTGTGTTTGTGCCTGTGTGTTAGATGATCTGGGAGGCGTAAATGTGACACATGGAGGGGCTGAGGGGTATGAGACGTATGCGGGGGTGGGGCGGGGGCTAGTTAAGCCTCTTGTTCCAATGCATCTTCTGTATGTGAGGTGCTCTCAGGGCTTCCTACTTTGCCCAGATTGTCCCTTCTTTTGCCTGTTTTTACACCACTAACTTACCAGTTCTCATGTATGCATTCAAGTACCAAAGTCATAAACTCACCGTACTCGAGGTCCATTTATAGGCTACAGAAACATAGAAACATTGAATGTGACGGCAGATAAGAACCATTCGGACCATCTAGTCTGCCCAATATTTCAAAATACTTTAAATTAGGTCCCTGGCCTTATCTTATAGTTAGGATAGCCTTATGCCTATCCCACGCATGCTTAAACTCCCTCACTGTGTTAACCTCTACCACTTCAGCTGGAAGGCTATTCCATGCATCCACTACCCTCTCAGTAAAGTAATACTTCCTGATATTATTTTTAAACCCTTGCCCCTCTAATTTACGACTATGTCCTCTTGTTGTGGTAGTTCTCCTTCTTTTAAATATAGTCTCCTCCTTTACTGTGTTGATTCCCTTTATGTATTTAAATGTTTCTATCATATCCCCCCTGTCTCGTCTTTCTTCCAAACTATACATGTTAAGATCCTTTAACCTTTCCTTGTAAGTTTTATCCTGCAATCCATGAACCAGTTTAGTAGCCCTTCTCTGAACTCTCTAAAGTATCAATATCCTTCTGAAGATACAGTCTCCAGTACTGCGTACAATACTCCAAGTGAGGTCTCACCAGTGTTCTGTACAATGGCATGAGCACTTCCCTCTTTCTACTGCTAATACCTCTCCCTATACAACCAAGCATTCTGCTAGCATTTCCTGCTGCTCTATTACATTGTCTGCCTACCTTTAAGTCATCTGAAATATTTACTCCTAAAGGAGTCAGCTGAGGTGCTCAGCCTATTAGGAGCCACCCAGCTAACCCTTCCTTCAAGTGCACTGCAAAGAGGAATGGAAGGTGAGAGACAGAACTACCTGGTAATGTAGCCCACCTTTGGAGTTGAACAGTTGCCAAACTATTTAACCTCTAATGGTAGAAAGAAGGCATTCATACACTCCTGCCCCCACAAAAACGTAATTAAAACTAAGTTGTTTTGGAGGGGGGAGACAATTAAACAGTAATGCAGACTATATTAGGAAGGTGTCAGAACACAAACTGCATTGCAGTTTGCTGTGTATGGGGCTCCATAGCCGCAGACTGGTCAGAGGGCATGTGATGACCCCTGTTATGCGCCATCAATGGGGATGTGACCATCAAAACTGAACCATGGAGCAATGGACGAAGATTGACTGGTCTGATGAATCATGTTTTCTTTGAGATCACTGGGTGCATTTGGGTGCACTATTGGAAGAAGACAGGCTGACGTAGGCAGTGTTATTCTTTGTGTGCTTGAACAACAAATCTAATCCATGGAGGCTCCACATCGCAACTTCCAGGACTTAAATGAACTGCTGCTAATGTCTTGGTTCCAGATACCACAAGAAACATTCACAGGTCTTCTGGAGTCCATGCCTCGATGCATCAGAGCTGCTTTGGCAGGTACCTGATCAGTATATGTAACTATGTAAGATAATAAAATACACCAACCCCAGATCATTTCCTCCTTCTAGGCATAGTAAACACATGGAAACAGGGGCGGACTGAGAACCCTCAGGGCCCCCGGGCAAAATAAATCAAGGGCCCCCTTACATGCCCCACCCGCGTTGCCGCAAGCCCCACCCTTGTCCCGCCTCCATGCCCCGCCTCTAGCCACACCCTACACAATCTTTAGACACAAGGAACAAAAGTGCAATATGTTCTAAACAAGTGTCATCTAAAATATTTTTAGAACACACACACACACATATATATATATATTTTATTTAAAAAAGGGTGCCCAAAAGGTAGATCCCAAGATGTTTTTAAACTACAGCTTCTACAATGCTTTGCCATTCTAAAGGCATGCAAAGCATCATGGGAGTTGTAGTTCTACAACATCTGGGTATCTACCTTGTGGGCACCCCTGCTATAAACTATACAAAATCCAGTACACTCACCCAGAAGCTTAAAAGTTTTTAAAAATATAATTGTTTTTTAAAAAAACACAGGAATGAAGCAAAAATAGAGGTACTCTAGCTACAGTATACGATCATCTGCATCAGCTTGTCACAAAGTCAATGTGTCCCATAATGTAAGCTCATTTAAGAGACTGCAGATTCCAGGTTTCATATATATGTGCTCCGTGAATGTTATAGGTGATTTTATATTTTTTTTATTTTATATGTTTCTAACAAAAGTTACTGTAATGCATGGCTTTATAAATTTGTTTGGAATCTAGGAGTCAACTAAAAGTTAGGAGCCAGTCTTTTTTAAACGAAGAAAGCTTCATTTTGAACATGAAAAACACAATTCTTAAGGGGACGCTATAGTCATCAGAACCACTGCAACTTAATGTAGTTGTTCTGGTATCTGTAGCATGTCCTTGCAGGATTTTTAATGTAAAGACTACCTTTTCAGAGAAAAGACCGTGTTTACATTGCTGTCTTGGGACGCCTCTTGTGGCAGTCACTCACGCTTAGTTTCAGCCTCTGCATGGAGGCGCTGAAAGTTCCCAATAGAGATGCATTGATGCTGATTGGCGCAGAACAGCCTTTTCTGCACATGCACAATATCCTCCTAAAGCCTATGGGAAAGCATTGACTTAAAGATTGATGATATCCGCCATGGAGGAAGGACCAGCCATAGGGTCGGGACCAGCTGCGGCAAAACAGGCAAAGCGTAAGAAAAAAGGTGAGTAAAAACACATGGTGACCTGGTGACCTAATAGAAAAATACATTAAGTGTATAAATGCACTGAAGCACAGAGAAGCTCCCCTAAGGAGATTCTTATCCCTGAAATTCCTCGATCCCACAACAATGGACAAACAGCAGGAAGTGAAGTAGACTGATCTACAGGGACCTGGAGAGGGGTATATCTAACAGAGACCCTCTCAGTGTCCTTTAGAGAGTGTGTTAGAAAGAATCTCCTCCAGGCCCCATTAGAGACTACAATGGAGTCTAATAGGCTTGGAAGGGGGTCTTTCTAGCAGATGCTATCTCAGTGTCCTTCAGAGAGTGTGTTCGAAAGAATCCCCTCCAGGCCCCATTAGAGACTACAATGGAGTCTAATGGAGCCTGGAGGGGTCTCTCCAACACTCTGGTTCCTATTCACAATATAGCAACACAACATAGCTCGCTGATACCTAGGCCAAGTTGGCTCCTCTTACCTCAATTACGGTTGCTGGTTGGCAGGGTGTGGGCTTAGTGGCTGCGGCTGGCAGGCTGTGGGCTTGCTGGCTCCGGCTGGCAGGCTGTGGGCTTGCTGGCTCCGGCTGGCAGGCTGTGGGCTTGCTGGCTCCGACTGGCAGGCTGCACCTGGCAGGCTGTGTGCCTACTCGCTTTGGCTGGCAGGCTGTGTTGTTGCTGGCTGTAGGCCTGTGGCTTGCTGGCAGGCTGTGGGCTTGCTATAGGCAGGCTGGCTGGCAGCCTGTAGTGGCCGGCTGCTGGGCTGTGGGTGCCTGTGGCTGGCTGCTGGCCTGTGGGCGGCTGCTGGCCTGTGGGCGGCTCGGCTGCTGACCTATGGGCGGCTGCTGGCCTTTGGGCCGGCTGGCTTGTGGTGGCCGGCTGGCTTGTGGTGGCAGGCTGGCGGCTTGTGGTGGCCGGCTGGCGGCCTATGGTGGCCAGCTGCAGGGCTGTGGGTGCCTGTGGCCGGCTGCTGGGTTGTGGCTGGCTGCTGTGGCCGACCTGTCGCCGGCTGCTGGCCTGTCGGCGGCTGGGTAGTTGGCCTGTGGCTGGCTGGCTAGTTGGCCTGGGGCCTGTGGCTGGCTAGTTGGCCTGGGGCCTGTGGCTGGCCGGCTGGCTGGCTAATTGGCCTGGGGCCTGTGGCTGGCTGGCCTGGGGCCTGCTGGCTGGCCTGGGGCCTGCTGGCTTGCTGGCTGGAGCCTGTGGCTTGCTGGCTGGGGCCTGTGGCTTGCTGGCTGGGGCCTGTGGCTTGCTGGCTGGGGCCTGGGGCCCTGTGGCTTGCTGGCTGGGGCCTGGGGCCCTGTGGCTTGCTGGCTGGGGCCCTGTGGCTTGCTGGCTGGGGCCTGGGGCCCTGTGGCTTGCTGGCTGGGGCCTGGGGCCCTGTGGCTTGCTGGCTGGGGCCTGGGGCCCTGTGGCTTGCTGGCTGGGGCCTGGGGCTGGGGCCCTGTGGCTGGGGCCTGCTGGCTGGGGCCTGGGGCCTGCTGGCTGGGGCCTGGGGCTTGCTGGCTGGCCTGGGGCCTGTGGCTTGCTGGCTGGCCTGGGGCCTGTGGCTGGGGCCCTGTGGCTGGCTGGCCTGGGGCCTGTGGCTGGGGGCCTGGGGCCCTGTGGCTGGGGCCCTGGGGCCCTGTGGCTGGGGCCTGTGGCTTGCTGGCTGGCCTGTGGCCCTGTGGCTGGGGCTTGGGGCCCTGTGGCTGGGGCCTGGGGCCCTGTGGCTGGGGCCTGGGGCCCTGTGACTGGCCGGGGGCCCTGTGACTGGCCTGGGGCCCTGTGGCTGGCCTGGGGCCCTGTGGGTCTGTGGCTGGCCGGGGGCCTGGGGGTCTGTGGCTGGCCGGGGGGTATGTGGCTGACCTGGCTGGTTGCTGGGCCTGTGATGTGAAGATGGCCGACCCATGTGGATTCCGGTCCCGTGCAGGCGGCGCCCGTCGACGTCATCGCATCACGTAGTGACGTCGACGCGCCTCCGCGCACAGGACCGGGCCCCTCCTCCTCCTCCTCCTCCTCCTGATACAGCAGTAAGTATATTACAGCGCCGGGCCCCAATCTCCACACTGAATAACTTTGCAGCCGTGCACATTATGTGCACGGCTGCGGCGGGCCCCCCTCCCGGCCGGGCCCTCGGACCGCGTCCGAAGTGCCCGACCGGTCAGTCCGCCCCTGCATGGAAACATAAAATTACAGGAAGAGCTCTACTGAAAAATGGGTAATAAGTGTGTGGTTTATAAGGTCCAGGGTGCTCTTAAAGGAAGAGAATCTGTTCCCATACCAGATATATACATGTAATACAAAATAAGAAATGATCCCAAGGCACACCACGGTTTTGCACATAAAAAAGAGTATTTATCCATGCATAGAAAATACAACAGATATCATTATAGCAGGAAGAAAGTGCATAGTATAGTGCTAAACCAGTATATAGTACTAAAACCACAATTTAAGTAAAGTGCTAAATGCAAAAACCCATTAAAAGAGGTATACTGACCAAGAGCAGGAGAAATGACCTCACTAGTAGTTTTAAATGACAGCGCTGGCTGTTTAGGCGACGTGCCGTGAGCAGGGGCATGATGCCTAAACAGCGAGCAGTCATTTAAAACTACTAGTGACTGGGCACCTATTGCTGCCCATTCGGTAGTGCAATAAGGGGAGACCTGTCACAGTTCCCCCTGTTACCCCATGGTGGGGAACCCACATAACTAAAATGGGGAGGACATAGTGTCCCCCCCTAGGCCCATGACCATCGGGTGGGGACCCTAATTAAATAAATAATGAGGGGGGACCTAATGTCCGCCCCAGGTTCCCACCCATGAGCGGCGCGTGGGGACCTAATGTCCCCCCTGGTCCCCACCCATGAGCGGCGGACGGGGACCCTAATTAAATAAATAATGGGGAGGACCTAATGTCTCCACCCATGCCGCAAGTAGGGGCATGCGGGAGGATTTAACCTCCCTTTTTATTAATACAGGGGTCATAGTGACACCCATAGGTTTTAATGTGTGGGGGGGGGGGGGAGTAGGAATTAATATTTATTACAAGGAGGGAGCTGGTAGCGTTGCAAGCTCCCTTCTTGCTTTTTTTCTCGTGCATCTGCAGTGCTTTTTTCTCTGTGCTGTGGGGGCTAATTCCCCTGCATCATGGAGTCTATTAAACAAAAGAAACAAAATGAAAAGGTAATGCATTCAGCATTTGCCCTTTTGTTTCATTTATATTTCGTATGAGAGCTTTCGTTTACGTTTAAGTAAACAAATTCGAAAAAAACAACAAATGTTCAGACGAAATCAGGTTCATACAAAAACGAATGCACATGTCTAGTCCCTGCTCATGTCTCAAAAATGTTTTTGCTCACATGTGCCATTATAGGGAGAACCTATACCATTTGAGTATTAGACTGATCCTGTCGATAAGGGCAGTCCAGATCCGAAATACTGTGTAAATGTAATGAATTAAAATAGTTAAATATGAGTCAAAATAAATCTGTACATAAAATTGCTTTGCATCTTGTGTGTCAAAGAAATGTTATGCTAATAGTCTTCTAAACAAAAAGTGCTTGGGAGTGAAGAGGTTAAAAACACAAATAAACCAAAAGGTGTATATGGTAAAATGACATATATTAAAATAATAGAAAATAATAATACTAGTGTATTCAATACACACAATGAAATAAAATGAATGATTAAACATACATCATATCCATATAAATAACAAATATATAAATAAAAAAGCATGTGTAAAATGATTAAAAGTAAAAATAAAAACAACAGAATGAATCAACAGGAAATTCACAAAAATATGAAACAAAACACTCTTTAAAAAACTTTGACCCACACTGAAAATTAGCCAGAGGTATAATTTCAAAGCCCAAAAAGCAGATATATGGATATATGGCTAAATCAAATAAAATTAGTATCTTGCAAAACCTTTTTTATTGGACTAACATAATTTTTTAATGACAAACTTTCGGGAGAACCTTCCTTTTTCAAGTCTAAAGCGTTTCTGAGCAAGACGACACATAGAATTCAAAGGGAGGTTCTCCCGAAAGCTTGTCATTAAAAAAATTCTGTTAGTCCAATAAAAAAGGTATGACAAGATAAGAATTTTATCTGTTTTTACACCTACATCACTGGACTAATACAGCTACAGTCTCTACTTCGATAAATCATAGTATTCATAATTCACTGACTTCCAAAGCATACATGACAACAAAAATTCCCCCAAACTAGTGCATTGAAAAAAATTGACATTTTACAGGATCATTTACTAAAATAAGACTTCAAAGTGAAGTGATCTGGAAAAATTCATTATGCTTTCAGTTTGGCTACTCTGACCTTAAAATTGAAATTCACTTTGAATTTTCATTTTAGTGAATAACCCTGTTATCGTAAAGGGGCACGGTCATGTGGAACTTAACTTTCTCCTATTGTTTCCTCTTATCTTTCTATTTCAGAATCAGTTCTTCTTTTCTTCATATCTGATCTAGTTTTTTTTTTTAAAACTTAAGACAAAATAGGGACTACTTTGTCTTGTCAATTTTTCCTACGTCTGACTTTCTTTGACTACAAGAGGAGCTGAAGTCAGCTCCATTTCCTATGTCAGAGAAAGTTCTCACCATTATCCTTGACACAGGAAATGGAACTAAATTAAGCTCCTCTTTTGGTCAAAGGAAGTCATACCTTGTCTTATGTTTTAAAGAAAACTAAATCAGAAATAAAGAAGAGAAGAACAGATTCTGAGAGAGGGAGAGAAGAGGAAACAATAGGAGAAAGGTAAGTTAGGCATGACTGTGCCACTTTTAGAGGGAAGAGCTTGGATATAGATTTATTTAACCATAACACATAATAAACATCAGCAATTAGCAAATTACCAGAGTTCGGCTCCAGTCAATGACACATGAGCAGGTACCTCCTCTCCCATTGCTTGAACTTCAAGCTACCATCTCTTCAAGCACTGGCCAGGGTAAAAGGTGCAGTTGTAACAATAACTAAAAAACAGAAACAAAAGCACACAGAAGGAAAATAAAAAAGTGAAAGAGAAGGAAAGGGAGGAACTATGACAGGCGGGGGATAAATAAAAAGGAAAAAAAGGGGAGGACGGGCAAGAGATAGCTCAAGATGGGATACTGCTCAAGGACCCAGGAACAAAGAAGAGGAAGGGGAGTAGTGGGTAGCAACTTGTATAACTTTTCCAAACACCAAAAAAATACATTAGTGAGCCAACCCATAACTACTTTGTAGGACGGTCACCAAGGAGGCAGTCTTGGGTTCATGTCACTAAGCTTATCACTTGGACTTTCTCTTTAAGCTGAGTCACATATGAGAAATACTTGTATATTGGAAGCTTTCTTCTTTCTAGTACCTGGTTATATTTATATCATATTTTTGTAGTCTTTCTATGTCTTAGATCACATATCATTCTTACCCTGACCTTCTATAATTCTCTAACATTCCTGGATCAGATCAGTTTCCTGCAGGCAGTAAACCTTGTGTCACAAAGGTGTTTCGCTTAAAATGTTCATGTAAGCATTTGGGGTAAATGTCCAAGTTATTACTGTAGTAAAAAGATGACTTCTGACCTACACTCCTTCCTGTCAACTTGTGAGTGCCCTCCCCTAACAGCACATTTTATATGTCCCCTAACTCTAACCCCTTACCCCGGGCAGCAGCCATGCTTTCCTTCCTTGCAGTCCAGGGAATCCCTTCAACATATGCATTAAGTAAGAAAAAATGAGGTCTGAGATTACTCATTATCTGTGTTCAGCCCTTCTTCAACAACATCCCTGAGTGCAAGAGATTGCACAAGGGCTTTTCACTAATCCTGACTGCATTTCACTAGCAAAAAAAAATAGTTTGCCACCACATTCATGCGTTTTATTTTGAGTAATCTGTAATTTGCGGAAAAACAAACAGGAGTAAATTTCAAAGAAGAACGTGGTTGGCATTTGCATGGATAATGCGGAGTGCAGAAAATCCGATGGGATGTAAATACTATTTTTACAGAAAAGAATGCATTCTGTTATAGCATCCCTTTATTTTATTATAATGTTATCAGCCTTCTTTATTGCTGAGTCTTTATATATATATATTTAGCAATGTGCTCTTTGTTAAGCAACAAATCCCAGATCATCATCAACACCTCAAATCAAAGTTATAATTTATTGCGACACATTCAAAGTTAAACATGTTCTATATGAGATATATACATTTACTGTGTCTGTGATCCATATTTTATGTAACCCTACATTGTGTTAGCAGCGGGGAGTAGAAGTTTATAGTCTATGTTTGTAATTTATTTTAATTGGCACCTCTATAACCATGCCAAATAACATAAATTCTAAAGGGAATCTACCCTGAAACTATAGATACTTTTGATTAAGCATCAGTAGAAATATCCACCACAATCTTACATTTATTCCATATATTAGAGATCTAGTTTTCATAACATAATCCTTTAATTGGCTGCACAACATAAATTAAGTAGCTGATGACATCAATAGCATAATTTTCACACCCGTTATTTGCAGGATCTTTTCACATTTTGCGTTCTTTGATTAAACTTTTCTTAAAGGGACACTATAGTCACCAGAATCACTATAGCTTAACATAGTGGTTCTGGTGTTTACAACCTGTCCCTGCAGGCTGCACCTTTTCAGAGACAGAAACTCCAGAAGCTATAGTGATTCTGGTAACTATAGTGTCCCTTTAAAGGATTAATGAAGTAAAAAGAAGAGTGACAGTTTTCCCCCGTTCCAGCTAGGAAGCGATCATTGGCGGAGGTACCCAGCCGAAGTACAGGGAGTTCCGCTAGAGCTTGTATTTTTTCCATTACATATTGAATGAGGGTATGCTATAAAAAAAAAAAAAAACATTCTGACAGAAAGGTCCAAATGGTCAATTAGAAATGACTCAGAGGTCACTATAAACATGACAATCTCAGAAATTAGATAAATAAGATCAGAAATAAGAATAGGGATAATAGCAGAAATAATTGTGTCCTTCTATTGTGTGCATTTTAGCTTTATGATAAATGTCGCTATTTGCATCATTTTCTTTTTGTTAAGTCAGACTTTAAAGCATACCTCTCAATTCCAGACTCCCGAGAAGCAGGACATCGATGGGAGGGGTATAAAGAGGTGGACCAGTCGATCACGTCAATTACTCCGTCCAAATTACTTGCAGGACAGCCTGGCGGCCACTAAATGTGTTGTAAACACTGAGTTTTTTCGTTATTCACTAAAACAGCAATCTCCAATTCCCAGTTTTTTTTTAGCAATCTCCAATTCTCAATTCATTTCTCCACAGCCAACAAACCTATTTATGCTACATCTGGTGTAGGATATGAAAGGTTAGGCCACTTAGTAAATTAATCTATTCATTTGCCCATTTCCTTCCCTTTTTAGTACACACATTTTAGTTAAGATAGATAATGAAATGATAAAAAAAAACGATATGACCTTCATAATGTTTTCAAATAAAAGTCTACAACCTTCTGTTTTATTAATTTAAACTGATAGAAGAAACGGAACCATGATGATGCAGACCCTAATCCCTCTAGTAAGCCAAGATGTACTTTGCACAAATGTCAGAACTCAACCAGGAAATTTAATTCCATTCACATAGAAATCTATTAACGTCAATAACAAACACACAGAGACTGAAGTTTTAATGTACCTTGCCATGATTGTGTGTACACAAGAAGACATGCTGATATTATTTCCATTCGTTAGAATTCCTAAAAGACATCTGTTTTTTTTTAAATATAGAGAAAATAATGTTGGTTTGCAAAGAGTTTCAAAAACTTACATTTATTACATGTTGTGTATACACAGGTTAGGCTTAGGGAAAAAAACAAAAATGAAACAAAAGGGTTGGATTATTTTAGCATAAAAATATCATTAAAAAAAAAAAAGTAAGACGTCTGAAAATGTTGTATGATTGTACAAATTCACGTTAAATGGTTTTTTGCCTTATCACAACGTATTGAGTGAAAATGTCAACATTGTAAACTTCCCTCAATAAAACAAAGATTGACAAAAAACTAAATAAATATTATAAAAAAATGTCTTATATGTATATGATCAGCACTATGCTCTATTATAGTAATACAAATATGTATTCTCTATAAGCCTGCAAAAACGAAATAACTGTGTGTGTGTGTGTGTGTGTGTGTGTGCGTGCGCGTGCGCGCACAAGTGCAAATATAAAAACATTATTTAGAAAATAGGTAAGTACCAGCGCTGATATGTAGATCAAAATTTAATACAATTATACAAAGAATCCCACTATTCAGCTGCTGTGCCACCCCAATCTTATCTTTCAAGAATGAAGTAAAACCAGTGTATGGGTGAAGCGCTATATAAATGGGTAACCAAAGTGTAAAATACCAGGTGATGGAAACCAGAAAGATCAAAAAATACCTTCTGTGTTATCAATTTCACAACAACTCTTAACTGGGGTTTCCTAAAAACATAAACAGAAAAATCCAAACATAGTGCAAACTGAAATGCTAAAAAGTATGATATAAAATTTTCCACAAACTGCCCACTCACACTTTTAGGAGCTAGAGGGGTATAGCTCAATAGAAACACTTTCAGAGTCCGTAGAGGCGACTCCTATCCCTTCTTTTATCGCTTCCTTTCTTGTATTCTGGAAAGTATAAGGGAGAATACCTCTGGTGCAATAACGTAAGTACACTTTATATATTTATAAAGGGAAAAGGGTACTTACAGACCCAGAGCCATCCGTATCGGCTCTGATCCAATAGCATATGTGGATTAAGGACCACACTCCTTCTTTAAGAATAGCAGGAAAATGCCCAAAGTGTGTATCAAAAATGTAAACTTTATTGACTATATAAACAATTTAGTACAATAAAAATATAAAAATATATATATATATATATAAAAACACACTATTAGGCATAAAAAGTCCAGTAATATAAGAGTCCTTTGCTCACACAGTTTCCAGAACGCGTTTCGCCGTGACGGCTTCCTCAGCTGGATGTGCAAAAAGTCTGTTTCCTTCTTGTACTGGCTCCTGCTATTTGTACCCCTCCAGGGGTGAAAATTATTACTTTTCGGCTTGTATTTTCGCGGGCTATCACCATAGTAACGGTGACGCCCTGCGAATCAAGCCTCTTTTCCTGTTCATTTCCGGGTATTGCCGTCGGTTCGTCACTTCCGGTTTTGCGATAGCAAGCCTTTACGTCATATCCGTGCGTTCCAGCTTGTGTTCCAGCTTGCGCTTCATAAAAAATTATTTGATCGTAGCTCATGCTTTTTTTTTTGCTTTTCTTATAAAAGTTAGGTTTAAAGGGCCACTCTAGTGCCAGGAAAGCATACTCGTTTTCCTGGCACTAGAGTGCCCTGAGGGTGCCCCCACCCTCAGGGTCCCCCTCCCGCCCGGCTCTGGAAAGGGGAAAAGGGTTAAAACTTACCTTTTTCCAGCGCTGGGCGGGGAGCTCTCCTCCTCCTCTCCGCCTCCGTTCCTCCCTGTCGGCTGAATGCGCACGCGTGGCAAGAGCTGCGCGCGCATTCAGCCGGTCACATAGGAAAGCATTCATAATGCTTTCCTATGGACGCTTGCGTGCTCTCACTGTGATTTTCACAGTGAGAATCACGCAAGCGCCTCTAGCGGCTGTCAGTGAGACAGCCACTAGAGGAAAAAGGGGAAGACTTATCTAATTGATAAACATAGCAGTTTCTCTGAAACTGCTATGTTTATAAAAAAATTAGTTAACCCTAGCTGGACCTGGCACCCATACCACTTCATTAAGCTGAAGTGGTCTGGGTGCCTAGAGTGGTCCTTTAATGCAGGGTCATCGCTGAGGGTATCTGCATAAATTCAGGGTGGAATCTTAATCACGATGCTTGTCTGTGCTCATTTGCATTGGACTTTACAGTATATATATATATACGCACTCACATGTATAAGTATCTTACCACCCTTATAGGACTGGGTTCCTGTGACCTCACTAAGGTAATTATTAAGGAAAGAGAAAGATTTAATTTGGTAAATTTCCTATTTTGCATAATTTGAGTGGTTCCAGGCTCAGGATTTAAGAGAATAATTTACCTCTTACTGTTGGGTCCTTCTAAATAAATATCTGGGGAACTGAAGAACCAGAAATAACACACTTGAAGGATAGATTAAAATAAGCATGGAAGTACAGTTTTATTTTGTGCGAAGGGACATGACACTGTAGACGTAGTTTTAGAAAGTGAGAATTGGTTTAATATTATTATATTCTCTAGAACATGGAAACAGCTGATCATGTTCCCAATATGAAACGGAGATAATGCATATTTAGCCATACAACTGTTTGAAATCTTAGATTTCTGGAAAACTTTAAATCTAAATCTTCTGTTTAAACTGTATATAATACATTATATTGTGAACTTACTGTATATACTCGAGTATAAGCCGACCCGAATATAAGCCGAGGCCCCTAATTTTACCCCCAAAAACTGAGTATAAGACTAGGGTGGGAAATGCAGCAGCTACTGGTAAATTTCTGAATAAAATTAGATCCTAAAAAATTATATTAATTGAATATTTATTTACAGTGTGTGTATATAATGAATGCAGTGTGTGTGTGTATGAGTGCAGTGTGTGTATGAATGCAGTGTGTGTATATGAGTGCAGTGTGTGTGTATGAATGCAGTGTGTGTATGAATGCAGTGTGTGTGTATGAATGCAGTGTGTGTGTGTATGAATGCAGTGTGTGTGTATGAATGCAGTGTGTGTGTGTATGAATGCAGTGTGTGTATGCGTGCAGTGTGTGTGTGATGCAGAGTGTGATGCAGAGCCTTGGTGGGGGGGTGGGCATTTTTATTATTATTTTTTAATTATTATTATTTTAATATTAATGGTTTTTGTTTTATTAGTAATATTTTTTTTATTATTTTTTTATTATTACCGTATATACTCGAGTATAAGCCGACCCGAATATAAGCCGAGGCCCCTAATTTTATCCCAAAAAACTGGGAAAACTTATTGACTCGAGTATAAGACTAGGGTGGGAAATGCAGCAGCTACTGGTAAATTTCTAAATAAAATTAGATCCTAAAAAAATATATTAATTGAATATTTATTTACAGTGTGTGTATAATGAATGCAGTGTGTGCGTATGTGTGTGTGTGTATGAGTGCAGTGTGTGTGTATGAGTGCAGTGTGTGCATGAATGCAGTGTGTGTGTGTATGCAGTGTGTGAATGCAGTGTGTGCAGGGCCGGTGCAAGGATATTTGCCGCCGTAGGCAAAAAACATTTTGCCGCCCCCTCCCCCCCCCATATGTCCTGACTTCCCCTCCTCCTCCCTCAGTGGTCCTTACCTCCCCACCCCCGTGTTCCTTCACCCCCCCCCCCGTGGTCCTTACCCTACCCTCCCCTAGTGGTCCTTATCCCACCCCCTCCCTCCCATAGTGGTCCTTATCCCCCCCCTCCCTCCCATAGTGGTCCTTATCCCCCCCCTCCCTCCCATAGTGGTCCTTATACCCCCCTCCCTCCCATAGTGGTCCTTATACCCACCCCCTCCCATAGTGGTCCTTATACCCACCCCCTCCCATAGTGGTCCTTATACCCACCCCCTCCCTCCCATAGTGGTCCTTATACCCACCCCCTCCCTCCCATAGTGGTCCTTATACCCACCCCCTCCCTCCCATAGTGGTCCTTATACCCACCCCCTCCCTCCCATAGTGGTCCTTAACCCACCCCCCCCTCCCTTAGTGGTCCTTAACCCACCCCCCCTCCCATAGTGGTCCTTATACCCCCCCCCCTCCCTCCCATAGCGGTCCTTATACCCACCTCCCTCCCATAGTGGTCCTTAACCCATCCCCCCCCTCCCTTAGTGGTCCTTAACCCACCCCCCCCTCCCATAGTGGTCCTTAACCCACCCCCCCTCCCATAGTGGTCCTTATACCCCCCCCCCTCCCTCCCATAGCGGTCCTTATACCCACCTCCCTCCCATAGTGGTCCTTAACCCACCCCCCCCTCCCATAGTGGTCCTTAGTCCCCCCTCCCTGCTTGGCAGGGGGCTCTCCTTCCCTGGTGGTCCAGTGGCAGTTCAGTGGGGGGGAGAGGGGGGCTGGCAGAGCTGTACTTACCTGTTCTGCAGCTCCTGTCAGCTCTCTCCTCCTCCGCGCCGTCCGTGCAGCTCCTTCTATCAGCTCACACTGTAAGTCTCGCGAGAGCCGCGGCTCTCGCGAGATTTACACTGGGAGCTGACCGAGGTGCTGAACGGACGGCGCGGAGGAGGAGAGAGCTGACAGGAGCTGCAGGAGAGGTAAGTACAGCTCTGCCAGCCCCCCTCTCCCCCCAGTCTGTATTATGGCAATGCAAATTGCCATAATACAGACTCTGACTCGAGTATAAGCCGAGTTGGGGTTTTTCAGCCCAAAAAATGGGCTGAAAAACTCGGCTTATACTCGAGTATATACAGTAATATTTTATTTTATTATTTAAATTATGTTATTTTTTTTCGGTAACCCGTGGCAACGCTATGACCCCGCGGCTCTTGCAAGACTTACACTGGGACTTGCAGAGGGAGCTGACCGGACCGGCACGGAGGAGGAGGGAGCTGACAGGAGCTGCAGGAAAGGTAAGTAAACGCTCTTGGAATTCCTGGAATTCCCAGCCTCTTGGGTTGCTTTAAATGTTTGTTTTATGTTGCCACACCCTTTCCTTTTCTATTTATCCTTTTGTTTCAGTTGGTTTCTGCAGACAGTTGTCTTGTATTCCCAGTCCATGCAAAGTCCTGTCCTGCTCTGTCCATGTCCTGTTCTTGTTTTCCTCATGTCTTGTGTACATGTTCTGGGTTCTGCTTTCTGCCCTGCTCTGGTTCTGGGTTCTCCTTGTTTTGTCTTGTTTTCTTGTTTGTCTGGTATGTGACCGCACAAATGCTAGTGCTCAACACCAGGGGGCGTGTGGTTACCCTGCACCAGACCCTGATAATCCATTTCCACACAGTGACTCCTAATATCAAGATCAGGCATACTGGGTCCCAGTCACTAGACCGCCACCCCTGACAGTGTGTTATAGATCCAATGTGAAATCATGGTGTCATAATCTCCTCTGAATGTACACCAGTGAACTGAGGTATTTGTACCCAATAAAAAACTAGATGGCTGAATTATAGTTCCATCTCACTGTAAACTTTCAGTAGTGTCAGCAGTGGATTTAAGTGGTTATTCAGCTGTGGTCAATTTTTCATCAGGCTTCCCTCTGATCATTCCTTTTTTTCTGTCCTCGCCTTTTTTTGTGTTGCAAGGTCTACCTCTAAATTAGGTCGGTCAGGGAGGGAGTGTAGCTCTATTAACAGTCTCATTCAGACTAGCTCAACCCTGGAACAATTTGTAGTTTGTGTTTGCTACACAGAGTTGATTTTCTACAAAAAAAGGTTCTTCAGTCCACACCCTGGTTTCTCAACCTGTTGTACGCATACCCCAGGGGGTACACACAATAAAAGCAGGGGGTACGGTAGGAGCAGTTGGAACTTCAGCTCAAATTAGTCCCAGTCTGGCCCTGCCAACACTGTGGGTATCTACAGTTAGGTTAGGTGAGTTAGGCAGTCTCCAACAGCCACCAAACTCACTAGATTGGATAGCCTCCTCACCTCTGCTGTAACAAGTGAGTGCACTGCACAAAGCTCTCGCTGGTGGTCTCTGGAAGTCATATTCATAGGCCTGGGTGGTTAAGTAGGACAAGTTTGAGGGCGAGGCAAGCCACACATTATCCTTGGATGGGTATAGATGTGCCTGGGCTCGGATTTCCAACTGCCAGACAATATTTGCATATACAAGGACAAATTGAGTTCATGGTATCTAAAATACAGTAAGTAATAACCAAACCAAATAATTTAGGCAATCGGCAAACATAGGAATAAAAATTGATAGCCAATCAAGTCAATTACATTTTTTACGCTAGCTTGTTCTCGAATCCCTCCAAAATTCCAATTGTGACAGATATAGGAGGGTTGGTTTACTGGAGATGGTATCCACAGCACCACATTGGTCCTTGGTGAAAATGTAAATTTTGACCCTAGTGGAGGGATAACAGGGTAGCTTGAGCATGGTGATATAATGTAGTGTGTGTGTCTATATCCTCTGCATGTAAATGTGTATGTTTTAATTAAGAAAAGAAACAAAATAACCAAAATGGTGCTCACTGAAAAGGCCCTATTTATCAAGGACCTACTGAATGAGGAGCACAACCATAAAGACAAAAAACTCTTTATTAATTGGGTCCACAATAACAGGTATCCCAAAATGCATATCAGAAGATAATAGCATAAATGTCACAATAATAGTACAAGAAATATGCAAAATGCACTGCAGTTACATCCATACACGAATGATAGCTAAAAAAAGACAATAATACTATTACTAATACAAAGTCATAAGGATACCTGAAAAAAACAACCCATCAAGTAATACATACCATCAAAAAAAAAAAAACAACAAGAAGTAGTGAGAAGAGGGATAAAATCAAACAAAGAGCCCTTGAGGAGCAACCCTTGATGGCATATGTGTTGATGGCTTGGATCTTGTTCTTGCCATTGAGCTGGGACTTCAGGACCTGTCTGACTCTTTGGAGGTACTTGGATGTTGCCATCCTCCTTGCCTCTTCCTCGTGGTTGCCATGTGTTTGTGGTACCCCCAGGTATTTGTAGCTGCTCTCTATATCTTCTATTTGGCCTTCTGGAAATTCAACACCTTCTGTCCTGATTATCTCCCGCTCATTCTTGGCATACAGCTTGATGTCGTCCATGTAGAGTAGGTGGCTGATGGTACCTCCACTCTTGAACCTGTATCCGTATCCACTCTTCTTGATGATCTGGATAAGGGGGTTGAGGCCTATGCAGAACAGCATTGGGGATAGCCTATCATATATATATATTTAACACATAACATGTATGAAATATAGTCAACCATGACAGGTGCATTTTGCATTGAGGTATGTTGCCATATATACTTTAAATGATTTTAGATTAATTAATGTATACAATAAATAAACCCTATAGATGTATTTCTCCTTCAGAGTTTATTTAAAAGACATCTTTGTATTTCTAACACTAAAGTTTTCCTTCAATAGATAATATAAACTCTATAGTAATGCAATAAGAAAACAAGCAAACAGGTATTGCACAAAACAAAAAAAATATAGATAAAAAAAGGTTAAAAATAAATGCTATGGATAACAAGTTCACATTTATAAATCAGCTAAAGTACCTTAGGGGTCTGGAATGTCTCTTTTCAAGTACCTCAAGAGACAGTTAAATTAAATTGACAAATCTGCCCTGACACTTTTGATACCTCTTTCCCTCAATTTGTAATTAAAAAATGCAGCTTATATATTCGCATAGATGCTGAAAGCCATTAGACAGATTTGCATTTCTGGGGACAATTGCATTTATTAAACACATTTTTGTTTATCTTTATCTAATTTGTCTGTTTTGCATTATATTGTAAATTCCGAGCTTAGTAAATGACCAATTTAGTGAATAGGCGTAGAAGGAAATTTTAGTATTTTAGTTTTTCTTCTTAAAAAAAAAAAAAAGAAAGAAAGTAAACAGTGATCAGATTCAAAGTGGAGTAGGTTATGTGAGTACAAGGTCATTTGGCTTTTAAACAGGAAATGAGAGTCATCTGTGGGAAACTGGATTGTAAATACATATGTGACTTATGTATGTTATAGTTTAACTAATACAGAAAGAACTGGCATAAAACACACTCGTATATACAAAGTGTTATTTTTGTGAATTACATTAAAATGATAAACCTCAAACTTCCTGACACTGATTTGACCTGCCTAGCAGTCGATCACAACCACTGTCTCTTGTGAACGAGCAAAAAAGGTTTCTCACGTATCCTGGGAACTAATACGAACATCAGATATGTCCCAGAAAAAAATAAAAATATAAAATCCATTAACGATTTTTTTTAAATGGTTATTATCGTATAGATTTTTTAAGATGTTTTTTTTTTGTAGTTAATGAAATTTAAGGTTTTCCAGTTTTTGTTTAAAAAAAAAAAAAAAAGATTTAGAATCAATCTACACTTTATTCATAATTATGTTACAGTTAGAAATTTAGAAAATGTACTCATACGTACCGTAATTTTATTTTCCTAGATATATCCATGGCAGCATCAATTTTCTAATTTTGACACTGCCGTGGATTCAACAGAAATTTAAATTCCTTTGAATTTACAAAAAACGTGAATTGTAGGGATTAAAAATGAAATTTTAGGGGGGGCGGAGCTTGACTGCCAAGCCGAGCAGTCGCATGGAGGGAGAGCTCTGCGGCAAAAACGGGGAAAAACGGAAAAACAATCGGATTACAAACCCTCAAACCGCAGAAAAGAGACCATATACCCCCCTGCACGACATGGGGCGAAAAACGAGGAAAATACCCAAAGAAAAATCCACTCCTGGACTTACAATTGGGGATATGTGGAGACAGGCCCGCGAGGCAAATGAGACCAACATGGCGGCACTTCACGGCGGCTGCTCCGACTTTTCTGATGACCTCTCCGGAGAGGAATATCTGCCAGCCCCAGCACGGAGCAAGCTTACACAGCCGACTATCAGCGACCCTGACACCGCCCCAGTGACTATAGCGGTCCTCACGAAGCTGCTTGCAGGTCACCACAAAGATTTGCGTGACGATATCACGGCCTTAAGGGGTGACCTGAAGGGTCTGACTACCCGCCTAACCGCGCTAGAATGCACGACCGGCACCAACACCCAGGACCTTGGGGAGCTTAAACAAGCTGTCCGTGATCTCCAACGGCAGCAAAGATTACACGAGCATCGGATGGCAGAGCAGGAGGACGCCGGAAGGCGAGATAATTTAAAAGTCAGGGGGCTCTCTGAAACGATCCCCGATACAGACCTACCACAAGTAGTCCAGCGCTTACTTGCCACTATACTACCACCCGCTAAGGCCAACAAGATGGCCCTCACCAACATTTTCAGAATCCCAAAACCGCCTAAAGCGCCAACCGAAGCCACGCGGGACGTTATACTAACCTTCCAAGCCAGGAAGGACAAAATGGCGGTCCAAGCCGCCCTGCGGGGCAAGACACCACACCAATTTGAAGGGATGGCGGTGAGCTTCTTTGCCGATCTCTCGAGGGACACCCTGGCTTGGCGGCGTTCTCTCCAGCCACTCACCACACTGCTCCGCCAACGGGACCTTAAATACAGATGGCAGACGACGCACTTACTCACTGTGCAGATGGGACCAGACTCCCACAGGATCCAGGACTTAGATGACGCAGCCCCGCTCCTGCAAGCGTTGGGCCTACCACTAGACTCCCTCAATCCGGCAGAACTTGAGAGGGCAACTCCCCAACAACTCTCGTGGGACCCGGAGAGATCCGTCCCATTCGTACCAACGGGAGGCACACCTGACCCGTATGTGGCGATCACCACCTGAAAGAGCACATTCAGTTCGTCTTGAGAGAAACCCCCACTGGATATGGGACTCCGTAACAGAGACTCTAACTTTAAGGACACTAATAGTCACTCCGAAAGGGCCTCAAACCACCCCCTTTGTAAATATTCGCCAGTTGACACAAGCTCTTACATATCGTTTTCATACCCCCCTCCCCAACACTGACACTAAGACACAGGACCCCCCCCCCCCCCCAACTGGCCTTGCCCTCTGAAGACGCGCAGCAATGCTCCCCCACTACTCAGGCTGCATATCCAACACCACATAATACCCTACAATAGCAGCGTGGGCCAAATCCCCCCCTTTCCCGCAAGGTAGGCGGACTCCACACAGGCTTCGCTATCAATACGCTTGCTTAGGCCAGCATATTCCCTCACAGGTATAAGGCTCTCTTACCCGGTAGTGTTCACATCCACACACAACATAACCGTAATCTAGCGCTGTACACAAGTGACACACAACAACACCACTAGCCGAACAAAAGGAATACTACCATAGACCATGCCCAGTATAGCCAAACAGTACCTATGACCGAGCAGGGCAAGCACCGCTGGCCTGATACACAGCGTGCTCTTCGCCTCTTGTCTATACCCTTGACACCGGAGGTATGCCTTCCTATGTTTTCATGTTCCGCCTAACCGCATGTCATGTTTTACTACTGTTTTATTACTGTGATGCTTACTCATAATAATGTACCCCCTTTCCAATGCCTACACAAGAAAGACACACAAACCAGGTATATATATTTACAGATAATTGGTCCACAGTCTATCTCTGGGTCTAAGTGCAGACTCAGATCTATTATTACACTATTGGGTAAAAACGTTAAATAGAGTCCGCTTGCTGGATATGGTATAATTGGCTGTACCCTCACAGACCGTAAGTGAATCAGAGATCTGCCACACACAAGATGGTTGCTAGGTGACGCTCACGATACTAAGTGAGCACCTCTAACGCTCTATAGATGCTTGATAGTAAACAAGTCAGGTTTGCTCTCCTTGAGGGACCCCTGTAACTACAAATAACCTATATATAATGTTTCCCATGAGAAGACAACTAACCGTTCAATCTACACTATCATATGATTGCCAAATTCTGACCTCTCATCCACGTTCTCATTACCCAAAAGCCAACTCTACCACATTTAACACTCTAGCAGGCTGATATGATTAAGGACACAAGTGTGTCGACCCAACCATGTTACACTGCAGAAGACAGACTATCTCAGCTTGCACTATGCCTATGTCTCGTATAACATGCCCTTCTTAATATGATTTCACGTGAAAAGCAGTTACTGTTTTATTTTGTTAATTTTATACCATAAGTAAACCTAGCCTGTATTAAACTGTACACACACCATAAAATTAGGACAGACTCTCTCAGGAGCACATTCCAAACAAAGCTGATCCCGTTGATTGGTTTACGCAAGTGATAACGCTCCTTTTGATTGCTCTATGTGATGCAACTGTCATAACAAACAAAATAGCACCGCAACATAAGCGTACTTTACTAACAGTTTTTTCTCTTCAATGTAATGTTAAAGTTGACTGACTATTTGCCATGTATTTAACCTATTGACATTTAGCGTTGCACCTGTTATACCTGTTAAATAAGTGCAAGGAACCTATGCCACTACTAAAGATGTGCATTCATGTATGTATAGGCGCTGTCGTGGCGCCCTGACAAAAATAATGTACTCACCTGCACAAAAAAACTAAAAATAAAGAATTATAAAAAAAAAAAAAAATGAAATTTTAGAACAAAATAGTTGGAGAAATTATTTAACTCATTTAGTCACACCTTGTCTATTTTAGTCTTCAGTGTGAGGTAAGTAGGGAAGAATGACACTATAGATATTTGTCCACTGTGAGCGCAGACAGAGAAGATAAATAATAATAAGAAGAAGAAGAACACTGAGTGCCCAACACCTCAACATGTATAATCTATACAGGCTCTGTTATGTCAATACCCCTCTTAAACGTACTTCTCCCAAGTAGGCGGTTAAAATTTTGGACCATGTAGATCGGTTTGTGGATTCTTTTCCCACCACTTCTCTTCTTATACTTTACTTTTAAAAGTTATACTTTACTTTTATATATTTCTTTGTTTTCTATTTGCCATTTCACTTACCACTCCTTACTTTTTGGTATTTTATAGTTTCTATGCTAACATTTATCATTTTCTGTTGTATGATTTTTGATACGAACAGTTCAATAAATGGTGAACTAAAAAAAAAAACACAAAAAAAAACCAAAAGTTGTTTGTTTCAAAATTGTAGTTTTTTTTTTACATACGGTACGTCAGAGAAGGGACTTTCATGTTTCAACTCAAATGTCTTTAGTAATGAAGATCAAAAATATATGTATAAATAATAAATCGGAAATGAGGGTACTGACACATTATACGTGACATTTGTGTGAATGTCATGAGCAGAATATCATTAAACAGGCTTGTCATCTGTCCGAAGGCTACATTTCAAAGTTCTAGTTCTGTATTGTTTCTTTAACTTGAACAATGTTAGTTACATAATACAATAAGAATTCTATATGTATTAAAATACCCCTACACTAGATCACAGTCATATTAAAGTAACTGTAATAAATACATTTATTAATAATGCTGGACTTCTGGGGAGTCTCTTGGGCCCAGTTTTCTCCTACAGTGCTAGTAAAATAAAGGGTCAACTTACCATTAAAACCAACTTGGTACAGAACATATAATCTTCAAGTCAGTTATATGCTTCTTGTAGAGAAGCATTGGTATGCAGCAGCAGGACACATGCATAGGTTCCCACATTTGCCCCAGCACAAAGCATTCTGAAGGAACACACTCAAGGATATCTGGATACATGGAAAGGTGCAACTTTGTCAGTTTATGAACGTACCAAAATCTCTTGAAATCAGCACTTTTATAACTTTTATAGCCCCTAAAGCACTTCATCAAGATGAAATGATTTAAGGGTTTTGAGAGTTCCTTTAACCCCTTAAGGACAGAGCTTCAGAAGCTTGTCTTTCACTTAATGACAACGGCATTTTTTGCATTTTTTGCTATTTGCGTTCAACTGCAATTTGCATTTTACTAATTTATTGCACCGACACATATTATATACCGTTTTTTAAAGGACAGAAAGGGCTTTAATTTGATGTAACACATGTATATATAAATGCTTATTTATTATAAAAAAAATACAGAAATATGCAAAAAAATGAATTTTTGTGTGTTTTTTTTACAGTTTTTGCAATAATAATGTGTACATAATTAGTGCAGGTTAAGGAAAGTAATTAAAAATAAATTCATTTAGTTGTTCTGAATTACAGAATATATAATGTGTCTGGGATTTTCAGTTTTTTTTGGTAGTTACAGGTCACAAAGCACAAGGAGTAAAATAAACTTTTTATGTGGAGCGATTTTAGAATTTGGTATGTTTGTCTTGTAAGCCTAATAGCCATAAAAGAAAACAAAATTGCCACACAAAAGTATATATTTATATAAAGTAGACACCACAGGCTATTTACCTAAGGTTGTTTTGACACTTTCTACGTAGCCATTTTACCGCCAACCTCTGCTAAATATTGGAGTAAAATTGTGTTTTTTGGGGGTTTTCGCACACAAACTTATAACAAAGAACTTCTCATGCGTATTTTGTAAATTTGGTGTGTGCTATTCCTGTACAAAGTTTTATTATGTGTTCAGTTACTTCTGCTGAGTACAACGGTACCCCCATTGTATGTCTTTGGCACTATTTCGTGAAGCTACAGTGCCATATAGGAGACCTGTCCTTTTCAGTATTCACAGTAGAATTTTGAGAGACGGATTTAATGAGCCTATGCTTCCATTTGGGGTATTATAGTAGTTTGACTGTTCAAAAAAACCCCACAAAGGCCTACCATTTGTAAAAGTAGACACTCCAGGGTATCTCGTAAGGTGCATATTGTGCCTTAACATGCCCCCATTTTTTTACCATTACATGCCAAAGTATGTGGTAAAAAATAATTTTGTGCATATTTTACATACGGATTGCATTTTTGCTGGGCATTTTGTATATTTCATGTGTGCCACTAAGTTCAAAGCCCCCAAATTATGCTCAGCTAAGTCTTCTGAGTAAAAGGACACCCCCATTGTATGTCTATGGCACTATTTCGTGAAGCTACAGTGCCATACAGGAGACCTGTCCTTTTCAGTATTCACAGTAGAATTTTGAGAGACGGATTTAATGAGCCTATGCTTCCATTTGGGGTATTATAACAGTTTTACTGTTCAAAACACCCCACAAAGGCCTACCATTTGTAAAAGAAGACACTCCAGGGTATCTCATAAGGTGCATATTGTGCCTTAACATGCCCCCCTTTTTTTTACCATTACATGCCAAAGTATGTGGTAAAAAATAATTTTGTGCATTTTTTACATACGGATTGCATTTTTGCTGGCCATTTTGTATATTTCATGTGTGCCACCAAGTTCAAACCCCCCAAATTATGCTCAGCTAAGTCTTCTGAGTAAAAGGACACCCCCATTGTATGTCTATGGCACTATTTTGTGAAGCTACAGTGCCATATAGGAGACCAAGCCATATCAGCTTGTACCAGGTGTAGTGGTAATAAGCGTTTTTTCTGCCTTTTTGACACACAAAGTGAGTTTGCACAGTATATTTTGCAAACCTTATGTGTACTACCACTGTATAATACTTCATATGTTGCTCAGCTATGTCTGCTGAGTACAAAAATACCCCCGTATGTACCTTTGCCAGGTATATGTGGACATCGGAGGGGCACATTTGGGACAGAGCCATTCCATTTTTTTTCAAATTTTGAATTTTTACGCTGTGCCCATGTCCCATTTTAGAGTATTTTACCAGGCTATATAATCCAAATACCCCATAAAGCCATACCATTTCTTAAAGAAGACATCCCAGGGTATTTCAAAAGGCATATTTTGAACCTTAGCGTGGGATCATTTTTCCGCTAGCTTGTACCAGGTGTAGTGGTAATAAGCGTTTTTTCTGCCTTTTTGACACACAAAGTGAGTTTGCACAGTATATTTTGCAAACCTTATGTGTACTACCACTGTATAATACTTCATATGTTGCTCAGCTATGTCTGCTGAGTACAAAAATACCCCCGTATGTACCTTTGCCAGGTATATGTGGACATCGGAGGGGCACATTTGGGACACAGCCATTCCATTTTTTTTCAAACTTTAAATTTTTACGCTGTGCCCATGTCCCATTTTAGAGTATTTTACCAGGCTATATAAACCAAATACCCCATAAAGCCATACCATTTCTTAAAGAAGACATCCCAGGGTATTTCAAAAGGCATATTTTGAACCTTAGCGTGGGATCATTTTTCCGCTAGCTTGTACCAGGTGTAGTGGTAATGAGCGTTATTAAATGTATTTTTTTACTTTTTAAAACTTTTTTTACTTTTTAAAACTATTTTTTAAACTTTTGTTTTGATTATTCATTTTTTTAAAGTTTCCTAAACTTTCATAAAACTTTTTTTTACAGATTTAACATTTTTCTAAGCTTTTTTTTTACGTTAACCCCTAACTAGCAGTAAGCAGCACTAACAGTAAATTCCCCATTTTCCCATAACTCCCACCCACCCCAGCTAGCAAAATATTTAATTATACAATATTTAAATTAGTTAATTAAATAAATTTAACCCCTGAGGGTTAAAAAATAAATAAAAGTTAATCGTCAGGGGTTAAAAAAAAAATTAGAACAGTATAATACTGTGATCTGTATTTTGATCACTGTAGGCAGTGATCGACTGGCAGGGAAGGGGTTAATTTTTATTTGGACTGGGTAAAGGGTTTATTTTTTTAAATTTTTTACTTAAATGTTATTAAAACTTTTTTTTTAACTTAATTTTTTAACTTTTTAAAGCGTATTTTTAAACTTTTTTTAACGTTAACCCCTAGTTAGCGTAATACTAAATCCCCCAATTCCCCACTAACTTCCACCCTCCCCAGCTAGCTAAATTTATAATTTTAAAATATTTAAATTAATTAATAAAATAAATTGAACCCCTGAGGGTTAAAAAAAAAAAGAATTAACCCTCAGGGGTTAAAAAAAAAATCAGATCTTAGTAAAATGTAATCCCTGCCAATTGATCACTGTAGTCAGTGATCAATTGGCAGGGAAGGGGTTAATTTTTTATTAAAATGGGTAAAGGGGGGGTAAAGGGGGGTGGGATTTTAATTTTACTATATTTTCTTTCCACCAGGGGGCAGGATCACTGAAGATCCGTCTCCCTGCACTTCACACAGAACCAGGAAGTGCAGGGAGGCGGAGGTGAGTATACACAGCACATGTGCCCGCTCTGGCATGCTGTCAGAGCGGGCACATGTACTGGGGCAGCCCGATCCGGTGCTCCCGGTCTGCCTCTAATGCAGAGGCAGACCGGAGCACCATTAACCCCGCGATCGCCGCGATTGCGGCGATTTGGGGTTAATTTTAACGGGTGACGGACGAGGTCCGTCACTCGTCATTAACGCATTCCCCTGAGTGACGGACCTCGTCCGTCACTCGTCGTTAAGGGGTTAACATTGTATCATGGGATGTGCTTGATTGTTTTTTTACATTAAATGAAGTCCCTGTCACACTTACTTTGGTCTGAGAATATATTGGAATATATAGGAATGTGTTACTTGGATTTTTACCCATAAGCCACAGAGATGGGTCTTGTCAAGAAATTCAAAAGCTCTAAAACAATTGAACTAATTAAAAAGCAAAACAAATTCTATGAGCGGCTTATACAAAGCCATTAAGTGATGCTTAACGATTCTACAGTCCACTGTAAATGGTAAATATACTAAAGATTATTAAACGGCAGAAAAGGGGATAGAATGAATATCTACCGTATATACTCGAGTATAAGACGAGTTTTTCAGCACATTTTTTGTGCTGAAAAACCCCCACTCGTCTTATACTCGAGTCAGTTGTCTGTATTATGGCAATTTACATTGCCATAATACAGACATGGACCGGGGGCTGTCAGGAAGCTGTAACTTACCTTCACAGCAGCTCCTGTCAGCTCCCTTCTCTCTTCTCCGGTGCGTGCAGCTCCCAGGTCAGCTCCCTCCCAGGTCAGTTACCGTGGCAACGCTCCGCGCGGCCGCGAGAGTTGCAGAGGGAGCTGACCTGGGAGCTGCACGCACCGGAGAAGAGAGAAGGGAGCTGACAGGAGCTGCTGTGAAGGTAAGTTACAGCTTCCTGACAGCCCCCTCCTACAGTCCATCCACTGGACCACCAGGGAGTGAGAGCCCCCCTCCCTGGCCAGCTAACAAGCAGGGAGGGGGGACGAAAAAATAAAAATATTAATAATAAAACAAATAATAATAAGAAAAAAAATATTAAAATAATAACATAAAAAAATAATACAATTAATAATAAAAGAAAAAAAATAGTTACCTAAAAAAAAGAATAACATTAAAAAAAATATTAAAATAATAATTAATAAAATGCCCACCCCCCACCAATGCTCTGCACTCACACACACACACTGCACACACACACTGCACTCACACATACACACACTGCATTCATTCTAAACACACTGCATTCATACATACACACTGCACTCATACATACACACTGCACTCATATACACATTGCACTCATATACACACACTGCACTGCATTCATTATACACACACTGCATACACACTGCACTCATACACACACACTGCACTCATACACACACTGCACTGCATTCATTATATACACACTGCATTCATACACACACACACTGCACTCACACACACTGCACTTATACACACACACTGCACTCATACACACACACTGCACTCATACACACACACACTGCACTCATACACACACACACTGCACTCATACACACACACACTGCACTCATACACACACACTGCACTCCATTCATTATATACACACTGCACTCATACACACACTGCATACACACACACTGCATTCATTATATACACACACACTGTAAATAAATATTCAGTTAATATAATTTTTTTAGGATCTAATTTTATTTAGAAATGTACCAGTAGCTGCTGCATTTCCCACCCTAGTCTTATACTCGAGTCAATAAGTTTTCCCAGTTTTTTGGGGTAAAATTAGGGGCCTCGGCTTATATTCGGGTCGGCTTATACTCGAGTATATACGGTAATTAAGATGTTTATGTACATGTAGTATTTTTTACACCATTTGCCTGGTGCAAATCAACAAGAAATGCTATATTGGCTCTAAGGTACACTTAGATCTTTGCTTGGTTAATTCAGTTATTTATGTGCAGGTCTACCATAGATTTGGGACATAGCAGCCATATAGAGATCCTCAAGCTTTTTAGCAGCCAGGAATCCCAATGGACTAGAGGAAACCCCTGACACTTTCCTAAGAGTAATTTATGAGGGTCCATATCGAGGGACAGCACTGTTCCTTCCAGCAGAGTGACAGACAATAGCCAGGTGATAAACCATCTACAAAATTGTGATGCCAAGCAGATTCTGCTGGTGATGTTTCTTGGTAAGTAGAAAGTAATAGAATAATAGAGCAATGATTTTTGGCTACACAGGAGAAGATACATTTTGCCACCCCCTCCCCCCAAAAATGCATTTTAACCTGTGTGTCTCATAACCCCTTTTAAATTTCTTACCCCTTTTATCCCCATTTTTATGTCTTATCCCCTTTTGAAAATATCTTATCCTACTTTTCTGTCTTTCAACCCCCCAAAGTTTTTTATTTGCCCATGTGTGTGTAGTACACCCCCTTGTGTATAATAATAGTGTATTCGGATCCCCTTTTGTGTGTTGCTTACTTAACATAAGCCCCTTTGTGTTTCTCTTATTTCCCCCAGCCCGTTTGTGTGTCTTACTTCCCTAGCCCCTTTGTGTCTCTATCTCCCCCTTGTGCCTTTATGTGACCCCTTATTTCCCATTGTTCCATTGTGTGTCTCTTTCTCCCCCCAGCCCCTTTGTATGTTTTTTTTCTTCTCTCCCCAGCCCCTTTGTGTGTCTCCTTCCTCCTCCCAGTTTTTTTCTGTGTCTCTTTCCCTCCCACCCCAGTCCCTTCATGTGTCTCTTTCTCTCTTTAGTTTTTTTATAGCCTCTTACCAATGCCTCCCTTGTGTTCATTCTTACCTCCTGCTGTAACATGTCCTTGTGGACCATGGTAGAGGTCTTCTCTTTCCTGTACTGTGGCCTGACAAGAAGCTACTCTTGGCTCACAGCTTCCTCTTAGATAGGGTAAATAATAAACTGTACCGTACTCTGCGCACCCCCTTCTGCTGGGCACCTGGACAATACGCCGCCCCCCCGCACACATACCGCCTGTGCCGCCTTATGGTAGTGCCAGACCTTAATAGAGCTAAACCAGCTCACTAGGCCATGGGGTCCATACACTTGCCACTACTGTAGGTGGCAAAAGATACTTTGTTGCCATGATATAAATTAAATAGTGCTTATAACAGAAATCTCAGTAGTTTATATAAAAGATTGTGAAACTTCAACCTTTTCAGTGTAGAAGAAACGTGGCTGACTTTCATTACTCTGCGTAGGTCATGTAAATATATTAATATCTTTTCAGAGGAGACGTTTGGTTGTTACGACACTCACCGCCAGGGGAGTGAAGCCAACGCTTAGTAGATAATCCCCTTTCTCCAGAAATGCAGTTTTAGTCCAGCCGATCGCCAAACTCCCGAACGGAGCATACGAACACGGCAACTCCCGATCAGCAATCCATCCGAAATCCTTTCACAGCTAGAAATAAACGAAAACGCTGTCCCAATAGTAAATCCCTCCACAAACGAGACCAAGCTCCGTCTTGAAGGTCAAACAGGAATATGTTTAATGGGGGCTACCTGCCCGGTATTTATGCGGGTCTCCACAAGGTGGACACTCCCCTAGGGGACCTTGTGGAAGACTGTACAATATATTCGACAGTAGCCAATCGCAGTGGCTTCAATATAAGCCCTTCCCATTTTACCAATAAATATCTATCCCGGAGATAATTAGGAAGAAACCTAATTATCTCCCAGGATAGAGACAAACGCCATTTTAAATCATAAGAAAAATACATTAAAATACATAAATTCAGAAATACCGATTGCATATGGTTCGTGTAACGTATCCCCAGATAGCCTGGATCTGAGTGCATATTCCTACCGAATAGCGCTCAGATCCGATGTACATAGTTCAATCGCCATGGAGTCAAAGTCTTTCACAAGTCCTTCGGTATACAAATGACTCCATGGGACGGCTACCTGGGTTAAGTCCATACGAAGGATAGAAACTCCCGAACTGACCGGTGTTCGTACGCCTCGACGAAATAGAAGGCGGGCGGCAGCTTCCAGCGGTGTTCGGCAGATAAAGTATCCGTTTTTAGTTCCATAGGATTTGCACCGAACACCGCTGATTCTCCTCCTGTCCCAAAATGGCCGCCGCCTCGTGGTCAGCATACGAACGACGACCACCCGTACGAATGGAATGGAGCGGTGTCTGCGGTTAACCGCAACGTTCTAATTGTGGTCAATGAGTTAAAAAGCAGCACACTCCTCTCCTGGGTGGCCGTTTGTTCGGTAGTTTCAATCGGTATTAGGGGAAACACACGAACAGGGGCATACGCACAGGAAATCCACGAAATCAAGGCAAACAGACGAACCTGCAATATAAGTCGATACAGATGGATTTGTCACATTTGTAATACAGAAAATAGTCATCACCGTTACAAGTGTATTCAAACGTTTCATTTTGTAGCTGCTCAAGATATGTGAATAATTTAATTTATTTACCTTTAAACCACTAAATATCACTGGAGGGCAATGCTTTCCTTTAAACCATTTACTGAGACTAAAAGGTTAAACTCACCTTAACTAAGGAAGAGATCGAAGTTAATGATAAGAGTTAATTATCTGCCACTTGGATTTGGCCCTGTAGCAATCTGAAGGACAATCGCAAAGCAGATGTTCTAGTGGCACTGTACATCCGATAATGCTTTAAAACAAAACAATCTACAGTAGAAAGACAAAACATAAGTTTTCACTGTACCTAAATAAGGAGATGCCTTAGAAGTTTCATACAATATTCTCAAGCGGTCTGCATTTATTTTTTCAGTTTTTAAAGGGTGAGCAAGGTTATATAAATCCTTTCAGGAGATGTTAATTTCAAAAGACTAAAACAATATTGCTTTTTTTCTCTTTGTTTGTTTGTTTATTGTGTGTGTGTGTGTGTGTGTATGGGGGGTGTTTGTTTATTGTGTGTGTGTTTGGGGGGGGGGGAGCAGGAGGATGTACCTTACAAACAAAACACATTCTGTCATCAATACTCGTTTATTAGGGCAATGTACTATACAGTTGCAAGAAAAAGTATGTGAACCCTTTGGAATGATATGGATTTCTGCACAAATTGGTCATAGATGATGCTGGCACAGTGGTTCAAAACGCTCCTCTGCTGCATGACACTAAAATATCAATTTTGCATGTATCGCACATGTTGGGTGGCCTGGCTTATGTTGCACTATGGATTTGATTCATTTTTAGTATAAATAAATATTTATAAAGGTAAAACTATATATTTAAAACAAATTTCATTCAAATCTGTGAATGAAATTAATGTCTAATGATAACTGTGAACAATTAACATTCCAGCTGAATTTTCGAGAGTAATAAATTGTTTCATGATCTGAAATTACTATGAGTGATGACTCTTCGGGGAATGTCTAACATAAATGAATGCACTATTAGGCAAAAGAAAATAGAAAAACTACAAAATGATTTGTAATATTACCAAGAGCTGCATTATCACCAAGTGATTCATTGAATATCTCTGTGATTATAAATCTCTTTATTATCAATTTGGACATCAATAAAATAGGAATATATTTTGTTTAATCTTAAAATGTATTTAGCAGTTATACAAATACCCTGAATATAAATTATCCAGAACTCATTGTGAACTAGGAAGTTTTTGTCATATCACGGAACACTAGAAAAATGTTTTCACTCCAGGGGTCAGATTTGTGACTGAACCAAGGCCCCAGCCAATAAGGGGGACACCGGTCATTGTAAAATAAATGTGTAACGACTGTCAGTGAGGGTGTCCCTTATAACTGTTACTGGGACCCAATGGAATACATTTATAGGGTGACTCAGAGAGAATGTGAGTGCATCTATGACCTAACTGAGGGGATAATAAAGATTTAACCCTTTAACCCCTTAAGGACCAAACTTCTGGAATAAAAGGGAATCATGACATGTCACACATGTCATGTGTCCTTAAGGGGTTAAGGACACATGACGGAAATATCCCGTCATGATTCCCTTTTATTTCAGAAGTTGTGTCCTTAATTATCAATCTTTTTTATGTTAGTTCCAATGTCAGATTCACAGTTGTTCAGCAATCGAGGATCTACCTTTTAGCCACCCCGGCAATGAAGGGGGGGGGGGGAGGGGGCGAGGGTGGAGGGGGGAATTATTTAATGCTCCCCGTCCCTCTCTTTATTACCTCTGCCACTGGTCACACCTGTTGTTTTTTTAACAGCCTATAAATGTTACATTTACTCAAAGACATTCTAAAGATATACAGGGAGTGCAGAATTATTAGGCAAATGAGTATTTTGACCACATCATCCTCTTTATGCATGTTGTCTTACTCCAAGCTGTATAGGCTCGAAAGCCTACTACCAATTAAGCATATTAGGTGATGTGCATATCTGTAATGATAAGGGGTGTGGTCTAATGACATCAACACCCTATATCAGGTGTGCATAATTATTAGGCAACTTCCTTTCCTTTGGCAAAATGGGTCAAAAGAAGGACTTGACAGGCTCAGAAAAGTCAAAAATAGTGAGATATCTTGCAGAGGGATGCAGCACTCTTAAAATTGCAAAGCTTCTGAAGCGTGATCATTGAACAATCAAGCGTTTCATTCAAAATAGTCAACAGGGTCGCAAGAAGCGTGTGGAGAAACCAAGGCGCAAAATAACTGCCCATGAACTGAGAAAAGTCAAGCGTGCAGCTGCCAAGATGCCACTTGCCACCAGTTTGGCCATATTTCAGAGCTGCAACATCACTGGAGTGCCCAAAAGCACAAGGTGTGCAATACTCAGAGACATGGCCAAGGTAAGAAAGGCTGAAAGACGACCACCACTGAACAAGACACACAAGCTGAAACGTCAAGACTGGGCCAAGAAATATCTCAAGACTGATTTTTCTAAGGTTTTATGGACTGATAAAATGAGAGTGAGTCTTGATGGGCCAGATGGATGGATTGGTAAAGGGCAGAGAGCTCCAGTCCGACTCAGACGCCAGCAAGGTGGAGGTGGAGTACTGGTTTGGGCTGGTATCATCAAAGATGAGCTTGTGGGGCCTTTTCGGGTTGAGGATGGAGTCAAGCTCAACTCCCAGTCCTACTGCCAGTTTCTGGAAGACACCTTCTTCAAGCAGTGGTACAGGAAGAAGTCTGCATCCTTCAGGAAACATGATTTTCATGCAGGACAATGCTCCATCACACGCGTCCAAGTACTCCACAGCGTGGCTGGCAAGAAAGGGTATAAAAGAAGAAAATCTAATGACATGGCCTCCTTGTTCAACTGATCTGAACCCCATTGAGAACCTGTGGTCCATCATCAAATGTGAGATTTACAAGGAGGGAAAACAGTACACCTCTCTGAACAGTGTCTGGGAGGCTGTGGTTGCTGCTGCACGCAATGTTGACGGTGAACAGATCAAAACACTGACAGAATCCATGGATGGCAGGCTTTTGAGTGTCCTTGCAAAGAAAGGTGGCTATATTGGTCACTGATTTGTTTTTGTTATGTTTTTGAATGTCAGAAATGTATATTTGTGAATGTTGAGATGTTATATTGGTTTCACTGGTAAAAATAAATAATTGAAATGGGTATATATTTGTTTTTTGTTAAGTTGCCTAATAATTATGCACAGTAATAGTCACCTGCACACACAGATATCCCCCTAAAATAGCTATAACTAAAAACAAACTAAAAACTACTTCCAAAAATATTCAGCTTTGCTATTAATGAGTTTTTTGGGTTCATTGAGAACATGGTTGTTGTTCAATAATAAAATTAATCCTCAAAAATACAACTTGCCTAATAATTCTGCACTCCCTGTATGCATACCCCTAGCCAAATCCACCCCTTATGTTTAATTAATTGACAGAAGGGAATTTCAATTTTAATGCCAACACTTATAAAAGCAAATTTTAAGCATTAAAGCCACAGAGTCAATTTGTTGATTGCAAATTTTGAGATGAGATTGCTTAAGACACACAAGAGTGTCCTTGAACACTGGTTGAACACACTGATTTAATCAATGGAAAAGTAAAAGTATAAATACAGAAAAAAATGTGTTGGTTTAAATATAATCTCTTTTTTTCCCCAGTTACCTTAATGTTTGTCAATAAGTAATGAGATCACCTAAATTGTTCTGACATACCACCATAACTTGTCATACCTCCAGTTACAGCGCCTAGAACAGAAGTGTCCCTATGGCCATTGCAAAGATACAAAATTGAGTGGGGTTGTGTGTGAAATTATGGGAGTTTAAGGAAGGTACTTAGAAATATTCTGTATCATAAAACATTTTGCTTGGGGGATTATGTTATCTGCTGAAAATGGTGTAGGTTATGACCTGTGGGGATAATAAAGATTTAATTATCAATAATTTTTTTTATCATTATCAAAAAAACAAATTATGATTAAACATAGATCATTTCATATATTACCACCTCTATTTATTATTTTGTAATTGGTACATATAGGTAAATAGATATTTTTAGTGCATGTACAGGCATGGTGGTGCTCAGTGGATTAGGGCGCCTATGGTGCACAGGCCCTCGGGGTGCAGTCTCTGGTAGATTAGCAGGAGAGGAATGGACAGCACTCAGACTGCTGTAGAGGAGCTTCTGATTCCTCAACCTGGTCTGACAGGAAGTGCTTTCGAACTGCTTCCTGTCAGAGTGTAAAGAAGCTCCTCTACTACAGTCCGTGTCTAGGCCAAGCTACAAGGAGGGAGGAGAGCTGGCATGGGGGGGGGGGGGGAGGGGGGAGGAGAGGGGGTGGCACACAGGGCTGGGAGGAGGAGAGGCACACATAGGACTCTCAGGAGTGGAAATGGCACCCAGAACTGGGAGGAGAAGTGCACAGAGGGCTGGGGAGGGGGAATGAGGCACACAGGGCTGGGGGGAGGGGCACACATAATAACTGGGGGGAGATGAAGAGGAACACAGGGCTGGGGGAGAAGAGGCCAATAGGGCTGAAGGGAAGAGAGGCACACGGAGGGCTTAGAAGGGGGTAAGAGGCACACAGAGGGTTTGGGGGGAGAAGAGGCACAAGAAGGTTTGGGGGAAAAGAGGCACACAGGGATGGGGGAAGCTATCACACAGAGGGCTAGGGGTGTAGAGTGGCACACATAGGGCTAAGAAGGGAAGAGGCACGCAGAAGGCTGGTGGGGAAGAGAGGCACACAGAGGACTAAAGGGGATGGGCACATAGAGAACTGAGGGTAAGAAGGCACACAGAGGACTGGGGAAGAGAAGAGGCACGCAGAGGGCTAAAGGGTGGGACAGGCACACAGAGGGTTAAGAGGTGAGAGAGGCACACAGAGTACTAAGGGGCTATAGGCACACAGAGGGCTAAGGGGGGTTGAGGCACACATAGGGCTAGACAGACGTTCTGGTATAAAAGGGCACCTTTTTTCCTTGTTCAGTGCCCTATTGATGTTCTATTCTTAGTTCCCTCTAGTGCTTGATATTTTCCTGTTTGTATCCTCGTAATTTTGACTCAGCTTGTACTTTTAACTATTCTCCGTTCTGGTATACTGAGTTGGCTTGTTTTCTCATTTTTCCTATTATCTGGTTCCCCGACTCGGCTAGTTTTATCATTATCCTGATATCTGGTTTCCCTTGTCTCTGGCTATTTCTCGACTATTCTATCTACGTTGAACCCAGCCATTCTAAGGTCTGGTAATACGTTTTCTGTTTGGGTTACACTTGGGGTTTTTGGGGCACTGTCGTGAAATTACAATAGGGCCATGGACCCTGCAGGTGTTAACCCACATGGGCTGGTTCATGACACTCGTTTTGAAGAGTTAGACCACTGTATGGATCAGTTTGCCATGGCGGTACAGACATTACTTACTCATACTGCACATTTACAACCTGATGAGCAAATACCTGTTCCAGTAACCAATGACTCTAATCTGGAAGTAGCCATTGTAGGTACATCTACCCACTCTACATCCCCTCTACATTACGGAGGCAATCCTAAGGTTTGTCGTAGGTTTTTGGATCAAGTCAGTATAAATTTTAAGCTTCAGCCCCGAACCTATCCTACAGAACGAGCTAAAATAGGGTATATAATCACCCTCTTAGTGGATAGGGCTTTAGTTTGGGCTAACCCATTATGGGAAAATGACAATTCCATTGTAAATAACTATGTTGAGTTTGTGGCTGCTTTCAGGAGGACATTTGATCCCCCTGGAAGGAGAACAAATGCCGCAAATATCCTTTTGCGTATGAAACAGGGTTCTCGTTATCTGGTGGAATACGCATTGGGAATTCCATACCTACGCGGCAGAAGTGAAGTGGAATGAACAAGCATTCATTGATGTGTTTATGAATAGGCCTTCAGACAATATACTTAATGAAGTAGCAACTAGAGACTTACCCAAGGAGGCCAGCCAAGGAGGACAGTCTTGGGAAGATGAAGGCGAAAAGAGAAGATCTTTTAAATCTGTATCTATTGGTTATTGTATCTATTGGTTATGGACTGGGTGTGTTTATAATTTGTACTGTGTATATTCCTTTAAAATCTGTAACAGTAACCTAAGTCAATATTAATAATATTTTTTTCTATATATTTGTGTTTGTGTCCCATTGGTCACACATTACCCAATGAATAACCTTGTAAGAGGGTCATAATTTCTTACAAAGGTGCCTATTGTGTAATTGTAACAAAAACAAAAACAAACACCTCTTAAAGGGTAAGTTAGTTATTTAAAGGTATGGTTTTGTGGCAGTGACTAATGGCTACTGCAAAACTAATTCCAAATTAATTGAGTCAGCCCAGCTATCGTGCCTAGAGTTTTGGTTTATTCTGAATTCGGATACATTTTGGTTCATAAATACATGGAATTTACAAGAATTCCAATTCGGACCAAACCACGTTTCTAACTCTACTTTAGACCATACCTCATTAAAGTCTCATAAAAGGATCTTACTAGCTTTCACAGGTATTTATTGGTGACATAAATATATAAATAAATACCTCTGTCTGACATAAGCACATTTGATTTTAGTGTACACTCTGTGTTTTTTTATGGTGTATACATTTATTTATAAAATTACTTTTTGAAACATTATGAATCTTCAGTATACTTTGCCTGACTGCTGTAAATGTGAGAACATTCACTCTCAGGTCTACGTTTGACCCCGGTAAATCAATATGTGAAGTTTCTGAGTAGCTTGCAACACAATCCCACACAATAATAACAATTTTGTCATGTGTAAACCTTTTTGAATATGCCTGTTTAAAACATCTCTATCTTAGACCTGTTGCAAAGATGTGAAGTGAGGACCAGAAGATCATACTGACAGTTAGGACATATGATCTGGTCACGAGGGACAAATTCTTAACTTTGATGATGCTTGTAAACCTCCCCCAGATAAACACTTCCCAATCCTCCATGCGTGTCTCCAAAGGCAGGTGGAACGTCTGGGTATGGGTTTGCTCTTAGAATAGTAGACAACACTTCCATGATCAAAGTGCAATAGAATGTAGCTCACATTGTCATTAGTAAACTAGAGTGAGCCTTGACAAGAGACTGAATAGGGCTAGGCTGTTAGGGGTTAGTCAGTGTGTAAGGGGGGTGGGGTCAGTGGGCATAAGTAGTGGTCAGTGAGGGGGTCAGTGGCCATTTTAATTTGTAACAAGTTACCTGTGAAGTTCTGTCCTGTATTTTCTTCTCTTCTTTGTCCTCTTTCCTCTCTCTTTCTTCCCCCATTTTTCTTCTCTTCCCCTCTTTTTTCCACTGGAGGGTCTACATGGCTGATGAGATTAAAACAATAGATAAACAGTGCGATCACTTAGTAGTTATGCCCCACTGAACAAAAACAGTATTGCTGGGGTACTCAAAGTATATATAAAATCACAAGTTCTTGTTCCAAGAATTAAGAAAATGGATATTAACAGTCTGCATTCTTATGGATTTAGTCTGCAGTAATAGTCCAGTTCTTTAGTATGAAAAATCATTGCTGTTTCAGTTCACATATAATATATCCACCTTAATAATAAAAAATAAAACCATAATGTAATACTGTAAATGTATTCATTGATATTCCCTTTCTCCCCCTTATAATAACTCTTACAGGACAAAATTGTGGTACTTGTCTCCAAGGACCACTGACAAAATATGAAGTATGGTACAGTAAGCAGAGTACTGTCTGAAGTTACCACTCCGTTGAGCCAGGTGAGGTAGCCTTTTTCTCCGAAAGACGCCAACCCTTACTCGTTTACAAAACAGTCCGTATTTTTACAGGTAGCTAACTAAAATCCTGCCAGCACCATCAACGCATTTTGCCTAACTCTATTAGGCTTTCTCAAGATAAGTGCTGCGGTGGATTTTAGGCTTTTTATGACCCATGTTCTATTCAGGCTATC
The DNA here is from genome assembly GCF_036172605.1 of Pelobates fuscus. NCBI lineage: Eukaryota > Metazoa > Chordata > Amphibia > Anura > Pelobatidae > Pelobates > Pelobates fuscus. Next base: position 451,469,673 of record NC_086317.1, read on the forward strand.
CTGATCCTTAAATTACAACAATTGCCTTATTTATGGCTGATGAGTATTTGAATCTCATTCTGGCTGCTGTGAAGGTGGCTGCCTTGAAGAGAGATCAGCACGCATGCACACTCATCTAAAATCTCTTTAAGAGGATGCAGCAAACTCTAACAGGTCGAAATGAATGAAGCGAACTGAAGGCCGATTGAGTCCAGGGGACGATGAAGCCTACGGAGGAAAGGAGAAACCCTGCTCAGAACAACTTGAAGAGCTTAAATTTTTTTCCACATTCAACAAAATACCTTGGAGTGAGGGAAACAAAATGTATATCACATGGATCATGACTATTGGAATAATCCATCAACCAAAATACTGGTAGATCAACTCACAAGGGATAAACAATGGAATTCTAAAATTATTTGTGGATTTACAGTCGCACCTAAATAAGGGTGATGGTTTATAGCAAAGAAATGGTAAATAATGGAAATGCAGGCTGCACATAACGTGTTGAAAATATTCTTCCATGTAGCAAACAAATGCAATATTTTATATGTAATTACGGTGTAATGGAAATAAATGTGCTCAGTAAAGCTTGACCATATCGCCCTACCCGTTTTGCGATTCCACTGTCATTCATTAGTGTGGTAATTATCATGAGTATTCAAGTGAATGACTAAAGCATCCAATAAAACCATTTCATTTTAATAAATGACTCCAATATATAAGGCCCATTCATCCTGAGGAAATTTTGATGCATTGCTGAAATAATGTTCCATGGACATAGCACAGCAGGTCATGCTGTAGCTATAATTAATAACATTAATTACAGCACTCTGGGCGAGTGGTAGAAAGGCCGCGGAGCTGAAATAATTGTAATATCTGTACAGTATTTATCATGCTAAAAAGTCTGATTTAAATCTTATTATTACATTTCTGACTTTTTTTTCACGTCAATGAATCTGACAATAATATATGGAACACTGAAAAATGCTGAAAGAATATCACATGACAAAGACATTGGGGCCATATTTGTTAAACCTGGTTGAATTTGCTAAATTCAGGGCACAGTAGACAATTGAGAAAATAGACAAGTTCATTTTTTTTTCTAAGTCTGCTAATTTGGCTTTCAGTTTAGATTTAATTTCAAAAAAAATATTTATATATAAATATATATTTTCAGTAAAGCATGGTAGCAAGAAGCATTCAGTGTTCTTCAAGAATAATAAATGTCTGGATTTGCCTGTAAAAGGCCTATAGATGTCTGCATGCTACGGGAGCCTTCCCTTTCACTAATATATATATATATATATATATATATATATATATATTGGTTTTAATATTTCTTCTGATCGTTGAAGGGTAATCATTGTGTGAATTCATTGTGTACAGATAGCTAGGTATAATTTTAATGCCTGTAGCTTGTAGTAAAATTTACCTTGCCACCCACAATATTGCGAGTTGAAATGCATATTATGTGGTGTCACATGGCATGCTGTAACCCCTATTGCATTTGAAGAATATTGCACCTACAAATACAAAATGAGAAGTCCTGCGCTAAAGCAGCAAGGACTACAACACACATCAGCCCCAATATATAGTAAAAACCAAAGAAAAGAAAATGTTACTTGCGCTTTTTCCTTAATCCCTATGTATATTTAGACAAATGGAGGTCATTTAGTTGCTCCAATGGCCATTGGAGGGATGCCCGCCTGCCAACGTCAAGGCAGACCCCCCCTAAGCGGGTCCTAACACTGACCCTTCAGCCTGCTTCCTTGAGCTTCTGGCAAAGATATCTCTAATGAGACAGAAAGGGGTATTTTTTATATACACCCCTTTACTTATTAACCCTTAATAGGGAACACATGGGATGGGTAGCAGCATTGTAACCAGGCTGTGTGATACAAAGTAAATACAAATACAAAATGAGAAGTCCTGCGCTAAAGCAGCAAGGACTACAACACACATCAGCCCCAATATATAGTAAAAACCAAAGAAAAGAAAATGTTACTTGCGCTTTTTCCTTAATCCCTATGTATATTTAGACAAATGGAGGTCATTTAGTTGCTCCAATGGCCATTGGAGGGATGCCCGCCTGCCAACGTCAAGGCAGACCCCCCCTAAGCGGGTCCTAACACTGACCCTTCAGCCTGCTTCCTTGAGCTTCTGGCAAAGATATCTCTAATGAGACAGAAAGGGGTATTTTTTATATACACCCCTTTACTTATTAACCCTTAATAGGGAACACATGGGATGGGTAGCAGCATTGTAACCAGGCTGTGTGATACAAAGTAAATACAAATACAAAATGAGAAGTCCTGCGCTAAAGCAGCAAGGACTACAACACACATCAGCCCCAATATATAGTAAAAACCAAAGAAAAGAAAATGTTACTTGCGCTTTTTCCTTAATCCCTATGTATATTTAGACAAATGGAGGTCATTTAGTTGTTCCAATGGCCATTGGAGGGATGCCCGCCTGCCAACGTCAAGGCAGACCCCCCCTAAGCGGGTCCTAACACTGACCCTTCAGCCTGCTTCCTTGAGCTTCTGGCAAATGGAATATTGCACCTAATTTACCAGTCTCAATCTCCCCCACCTTTTGATTTATCGACTTGGGGAAAAACTGAGTCTGTCTCTTCAAATACATCTGCACAATAGCATTTCTTTGATACTGCATGTGGTGATCTATTCCAGGCATAGTCTACTTTCTAGAAAATATATATGTAGTGCATGATGTAATAAATAATAAAGAAAACACGCACGTGACACCAATTAATATTTGCCATAGCCTTAGTGATATTTATTAACAATTACACTTAAATAACATGTTAACTCAAATTACATTAGAAATAAAAACTCATTAGCCAGCCAATTATAGAACTGACCGCCTTAACTAAAATAACTTAAGATACAGGTATATTCTCCCCTTTAAATGCAAATAACCTCACCCCACAGCCAAAATAAAAGAAATCAGCACTTTGCTTTGGCCGGACAAACTATGGCCTTCCCAATCAGTTTTTGTAGACCTTCATTGAACATGTCACAATCATGGGTTGAAAGATGGACCTTATCTTCTTAAATAATCCTTCATCTACTTCCTCTAATTCAACATGTCTACAAATGTCTACAAATAATAATAACAAAGTATTTAACCAGGAAAGGTACATTCAGATTAGATTACTTTGGTTTTCAAGTATGTCCTGGGGATGTTACCTTAGCCCAACATCCAGGGGTTGTTACTATTACAAAATTTAATGGTACTCATTTTATCTACCTCGGAAGGATGAAGGGCTGAACCAACCCTCTGGGATTTGAACCTGTGACCCAAGGGAACATATTCTACTGATGATGTATTGCCCACTGAGCTATCTCACCATAAAGCCTTACTGAAAACCATCTTCAATTACTTTTGCCATCAACTGGTTTAAATAATGATTTACATAGGGCTGAAGCTTTTTTTCAAAATCACTTGCATCCTTGCTTTTAGAACTATCCTTAGATTGCATGTCTGCCAATATTCTAAAGCAGCAAAAATCAGGGTGAGTGCTCCAACAATGAGAACACTCGTGTTTAAACTTACAAGTGTATGGCCACTTACACTGCTTCTCGTTGCATAACCAACATGTTACCATTAGAAGACATTTTATTAATCACATAACCTTTTTGTGGCAACATGAAATTTAGCCATAATCCCACATATTTCATTCCCCATTTTAGATTAAGATGGATACATAGTTTTTGATTGGAAAGCTCATCATGCATGAACCAACCTAATGCAGTCAAAATGTTATACACTTCTAAAATAATGTCCACATGCTGAAATAAACCACTATATTTATTATTGTGCTTTCCCCCAAACTGCTGTGAATATACAAAATGCCTACAGACAATTGTTAAAATACTTGAGTACACTTCTGCGTCTTTCATCTTCCTTATCACTATTTTATGCAAATCTTTAGCCGATGGCAAGAGTGACAAAATATCAACATTGTCACCTCTCCATGTTTTCTCTTTAATATTTAGTGATGGATAATATCCTAAGGGGGAAAACTTCACATGCCAATGCTTCCTTTCTACAAATTCATTAATAAAAAACTTTATTCAGATTAGCTCCCCATGCCTGAGCTGGGCTATTCCTAGACATAGATTTAATTAATGGAGAAAGGTTATACCAAAGCCATTAGTTTCTTCCAGGCATTTATACTCGCTGCTGCTCTTCAAAGCGTCTTTATAACAGCCAGCCTCTCGATAAGCAGGGGACATCCTAACACCTACATTCAGATCTTCTTCATCAGAACTACATTAGTGCAGTTAAAACTCAACAGCTTATAGCTCATCAATGCTTAGATCCATAGGGATAGCAGCCTCCTCCAAGAATTTTCTGGTTTTCAACTCCAGAGCACGTTCTTGTGCTGTCTTGAAGCCTCTTGGATATCCAAGGGGCCAGGAGCAGTGATTATAGCACTGGTGATATAGCTCCCACACGGCATTGCTTAGATGACCACTGGCACAGGAAAGTACTAATGGCATTCCAGCACTATATTTACTTAAAGGAACTGTGCAGGTAAAGAAATGCACATCCTTGCCCCCCTCACCCACCCCCCAACAGTAAATCTACTGTCACTAAATGAAATAGTGCAAAAATGTGCTTTAGAAGTACCCTTTATAATCTTTACTATATCTCCCTCTACTATATCTTTTTCTCTATCTATATCTCCATCTATCTATTTCTCCACCCATCTATCTATATTTCCATCCATCTATATCCATCTATCTATATTTCCATCCGTCTATCTATATTTCCATCCATCTCTATTTATCTATAGAGATGGATATCTATCTATCTATGTTGATTAACAGGGGCTGGCAGGGAAGGGGTTAACAGTGGGTAGGGAGGTTGACTGGAAGAGGCTGGAGGAGAATGTATGACTTACATTACAGAGAGGGAGGGATAGGAGTACATATGGGCTTTAGCCTTGTCTCTGTGGTGCAGTCTGAGCTGTGAGCATTCCTTATACTAGAGAGGACTTACCTCTATTTTCATTGGCTGAAATAGGTACGTTTCTTTCAGAGTCTGGGAATCAGGAACATGTTGAAATTTGAGAGAATGTGTGGCTAAAGAGGCTGGGTTACACTGCTGGGTTACACAGTAAAATATTTTACAACACTGAAGTAAAGGTACACAGATTTGAAAGAAATTCAAAGGAGGTTACACTTGTTTTTCAATGACTAATCATAAAGGCTGTCAGGGAAGGGGTTAACAGTGGGTAGGGAGGTTGACTGAGAAAAAAAAATGTTGTTTTATCTTGTTCCTAAATAAAAATCTGCTCACGGATACCGCTTTGAGTGCCCAGGCTTTAATTTGATATAGGGCTAAATTCAAGAGCTTCCTGATTGAAGCCTCGGACAATAAGCAGAATACGGAGGCAGAGCCAATCGGGCACCGGCTTTAAAACTTTCGCATTAAACTGATTGTTAAAGATTTAACCCTGTCAGGATCTTGTCACATGATAACAACTGTATTGCGATTATGTTGTGATGGTGCCCGAAGTGTCCCTTTAATAAAGTTACATAAACAAGGGATTGCACCTTTACCTGGATTCACCTTATTACAGACCACACAAATCTAGATTTTATCATTATCAAACACACACAGACATATTTTATGGCTCTTAAAATAACTCAGGAAATACTTGCTACTGAAGTGGAACATGGCATCATGCCGTTAGGAGTCCATGAAACTATTTAATGCAGAGCCAAGAAAAATAGCGAAGAGCAAATATAGAGCAGGCATGCACAAGCAAGGATTATAGATTTACTAAACAGCTAAACAGCAATTTAAAAGCTCACAGAATGTAATAGTTTTTCTTTTTTCTTTTTTTAAACATCCAACCTAGTGAAAAACAATGGGGGTTTAGTATCAGTATATGATCATACATTGCACAAGCCTGCCACTACGCCAATGTACCCCGTTTTTGGCAGGTCTTACTCTAGCAATCTAATAACGGCTGTTATCTTTGTATAACCATCTGTAATTTACTTTGATTTTATGGTCTCTGAGGAAGTTCCAAGTGTGGGACGAAACGCGTAAGACCTCAACTACTGCTGTGTTATTTGATTTTTTATAAAAAAACGCTATTTTAAACTACCATCCAGGGTCCTGATTTCCTGCTATCCTGCAGACAGCAGATCCATAGCCCCCCAATTACCTTGGGGGAGGCACCCTTTGAGCGCATAATACGTCTACATCTTGTGAGTGCATTTTTGTACAGCGAACATGATTTGTTAGAATTGTATTACACTCTGTTCTTTTTAGATTCCGCAGCCGTATCCCATATGTGTTTTGCTTGTACTCTAGCCTGCTTTTAATGGACAGGTGATAAATAAATAAACAAATAAATAAATAAGCATGTTACAGTCCCCTTCTTCATGGTTGGAGAGCTGGGGAGGGATAATGCAATAGTAAAATTCCTGCTTTACAAAAGCAGTGGTGAGGGGCTGAACTTTGGATGCCAGCCGAGCCCCAGTTTTTGTCAAAACACTTGAAAAGGTAACATCAGAAAATAGCAAGATGGCACCCAAGGCTCTTTGTACCGTAACCAATATAATAAAACTGGATGATTACGTTGCTGAAACTGTCCCTCTAAGGAAATTTTATTTATTTTGCATAACCATTGAACATATTGGGGCTCCCTCCTTTGACCGTATATGATCAGGATGGTAAAATGACATTATTTATCCCTGAGAGACCCTTGTGTTTACTGGGAGAAGCCAAACCTTTCACTGCCGGTAAGTTTGAAATCTGTGCCTTGCAGTTCAGGGCAATATACTACTGTGAAAGCTTGACAATTATCAATTGGCAACCCCTGAATTACGCAATATTACTGTCCAATGAAAATAAAGTACCTTATATTATTTCCAGTAATTTATAGAAGTTTGCATATAAAATCGCATCATCACATAATATTATTTTGGCCACATATATCTGTTAACTGTTGACTGTAATCTGCTGCAGTTTTGCATGCCAATAACTTTAATGTGCACATGCTGCTGTATGTAAATTTTCATATTTATATCAAATTTAAGTATTTCTTCGGCTGATGTTTAATTAATAAATACAAACAATTACACCTAGACTGGGTTATTACATAATTTGTGGTTTTATTATATAAATAAAGTTTCATTGTTGCTCCTCGGTGTACATACAGTGAACAATGTTTATTAGTATACGTTCTAAAAGGTATTATGGGGTTTATTGACTGAAACATGAAACGTGGTGATTTGAAAATGAAACTTTTATATTTTAGGCCCCCAGATAGCTCAATTTCAGAATATAACTCAACTCAAGATTTTTTTTTTATCTATGAGGGCCCACAATTTGCCAATTTGTTTTACAGTTTCATAGAACCCATTGTTTAATGAATAAACCACCGTGAGAAATAATTTTTATGCGGAATAGTCTATACTGTTTCCATGACAACCAAACAGTATATTTGATTGTTATACAGTAGAGGACAAGTGGCCAAGTAGCCTAACTTGAGACAAAATCAGTAGATTGTCTCTCCACACACCATCTCTTAATTTTTTATTAAGTGTTGTATGCTAATACTGCAATAAAAGGTCCACAGTAATAATTAGAGGCAATAGTAATAATAATAATATTTATTATTGTACTGCAGCCCACAAACTTCTATGTGCTCAGAGGGGCTAATGCCCTCTGCCTCCTTGCCAGCCCTTCCCTGCATATATGTAGAATGACCAATCATACTTTTATCTGAACTGACCTGTCCGGCTGAGGATAATATGAGCTGTTTTCTTTCCGTTATGCTTTACAAGATTTCCCTACTTATGATATATCCTGGACCAGTACACGTTTTATATTGAAATAGCTCAATACAGCTTCAGTGATGTTTTACCCGTGCATTTTATTAACTAAAAGCTATGCCAAAAAGAGTTAAATATAACTTTGTTTTTCCACTGGGAAGCAAATGAAATGGTTGATTAGCTTGAGGATAAAGTTGATGTACACATAACTATTACTACTTTAAATCGCGCATCTAGAAATAATCTATATTAAGTAGTATCTAGATCTAGGATTGTGAAACAGTACCTGCTGTTTAAATAATATGAAACAGATGGATACCTCATTATAGCTAAGATTTATCTTCCCATGGCCTCCCGATCCCTGGAGGAAAAACTGAAAATATAATATGAAGAGTGAACCACAAAATATGATCAGAATTTTGTAGCAAATAAATATACCTGCTATTTACAAGAAATTAAAAAATAATGCAAATGACGTTATTCAGGAAAAATAACATATGGCATTTAAGTATTGCAAATCTTCGAAAAATAACCATGCCCGTCTGTTTGTTCATTTTATCTGTCTGAATATTTGCGTGTACCTACATATAAACCCACATGTGTTGTATAAAACTGTTGCTAAACATACTATCCCTTACCAAAATACAGCTTTGCAATTATTTATATTAAACATTAACCCCTTAAGGACCGGCCTGTTTTTGCGATGTTTGCAGTTTTAACACTTTTGTGGTGTTTGTGTTTAGCTGTAATTTTCCGCTCTCTCATTTATGGTTCCCATACAAGTTATATATAGTTTTTTTCAGGACAAGAAGGGCTTTCTTTACATACCATTATTTGTATTATGTCATATATTGTATTTAAAAAAAATAATAAAATATGGTGAAAAATTTAAAAAAAAACATGTTTTTGGACTTTTACTTGAAAAATCTTTTACTTATCTACAAAAGCTAATGAAAAAAACTGCTAAATAGATTAAAAATTTTGTCCCGAGTTTGAAAACACCCAGTGCTTACATGCTTTATTGCTTTTTTTTTGCAAGTTATAGGCCTATAAATACAAGTAGGAAATTGCTGTTTCAATATATATATATTTTAAATGTATCAATAGTGACATTGTAACACCGTTATCTGTCATAAATCTCCGAAACACACCTAACATGTACATATTTTTTTAAAGTAGACAACCCAGGGCATTCAAAATGGGGTATGTCCAGTCTTTTTTAGTAGCCACCTAGTCACAAACACTGGCCAAAGTTAGCATTTATATTTGTTTGTGTGTTAAAAATGCAAAAAACGTTAACTTTGGCCGGTGTTTGTGACTAAGTGGCTACTAAAAAAGGCTGAACATACCCCATTTGCAATACCTTGGGTTGTCTTCTTTTGCAAATGGTATGCCATCATGGGGCTAATTCTCATTCCTTGGCTACCATACGCTCTCAAAGGCAACCTAACCAATCTGACAAATTTCAATAAAAAAAAAAAAAGTAAAATCAAGCCTTATATTTGACCCTGTAACTTTCACAAACACTATAAAACCTCTACATGTGGGGTACTGTTATACTCAGGAGACTTCGCTGAACACAAATATTAGTGTATCAGAACAGTAAAATGTATCACAGCAATAATATCCTCAGTGAAAGTGCGGTTTGTGTGTGAAAAATGCAAAAAACTTCACTTTCACGGACAATATCATCGCTGTGATATGTTTTACTGTTTTGAAACACTAATATTTGTGTTCAGCGAAGTCTCCCGAGTTAAACAGTACCCCCATGTACAAGTTTTAGGGTGTCATAGAAAGTTACAGGGTTAAACACAGTGCTAGCAAATTGAATTATCTGGACTTTCGGCCTGGGCAGGTCCCTCAAATTGCAGGTCCCTCAAATTGCAATCATTAAAATTACTTACCGTATTTATCGGCGTATAACACGCCCCGGCGTATAACACGCACCTCATTTTCAGAAGGAAATTCCAGGAAATTTCCACCCCTCCCATAGTATTCTCACCCCCCCTCCCATAGTATTCTCCCCCCCTCCCATAGTATTCTCCCCCCTCCCATAGTATTCTCCCCCCTCCCATAGTATTCTCCCCCCCTCCCATAGTGTCCCCCCCCTTCCATAGTATTCTCCACCCCCTCCCATAGTGTCCCCCCCTTTCCATAGTATTCTTCCCCCCTCCCATAGTATTCTCCACCCCCCATAGTGTGTCCCCCCCTCCCATAGTGCCCCCCCTCCCATAGTGTCCCCCCCCCTCCCATAGTGTCCCCTAGTGCACTTTCCTTCTGTCCCATATTTACTTACCTGTCTTGAAGCGTGTGCCGGCTTCACAGCGCGCACCGCGGTACTGGAACTTAAATTTCAGGTTCCGGTTTCCGGCGGGACTGAAAGGAAGTGTGCACACATAGTGTGCACACTTCCTTTCAGTCCCGCTGGAAACCGGAACCTGAAATTTAAGTTCTACTGGAACTTAAATTTCAGGTTCCGGTTTCCGGCGGGACTGAAAGGAAGTGTGCACACATAGTGTGCACACTTCCTTTCAGTCCCGCCGGAAACCGGAACCTGAAATTTAAGTTCCAGTACCGCGGTGCGCGCTGTGAAGCCGGCCCACGCTTCAAGACAGGTAAGTAAATGTGGGATATCGGCGTATAACACGCACCCATGATTTTCTCCCTATTTTCGTATATTTAGTCACAGCTAGTCGGGGGTATGTCCTTGCCAATTGATTTGAGGGGTTACGTTTAAGTGTATGGAATGAGATGAACAAGTTTTAAGGTCTCAACCTCCCCTGCTTAAAAGGGTTAACCTTAGGTTACCTGGGATGTCGTGCCCATCGAGCGTGGATAAGGTCGGCTGGTGGCAGGCACTGGAAGGAAATTACTTTTATGACGAGGGGGGAGGTGAGAGGAAGTGGTACATAAGCGCATGGTCAGTTTATTGGCAAGGACGGTTGGGTTCACTGAATGACACTATGTGTTAAGTTATACATATATGTTAATTTATGGTTATTTATGTTTAACGTTTGGGTTACAGAAAAGAAGAGAAATTATTAAATAAATAACAAATGTGTCATACAGTATTTGTCATATGTTATAATAAATGCTGTGGCCTGTTTCATCCATACTACATTGTCTGTCATTATTTTGAAAAGGGGGTTGAATTGGGTTGGTTTATGCATTATGCTGCATCGCTATTCCCCACTACGTAAATACATGTCCGTTTGTCCCTACAACCAGTTGCTCCCCACACTGCTCCTAGATATCCCACCACAAATCCTCCAGGGTTCTGACACCCTGTGGGGATCATGGAGAAGCGTGGGTGACATGATACTCATGCTTCAAAGGGTACTGTCAAAGGGGAGGTGGGCCAAAGAGCAGACAAGGCTCTCCTCTCTTTCCCTGTACGCTGCATCCCACATTGACTACAGGGGCTGGCAGGCCAGGTGCCAATGTGGCACGATTTGTGCTTGTGTCTCGCTGCCGAAGAACTGAAGAATGGCGGCTGGGAGAAGAGACTGCTGCATCCCTCACTTCAGGCATGCCGAGACCCGTGTGGCGCACCGTGACAGGGTTCAACATGTGCCAATACAAATCACCCTTGAGATTCCTGGCCATGCTTGCACTGCTGGTAGTTCTACATCTGGAATCTTCCAGTAGAGGCATACTATAGGAAATAGAAGGCGTTAGGGATGCCAGGATGCTGATCATGGCCCAGAGGAGACATTTAAAGTACACACCAAAGGAATGCGAGCTGGACTCTCTATGTGTGCATCAGTGTATGTATCTGTACATGTGTGTCAGTGTTCGTGTATGTGTGCATGTGTGTCAGTATTTGTGGATCTGTGTGTTTATGTGTTTTACATGTGTGCATCAGTATATCTGAGCATATGTGTCAGATATATGTGTCTTTCTTTTGAAGTGTGTTTGTGTGTATGTGTCTGTGTGCATATCTTTGTGTGTCAATGTATGTGTGTATGTATATTTGTGTGTGTGGCACTGTATGTGTGTTTCTGTTTTTGGTAATTCTAGCAGACTTATTCCCTTTCTGTTCTGTTGTCTGTACCCCCTTGTTCGTTTCCCGAATGGATGATGTGTGGTCCCACTTTTATACCCCCCGGACACCGACCACCCTCGGCCATTAACCGCAAACAAGCAATTAGCTTGAGTGCTTTCCCTGGGTGGTATCCATTCGTATAACACGACGCATGTGCTCCAGTGAATGGCGGCCATTTAGTTGAACGCCTGGAACTCTTTTCGGCTACACGAACCTGGGTAAAGATTGTACCGCTGCCACTTCCCGACCAGCTAGGCAAACAATGTTTGGGATATAGGAACTAGCGACTGGGGGAGCATTCTCTTCCTGAAAGCCAGGGGGAGCATTTGTCAGGGTTCAGAACATTACCCGTATGGCGATTCGGTTCTACCAAATGGATCTGAATGCTATTTGGCCAATTTGGGCGCTTAGATCTGGGCTACGGGGATATAAGATTTATGGGGTTTCTGTGAAACATGACTTGTTCTTGCGGTGATAATTGAGTTACCAAGTTTTGACTGAATTATCTCCCAGACACAGGGACGCCTGGAAGGGGTTTATGTTGTTTTTAAATGGAGACCCCATGTTGGTCTGTGTATAAAAAGGCTGAGGTTGTGCTGAATAAATCAGTTGTTCTCCCAGAACCGTGTGTCATCCACTTACTGGGGAGAAGAGCTATTCACTTCACAGCGCCTTGTTCCTGAGTTCAAGTTACTACAGATTCAGTGGAGGAGAGTCCTGGTCAGGACAAACGTTCTGCTAGAGTAATGTGTCTGTATGCAATATATGTGTTAATGTGAATATGTGCCATCATGCAAACAACAACATTATAGAAAAACACACCCCTGCATGCAAACAATAACACTACACGCCAAAACACCGCTGCTTGCTTTCAAATGCCAACATTGTACACAAAAATAGCACCAAAACTACTCTCAAATAATGTACTCAAATACAGACGTCCCACACCCTTAAAAAAACACATCCCTGCAGTTTTGACATTTTGAATTAGTGGTGGACATAACACAATGTGGCCATATGGTGGAAATTAATCCCCATATTTGTTTTCTAAGACAGGTGAATTTGAGTAGCCTTGTAGAATTTGAAACTGTCTTTTTATGAGTGCGCTTTTTACTCAATCTGTATTATGCACAAATTTTGGTCTCTGCAGCAGCATCATTTCCTTGAAATGCATTTTCCAGACGTGCCCCCAATTCCCTTTTTGTCTTTATTGGTATACTTTAAGGCTTGATCATTGGCTGACTTTGAACCTTTCTGTAGTAAATGTACTCGCTCCAACTAAATAAAAAAATATAAATTCGGATGGATTGATTCATAATCACTGTTCTCTAAAATCTAGTAATTAAAATGTGAAGCATCATGTGAATAGGTGCATCATCTGTGGACACTTTGTTTCCGGTCCACTTTTTGTGATTAATTTTCCCTTTTACATACTGTGGCCCACAGGATAACCTGCAATTTCATGCATGTGGTTTATCTTTTCTAGGACTCTTAATGCATGGTTTAAGGAGCATAGAGCATCTATTCTTCAGAAAAATTCTATGTCAGTGGCTCTCCACTTTTATAAAAATGTCAACAAGTTGTGGGTTTAGAGTGGATTCCACCTTCTAACAGCACATACAGGAGGATTAAAAGGTTATTAAAGGGGCACTATCACAGCCACCTGGGGACCTGTGGCCGGGGGAGGGGGAGCAGGGAAAGGTGATTTCTAGTAACCTGAACCTGTCCCTCATGGGTGCTGTCATCTTCCTCAGGGAGATCCTCTTCAGCTCCTGGTGCTACACGCTGTGCTATCATGACTGTAGGATCCTCCATGGACAAGGTCAATTCCTTAGCCATCTTTGTATTTTTTCCATTATTAATCTTTATGGACTATATTTATACACTGATTTATTTAACCCCTTAAAGGGACACTCCAGGCACCCAGACCACTTCTACCCATTGGCACATTGCAGGGTTAACTCCTCCTCTAGTGGCTGTCTTCTAGACAGCCACTAGATGTCACTTCCTGATTTCAATGATGACGAATAGGGGGCGAACCGAACATCGCATATGTTCGCCATCCGTGGCGAACGCGAACATGCTATGTTCGCCAGGGACTATTCGCCAGCTAACCTTTCGGGACATCACTATATATATATATACATACATATACCTCTTGGCCCGTAAATTACATAAGAACATATATTTATGCATAATCAGATAAGTGGCCTTTCTGTTCAATACTGTCTTATGAGAATTCATTTTATGTTACTCATTATTAAAAAAAAAAAAAAAAAAAAAAAAGCCCATTTGAGGCAACAATTTGTAGATTGTACTTTTCCAAACCATCCTGCATAAACAGTATCATTTGCTTTTTTTTTTATCAATATTTACATAAAACCATCAACACTCAAAGGCCAAAGGCCCTAAGGGGATGAAACGTTGCTTTCTGTTCTCTGGTTCCAATAAAACTGCCTTGTTTGGAATTCATTGGAGTGCCTGGATTATTCTCTATATTCAAATAATAATTCCAAAAGCAGAAGAGCCTCAAATGTTGAGTGTTGATGGTTTTATCTAAATAATGATAAAAAAAAAGCAAATTATACTGTTTATGCAGCATGGTTTGGAAAAGTACAATCTACAAATTGTTGCCTTAAATGGGCTTTTTTTTTTTTTTTTTTTTTTAATAATGAGTAACATAAAAGGAATTCTCATAAGACAGTATTGAACAGAAAGGCCACTTATCTGATTATGCATAAATATATGTTCTTATGTAATTTACGGGCCAAGAGGTATATGTATGTATATATATATAGTGATGTCCCGAAAGGTTCGCTGGCGAACATAGCATGTTCGCGTTCGCCACGGATGGCGAACATATGCGATGTTCGGTTCGCCCCCTATTCGTCATCATTGAGTAAACTTTGACCCTGTACCTCACAGTCAGCAGACACATTCCAGCCAATCAGCAGCAGACCCTCCCTCCCAGACCCTCCCACCTCCTAGACATCATACAATTTAGATTAATTCTGAAGCTGCATTCTTTTTTTTTTAGACAGCAGTGTGTTATATTTGAGCATGCTAGGCTGAACGTGCTTATATCATGGCTAGTTGCACTGAGGGTATCAGTATATAGCAGTACATGTTGTGAAAGATAGCTGTCATGTTTAGGGTGTAGCTTGCACGTTATCAACTGTGTATTTATATCAGCAGCTCCACCACTAGTTATAAATCAAGTGTGAGTCGCCCCTTGAGATGAGACTAGTGAATAACATAATACATGAACGGTTAAGGTAAAGGCATGTAAGGAACTACGACAATAAACTCTTTAGGAGGTTAAATAATGACATGTTTAAATGCTTGCTACTTTACGATTAGTTAATGTGCAGAGAGCAGTTCATGTGATCAAAGGCATGGTGTGGAGGATCGGCTATAGTGGGACATGCTTGGCAGGCTGCTGTTTACTGCTTGTGCTCATCCGATCCCTTCTGGGCGCCAGGTGCAGACCCTGGGAGTCCCTGATACCTGGAACAACAAAGGCAAGTATCTGGCTGAGTGCCGGGTTCGCGGCTTGAGGTGGTGGAAGCTTGTTTTGTTGGGTGGTCGGATCTGTCCCAGTGGTGCTTCACGTCCGGTGCGGGATTGTGGTGGCTTAAGGTGGAGGCGAGTGCTTGACGTGGGGCAGGCTCTGCATTTCTGTTTGTGCCTCCGGTCCCGTCTTCGACGCCTTTTGCGTTGGTGGATTTTAATGGGGACTGCTTCGCTTAGCTGTGGTGGAGCTTGTTGGGGCTGTGGTGGAGCTTGTTGGGGCTTCCTGCTTGTTATTTGCTTCCAAACTTCATTAAAGAGTCTGTCCAGCTTAGACTCAATATCCTGCCATGCTTTGCTGGTACCAGGAGGACACGCGGCTGTCGCCATATTGGGAGAGTCGCAGATGAGTATGTCAGCATGGGCGGCTGTGCTCCGTGCATCCATTAGCTCCAGATAGCCTCTCAGGGGTGGACCGGGATAACCCCCACCGGTCCGAGGGGGGGGGGGGGGTAACCGAGCTCCTGCCGGGAAGTAGCTGCTCCTGGGCCTCCCAGGATCGGGAGATCGGCCGCCTCTCCCGCCCGGTGATCACCAGCCTCTCCCGCCCGGTGATCACCAGGCCACACTTGCCACACGGAGGTAAGTAAGACTTTGTCGAGTTGCTGACCGCTATAAGGCATGTCGGGTCGGTCAGGTTAGTAGCAACATTGCTGGGTCATCCCCTTCTGGGGTGAAATTTGCTTGTTGATAGCTGCTTAAAGTGAGATATTGAGGGAGCTCACACAAAGTGCGTCTTTCCTCCATGACAGCTAGGCCCCGCCCCCCGGAAGCTGCATTCTTAGTCAGAGGAGGGACAGTGTAGCTGCTGCTGATTTAATAGGGAAATCGATAGCTAGGCTAGTGTATTCAGTGTCCACTACAGTCCTGGAGGACTCATCTGATCTCTGCTGTAAGGACAGCACCCCAAAAAGCCCTTTTTAGGGCTAGAACATCAGTCTGTTTTTTTTTTTTCCGTGTACGTTTCAGGGCCTGCCAGGGAACAGTGTCACACCAGTGCAACTCATATCTGGTGTAACAGTAGTGTACATTTAAAAAAAAAAATACAGGGGGCTTGTTGTCACCTTTCGGGGACCCTTGGTGTTGTACGTGGCTGGGTGGAGGAAGAGACCTTCAATGACATCAGTGAGGACAAGGAACGGGACATGGCTAGCTTGGTATCCAACCTTGTGCAAATGGGGAGTTTGCGGTTGTGCAAATGGACTGTTTGCGGTTGTTTGCGGTGCGTTAAATGGGGAGTTTGGTCTGTCACTGTGAAGCGGGCGTAACCCTTACACTACCTGATCGATACAACATCATACCTGATGTTTTAAAGCATGTTATTCCAAACAATTTAGGAATGTTAGGTGATTTATGCCCTTTATGGATTAAAACCAGACTCTGCATCAACTATGTAATTTTCCATGGGAGTTTTGCCATGGATTCCCCTCCGGCATGCCACAGTCAAGGTGTTAGTCCCCTTGAAACAACTTTTCCATCACTATTGTGGCCAGAAAGAGTCCCTGTGGGTTTTAAAATTCGCCTGCCTATTGAAGTCTATGGCGGTTTGCCCGGTTCGCCCGTTCGCGAACATTTGCGGAAGTTCGCGTTCGCCGTTCACGAACGGAAAATTTTATGTTAGCGACATCACTATATATATACAAATATACGCATATTAAAATATTATTTCAAGATTTAGAACAACCTAATAGGTAAGTAAGGTAAGTTCTAAACACGCTTAAATAAGCACAAAAGTCGGCTTTAAGGTTTTGTTTTCCTTAACATTTGACAACAATAAAATTCTGTATTTTTTTCCCCAGCACATTAAAATGATGATCACCTTATCGAAGTTAGCTTTCAGCAAATAAATCTTAAATGTTTTTCTGCAAAACTGCAGCAAACTACATTTAATCATGTGAAACTGATTAACAGGTGGCACAAATAAAATTAATCTTTGGGATCAAAACATGCTCCCAGGGTCAGAAAAGTAAGGCGATAAAAAAAATTAATAAAAAAAAAAAAAAAAGCTACGTTTTCAAGGATTTTAAATCTACGGGTTTATCAATAAAATCATTCAGTACATATAATATATCAAACATAATATTTTTAACACTCAAGGCCAGTTAATGTCTACATCTTCACTTGTATTCGGTTTGCTGTGATTTAAAAAATATATATACATTATTACATTATTATGTTTTTACAAAGATCAGTGAATAAAATTATAACCACAACAAATATCCAAACGAAAACACATGAAAAAGGCCATGTATATCCCCACGATGCACTCTCAGCAAACCATAAAGTTCACCTTAATAAATACATATACACAAAGTGTAGATGCTGGTGGACAATTACAGAAACCGTAGTTTTTAAAAAAACAACTTAAAGGGAAACTCTACTCACCGAAAATACAGCTTATTTTCCTCCCAAACTAAATTCTACCCATCCCCTGCACCTCTGTAACCCCCCTTGCAAGACATATAAACTTCAATAAATATTATAATTCTTACCTTATTTCCAGCGCCGCGTCACACATCCATCCTCCGTCGTCTACACCCCCTTCCGCGTCATCCGATCAGCTGACCCACTCTCCTTCCCTCCGCCAATGAGCTCATACTCATTGGGAATCATTGGGAAGCAAGAGCGCATGCGCATCTAACGCAGCGCCCCGCCCCTCGCACGCTTCACGCAGAGATTCATTGAATCCCCTTGTGAAGCTGCATTAGACCCACGTGATGTGCGACGTCCTCATACAGTGCGTGGGGGCGTCGCACGTCGTAACTCACCTTTCCTCTCCTATGGATGCGGAAGCACCATCTAGCGGCTAGGTAAGAGAAGGCAGCTGGAGGTGGGATTTTCAATTTAACCAAAACACTGCGGCAAACTTGGTTAAGGGTAGAGGGCCAAGGCACCCAGACCACTCAAATGAGATGAAGTGGTCTGGGTGCCTAGAGTGTCCCTTTAAACAATGAGCAAGTGCTAAGTAGCAATTAAATAAAATCCTCTAACATATGTGTTCCATCGAACACAAAATTATTCATGCAAGCGCTCCTTAGCCGTAGCAAAATCACACGTATCTTATATTTACTTTAAAGTCTTGAGGCCATATCCAGTATTTCAATTAGCATGTGGAAATGTGAGAACATCATAGTATAATTCAATTTATGTAAACTGCTTTTAAAAACAATTAAAAATACTTACATGAGAGTTGGTGGGACCATCACTGGTTTTATACCCACTAACAGGGCATGATTTCGACGTTCTTCATCTTTAAAATTCAAATTCGCTGAGCCAGGTTTGCTCTCCCCTCCTGCGCAGTTCAGAAAGAAAAGCGAATTTGGCTGCAAATCCAGTAGAAACCGAAAGCGAATCAGGTCTCCTCAAGCTTTCTGTTTTGATTGGATTAGTAGCCTTCTGTTGAATTTGCTATTCCCTCCGAACTGCGCTGGTCCTCTCATTAAGGGTAGGTAAACTAAACAATGTTATAATTTTTTTTACATTTTAAAGTTAAAATTACTGTTTAAATAATAAATATAATTAGTAAATACTATGCTTTATCTCAATTCTTATTTTAAACCATTTTTATTTAAAATATGAAATGTCATTTTTATAACCAATAGCCTATTAATTTATTATTAGGGGATGATCTCCTAAAAAAAAATATTTAATGTTCAGCAATTGAAAGAAGAAATGGGTATAAAATATTTATTAATTTCTAAATAAAAACGTAATTGTTTCTTCAGCTCTCCTAGACCCTCTTTTTAAAGTGGTTGGTGTCCTTCTTTGTGTCATTATGGGGTTATCACCTAAACAAAAACAAATAAATAAATAAACGTAAGTAAAAAAAAAAATATATATATATATATATAAATATATATATATATATATAAATGATCAAGTTCTACTCTCTATTATCTTTAAAAAGTGTTAAAGAGGAGAGGCGGAGCCAATCAACTGAGCCTAGCAGACACACTTCATGAGAGCTCCTGGCAATCAACGCTATTTTCACCCTATTTGGGACACAGAATCCCACAATACCTGCTCCAGCGGTGCCTCCTGACACTCGGGAAAAAAATAAAGCCAGACAAGCCACGTCCGGGCCTGCACATCGGCGACCTCCTGCGCCAGGCTAGCAGCGTGGTTAGGCCCAAGATGGCCATCTACCCCGAGAACCACTCGGAAGTGTCTTATGACTTCTACCAGGAGGATGAAGAAGGTGAAACGCCCATGGCGCAACCCACTAAACCGGTCCCCAAGGGGCCCGACACCTCGCCGGACACCACCAAGGTCCTAACGACACTCTTGACGACCCTCCAGAAAACTATACTAGAGGACACAGCAAAGATCCGCGAGGACATAGGAGGCCTGTCAGGCAGGTTGGGCACCTTGGAGGGAACCACCGGAGCGCATGTTAAGCAAATTACTTCCCTACAACGGGAGATTGACCATTTACATCAGCAACACAAATCCTATGACCAAGGCTTTGCTATGATGGAAGACGCAGACTGAACTTGAAAATAAGAGGCATCACGGAAGACATACCTGCCGGTGAATTGCCTCACCTCCTACTGCAACTATTTACAGAACTGCTGCCCACGAGACAAGGCAGGGCGGTGGAACTAGAGGAATCCTTTGATATTCCAAAGTCGCCTAAAGCTCCAAATGGGGCCCCCAGGGACCTAGAGGTTCGCCTCCTGACCGGAAATGACAGAGCCACAATAATGACAGTAGTCACCGCACGCCATACGACTTCGAAGGCATGCACTTCCCTTTTTACGCGGATCTGTCCGGACACCCTTCACGGTCCTACTTAGACACCACAAGATACCATAACGCTGGCGAATGGCGCATAGGCTCCAGGTCCTTAAGGACAATGTTACACAGGACATTCATGATCTTACGGAAGCGACCGGGCTGCTAGCTACTCTGGGCCTACCTGAGGACTCTCTGGTCACCAATGGACAAGACGTGGCAGAGTGAGCCTCCCATAAATGGAATCCTGCTACAGCAAAAACATTCACACCTAGGGGGCAACAGCCGGCCTCCGGCAGGGTGGACATTACCTCAGCAACCGGGTGAACTGGTGACCACACCGGAGCGTGAGATATGAATCAATGCCGAAACCCATATGGGGAACTTAACTCGTTATCCATTGTTTATTGGCAAAGTTTTATTTTCCGTTAATTTCAGGCCATCAGTTTTCTTTACTTTAGCATATATACTAAGGAAATATGCCATTGCAAATGCAACCACCCTCAACCAGAGGGGATATTTAACAATGACACATCTCCCCCCTATACATGACATCACAAGATACGACCAATTTTATATACACACTTAGTCTCCAGTTTAGCTCTCGCTCACTAACAACCCTGCTCTCACACTGGCTGGGGTGAAAGGTGAACCCGAACACCGTCTGCCGAACCGCAACGGGCTGACACCATAACAAGCCAGCTGATCCCCTAGCCTCAACCTGACCACCCCTCACAAGCATATGGTTGGTAATTGTTGTCACTTAGTCTGAACTACCTTGGTCAATCAGGCTCATTAAGCTCCTTTTTACACTCTTTTTTTTTCATAGGCACAGTTGTCTTAGCACCCACCTTGCAAACACTTCTCATATCTAACTTTCCTGTAGCACAGGTGCACGGTTGGTGCAGAATAGCCACAGAACTGATAGTGTACCCTGCTCCTATGTGGTTTCCTGACCACTATGACGTATGAAGCCTAGCCACCCCACCTTTCAACATCCGAACCTCAACACATACTCCTGGCCCTATATGTCGGTTACACCAGCAGGTTCCACACAAACACGCAAATGTATAGGCAGGCAATTGGTGACAGGAGTTTTTTTTCTACCAAATTATACAATATGAATATGTTAGACCTACGTGTGACCTAGCCACATAAACAAAACTGTGTGCAGTAATTCTATATTCCCTGTACTTGTTAAAACGTGTATATTGTCATCCTTGCTATTGCTGTTGGGGCATTGCAAGAACGTTTGTTAATTCTTTACACCACAAAAAATAAAGAATTAAAAAAAAAAGTGTTAAAGAGATCATAATAAATTAAAAAGAAATAACTAAAAAGATCAAAGTCGTCATTTAAGGTCGAGTTTATATGCCCAATCCATTTCATCTTGTCCAATTTTTTTGAATATTATTTTGCCCTTATTCAGTTTGTAAATGTTAAGATTCTTGGATTGGCATCATGATGTTCTGCAAAATGGGCCAAAACACTGGTACGTTCATCTATTTGCACATTCACATTATAGCATTAGCGCTCCCCATAGGAAAGCACTGAAAAATAATTGCAATGCTTTCCTATGGTGAAATGAGCGATGCTGGAGGTCCTCACACAGCGTGAGGACGTCCAGCGACGCTCTAGCACAGGTTTCCTGTGCTATGAAGGAGGAAGTGACCTCTAGTGGCTGTCTAGTAGACAGCCGCTAGAGGTGGAGTTAACCCTGCAAGGTAATTATTGCAGTTTATGAAAAACTGCAATAATTACACTTGCAGGGTTAGGAGTAGTGGGAGTTGGCACCCAGACCACTCCAATGGGCAGAAGTGGTCTGGGTGCCTGGAGTGTCCCTTTAATTCAAACAAGGCACAGAGGGACCTACTCCAACAAGCTTACAATCTAAAGAAAGTGATACAATGTCCCATATTGACATAATTATATCCATACAACACTTATCTATATACAGTGTATCTATCTACAGGTTCTCATTCTCCTTCCACGTTGTCAGTTCTCTTCTTCGTATCAATTTAGCGGCGATTAAAACATTATTATAAGCCACACACAGGATAGATGCCGCGTTATTATAGAAACACAAGGCTAGACTTTGACTCTCTGGATCATATTTCGCTCAATTCTTCTGAATTTCTACAGTAATAGCTAATCTGCTGCCAGTGAGAAATTGGAAATAAATCCCCTACTGTAAACATTTTTTTAGACTTGCATCATTGCTGCTGTTTATGTCCTTGTTGTGAAGAATATCTCATAAAGTTGAAATCTGACATCAAGCAAAACCCAAGGATATCACAAAAAAAAACCAACAATCTAATTTACTCTAAATTTACCAAACAGTAAAACAATTTAACATCATTTCATATAAATATACTAAAATGTCAACGCAATATAATTATAACAATGCCTGTTTAAAAAAATAAAATAACAAAACAAATGCAGTTTTTTTTTCTTTTTTTTTTTTTTTTTAAACTACCTTAACTCTTTCATGGTAAAGACATGCTATAGTCATCATGTTATTATACGGATCGAAGGGGTTAAGTGCATGTGTTAAGCAAAAGGTTAAGCTCTACTCATACTAATTGCTTTAATTTCACCATTGCATTCACAAAATTAGCATGTATGTAAATGTAAGCAAATTACATAAAATTATGGTAACGAGTGTTAGAGATCCAATATAAAGTGTTATCTAAATAGGTATCTTAATGTGGTGGGGCAAAGTGCCATTTCATTCACAAAATAAACACAATATTAGAACCACTGCCGTGAAGTGAATAACCTTGATTATATCATGACAATGGCACCTGTCCAGAGTAGGAAATATTAGGCAGTAAGTGAACAGGCAGTTCATGAATTTCATGTGTTTGAAGCAGAAAAAATGAGCAAGAGAAAAAATCTGAGTGATTTGACAAGGGCCAAACAGTGATAACTAGATGACTAGGTCCGAGCATCTCCTAAACGGCAAAAGTAGCAAAAGAACGACAACCGGTGAACCTGCATCAGAGTCCTTGGCACCCAAGGCACATCGGTGCCTGGTCTGATGAATCATGTTTTCTTTTAGTTCAGATGGATTGCTGGGTGCTATTTAGTAATGGTTTGCCTTCTTACCTGGGTCTTCACGAGGGCTCTGAGTCTCCTTAGTGGTCCGGTGACTTACTTCTGGGTACTACAGAGTAGCAGAAGCCTGAAGCCACAGCCTTTCACCACTCTTACCAGTGACAAACATACTGTGCAATGAAAGACCCAAAATGCTGTTCTGTTCTGCTTGAGAGATACAACAACCTCAATGATTTTGACCTTGATGGACCTCATCAGTGAAGTATGACGGTAACCTCTAAGCACAATGAGCAAGAGGTTTAGTGTCTGGATTACTATTTTATCTTAGAGGACCTTAGGCAATTTGAAAGCAAACCAAACAGCGTGAAAGAGAAGATGCTCCACCAATCACCAAAAAGAGTTTCAAAGCAAGAGGTCTATCTGATATATTGGAACGACCTCGGCAGACTTTAGTAATCCAGCTGTCAAAGATACTTAATGCACCAGTTTGCATTTAATATAAAAGGCGTGTATGAATCACCGTTATGCCATCAAGACACCTGACATAAACTCATGTGTGTCTTAGCAACAAAATGTTTTGTACTCTTGGCAGAGTTTGGAATTGAGTAAACCAAAAACTTGCTAGCAGTAATCATAAGGTTATGAATCCGTTAATTGGTGAAAAGATATGTGGAGCAGATTTGTCTTTGACGCACCCCTTAGTGAAAGAACCACTTTAATAAAATAGAAATGATGAAATGGAAATAATTACACTGTAGATAAGAATGAAATGACAATCTGCCATGTGAAGAATCGGATATTATGAAATGTATTGTGTATTCAAGTGCAGATATCTCCAGTTTTTTTTGTGTGTAATCTTGACTTCAGAAGAAGTCTCTAGGGATTATAGGCTTTATTTTGCAAACATCCTGTGAGGGCATGGAAAATAGTTCTTTCCCACAATCTGCATTCCAGGAACAAACTGGGGTCGTCATAAAATGTCGCATTTTGTGACATTATGAATAAATCCACCCTTTTCTAATTTCAGCCAAATTTTTTAAAAGTCCATATGCATGTGTTTGGCTGAATTATTTTCTTTTTTAGCACCGGCTTCAGATCCAGTGTATAATGAGACTGACGTTAGACACAACAGCAGAACTGTGTGTGGTCACTAGACATCTCTGTCTTATCAACTGTTTTCAGTTTTACAGTGTTTTGATGGGGAACATGGCTGGACCTCTTCATCTGCTTCCAATAATGTTCTTTGGCTCTAAATGTGCTTTTAACTGTGTATTTAAATTATCAGTTGCATGTTGCCAAGTAATACGTCATTTATAAAGTTTGATTGCAGATGTAACTATATAAAATTGTTGCAGTAAGCCACTGCGATGGGTAAGGTATTTCCTTTTAAGGAGCCACACGTATGTAGAGGTGTAATAACCTTTAAACATAAAGTGCTTAGTGGTACAGTTGTACATTAAAGGGACACTATAGTCACCAAAACAACTTTAGCTTAATCAAGCAGTTTTGGTGTGTAGATCATGCCCATGCAGTCTCACTGTTAAATTCTCTGCCATTTAGGAGTTAAATCCCTTTGTTTATGTACCCTAGTCACACCTCCCTGCATGTGACTTACAGAGCCTTCCTAAATACTTCCTGTAAAGGGTCATCTAATGTTTACACTTCCTTTATTGCGAATTATGTTTAAAGGGAAACTCCAGTGCCAGAAAAACGATCCGTTTTTCTGGCACTGGAGGGTCCCTCTCCCTCCCACCCCCCAATCCCCGGTTACTGAAGGGGTGAAAACCCTGTCAGTGACTTACCTGGGACAGCGGCGATGTCCCTCGCCGCTGTCTCCGCCTCCGCGACGCTCCTCCTTGTGATTACGTCGGCCGGTGGGCGAGACTAATCTCGCCCACCGGCCGAGGAGACCTAATGCGCATGCGCGTAAATGCAGCGCATGCGCATTACGTCTCCCCATAGGAAAGCATTGAAAAATAATTTCAATGCTTTCCTATGGGGTTTTGAGCGACGCGCATAATTTACCTT
This sequence comes from Pelobates fuscus, assembly GCF_036172605.1. Lineage (NCBI taxonomy): Eukaryota > Metazoa > Chordata > Amphibia > Anura > Pelobatidae > Pelobates > Pelobates fuscus. The sequence continues at coordinate 451,494,909 of NC_086317.1, forward strand.
TTATTTCGTCCTGAACAGCACAGTATATAAAATTGATATTTTATCCTATGTTTTATATCTTATACTATTTATTATAATCCTATTTTATACGTGTATTACATATATCAAAATAAATCCGATGTCTTATTTGTTTAAAACAATACTTTGGTAGCAAAGTTAAACGTCACAGAGCGCAAACCACTATGCAGCAAAGACATATAAAGATATTACCTTTTGTAAAATATTCTATCAGTTATTCTGTATCCAGGGCAAAGATCAAGATGTAAAGGGTCTTCAGAAAAAGTAATCCTCTATATTTGGCATGATCTCTGTATTAAACCTCTGGGTTTTACAGATGAAGGGTTGAACCCCAAAACGTGTGCTGCACCGTGTGTATGCCCTTTAAATAAATCACTATTGTAGCACTTTACGCACACAGCTTATTCTAGCACTGCTCTCATATTTTTTCTTGTATTCTGCATTACATCAGGAACTAGCAGAGAGAAATGTACAACTTTTAGATCAAGCAAGGATACAACCAGAAGACCACCAGACTGCAACATGTAATAGTAGTTGCAGGCTTCCCAATGATTCAGATGGCACAGCCCTGATTTCGGGTCCTCTCCTCTCCTCCCATACATAATTTGTTCCGCAGGACCTGTCCTCAGTCAGCACAGCACATGCACATCATTGCATAGACCTGTGTTGTGCTAATGGCGATAGGGCAATACAAAGGTACTTCAGTCGTGATTTCTGCAGGTCAGTGTTGGGCCTAGAGTAAGGAGCCAACAGTTGTCAGCCTGGAATTTAATCACACAAGATTGCCATGCTCCTTCTATGTTGTGTCAGTGGCACGGCCTCCTCAAAAATCATCCACTTGCAAAAGTCTGAATGTATGCAGCTGTAATAAGAATTTAACATTGATTTATTAATGTTTTGGGCAAGGAAAGAGAGGATTCGTAGTAGGGAGCATTACAAAAGATATAAAGAGCAATCATTACTATACAGCAGATGAAGTAATTACAATCTGCACAAATCCAATAGGGCTGTGAGTTCCGTGAGACATGATAATATTCCATTACTGGAAATAACTACACAAAAACTAACAATGTACTGTCCTGGACAGAGAAAAAAAATGTGCTTTAAAAAGAGCTTGCATTGTTGTACATTGAGAAAATTGTGGCATCCTAAATACAGCACATAATCTTTTAAATACAGGGTGCACCACACCTAGGCTTATGAAGGTGGGGGAGCCACAAGTAGTGGACCAATGGCTTGACACAAAGGAACCTTATGGCAACCCCGAATTGTGCTCTTATTCAGTAAGGCAGAGTAGGCACCTGATTACCTGGATGTCAGGTGCCTACTCCGGTGAAATATACCAAGTGGAAAGGAGGCAGGCAGCGGTGTTGAGGGAGCACAGTCTGCACTCATGTATTTCTAGTTCCCAGGGAGCAGTGAGCAAATGAAGAGCACAGGAGCAACTGGACACCAGGGAGAAAATCCCCACTGGACCAAGTGTGTCTGTCAGTGAGTGTGTTTCTGTCACAGGAGACGTACCCCAACACACAGAAAATAGGAAACCCAGAAGAGGTGGATTCAAAAGACGTATTACTGAGCCTTAGAATGGCCGGACTTACTGTATTAAATTAGCGAGAATCAAGGTCAAGAAAAAATCAAGGTCAGGGATACAGAAATACACAAAGTCAAGACAAAGCCGGGTCAGGATACCAGAAATCACAAGTCAATTACGAAGCCGAGGTCAGGATACCAGAAATCACAAGTCAATTACAAAGCCAAGGTCAGGATAACAGAAATCACAAGTCAAATATGAATCCAAGGTCAAACACATGAAATCACAAGGGAATCTTTAGGAGCACTAAATGAGGATCTAGCAAAAAAAAAAAACACAATAGGGCAATGAATCAAGGCTAAAACAAGCCTTAAATAATAAAGGTAATTTTGTGACAGTTTCAAATCAATGAGAGTATGTGTCTGTCATTGAGTGTGTGTCACTGTGTCTGTCAGTGAGTGTGTGTATGTTATTGAGAGTGTGTGTCAGTGTGTCTGTCAGTAAGTGTGTGTGTGTGTGTGTCTGTCAGTGAGTATGTTTCAAATCAGTGATATTGTGTGGCTGTCATTGAGAGTGCGACAGTGTGTCTGTCAGTGAGTAGGTATGTGTGTGTCTGTCGGTCAGTGAGGGTGTAACAGTGAGTGTTTTAAATCAGTGAGATTGTGTGTCTGTCATTAAGAGTGTGAATGATTGTGTTAATAAAAAGGGGGGACTTATTGTCACCCCCGTCCCCCACCCATTGCTGTGGGTGGGGGCCCTAAGTAATAAAGTGGTGGACCTAATGTTCCCCCCCCACTCCTACCCATTGCCAGCTGGTGGGTCCCCAATGTAACGTACAACCCAACACGCAGAGTGAAATCCCTAAGCCGGTCCTTAGAATGACTGGATAAAGAATTATAATAATAATTCAAGGATAGTCAGAAAGAGCCAAGTTCAAGGGAAGCCTGAAATACACTAATACAAGAGACAAAAGCCAAGTCACGGGAGCCAGAGATACACAAGAACGATAAACAAAGCCGGGTCAAGGGAGCCAGAAAACAGAGTAGATGAGAGCAAGCCGGGTCAATACCAATGAATACCAAAAGTGACAAAAGAATGCGCTATAGGGACACTAGTAACACTAGGAACCACAACAGGTCACTGTTCTTTGGGCAGACTGGGATTTTATATGTTTGGGGGCGTGGTTAGCATGATCACGCCCCCAAAAGGTGTGTATGTGCTGGGCTCCATTACTTAGAGCTCTTGTGACGTCATGAACTATTTAGGAGGTTTCATTCCTCTGTGTGGGCTGGGTCCAAGTGCTTTTGGATCAGAGAGTGGTCCACCTTTCCTCCTTTCTCGTCTGTATGGGAATGGGTCCTTGTGTCCAAAGGCCTCAACATCCTGTCTGGAATTGAAATATGAGGCAACTCCATGTAGGAAGTGTAGGAAGTTCGGCAGCCCTTGCGGCCAATTCAGAGACACCTAATCATTACTGAACCTGGCTTGTAGACTCTAGCGAAAGCCCCACATGTAGGGGACGTATCACTCGGATAAAGCTGTAGTAATGGACCTTAGTGCCCTGAGTGCCTGCAGGAAAATGGGTGACAAGACCTGGTTTAGTGACACTGATGCACCCATAAATGTAAGATTTGTCAGATTATAAGGGCTAGGTAGAGCCTGCAGTTCTATAAATCCCCAAGGTTTCTTGTGGAAGTCCTTCCAGTAAGTGTGTGGATTCTTTTATTTGTTCATTCAATGATCTGCTCTGAGCACTGTTGACATCTTATAGTTAAATACACCATGTTTTAAGAGAAAGAAGTCTAAAAATATAGTTTTGTTTTTAATTGCACTTCCTCAAGAATACAGCTTTACCCACTAAGAGTGTGTGAGAAAGGTGATAACTAACTAAAATCAGATTTGAATCCCTTGGGAAACTAATATAGAGCTTAAAGATAAAAAATAAATAAAAAAATATTTAAGATAATAAGATGCTTTTCTCACCCAGGGCCTCACAAAATGGTGTGGTAGTCGTATCCAGAGAAATACTATGCTCAATACAGAAAAAAGTAATAATACATTAAAAATTAATTTTGGGTTTTTTTCACAGCTAATGACCAGGCTCTACAATCTAAAATTCCAGTAAAATCATTGTGAAATAATCAGATATAGTAACAGATTTTTATTTAAAAAACAAAAATAATAGCTATTAATTTATACATATTGTGATCAAACATGTTTCATACAAGGAAAAAAAAAATCTCCTCTAATATTACTTATGAATAAAGCGTCTTTAGTCTATATACAAACTGAGAAAATGATGCTCTTAATTGTGCACAACTGTTTTGTTTTGTGATGTCCTTTCAAGTCACACTAGTTGTTTTTAACAGAAAGGATGATTGATGTCATTACTCTATCAGTAATTCTCTATCGGTAGCAAACAATTGATTTTATAACAGCTCATCTTTCAAATAGCTGACGAAACCGTGTGGATGATTTAATTAAACTCACCCTTTCTGTACGAACTCATAAAGGGGAATTGTGTTGTTATTATTAAAGATTTTCATACGATGAGCCTACAGCTCATGGAACACAGTAGCTTATTAATGTAGGTTAACAGGAATATAAACAGTATAATGCAATCTGCGTAGAACGTGGTTACGGAATTCTACATAGTAACCTACACAGCAATGCGCAAAGCAATTTTGTGTGCCTGGGTTAATATTTCATATAATACAAATTAATGCAATGTGTATAAAAGGATTTTTTACATTCATTAACCAGTATATTGTGCATTCTGTAATTAGTGCCTACTGCCCTATGCTAGCTAACAGTAGAGAATTCTAGGTAAAAATCTGAGCAGAGTGACTTTCTTACGTAAAATGAAGACAGGCAACCTGTAGAGATACCGCTTAACATCTCAAATAATTATGGAAGCAGACTTCTATTTTAGAGAGCGAGGCATTTTAAGTAATGTTATTACTGATACTTATATAAGTAACAATGGCTCTGATTTTAATATTTTTCGATTAGCTTTTCAAAGGATTTTATTTTTTTTGGTTTATTTAATATTTTGAGAAACATTTTAGCATGGTAATATTTTTAAAATTTGTCCTATTGATGTTTTTTTTTATACATAAGATATTTGTTTTATATCTTAATATTTTGAAAGAATCAAGTTTATACAAAATTATTACATCATTTGAAAAGCGTATCTAAAATATTAAATACTGGACAATATCACTTTGAATAAAAGCACACTTATATTATTTACATAGAATAACAGGGTTGCTATTTCCGTATCTCATATGATGAATTTAATTATGATAATTAATGTATCATAATTATAATGTTAAATGCAAAATATTTTGATGCTTTTTGGCTGTACAAATTCTGTACCCCATTATGAGTAAAAACACTTAAAGCGTTAAAAAAACATGTATTGATGACCCTATAGTGTTAAAACCACCATCTAGCACCCCCCCCCATAAACCACCCATGCCTCCCTAAATATAGTAAAATCTTACTTGTATTCAAGTCTGCTGCCTCTGCCCCTGACCTGCCTGCTTGCCTGAAATCATCAGAAATAATTATGTGACACAATCACAATGAATTCCCATAGGATTGGTTGAGACTGTCAAGGAGGAAGATCAGGGACAGAGCCAGCAAAAGTCAAACACTGCCCTGGCCAATCAGCATCTCCTCATAGAGATGAATTGAATCAATACACCTCTATGAGTAAAGTTCAGTGTCTCCATGCAGAGAGTGGAGACACTGAATGTCAGTCACACTGTGCAGCACTGACCCAGGAAGCACCTCTAATAGACATCTGAGGAGTGGCAAGTAGAGTTATCCCAAGGCTGTAATGTAAACACTGCACTTTCTCTGAAAAGACAGTGTTTACTGTAAAAAATCCTGAAGGGAATGATTCTACTCACCAGAACAAATACAATAAGCTGTAGTTGTTCTGGTGACATAGTGTATCTTTACTTACGTTGTGTATTCATTTATAACAATGATTGTATCATAATTCTAACCTTCCAATAGGTAACTCTTTAATTCTCTTTGATGGTATTTGTCTTCTCTACAGGTTGTGTAAGCTCTTCAGTCCTCTCTCCGTTGCTTGCTAGAAGCATTTGAGAATGAGGGTGCTGAGATATTTTAGCAGGAAGCTGTAAAGGAATGTGATCAGCTGACTTCAAATGATTTTTGTTTGTTTTTTGTTTTTTTACTCTTTAGCTGAAATAAATGGCATAAAGGCAATCAGTAAAATTGGCAATGTTATGGTGGGCCACAAAGGTCAGGGGTGAAAGCTGAGTTTAGAGATACGAGAAACAACCAGGAAATCAGAGAAGTACATAACCCAGTAGCTTCCAGGTTATATATATAAAGGGACACTCCATTGCCCAAATACAAAAGAAATAAAAATCACTGTTTAATAGATATATGGAAAGGAAAACTTGTATGCATTTAATTATGCATTTTTTCATCGAGGGTAAATCTAAAAACAGCTTGCAAAACCTGCAGTTCTCTTGTCTGCTGCCTTTGCATACCACCTCCCCCCAGGGCCGGACTGGGGATTCCAAAGCAGCCCTGGAAAAAAAATCTATGCCAGCCCCATAAGTCATGGCGCCATATATTGTCACATGTAATATGTAAGGCTATGTCTTGCCACCCTAGATGATTGATATATATACAGTTGCAAGAAAAAGTATGTGAACCATTTGGAATGATATGGATTTCTGCACAAATTGGTCATAAAATGTGATCTGATCATCATCTAAGTCACAACAATAGACAATCACAGTCTGCTTAAACTAATAACACACAAAGAATGAAATGTTGCCATGTTTTTATTGAACACACCATGTAAACATTCAAAGTGCAGGTGGAAAAAGTATGTGAACCCTTGGATTTAATAACTGGTTGAACCTCCTTTGGCAGCAATAACTTCAACCAAACGTTTCCTGTAGTTGCAGATCAGACGTGCACAACAGTCAGGAGTAATTCTTGACCATTCCTCTTTACAGAACTGTTTCAGTTCAGCAATATTCTTGGGATGTCTGGTGTGAATCGCTTTCTTGAGGTCATGCCACAGCATCTCAATCGGGTTGAGGTCAGGAGTCCAACTGGGCCACTTCAGAAGGCGTATTTTCTTCTGTTTAAGCCATTCTGTTGTTGATTTACTTCTATGCTTTGGGTCATTGTCCTGTTGCAACACCCATCTTCTGTTGAGCTTCAGCTGGTAGACAGATGGCCTTAAGTTCTCCTGCAAAATGTCTTGATAAACTTGTGAATTCATTTTTCCTTCAATGATAGTAATCTGTCCAGGCCCTGACGCAGCAAAGCAGCCCCAAACCATAATGCCCCCACGACCATACTTCACAGTTGGGATGAGGTTTTGATGCTGGTGTGCTGTGGCTCTTTTTGGCCAAACATAGTGTTGTGTGTTTCTTCCAACAACTCAACTTTGGTTTCATCTGTCCACAGAATATTTTGCCAGTACTGCTGTGGAACATCCAGGTGCTCTTGTGCAAACTGTAAACGTGCAGCAATGTTTTGTTTGGACAGCAGTGGCTTCCTCTGTGGTATCGTCCCATGAAATCCATTCTTGTTTAGTGTTTTATGTATTGTAGATTCGCTAACAGGGATGTTAGCATTTGCCAGTGACTTTTGTAAGTCTTTAGCTGACACTCTAGGATTCTTCTTCACCTCATTGAGCAGTCTGCGCTGTGATCTTGCAGTCATCTAGTCATCCTAGGGAGAGTAGCAGTAGTGCTGAACTTTCTCCATTTATAGACAATTTGTCTTACCGTGGACTGATGAACAGCAAGGCTTTTGGAGATACTTTTATAACCCTTTCCAGCTTTATGCAAGTCAACAATTCTTAATCGTAGGTCTTCTGAGAGCTCTTTTGTTCGAGGCATCATTCACATCAGGCAATGCTTCTTGTGAAAAGCAATCCCAGAACTGGTGTGTGTGTTTTATAGGGCAGGGCAGCTGTAACCAACACCTCCAATCTCATCTCATTGATTGGACTCCAGTTGGCTGACATCTCACTCCAATTAGCTCTTGGAGATGTCATTAGTCTAGGGGTTCACATACTTTTTCCACCTGCACTGTGAATGTTTACATGGTGTGTTCAATAAAAACATGGCACCATTTCATTCTTTGTGTGTTATTAGTTTAAGCAGACTGATTGTCTATTGTTGTGACTTAGATGATGATCAGATCACATTTTATGACCAATTTGTGCAGAAATCCATATCATTCCAAAGGGTTCACATACTTTTTCTTGCAACTGTATATATATATATATATATATATATATATATATATATATATATATATATATATATATATATATTGCTTTTTCCAATATAAAATATTGGTCCTTTCAGAGTAAAATTTTTAATTATACAGTAAGCATACTCACATGCAGACACAGACAATCTCACTGACACAAGCTGATTGATACACAGCCTCATAGACAAACAATCTCACTGATATACATAAAACACAAGCTCACTCAGTAGCAGGCACACACACACACACACACACACACACACAAAAGCAAGCCCACTCATTAGCAGGCGCGCGCACACACACACACACAGCTTGTAGTGTCTGGTGTCTATAGCCTGTCCCTGCAGGCTTTTCAATGTAAACACTGACTTTTTAGAGAAAATGCAGTGTTTACATTGCTTCCTAGTGACAGACACTCAGACGGTCACTAGAAGTGCTTCCTGTGTCAGTGCGGATTGGCTGAGATCATCAAGCTTGATGATCTCAGTCATAGAGGCAGGGCCAGTCAAGAGGAGACCAGCACGAGGTGGGGGAAAAAAAGGTGAGTAAAAACACACACACACACACATACCATGACAGACACATACCTTAAAAAAGACACACATACACACCATAACACAGACAGACCGTGACACAAACACACACACACACTGTGACACAGACACACATTACATGACACAGACAGACACACACCATGACAAACACACACACACCATGGCACAGACAGACCGTGACCCAGACAGACATACATTACATGACAGACACACACACACATTGACACAGACACACATTGCATGACACAGACAGATACACACACCATGACAGACAGAGACACACACACACCATGACACAGACATACACACACACCATGACACAGAGACACACACACCATGACACAGAGACACACACACACCATGACACAGACAGAGACACCCACACACCATGACAGACAGAGACATACACACACACACAATGACACAGACAGACACACACACAATGACACAGACAGACAGACACACACAATGACACAGACAGACACACACACACCATGACACAGACAGACAGACACACACACACCATGACACCGACACACACACATACACTCACACTGACACACATAATTTCTACCTTTGTGCTGGCGGCCGCATGGGGAGCTCAGTCTGATGGTGGCTGCATGGGGGAGCTGGCTGTTCTGGCGGCTGCAGAGGGAGCTCTTTTGGCGGCCGCAGGGGGAGCTCTTTTGGCGGCCACAGGGGGAGCTGGCTGTTCTGTCTCTGCTCCCCCGCCCCAGCACCAGCTCCCCCTGCGGCCACCAAAAGAGTTCCCCCTCGGCCGCCAAAAGAGCTCCCTCTGCGGCCGCAGGTGAGCCAGCTGCCTGCCCGGCCCCAGGTGCCGACGGCCTACCGGGAAATTTCCCGGTATCCCGGTGGGCCAGTCCGGCCCTGCATATAACTTCTCATTAATCCGCTAAAGGTCTACATGGAATCATATTTTGGAACTCTTGGGCAGTAGGTGAATACAAATTTAGGGACTTTTTTTTTCAATTTGAAAGCATTTTTATTTTTTTTCTTGCCAGATCAATTTGTTGGCGCCTGCTCGCCAGGGTACAGAAAGAAAAGGGGGAAATGCAGGTACATTGGTTACATAATAGGGTGCTGCACACTCTTAACAACTTGAAAACCAAACATACAGTTCACCAGAAACGTTGTCTGTTACGGAACATAGGCGATATCCAGTGTTGGCTGTCCTAACTCTCACGCCCCTCCATTTACTATTGTGGGCTGCGGTGTGTCTGACACCAGAGTGTGATCCGGCTCTTATTGCTACGTGTCCCTTTCTGGTATTGGTTTTCCCTTTCCATGCTCAGTCCCGGGTTATGACCTTCCGCTCTCACCCCCCTTTGTCGCTGCCGCCTCTTGCACTCTAAATTTCTCCCACCTTTCTCCAGCTTGGCTAGTGTGCTTTCGTGGAATGAGATGCTTGTTGGCCATAAGTTCGTATTTCCAATTTAGGGAAACTTGTGTGCTCAGATTCTCAAGTGTGGGTATCACCTGGGATTTCCAGGCTCTGGCTATTAGCGTTGCTGATGAGATTAACAGGTGGAACAACAGTCGCTCCTCTATTTTATCTAAGGATGTGGGCAACATAAAGAGGACACACTGTTCCACCTGCAAGGTCAATGCCCTCCCTAACAACCTTTGAATTAATGCTTGGGCCCCTTCCCAGAATGGTCGAAGGGCGCTGCATGACCACCATATGTGGGACATTGACCCCCCGTGTTCACCCCATCTCCAACATACATTAGGTGAGCCTGGAAATACTCGTGCTAACCTTTCCGGGACCAGGTACCACCTGTATTGGAGCTTTCTGATGGTTTCCAAGTGTGTGGTCCACAGTGTGTTACCCTTGTGTATATTGTAGGCCCTGGTCCATTGGTCCGATGTGAAAGTGTGCCCTAATTCCTTGTGCCATGCCTCTTGGTGTGTCACAGTATCTATCAGTTCGTTTTTGTGAAACGCGTTGTATATGCGTGAAAGTATTTTCGTGGGTGGTTTGGGGGTTAGACACATGTGTTCTATCTCACGGTCTTGGGGGATGCTGCGGGCTGCGTGCGTGCCTCCGTGAGGAAGGATTTCAGTTGTAGATACTGGAAAATGGCTCTAGTTGGTAAGTGGTATCTAGTTTGGAGGGCCGGGAATGGCATCAATTCTCCTGCCTGGTATAGATGGTCAATTGTGGTGCAACCTCCCTCCCTCCAGGGCGCGGGGTCAAAAGTCGGTATTCCGGCTGCTAGGAGATATATCGGGGCGTTCCCAGGGATAGCCCCAGGGGTCCCCCCTTTATCTTTGATCTCATCCCACATTTTCAGTGTTAGGGCCGTGGTTGGGAGAGGGTCGGTGTGTGGCGTGCGCAGGCGTTTGGGGAGCCAGAATAGGTTGCGTAGGTTTTGTTTCCCCGCCCAATGGGCTTCCAGATGGATCCACTGCGGAGTTTCCCCGTCCGCCATGGCGACTTTAACTGCCATTAGTTGTGCTGCTCAGTAGTATGCATGTAGGTCAGGTACCCCCAGGCCCCCAGTTCTAACTGGCTGTTGAATGAGTGTCATTGCTACCCTGGGTCTCTTTTTTCCCCATATGAATCTTGCCAGTAAGCTTTGCATGGTCTTGAGGAAGGATGTCGGCAGGGGTATTGGTAGGGTTCGCAGGAAATATAGGAATTTAGGGAGTAGCATCATTTTAAAGGCTGCTATTCTGCCTACCCAGGATAGATATTTACCCTCCCATCCCTCCATTGTGGACGTGAATTGTCTTTGGAGTGTGGTGTAGTTGACCGTGAACAGTTTGGCTAGTTGGGTTGGGATTTTGATTCCCAGAAATGTGATGTGGTCGGACCTCCGGCTAAGGTGAGTCTTGCCAGGTTATCCTTAGGGATCCCAATTCCCATGGCTTGGGTTTTGGCTATGTTAAGCTTGTAATATGAGTGTTTCCCATATTCCTTTATGGCTGCCACTAAGTTAGGAAGTGAGACGTAAGGTTGGGTTAAGGTCAACATTATGTCATCAGCGAACAGGTTCGCCTTATACTCCCTGCCTCCCACCTGTACTCCATGGATCGAGGGGTGTTGTCGTATGGACGCCGCCAATGGCTCTAGGGCCATGACATATAGTAGTGGAGATAATGGGCAGCCCTGGCGAGAGCCGTTAGAGATACGGAAGGTGTCTGACACAAACCCTGCGTTAAGAACCTGGGCTGAGGGGTTATTGTACAGGGCCCTGACCGCCGAGATGAAGCCCTCCGGAGTCCCGAATTTCGCCAGTACCGCCTCCAGGAACTCCCACCCCAGTCGATCAAAGGCCTTCTCGGCATCCAACGCTAACGCTATAATTCCCTTTCCTGAGCGCTGGGCACTGTAGATAATATCTAGCACTTTCCTGGTGTTGTCCCCCCCTTGGCGACCCTGTATAAATCCCACCTGGTCTGTGTGAATCACTTGTGGTAGCAAACGTCCTAACCGTCGGGCATATATTTTGGCATAAAGTTTGGCATCTGTGTTCACCAGGGAGATGGGCCGAAAGTTCTGGGGGCAGGTAGGGGGTTTCCCTGGCTTGGGGAGTGTGATAATGTGTGCTAACAGCGTTTCTGTGGGCAGTTGTTTTTTTGTGGCTTCATTGAACGCCTTCATGAGGTGCGGTGTTAGTGTGGACTTGAAGGCCCTGTAGTAGCTATTGGCGAAACCGTCTGGGCCAGGGGCCTTGCCTGACGGTAGCTGTTGGATCGCCTCCGCCACCTCCTCGTCAGTTATGTCTGAGGAGAGCGTTTGTTGTTGACTGGGTGTGAATGCAGGTAGGTGGATCCCGTGTAGGTATCTTTGTATAGCTAGTGTCTCAGGTTGGTGTGTTCGGGCATCTCCTGCTAGGTTGTATAGTGAAGTATAGTACTTAGCAAAGACATTGCTTATGTCTTTTGGGGCCGTGACTTTATGGCCAGCTTCACTGTGGAGGAATGCTATTTTTTGCTTAGTTTGTAGTGTCTTAAGGCGTTGGGCTACCAATTTCCCCGCCTTGTTTCCCTGAGTGTACTGAAGCGCTTTGAGCCTATGAAGGTATTGGCCGTTTTTTTCCAGTGCTTGTTTGTGTATGTCTTGCGTGATTCGCATGAGGCGGTGTTTGATCTCCTGGGAGGGGGCTGTTTGGTTTAGAGTTGTTAGGTCCAGCAGTTCCTTTTGCCAGTTTCGTAGTTGGGTTTCCGATCTCCGTTTTAAGTATGCTGCTCTCTGAATCAGCAACTCTCTGGCCACTGCCTTATGGGCTTGCCAGACTGTGTTGTGGGATGTGCTGTCTACGGAGTTAGTCACGAAGTAGTTTTGGAGTTCTAGTTCTAGTGTGCTGCAGAACTGGGGGTCTGTGAGCAGGGAGACGTTGAGCTTCCAGGGGCTCCTATGGGTAGATTCATAGAGGTCGGTTAAGGTCACCACCACTGGAGCGTGGTCGGACCAGGTGATCTGTTCTATGCTGCAGCTCCTAACCTGAGTCAGTTGTTGCCCTGTCATCAATATCCCGTCGATTCTGGAGTATGTGTTATGTGCTGTAGAGAAAAACGTGTACCCCTTTTCCCCTATGTGCGTAGCCCTCCATACGTCATAGTAGTGGTGTTTATGTATTAGTTTGCGTAGTGCTCTGCTCTGTCTTTTGAGAATCCGCATTCTGGGTGCATTGGGCGAGGTCGTGGAGTCCATCAGTGGATCCATAACTAGGTTGAAGTCCCCACATATTACAGTAGTCCCTTCCTGTATTGGGGTGATCTTTTCAATAATTTTATGCAGGAAGTTTCTTTGTCCTGAGTTAGGGGCGTATAGGTTAGCAATCGTGTAGGTTACGTCGTTAAATATGCCTACCACCACGATAAATCTCCCCTCCCTATCAACCGCTAGGTGTTTGAGAGTGAAGGCGACGTTCTTGCTAATAAGGATCGAAGCGCCCTTCGATTTAGTGGAGTAGGTAGCATGGTACTGCTGGGGGTAATCTGTCCCAAACAGTGGTGAGTGTCTGCTGGTTTTAAAGTGAGACACACTTGGAGACACACTACTTCCGGCCGGACTTTGTCAAGGTCTCTGTATTGGGGTGATCTTTTCAATAATTTTATGCAGGAAGTTTCTTTGTCCTGAGTTAGGGGCGTATAGGTTAGCAATCGTGTAGGTTACGTCGTTAAATATGCCTACCACCACGATAAATCTCCCCTCCCTATTAACCGCTAGGTGTTTGAGAGTGAAGGCGACGTTCTTGCTAATAAGGATCGAAGCGCCCTTCGATTTAGTGGAGTAGGTAGCATGGTACTGCTGGGGGTAATCTGTCCCAAACAGTGGTGAGTGTCTGCTGGTTTTAAAGTGAGACACACTTGGAGACACACTACTTCCGGCCGGACTTTGTCAAGGTCTCTGCGGAGTAGGCTACGTTTCGAGGGCGTATTGAGCCCTTTGGTGTTATGGGAATATATTTTCATGGAGGTTTGTGGTATTGGGCGTTGCTCTGTTGGCGTGTCTCACTGTCTATGTGTGGGAAAGCCACCCTACCCAGCATCATCGAACTGGGTGGCCTGTCCCTCTGTGCTGAACTGTATCGAAGGGGTACTCGGTAGTTAGTGTGCCTAGATATTTGGATATGGCTGCATGGGGGGTAACAAATTAATACAAACATTACAAACATCAATACGTAAACCTTAACTAAACATAAAGCCTGGTGATCGACATGGCGCCTGTGGAAGGTGCCGTGGGGGAGGAAGCATCTTGCTTCCATACATGTGTAGGGCGCTTGTGCGGCCTACCTGCTGTGGGGCTGAATTATATAACCCCATGGTTTCTTGCAAGTCACAACACTGTCCCGTTTTGGGGGTAGGGTAGGGTGCCCATCCCCATGTCACTGAGATCTCTCGAGCCTTGTGGCAACCCTGCGTTAATGCATGGAGAGAAAATAGAATCATCTCACCCTCCTTCCTTGTCACCTTCTGGGCCCCCCCCCCCCCGGTTTCGTGTGTCCCAAAGTTCTTGTGGTGTACTTGCCTTCGTCTGTTGCTTTACTTGTTGCGGGACATCCATTGCCACTGCGGGGTGGGTTTGCTCCGCTCTGCCTGGCATGGCTTGTTGTGTGGGGGTGGTATGCCCCATTCTCGGAGGGCCTCCAGACCTGCCTCCGGTGTGGTGATGACCGTGAGCTTGCCCTCGTGCGATACTTGGAGCTTAACCGGGAAGCCCCAGCGGTATGGTCGCTTTTGCAGTCTGAGCTGTTCAGTGATGGCCGAGAAGGTTTTTCTTTTCCGCAGTGTAGCGGCCGATATGTCTGCATAGATCGCCGTGTCTCTGTGGGGTGCTGGGAGGACAGGACGCTGTCTGCTGGCCCTCATGATCTCCTCCTTCACATGGAAGTAGTGCATTCGCACCAACACATCTCTCGGCGCCTCGTTTGTCAGGAACCTCGGTTTTGGGACTCGGTGGTAGCGGTCCAGCAATAGCATATCTTGGTGGAGGTCGGGCGCCAGCAATTTTAATAGACTTTGAAGGTGGGTGTGGAGGTCAGCCGGTCCGACGGTTTCTGCTATCCCCCGAATCCGGAGGTTATTGCGCCGGGAGCGGTCCTCCAGGTCAGCCAATTTATTCTCAAATGCTTCCATGGTATCTCGCATTTCCTCCATGGTGGCCTTCAGGTCACTCTGTGTCTCCGTCTGCTCCGCCATTTTTTCCTCCAGCTCGGATGTGCGTGTCTCTAGTACCCGAAGGTCCGTCGTGAGCTCCTTCAAGGTAGTCTGCATGGTGTGTTGTAGCCTGTCATGCATGGTGTCAAACATGCGCTGCAGCATACCTTGGGTGACCGGTGCCTCTGGTTGGAGGGGCTCCAGCACTTTGCTACACGCGCTTTCGGCGCCATCTTGCTGCGTTTCGTCCTGCAAGGCCTTATTCTGGGTGTTGCGGACGCCGAAAAAATTATTTATCCGTCTGCCGCCTGCTCTTCGGTTGTGACATTTTGTCGGGGAAGTATTTGCTGTATCGGGGTGGTCGTATCGCTTAATAGGTAGGCCTATGCAGCACGGAGCTACATGAACATGCGGCTGCTTCCCTTGAGCTCCAGGCCACGCCCCCCAAATTTAGGGACTTTACATTAGTGAGACCCACATGGTCTGTTACATTCCTAATGAAAATGAAGCATTAGTGTGAAAATCACAAATAAAATAGAAATGAGTTTTAAAAAAGTTAAATACATTGAGAATCTACTTAGCACAAATATATACTTTTGTTTAGCAGTTTTGGATGCTGTGAGTAATATTCGGACTATGCAGGTTCATTCACTAAAGTGAGAATTTAAAGTTAACTTTCAAATTTTAGGCCAAAGTTGCCAAACTGGAAAAATATCTCACCTTTTCCAATTTGTATAGTTTGGCCTGAATTTGGAAATTCACTGTGAATTCAAAATGTATTGAATAACCCTGATAGGGATCTAAGGCTAAACCTTTGCAATATTTGGTCTGCTGACAAGAATTCACTCAATAAATATTTTATTCCGACTTATTACGTATACATAGTGGGCACTGGAAGAAATCCCTATCTGTCCTTTAAAAATGATATATAAACTGTATGGGTACATGTAAATAGAAACAGATATGTTACAGTGGAACTAACATATAGAAATGGTTCTAGAACGCTCTGTCACAATCTTGGAAAGGCCATGGTCATGAAAGGGTTAAAGCCCTTTACTCTGTGTTAGCTGCAGCTTTATTCCTCTATCCTTGCATTGTGACTTCATTAATTATCTGCTTTGTGCAGCAGTTATGATGTCATGATGCTACAGCTGACATCACACCAGGTCTGTCCTTTTCACTTCATTCATTCAGAACATTCGAGGCAGACAGTGCAGCCACGAAGACTGTCCTGTTTTTTCTTTTCTTTTCATTATTAATTTCATCCTCTGGATATCTGAGACCATCGATTCTAGAAGTAAGTATATCCTACACACAGATAGCTGCGATTTACACCATATTTGTAGAATAACTTCATTTCTATAACCCGTCTTCTAACCTGAGATCTGGGTTTATACACCAGCCCTGTACACAGTGTATAATGTGGGCTGGGAGGAAATGTATTCTAAATCTGACACTAAACTCTCCGCTCCCTGGCTGATCTATGATCTGATTGGCTGACGGCAACAAAGTATTAAGTCATATCTTTATCTGTTTCATTGTACAGAAACGTAATATCTCTAGAGACAGTGAGCAGAGCTGATCTGGGGGTTCTGCAATGGAGAAACTGCTCTCTCACCTTTGGCACTACAGCCATGTATAATATAGTGCCATTTATAGATAATAGCAATGTATCTAGATGTAATGTGCTGATAAAATTACATTCTTAGTGACGTTTGCAGCCAGTATTTCTGTGCCTATAGTATACAGATATAAAAATCAAACTATGCCAAGCAGTGGGTAAGTGTGCGTCCCCATGTTAGCATTGCACGACGTGCATGGAAGGATCTAGCAACGGGCATCACATGAAAAAGGACCAAATGAATTGACTCTCACTTTCACTTCCATATTTTTTTAGTCCATGAAAACCAACTTCTGCCGGTGTGTCTACCTGGTGGTCGGAAGAATGCTCAGCCTGGTGATTGGCTTTGGAAGGAACCAGGAGCCGGTTGATGATGAAAGAAGGCATGTATGTCGAGCCGTAACCTGACTAAACTTTGCGATCTAAAAGCCACTTAATGAGTAAGAATTTTAAGCTTTTAGGGATTGGGGCTAGATAATTCAGTAATGCATGGACCATTTCGGCAGAATAATGCTCAGAGAATGGTGATTATATTTGAATTACATAGACATTGTACCTAATACATTTCTCCACATGAAGATACACAGCCTGGTCACTGACCATGGATGGATCCAGGAGCCAGTTTAAGATGGAAAAAGACACATATGTGGAACCATCACCTGAGTAAACTTTGGGGTCTGACAGCTACTGAGTAAGAATGTTAAGCTTTTATGGTCTGGGGCTAATTAATTCAATCACACGTGGACCATATTGGCTAAAGAACACTCACTAAAACGTGTTTATATTTGAATTGCAGAGTCATCGACCTAATAAGTTTCCGCAGTGGAAGATACACAGCCTGGAGACTGACCATGGATGGATTCAGGAACAGCCAGGTTGAAGATCTAAGAAAACATGCATGTGGAGCCATCACCTGAGTATCCATTGGGGTCTGACAGCTACTTACTGAGTAAGATTTTTAAGCTTTTAGGGTTTGGGCTAATTAAGTCAATCAAACATGGACCATATTGGCTAAAGAACACTCAGTAAAACATGTTTATATTTGAATTGCAGAGACATCATACACAATAGCATTCTGCACAAAAAAAAAAAAAAAGGACAAAAATAAAATAATATATACATAAAAAGAATTTTTTAAAAAAAAAAGTATTCCCAGCCTGGAGACTTACCATGGATGGATCTGGGAGCCAGTGAAAGATGAAAGAAGACACATATGAACAGCTAGGTAAGAGTTTGACCATTTTATATTTTGGGCCAATCAGAGCTGGCGCTGAGGGACCTCAGTGCTGGGATAAGGTAAGTGGTTAAAGGGTTATTTAACCCTTACATTGCCACAAGGGGGGTGGGGGGATAAGGGGTGGGGGGGTGCAGCGGGACACTATAGTGTTAGGAGTAAAGCTTTGTATTCCTAACACTATAATGTTCCTTTAACATATTCTGCAATGGAAATAAAACATACAAGGAAATGAAACCAATCAAAATCTGGTATTGAGGAAACACGTAAAGATACGAAGGCCGTTCTTGATCTAACTTACAGAATCCAATTAGTGGATTTAGTTACAAATGGCAACGTGCAGTATATTCTGATGGTGAGACATATACCGGGAGATCTTAGAGATACACTGATTCAATGCATCTCTATGAGCCAGTCTGGATCACTCCAGCTTTTTGAGTATCCTGTTCATTTTTTGCTTATAGGGGTTAAGCCCCAGGACATCCCTGGAGTGTCCATTAAGGTGTTTATCCACCAGTGAGACGGTTCCGATCTTTTGGACCCATCCTCACAAGTGGAACTTTCTTAATCTCTATGAGGAGTTACTGATTGGCCAAACGGAGTGTGGCCCTGCCCCCGTCCCACCTCCTTACTAATTTCAGCCAATCCAATGTTTTCCCTACTGAAAAGCATTGGATTGGCTAAAATCATAAATACTGATGATGTCAGCAAGGAGGCGAGTCAGGGGCGTGGCCAGCGCAGCACGGAAATGACGAAGGTTTTATTATTTTATAGGGGGGCTAATGGGGGTGCAGAGGGGTAAGCCACTTAAAGGGGGGTTTTAACACTATAGGGTCAGGAATACAGGTTTGTGTTTCCGACCCTAAACTGTTTCTTTAAATGACACTTTAAAAAATAGAAACATGTTTTGCTTTGTCAGAATGGGAGTTGGCTCTAATTACTATCGAAAAATCATTGCTTTTATCCGAACTGTGTATTTATATTATGGGTGTGTTTTAATAGTGTGGATTTCTTACTAAAAGTCTCAGTGGTATCTCCATTATAGAAGCAAGTGTGACTTTGTACTTTTTTTTTTTACTTCAGACAATGTACCATCAGATGTCCTTCAAGAAGCCCAAGTTTATTTGTTTAATGATAAATGTTGTAATGGCCCAAGCTGTAAAAACAAAAACAAAAAAACACAAAAAATATTAGCGGTGATTTGGACTATTGAGATATTCCTGGGTCAGTATAAAAGGGAGGACTTTGCCTTTTGTATCTAACAGTATGATATCAGTTCTACCTTTTCCCCCTCCCCTGGCTAATGGTAGCCTGGATTAGCTGTTGAGGTAACTGGGCATGTCGAGATCTTGGAACGTTGTAGGAAATTGCCCTATCTGAGGATAAATCTCAGACATGCTCAGTCTGCTCCTAGAAAGGTTTTCTAACATCACCTATTCACTTTTCTTTGGGATGTCTGAGCCTGTACACCGTAGAAGAAAGGCATTGCTATCATCAGGGGATCATGATAACAGTATAGACATGAAATAAAGCAAACAGTGTACTCCACTCCCACCAACTGCCTTTTGTGGAGGAGGGACTACTCCCTGGACTTTGAGTGTCAGAGTTACTGTCCACATTACTGCATATAAAGATTGAGAGTATATGTCGAGTGTATATGTATGTAACCTGTACATGAATGGATGATCCAAGATTCTTTATCCTCTGAGAAATCTGATTGTTATTATAGAGTCAATAAGGATTCCCCCCTCTCCCCCCCCCCTTTTTATGGCATAATTGGTTAAAATTAGATATTTGATTTATTTTGGATCAACAGCATATAAAGCTGTATTTTTAGGGTTGAAGTTTATTGGCTTGAGTCAACTAGATTAGTATGTAGGACTAATTTGAAAAATCAGGCATATTCACTGTTCAATAACTTAATTTAATTAGGAAATACTAGAATATCAGACAGCCTAATTCAAAGTCTTCATAATAAAACCTCAAATCTAGTCCAAGGGTTCATTTGGTCCCTAGCTTCTCGGGTGAGGGGGGTGGGGCATCTGCCCTGTTGCTCCCCCCCTTAGCTCCGCCACCGGTAGCAGCTTGTGGGGCCGGCCACGGGCGCATGGTGTGGCGGCTGACTTCATCTGGGCTGCTTCTGCGTTCCCTGTCCACTAAGTACCAGGGCGGGGTAAGTGGGGGCCTTCAGAGCGAGGCTAATCCTGGCCTGGGCCTGCTGGTGGAGGCTGCAGTGTGGTTACATGGATGGTGAGAGGGATGGGGTGGTAGCTCATGCTGCTGCTTGTGAGACAGAGAAAGGCTCAAGGAGATGCCTAGCCTAGTGATGGTAGGAAGAGATGGGTTGTCTTATAGAGATGGGAGTGGGGTCAGTGCATAATGGTGGTGGGAGAGAGATGGGGAGATTGACCATGAGCTGCCATCAGATATTGTGGTGTCTTTTATAAAACCACTGACAGATACACCCTCAACACAATCTCCAAGACATACCGACATATATACTCCTACATTCCCTCACATACACACACTCTGCTAAACTGCCATACATACTCACACACAGATACACATTGTGAGACAAATACATATAAGCACACTACCATGCACACAGATACACACTGCCATGCCACAAACAGAGATACATTCCAAAAGCACACACAGACAGCACACCACACAGATACACACTGTCAAATACACACTGCCAGACACGCACAGTTACCCCACTGATGGCAGCCCTGGAGATGCCTAATGGATATGTAAGAGAGTGGGTCTGATGCCTACTGGTGATAGGAGAGGGGTGGGTGATGTTTAATGGTAAATGAAGATCGGAGAGGGTGGGGGTGATGCCCAATGGTGATTGTTATCAACATAAGCATCACTCCCTCCCATCACCATTAGTCATCGCTCTCTCTCATCATTATCCATCAGTACCCTCCCTCTCACATCACTATTGGCCATCACCAACTCCCTCTCCTACCATCATTAAAGGGTCATTGTAAACACCATCACAACTTTGCATCATTGCAAAGTCGATGGTTAATAGAGTATTCTGTACTTGCTCTCAGGTGTGTGAGTGGCTTAGAACTGCAGCGATTTGTAAAAATCACACAGCTATAAGCCGGATCCTCAGAACTATCTACAGAAACACAGGTAATAAATTCACAACTCCAGCAATTAAATAAAGAAGGAGTTTATTACTCCAGCACGTGAACTCGGCAACATTTCAACCCATGGAAAAGATGTCTGTCAAGCCAGACTTGGCAAACACTCCTTCTGTGTGTCGAAACGTTGCTGGGTCCACGTTCTGGTAAATGAACTCCTTCTTTGTTTAATTGCTGGTGTTGCGACTCCATTACTTGCTTCCTCCTAACCATCACTATTTGTGTGCAGGCGCTCCTTATTTGTTTTTTTCCTTAGAACTGTCAGACAACATTGATATCTGTAAACTGGAATTGAGAGTTCCAGCTGTCTGATATCAATTTCTTCCCCATCGCCACACGCACAACTTGGACTGAGCTCTCTCTCCTTCTGAGAGATTGAGAGAAGAGCTGTAGAAAGTACATGTATGGACTGTAGCTCCACTGATTGCTACATGCAACATTCATAATGGTACTGCGAGAGGGATGGGGTGATCAAGGCTGCCATCAGAACGCATACAAAACACTGAGTGAACTACCACACAACACACACTCTACCAAATACATACACAAGCTTCCACGCACACAAACGTATACATACATACATACCTGCAGAGACACAAATACAAAACACACTGTGAGACACACACACAAAATACATACTGCCACATACACACAGAAACACTCTGACAGTCACATACACATCTAAACACTGCCATACACACTCTTATGCACAAATATACACTGCCAGACACACGTACAAATATACACTCACAGACAGACATACAAATATACCCAGACGGCCCATTGGCGGCCCATTACAAATACACACTAAAATACTGCCATACACACAAACTCACACAGACATGAACTCTGACCGACGCACATTCTGATACACACTGCCAGACAGATACACACTAACAGACACACCCATACAGAAACACACTGTCAGACAGATACACACTGCCAGAAACACCCATAAAGAAACAGGCAGATACGCTCCTGATGGCAGCCCTGGAGAAGCCTAATGAAGGTGTGGAAGGGATAAAGTGATGTCTATTGGTGATGTCTAATGGTGATGAGAGAATGCAGGGGTAATGTGTATTACCTCTTCCCTTTCTCACCATCATTAGGCATCACCACCCCCTCTTACATCACTACTGGTCATTACCAACTTCTTCTCCCACCACCATTAAAAGGTCAGTCTAAGCACCATCACAACTTTGCATCATTGCAGTGTTAATGGTGAATAGATTACCCTGAACTTGCTCTCAGCTCTGAGTAACTTAGAACTGCAGAGATTTGTAAAAATCACACAGTTATAAGCGGGCCCCTCCGAGCTGTCAATCAGCAGTACTCTTAGTCCCAACTTCCTCATATCAATTTTGTCCACATTGTGCGTGTGGCTTGCTTATGTCGCGTTCAGAATTCGGACTGAGCTCTGTCTTCTTCCCAGAGATTGAGAGCCAACTTGCCATGCACAGACTATGGCTCAGCCAATTGCTGCACTTAGTAATCTTAATGAAAGCGGGAGAAGGATGGGATGATCAGGACTGACATCAGAATGCATACAACACCACTGACTTTCTCCCAGACACATAGATATATAGGCTCCCATGAACACACACACACACTTACATATCTATTCACAGGCACACAAATACAGTTACACAATGTGAGACACACGCATGTACACACTGTGAGATGCACAGAAATACACAATTTGAGACACATGCAACAACAAATACATATTGCAATGCACAGAGACACACACTGCCACATCACACACAGATACACAGACTTACATAAAGACACACTGCCAGACACACATACATATAAATACTGGCAGATACACACTATTACACACACATACACACAGTCAGACACACCCACACAGACACACCCAGACACAGGAGATGTCTAATTAAACTGTGAGAGAGAGGGTCTGATGTCAGATGGTGATGGGAGAAAAGAGGGGTGATGTCTAATGGTGATTAGAGAGGGTGGGGTGATGCCTAATGAAGATTATTGTCAACATACGTATCAACCCCTCCTCCGACCACCATTAGACTTCACTCTCTCCCATCATCATTAATCAATACCTCTCTCTCTCACGTTACTACTGACCATCACCAACTTCCTCTCCCACCATCATTAATGGATCAGTCTAAGCACCATCAAAACTTTGCATCACTGCAATATTGATGGTGCATGGAGTCTATCTCTGTGAGTGGCTTATATCTGCCATAAGCCAGCCCCACAGATCTGTCAGTTGCAGCAATTGGAATTCTCAATACTGTCCATCTGATATCATTGTACTCTACATTGTGCATATGGCATGTACGAGCCGCAAGCACGTAGATTGTATGTATGAGCTGCAAGCAGAACTTGGACTAAGCTCTCATTACAGTGTTTGGAGGTGAGAAGAAATATGTCCTAACATGTACACTGTACCTTGCATCAAAACTATTTTATCCTGTTGAAGTAGTTCTGGTGCAGGGACTCACCTTCAATGTCAGTTTTCAGATCTTATCTTTTGAGATTTGGAGTATGAAGCTCCACCTTCCACTGGCTGTTAGATTGACATCCTGGTAATCAAGATAAAATTTGTCCAATTTGTGTCTGTGACATGCATACAACACACAGATTGAACTGGGATCTCTCTCCTCTGCCAAGATGTGCACACAGACCAATCCATTAAACAATGAGCTGGACTGTGTATAAACTGATAGCAATGGTGGTATGGCCGCTATGATCTGTATACAGAACAGTTCTGTTCATCATATGTGATGTTTGGAACTGATAATATTCTTATCCCATATTCCCAGACTGGGTATAGTCCAAAATGAGATGCTCCTGATTGGAGCCTCTTCCTGCTCAAATAGGGTTCAGCCTGTAACTGCAGTCAGTCCCACTAAACCGAGCCTCTCCTGGGATCGTTCATGGTAAGTATTGCTTTTATTTAAATTTATTATGAATTATAATTATGAATTATTTCGGAGTTTATTTTTACAATATTAAAAGTTGGGGTAATTTTGGTAATATTATTTCCTTTTACTGCATTATCTATATCAGGGGTGTCAATGCAAATTTACGTGAGAACCTGTGGCAGAGGTGCCTTATCATATGGAGTGCTGCTGATCTCTACTTACAGATCCAACCTCCCAGACACATGTAAATCCATACTTCCTAAAACACACACAAATCCACACTGACTGACAAACAGATGCACACCCAGATACACACCATATAGACGCACACTCACAGATAAACTCATACATACAAACACTCATGGATACACACAGATGCAGATCCATGCTCCCGGACACGTTCACAGATTCCCAGTGACACATACATACAAACACTCACAGACATTCACATACACACAGATCTCAGGGCACCACTCTTCAATGCTGGTCAGTAGATTAGCAGCTCAATTAAAAGACTGTCAGTTGCCAGGTGTCCGGTGTCTAACCAGACAGTCTGGAAATTGAGTTGCCGGCAGTTTATCTCCTACACCACGGGCCGCAAGAAGTAGCTTGGGGACAACACATGGTCCATGGGCCAGTGGTTTGAGACCCATGTTTTATATAATGCAGTAAAAGGAGGGACATTTTCCACCTATGGTTTCTCTTTAATCAGCCATCACCCCTTTCTCTCCACTCGCTATCCAGCTCCTCTTCTATATGTTAGTGATGGGAGTAAGAAAGGGTTATGGAGCCTAATGTTAGCGGTGCGAGAGGGAAGGCTGTCTAATAGTGATGGGAGAAGGAGGACTTGATACTTAATGGTGCTGAGAGAAGGAGGGGGTGATGGAATAGGGAGGGCCAATGTCTAATGGTGATGGGAAGGAGAGTAATGCCTTGTGGTGATGGGAGAGAGATGGCATGCTGATTAATGAATGGGAGAGGAAATGAGCTGTTTAATGGTGATGGGAGAAGAAGGAGGATACCACCCTCCTCTTCCATCACCACTTAGCACCACTCCAATATCCATTATGTGACACCCTCCATCTCTCTCACATCACCATCAGGTGTCACACCCTCTCACTCCCATCACCATTAGGCATCCATCAGCCCCTCCCTTTCCCATCTCCATTAGACTCACCCCTCTATCTCATATCTACCATTTGCGGGATACTAAGGAAATACAGAAACTAATCCTGGTGGTGGAAGATGAAGGTGGTTGCCTTATAGTGATGGGAGAGGGAATTCATGGCTAATAATCGCGGGAGACGGAGGGGGCTGGTACCTTCTGGTGGTGAGAGAGGGTAGAGGTTTATTCCTAATGGTGATAGAATGATAGGAGAGGGATTATGCCTAATGGTGGTGTTAGAGGGAGGGGATGATACCCAGTTATAGTCGGCAAGGGCCCTCCTTTTTGTATCATCCCACTCCCTCTTCCATCACCATTAGTCGTCACCCCCTCTTTCTCCCATCACCATCAAGCATCACCCTACACCTCTCTTACCACTATTTGGCAGCCATTACTCCTTCCCTTTGCCACCACAACTCGGCATCTTCCCCCTCCATCTCCCATCTGCCAGCAGAGGAGAGAGCGAGGCTCAGGGAGAATGCTGTAGGTAGGAATAGAAATGGGTTTACTAGGGATTTTAAAGGGGGAGAGGGTGATTCCTAATGGTGATGGGAGTGGGAGGGAATATAATTCCTAATAGTGACGGTAGTGGGAGGCGAGATGCGCTATGGTGGTGGGAGAGGGATGATTGCTAATGGTGATGGGAGTGGGAGGGAATATAATTCCTAATAGTGAGGGTAGTGGGAGGCGAGATGCGCTATGGTGGTGGGAGAGGGGTGATTGCTAATGGTGGTGGAGGTGGTGCCTAGTGACAAAGTGAGAAGGAGGTGGGGTGGTGCCTAGAGGTGATGGGAGAGGGTGATGCCAAGTGGTGTTGGAAGAGGAAGGAGGGTGATTCCTCATGGTGGTGTTTACATCATCATGAGGCATCACCCTTTCCTTCTCTCATCACCATAAGGCATCACCCTGCTAACTCCTATCACCATTAGGCATCACCAAGCATCAGTCTCCATTAGGCATCACAACAATCCCACCGCCATTGGGATTTACCACTTTCCTAACACTAATATTAGGCTAGCTTGTCGCTGTCCTACAATTAGCAGCATGAGCAGCCATTCCCACCTCCTCTTACCAGCTACGCAACCATATAGCAGATTACAGCACAGCCTCACGGCTGGCATCTTCTAAGCTCAAGCGGGTTTTTGCTTGCTCCCCCTGTTGCCTGCTGGATAGCGAGTGCACGGGTGGTTCAGGTGGGGTTGGCTGTCGCGCTGTGCGAACCTGCAGCCAGTCCTGCAAGCTGTCACCAGTGGATCTAAGGGGGGGCACCAGGACAAATGCCCCTCTCCCCCACACCCGAGAAGCCAATAAGTGATTTGTTTGCTAGGGAGGATCATGGCAAGTGCCTCCCCCAAGATGCAAGTGACATTTATTGTCTGGCCATTAGCAGGGGCTTACCAAAGGAACATCCTCACAGAGTGGGGGTCGTCCCTCCAGTCAGTTCCGGCTGACAGCCAGGCAGTCCCTGGCATCTTGGGGGACACCTGCAAAGTCCTTCTTACCCAACAAATCGTACAATCCCACAGATATCCCAAAGGTAGGAATCCCGGAGTCGTCACGGAGGTTCACATTGTCACAAGAGCAGCACCAACAACCAAAATATTTTTTTTTTTTATCTTTTTTGTGCTGCAAAACTGAGACCCAGTATTGTTGATTTTGGCAAAATTATTTTTCCCGTATTGTTACTGGGTATCTGGAATTTACACTTGTAGTAATCAATATCCATTCTATATGTATGTAAATAGGTTATTGATCCAATAAGAAATCTGATTGCCATTACTGAGTAAAGAAGACTTTTCCCCCCTTTATTTTGTATAATTGGAAATGGCTACAAATTGATTTTTTGCCTTCTTTTGGATCAACAGCATAAAAGAATGTGTTTCAAGGTTGAATTTAATGTACTTTAGTCTTTTTCAACCTAGACTACTATGTAACTAAACAAGCTGAATGGCAATCAATTGCTCAGAGCGCCGGGCTAACCAACCCTCTGGTTACAGTGTTTAGATAGCTCCTTTAATTTAATGTATAGAAATCAAGTAATTGAACAGTGAATATAAATAAAAATCTCACTCACTGACACAGATACACAATTAGTCCACAAACTTAGGCCACTGAGTCCTCTACTCCCTCCCACCAGATGTTTTGTTTAGATGGTAAAATGGTAGTAATTTTATAGGCAGGTGTTGCTGATAGTAACGATGTTGCTTGCTTTACTTCCAAGAGTTCTTCCTTGTTTGTGAGACGTCCAGGTACTGTAACCCTGCTCTCCTGATGCTGAGAGTCAATGGGACCTCTAGAAGAGAAAGCAACGTCCATGCCTCTCTCCTTGGGTGTCCAGGATCAGCTGTCCCTATGGAAAGAGAACAGGTGACATCAGAAAGCCCTTCTAGGAGCAGATAGGGCACATCTGAGGTGTAGAATCAGAAGGGGCACTTTTTGCAATTGCAACAAGATCTTGACATGCCCAGTTGTTCTTTACAGCTTGTCCAGACTGTCATCAGCCAAGGGCAGGGGAAGCTGGAAAACGGCTATCATTCCAGAGATACTACACAGCCTTTTTTCAAAGTCTCACATTTTTCTCAAGTCTAGATTTATGGGTTTTTTTCAGTCAAACTGCCCCAGAAAACTGTTTTTTTTTCCTTTTGCCCAAACTACCCTCTCCTCACCATCTTTACTTTTAATATTGTTGCAAATTGAAAATTAACAAGTTAAAAAACAAACTATGAACATCTCAGTAGTCCTCTCCACTGCCAACAGTTTGGGTTTTTATAATTTTTTTGCAACAAAAATTGGTGAGACGCTGACCAAAGTACTGCTATGGATCAGCCTCTATTGGAGTTAGTTGAAAGTCGATAAATGAAGTATCCACCCTGCAAACCGCGGATCTGAGAATTTTATCTGACAGTAAAAAGGTAGGTAGCCATATATTATTTTTACAATCAGTTACATAGTTTCATTGCACTTTCAATGTTATAAATTTAGCATTACATGCAAGGGTTTGTTTATAATTTATTTCTCTCTTTACAGTTAATTTAAGTATGAACTCCAGCACCGACCATCGATATTAATCTCATCCCGAATTATTGAGCTAAAATGGACGTATTACAGGTTACAGATTTTTCCAAATTTGACTTTTGTCTCAGCTACTGGTTTCCGACCGTTGGCTTCCTATCAGCGTCTATCGCTATGTGGATTCTTATCAACATTGTGACTCTCGCAGCAACAGAGTATTAACTGTCTGATTCTATAATATTATACCTCCTGCTAACAAATAAAAAAAAAAGAATTTTTAAAATTTTGTTTCGAAAGTGCAGAATGTTACCCCGTCCGCCTTCATGTGATTATTTAAGTCAGCTGAACAGATTATTTTTGCATTCTTCGAAGCACCTTCCGTTTAACCTTTTATTTTTCACATTCTATTGTGATGTATCATTTCTATAATATTTAATAAATAAAGTTATATTGGAATAAAATGTAAGTTAATGTTTCCTTTTCAAACTCTGGACATCTGTAGCTGTATATGAGAACGAATAGAAATACAAGCAGTGTGTGCTTGGGAAATGTTCACTGTACACATTTTCAATATTTGCTGTAGATACAATGGTCGGACGATCTGAGCAGAGGAAGAGTTTATACTCTACTTACAGAATAGCAATATTCCTATAGACTTCAATCGAGGATTTCCAATTCAGTATGTAGATTGACCCCTTAAGGACACAACTTGTCTTACACTTAAGGACACAAACCATTTTGCATTTTGTGCTGTTTGTGTTCAAACGCAATTTGCATCTCTGTCATTTATTGCACCAACACATATTATATATTGTTTTTTAGAGGGCAAACGGGGCTTTAATTTGATGTCACATATACATAGATACATTTTCATTAATTATGAAAAAATGCCAAAACATTTAAAAAGTTTTGGCAATAATAGCGTGTGCATAATAGTGGGACACTATAGTGTCCCTTTAAGTCCTGCATGGTGCGAGGTGGGGCCTCCAGTTGTCTAGCCATCACTGTTTGGCTCTTGTCAAAGTCACTCAGATATTTTGACTTGTCCATTTCTCCTGCTTCTAACACATGAAATTCAGGAACTGATCACTTGCCCCGTAATATATCGCACCAATATATCCCACCCCTCGACAGGATGACATTGTAAAGATATAATCAATGTTATTTACTACACCTGTCAGTGGCTTTATTGTAGTGTCTGATCAGTGTACAATGGAACCTCGGAACTCTAACGTTCCCGTTCACAAACAATTCGGAATTCAAACTGAAATTTTGTGTTAAAAATATCTTGGTACGTGAAAGAGCCTCAAGACCCAAACAGAACACCTCTATGGTAATCTCATTCTAATCTTAAGCAGTGACACCTGCTGGTTCTACGTGAGTATCAGTAGTCAGGTTGTATTCTGGAGAGGTTGATGGATACGGTGGACAAGCTGCTCGTGTCAGGGTTTCGACTTCGATGGGCAGTGCCCTTACTGTGGCGGTCGCTCTCTGCAGTGGACTCTGTGTAAGTGCAGAGGAGCTGCTATCTTCCAGGTCAGCCTTTGAACGCTAGAAAATATGAATGGACGAGTCCTGTCCACATGAGTGGCAGCGACTCGGGGGTCATGATGGAGGTGAGTGTCCATTGAGCAATCTTTTGGGACATCGCTGTTCCACGTTAGGCTTTCAACTGGCTGGCAGATTTCTTTGTAAAAGTGAACACAAGTACTGTAGTGACTGCATGTTGGCGATACAGTAGTCAGGAAGGATTGGATGTACTGGATGTACATGATCACATCTGGTACATGATATGTCTGGAATGGATCAATCAAATTTCCATTAATTGCTATGGGAAATGTTGATTCGGTTCCCGAACACATCGGAACTGGAACAGTCTTCTGGAATGGATTAAAGGATCACTATAGGGTCAGGAACACAAACATGTATTCCTGCACCTATAGGGTTAAAACCACTATGTAGCCCCCCTGCCCCCACCCTTCCCTCCATAAATATAGTAAAATCTTACTTGAATTCAACTCTGGAGCTGCTTAGTTTGTCGCGGTTTCCTTTTGACCTGCCCACTGCAGTGGTAGCCTGATCCAATCACAATACTTCCCCATAGGATTGGCTGAGACTGACAAAGAGGCAGATCAGGGGCAGATCCAGCATGATTCAAACACAGCCCTGGCCAATCAGCATCTCATCATACAGATTAATTGAATCAATGAATCTCTATGAGGAAAGTTCAGTGTCTGCATGCAGAGGGAGGAAGTTATCACTAGGCTGTAATGTAAACACTGCATTTTCTCTGAAAAGACAGTGTTTACAGCAAAAAGCGTGAAGGTAATGATTCTACTCACCAGAACAAATTCAATAAGCTGTAGTTGTAGCTGTTCTGGTAACGATAGTGTCCCTGTAAGTTTGAGTTCCGAGGTTCCACTGTATATGGACTGGCAGGAAGATGTTCAGTTCTCTCACTGAGCACTTCCTGTCAGAGCAGGTAGAGGATAAAGATAGAAATCGATCACTATTTTTGTATATGTGGAATACGTATTATTAAACAGGGTAGATTAATAGCTAAGACAGATGAGAGGTAATAGCGCTGGGTATTAGGCATGTCAACAAGAAGAGATAGGGGAGAGAAAACCCTGCATTGTGAACAGTATAAAGCTCTGATTTAAACAGGATCTCTGCCATCCGGGAGTCAGCCAATGCCACAAGGAGGCCTCAGGATACAGTCCTTCTCCAAGCCAGTTTTGAGTGTGCCTCCAGCCCTCCCACATTCCCTCGAGTACAGCGGGATTACATGAATATGACCCTAGGAAGGTCTCTTGTATCTGGAGTTTTCTTCTCCCTGAGCCCAGGTCTTGAGGGGGGTCAGCGACGCACATCCAAGGGCCCTCCAGCTCCTCTGGGCATGAACACGGGCCCTAAAAAGCAAAGGCCTCTTAAGAGCCCCCTGGTCATTTGGTGGGACGTACCTCTGAACAGACCTGGGCACAAACAGTGAACCACCACTACAGCAGTGCATCTGGAATAGCAGGTAGAATATAGTAGGGAAGCCTGTTTTGAACGCGCCCCAGAACCGGGATAACCCTCAATGGTCCACAAGGGGATGCATGGGGGCAAAAAAGCTGTTGCTCAGGGCGAGCATAGAGTCGGGAGACCAGACCGCCATTCACGCTAGGCCGCATGGTCAGGCTGTGTGAATTCTCAGGCAGATTGATATGGTATGTGCATCCACAATTCCCCACTCAGTGCAGCATCAAACCACCTTCTTACAAGGCTGTAAGTAACTTGATTGTAGGCAGTAAAAGCCTTAATTAAAGGGACAATATAGTCACCCAGACCACTTCAGCTCAATTAAGTAGTCTGGGTGCCAGGTCCCTCAGGTTTTAACGCTTCACATGTAAACATAGCAGAAACTGCTATGTTTACATAGCAGGGCTAATCCAACCTCTAGTGGTTGTCTTCCTGACAACCGCTAGAGGCGCTTCAGCGACGTTGGATGCAAAATTCGTATCCAACGTGCAGAACGTCCATAGGAAAATGCTTTCCTATGGACTGTTTGAATGCGCGCATGGCTCTTGCCGTGCATGCGCATTCCACTCCACGAGGTAGCCCGACGCTGGATTAAGGTAAGCTGCTGAACGCCACGGGAGGGGGACCCTGAGTGTGAGGGTCCCCCAAGGATGATATAGTGTCAGGAAAATTAGTTTGTTTTCCTGATATTATAGTGATATTTTAAGTACAACTGTGCCCGAGCTCTCAAGGAACACGTCTGGCCATCTTAGCTGTTGGGCCCCACACCCCTATACAGGGACGTATGTGCCGGAGGCAAACAAGGCATTTGCCTTGAGCGGCACTTTCCAGGGGGCGGCAAAAAACATCGCCCCCAAATACCTTGTTAGCCTGGCGGCATTCTGCAAACTAAAAATCCAGGCGCGCGTGGCTCCCTCGCGTGCCGCAGAGTGATGCTGGGACTCGGAATATGACATCATATTCCAGCTCCCGGCATCACTCTGCGGCGTGCGAGGGAGTTGAGCAGAGACAGCTCACAAATCAGTGCTCCCTCGCCAGTGCCGCCCGCCTGGATTACAATTAGCCGCCCAAGTGCCTGCATACCTGCCTCCCTCCCTACCTGCAAGAAGACCCACTGGACCCCAGGTAAAAAAACAAAATCCACCCAGCTCTTCCAAATGTAGGGAGGCTGGGTGGATTTCAACTAAAATAGAAAAAGTAATCTTTATTAATTAATGTTTGGGGGAGAGGAGGGGGAGTTGTGTGTCTATGTCTCTCAGTATGTGTATGTCAGTGTGTGTGCCTGAGTGATTGTGTGTGTCTAGCTGTCAGTGATTGTGTGATTGTGTGTCTGGCTGTCAGTGTGTGTATGTCTGTCAGTGTGTATTTGAGTGATTGTGTGCATGCCTGTCACTGTGTGGCTGGCTGTCAGTGAGTGTCTGTTAGTGAATGTGTTTGTTTCTGAGTGATTGTGTGTCAGTGAGTGGTTGTGTGTCAGTGAGGGCACCTGTGTGTCTGAGTGATTGTGTGTGTGTCTGTCAGTGTGTGTCTGTCAGTGAACGTGTGCCTGCGTCATTGTGTGTGTATGTCAGTGATTGTGTATATGTCAGGGAGTCAGTGATTGTGTCTGTCAGTCAAAGTGTGTGTTAGTCGTTTAACAGGAAGAGGTGTGGCATTGACAGGAAGGGGTGGGGCAAATGTAAATTAGGGGGTGCCCAAGTTCCGTCATGCCTAGGGCAGCACAGATACTAAATACATCACTGCCCCAATAATGTGAATTATGTGCAGTTGGGGTGCTATAATGTCCTGAAAAAGACATGGCCCAATAAATCAATAGGTGAAATTGAAAAACTGAAATCGACATGTCTGTAATTGGACCGTATAACCAGGGCCAGACTGGGGATTCCAAATCAGCCCTGGAAAAAAAATCTATGCCAGCCCCATAAGTCATGGCGCCATATATTGTCGCATGTAATATGCAGGGGAGGGCTGGCAGCCTTAGGCCTGGGGGGCAAAACCAGTCAAGTGGCCCATTGCGCCACCAAATCAGTTCACCATCCATGCCCACCTTTTCCTGGTTTTATAACGGATATTGATGTTATGCTAATCAGTAGCTCTTTGCCATACCCGCTCCTTCACGGCTCTGACTTTCAATGTTGTCAGAGCACAGGCTGAGAATCTCTGAGCCTGTGCTCTGACTCACTAACTGAGCGCCGGAACCACGAGGGAGAGGATATGATCTGACTGCACCTACTGCTGGTGCGCACCAGTGGACCACCAGCGAATCGTTTAAATTAAATATGCTGGTGTACCCAACTTGTGAGCTGTGTTGGCCGCCGGGTGCCTCTGTTTTCATGGCACCCTGCGTGACCGCACAGCTTGCCCACCCCAACGGCTGGCCCTGCTGACACACACTGACGTTACTACTTAGACATCCCTCAATATTAATACAGACATCAGAGTAAACACCAATAAACTGTGGAAACAGAGCTGATCCCCCAAATTTATAAAGGTTTGCTTAGAGGATTTATTGTAAGATTAAATCATGCCTCCTCCTCTCTCTCCCCCATGCGCTGCTCTGTAGGCTGGGTGGAAGTGAAGAGTAATCACAGTCTTCCAGCACAACGCCACCTGTGGCTGCATGGGGAACAGCTATTTAATGTAATACTTGCAGGACGGCTAGCTGCCGCAGAACCTCTTTGTTTCCATCTCTGCAAAGGGCTCCAGGCACTGCTTGTTGTGAGTGTGAGCCACTGTAAATTAGGGGCAGAGGGCACTTGCACTGCGGTCAAGACGGGTCTGGGCAGAAGGAGAGTGCAGTGCAATCAGTGCACTCCCCTCCTGTGGGTCACCAGTACACTGGTGCACCTGCCCAGGATCAGAGCCGGGGCAAGGTTTTTGCCGCCCTAGACAAAATATAAATTTGCCGCCCCCCCATGTGACATCACAATGCCCCACCCATATGATCTGCCATATGAACTAACGCCAGTGCTGCACACAGTGTGTGTTTACATTAAAAAGCCTGCAGGGACCAGCTATAGACACCAGAACCACTTCATTAAGCTATAGTGTCCCTTTAATGTGAGGTAAATTATAGATTAGTGTCACTAATAATATACTAGATTGCCTACTTACAATTAGATGAGGATGATGATGGGCTGCAGTTTGGCTCCACTGGTCTGGTGTAGAACAGGATCTCTGGAGGCTGTTTGCAACTGTGGTCACAAAATTCAATGTTCTGGGAGAATTGGAAGCAGCTCCATTTTTTGGGGGCCTCTTACACAGCTCAAGGTCTGGGCCCCAGTGCCTGACGGTGAGTATGCCCATAAGGCCCACTCATAAGTCCACTTATATGTTCCACCCACCCATGAGTTCGCTCACAGGGAGTGGAGTGTGTAGGGGATGTGTTATGTGTTATTGTAGAGGATCTAATATGTGTGCTTATGGTATGTAGTGTATAGGGATACCAGTTTGTGCAGGTGATGCAGCGTGTATTTGTGTATAAGGGATGTATTATGTGTTTCTGGTTGTGTGTAAGGGATGCATTGTGTGAATCTGTGTTTGTATGCATAAGGGATGCAAGGTGTGTGTCTGTATGTGTGTGCATTGAGTGTAAGAGATGCATTGTGTTTCTGTGTGTATGTAAGAAAAACAGTGTGTGTGTTTGCATGTGTGTGTAAGGGTTTGCATTGTATGTTTCTGTGTATGTGTGCAAATTATGCATTGTCTTTGTGTGTAAGGGTTGCATTGTGTGTGTGTGTGTAATGGATGCATTGTGTGTTTCTCTGTGTGTAAGGGAAGTATGTTGTGTTTCTGTGTATGTATAGGGATGCATTGTGTGTTTCTGTGTATGTATAGGGATGCATTGTGTGTGTGTGTGTGCACGTAGTGTGAAAGAGCTCCCTGTCTTGCCCCCTGTCCTATAGAGCTGTCCCTTCTGTCCCTTAGAGCTCTCCCCTGCCCCTTAGTGGTCTCTCCTCTCCCCCACCCTCCCCTAGCGGTCTCTTCTCACACTCACCCACCCTCCCTGTGCTCTTCTCATCCCCCCCTCCACCCTCCCTGTGTTCTTCTCACTCCTCCCTCTGTGTGTTCTCCTCACCCCCCGTGTTCTTCTTACCCCCCCTCCTCCCTGTGTTCTTCTTACTTCCCCCCTTGTTCTTCTTACTCCCCCCTTGTTCTTCTTACCCCCTTCTTCTTATTACTCCCCCTTCTTCTTACTCCCGCCTTCTTCTTCTTCTTACTCCCCATTCTTCTTCTTCTTCTTACTCCCCCCTTCTTCTTCTTAACCCTCCTACTTCTTCTTACTCCCCCCTCTTCTTCTTACTCCCCCTTCTTCTTCTTACCCCCCTTCTTCTAATTACTTCCCACTCTTGTTCTTCTTACTCCCCACTCTTTTTCTTACTCCCCCCTTCTTCTTCTTACCCCCCTCTTTTTCTTATCTCTACTCCTTCTTACTCCCCCCTCCCCCTCTTCTTACTCTCCCCTCTTACTCCCCCCCTATTCTTACTCTCCTCTCCCCTCTTACTCCTCCTCCCCTCTTCTTACCACCCTCCCTTCTTCCTACTCCCCCCTCCCCTCTTCCTACTCCCCCCTCTTCTTACTCTCCCCCTCCCCTCTTCCTACTCCCCCCTCCCCTCTTCCTACTCCCCCCTCTTCTTACTCTCCCTCTTCCTACTCCCCCCTCCCCTCCTCTTACTCTCCCCCTCCCCTTACTCTCTTCCCCCCTCTTCCTACTCTCTCCCCCTCCCCTCTTCTTACTCTCTCCCCCTCCCCTCTTCTTACTCCCCCCCTCCCCTCTTCTTACTCCCCCCTCCCCTCTTCTTACTCCCCCCCTCCCCTCTTCTTACTCCCCCCTCTCCTCTTCTTACTCCCCCCCTCTCCTCTTCTTACTCTCCCCCCCTCCCCTCTTCTTACTCCCCCCTCCCCTCTTCTTACTCCCCCCCCCTCTCTCCCCTCTTATTACTTCCCCCCCCTCCCTCCCCTCTTATTACTTCCCCCCCTCCCTCCCTCCCCTCTTATTACTTCCCCCCTCCCCTCTTATTACTTCCCCACTCCCTCCCTCCCCTCTTATTACTTCCCCCCTCCCTCCCCTCTTCTTACTTCCCCCCTCCCTCCCTCCCTCCCCTCTTCTTACTTCCCCCCTCCCTCCCTCCCTCCCCTCTTCTTACTTCTCCCCTCCCGTGTGGCCGAGCTGCTCTCCGGTCCCGGCCGGAGTGATGGGAAGGTGCACGCTCAGTGTGCACTTCCTGTCAGTCCGGCCGGTTACAGGAAACAGAAACTCCGCGCGGAACAGGAGTTTCTGTTTCCTGTAACCGGCCGGACTGAAAGGAAGGTGCACACTGAGCGTGCACCTTCCCATCACTCCGGCCGGGACCGCGGACCGGAGACCGGCTCGGCCACGCTACAGGGGAGGGGAGGGAGGGGAGAATCTGTTATGCAGCCGCCTAGAGCGCTCAGGCGGCTGCAGCATTTAAAGGGCCGGCCCGCCGCGGCCGGTCTTAATGGGATTTAGGGCGGCCTGGGGGGCAATTGCCTCCCTGCCCCCCGGCCCAGCCCGCCCCTGGTAATATGTAAGGCTATGTCTTGCCACCCTAGATGATTGATATATATACAGTTGCAAGAAAAAGTATGTGAACCCTTTGGAATGATATGGATTTCTGCACAAATTGGTCATAAAATGTGATCTGATCATCATCTAAGTCACAACAATAGACAATCACAGTCTGCTTTAACTAATAACACACAAAGAATTACATGTTGCCATGTTTTTATTTAACACACCATGTAAACATTCACAGTGCAGGTGGAAAAAGTATGTGAACCCCTAGACTAATGACATCTCCAAGAGCTATATAATTACCTTGCAGGGTTAACTCTACCTCTAGTGGCTGTCGAATAGACAGCCACTAGAGGGCACTTCCTGGTCCATAGCACAGAAAGCCTGTGGTAGAGCGTCGCTGGATGTCTTCAAGCTGTGTGAGGACCTCCAGCGTCGCTCAATTCCCCATAGGAAAGCATTGAAAAGCATGTTCAATGCTTTCATATGGAGAGCTCTAATGCGCATGCATCGGCGGGGGTCTCAGGTAAGTGACTTAAGGGGTTTTCACCCCTTCAGCAACTGGGGATTGGGAGGTTTTCCTGGCACTGGAGAGTCCCTTTAATCACAGACTTCATACTGCAGCTCAATGAGAAGTCTTTGCAAGGCAGGAGCTCTGGTAAATTGCTGCCTATTGAGTTTGTCTCTGTGGCGAAACCGACCTCGCTACGTGTCCTTGGAGGGGGCTGCTTGCCCACCTCTTGCCTTTAGACTTTGGCCCCTGTTCTTTTTCCCTGCAGAAAGGCTGTTTTTTACCTTTCTGTGGACTGTTAAAGCCATGCTACCCCAGATAGCTATGCTATGGAGCCCAGCCGTATACTGAAAGACTGTATGAAAGATTTTGGCTCCATGGAGATTGAACTGTATGTATGTGATCTGAGCGCCATTCGGTAATAATGTGCGCTCAGATCTAAGCTATCTGCGGATAGGTAGAATGTCTGTATTTTATGTAATAAATGTAACCTTGTGTATTTTATTGTATTTTACTGCCTTTTTACTGCCATGTGCTTAATGGAGTTTTGCCTCTGTCCTTGGAGATAATTAGATTACTTCTCAATTATCTCCAGGATAGAGACTCTGTGGAACTTGTTTTGGGCAGAAAAGCCATGCTTCATTTGGTCACAAAGGACTTCGAACTATCTTTTGAACCAATGGACCAATCATATCACAGGCAGTGGGGAGGATTTTGTGTGGGAGTGTCTGTGTGTATTGTACGGATTGATTGGTTGTTCTGTAAAACCCTGTGGGCTGTACTATGTTTGCGGATTGGGAATAAAAGCGGCTGTATGTGCCAGTACAGTCAGATTCTGCTTAACCCTCAAAACGAAGTGTCGTCTCGTTATTGGGGGAATTGGATTATATGCTGACTGCCAGGAGTGTAACCCTTTTGTATGGTTTTCCTGTTCGGCTGTTTCCAGGATTAGTAGAGTTTGCAGTTCGGGAGATTGGTGCTTACAGTTGCTGCCTGTGCATCTGGAAAGGGGAATGTCGCCTAAATGGTTTTTAACCTCTGATGAGCGAAACGGTCCGTTACAGTCTCCACTGAGCTAACCAAACGAGGAAGTAACAAGACTGGTTATCTGATTGGCAGCCAGAAGGGTGTAACAGGTTAATTTATAAAAATGTAAATTTCTATTGAAATCTGCACTTTTTGCAAAATGAAAAAAAGAACACATTATTCACACGTAAAGCTTTTCAGCAAGCTAATGTTGTTTAGGGGCCTGGAGTGTCCCTTTAAGGGCGTACCACAGTTTCCTTTTCTTTCAATGCTGCCTCTTGAAGGCCCAGTTGTCTAGAATCTATAGAATCCCATGCTGCTTCCTGCAATGCCCTGTTTATTCAGCTCTGGATCACAATGTTACGTATGAGATTTGTGCATTATCACTCAAAACTATATACTGCAAACTGGAACGGAAATAGAAGCCTTGTCTGGAAGCATCTCGTGCCTCTATAGCTTGGTTGCATTGGATAATAGCAGCAAAGGAGGAGACACCTGAGTTCAGCAGATAATTTCAGAGGTACACTAAATAACCATGGAACGTAAGGGGTTGATTGGGCCAGTGAAAAAAATTTATATATATTGGGCCAGTGAAAAATATTTAAATATATTGGGCCAGTGAAATATATATATATATATATATAGCTCAATGTATTCCTATATTTTTGCAATAATTGATACATTTTAAGGAATCTTAAACGTTTATTGAATTGAGGAGCAGCAAAATAATTTCTCGATGTGTATGTCTGTCTGAACATTTTTCATTGTAATTCCTTTTGTGACATAGAATCTATCATTATAACAATTGCATAAATGATTCCGTTAAACTGGAAACTAGAAAGGAAAGTGGTAAAGAATTGCATTAATTAAGTGAATATCAAAATCACAGGGAAAAAGTACATGCATTATTCTGTGTTAACATTCTAATCATTGTTTCACATAGCAGCGCAATTTACATTTCTTTATTTATCCTTGTACTTTCCAGAAGAAATATTCTCCAAAAAAACAAGCTCTTTTATACGCTGATTTATAACACCACCTGCGCTACATATGTCAATGCCCTTAAGGGACAATTGCTTTAATTCCCTGAATCACACTACTGAAAAGTCTGAACAGCTGATGATCTAGAGTCATCACTCTCTTTGATACATTTTATTCCCTTATCTTTTGTTTGAGAGATGTAGTCTTTAATGTAACAAGCTGGATTCTAGTTATTCATATAAAATTGCATTATGGTGTGTGTTGTACGCGATAAAAATGTCTAAGTAATGTCCTTTTTTGAAACAATTTAGAACATCTGGGCAGATATTGCTAGCTTTCATTGTAAAAAGGTTTTGGATAAGATCATAATAGCCCAAGACATAGGCGACGCAGGCAGCTCAAGGGTGGCCCTCTCCACCCAGGACAGCTCTGGGACGCTACAACACCCATTCCCAAGACACAGACGGTGGGAGATACTGCCCATACACCAGGTCAATGAGGCCGAGACCCTAGGGAAAGTGACGCCCCACAGGGCAATTTCATCTACCACCCCCCCCCCCCCCCTAGGGGAACGGGCACGACCCACACCTCGAACCGAGGAACCCCAACCCAACCGCACAGCGAGCTGCATCCCCAACCAACCACCACCCTACCCACGACCCCTCCCCCCCCCGCCCAGGACCTGAGACCACGGGGCGGGTGTGGGGGCCGTGGGGTGGGGATTGGGAGTATAGGCACCCTTAATAGTCCTCCAGAGGCCGACTCCACCAACCCACACGGACTCAAACACCAGTGGAGCCCCAACAATAGGCCTGTAACTCAGCGGAGGGAACGATATGGGGGAAGGGTATGCCAGACGGGGTTTTTTTTGTATTGTTACCTAAACATAAAACTAAATAAATAATGTCAAAAAAAAAAAAAAAGATCATAATAGCCCAACACTGGTTTGTAGCAATTTTTTAGATTGACTGGGTACTGTGAGTGAAAATACCTGGAGCACTAGACTAATAATTGTCACCCTCGTATGTGAGGTTTAAGAGACACTTACAGGGTAATTTAATATGGGTGAGAATTCAAATTGAATTACAAATTTAGTGAATTCCAAAATTAGACTTAGAGAATGTTTTCAGTTTAGCTATTTTAACTTTAAATTTAAAATTCACTTTTAATTAATCTTTAATTTAATTCTCTTCTTAAATGCCCCAGACACAACATAGTCAGTGCCCCTCCCAACGACACTCTATGTGTCATTTAAAGGCTTCAATTTAATATTTTTCAAATGATTTAATATTTGTGGATAAATTATTTAATTATTATTTTTCAAAATATTAAAATCGCAAAAATATAACACATACAAAAAAGCCACTATATAAAACAAAATACCAACATATTAAAATATTCTTCAAAATATTAGATAATCTGAAAAGTTTAGCCAGAAATATTAGATCATGGCTTTAATCACTCGCACTCAATTTAAAAACCAAACCTAACAAGCCGCAGTCCCTGACACATACACACACAACTATTTATCCTTATATATACTTAAGTTATTATATGCCAGCTCTAATAATTATATAGTGGTTCATTACAGAAAAGAGATAGCAATAAACAGCTGTAATGTCTACTTTCAAAAAGAAAAAAAAAGACCTGGTGGGTCAGAAAAAATAGGGCGCCCCCTAGCAGATTATCGTGAATATATGTAAAACATAACTTTTAATAGTCACTTGTAATAAAATACTCATGCTAATATTGAGAAAATAAGAACAACAAAAATAATATTGAAAATAAAATAAAAATAGGTATAGAAAGGTGA
The DNA here is from genome assembly GCF_036172605.1 of Pelobates fuscus. NCBI lineage: Eukaryota > Metazoa > Chordata > Amphibia > Anura > Pelobatidae > Pelobates > Pelobates fuscus. Next base: position 451,535,917 of record NC_086317.1, read on the forward strand.
GATATATATCTCCTAAATGGGATATATAACCTAAAGGTATCTCCTGGATGGGAACGATACAATCTTGAAAGGAAAGGGAATCCCAATATAGTGCTCGTACCGTTACATTGAGTAACTTACAATGTAACTTACTTACATTGAGTAAGCAAGCCGGTGGCGTACGGAGTGGAGAGATGGATTTACTTAGTTGGCGTCCTTCTGATAATGCATCAAAGTGTTCCAGATACATCGCTGGAGAACAGCGTAGATCATGGAAGAAAGAACTGTGTGTCCACATCGCCAAAGCTGCACGTTTTCGGGAGCTTAGAGATAAATCTCACTTCAATAGAGGTAACATTTGTTTTAAACTTTTTTTTGTATTCATTATTTTTGGATGCATGAGTGAACATATCAGCTTATTCAGCCACAATAGCAGTGATAAGCTCAGTAATACAATGCTTCACAATTATGGCAGTTGAGAAATGCACATTTTTTAAGTATATAGGTAATGAGTGGTAGCAGGTAGCGGAAAGCAGAACATATGTCAAGTATTAAGGTTCACAAGTGAGTAAGGCAAGCAATATACATTCACCTGAACATAAATATCACTGCGTGTGAGGTTCACGTAACTGTTAAGCAAGTGGTGCACGTTTGTTAGGAGAGGGAAGCAAAGTGAGAAAAAACATTTAGGCCTGTCCGACTGACTAAAGACGCTTAATAGTAAATTTACTTAGGCTGTCTGAATTCGTGTTACTGCGCTTAGTTCTAGTATGTTGAGTGTTCTAGCTTAATTCTATGTATGTTGAGTGTGCAGATACTGGTTGGGTTAGTCATAGTAAGTGTAAGCAGGAGCATGAGTGTGTCAAGATGGAAGGAACTATGCCTAGACTATATGCCTTATGCAGAGAATTGGTAGCCACAGAGCCTAAAGCATACTGTCAATCAGGTGACCCATGTGTGTTGGAAAAGTCCACTGGAGCTTTGCCGTTTATGTTGCCCTTTCCATCTGGTCTTGTGGCCTGGGACCTCTGGGGTGTATTGATTGGCAGATCTGCGGTGTTTGCTGGTGGTGGTCTGCTCCTCCACCTCCCTGACGCTTGGTGTCTGCTCTCGAGGTTTCAACTTTGGGGGCTCCCCGCCCAGGAAGACAGTCGTGGAACCAGGCTTGATCTGTGAGTGGGTAAGCAGGGGCTTTTTAGAGGGTCCGACGCTTGTCTGTAGGTTTGGGCTCCGTGGCCCGTGGATGTTGCTTGTTGTCCTGCGGGCAGAGCTGTTTGCAGGTAGATGCAGATGCTGTTCTCGGCTTCAGTCGCGTCACCGCCATTTTGGCGCCCAGGCGTAGGATGTGGGGTGCTAGGCGTGCTCGGAGTGTCAGTTAGGCGGTGGTTCCCTCCATTGAGGACCGAGATATCCCCCCCGGTCCATGGGGGTGAAAAGCAGGGGCCCGTGAGACATATCACTGGGCTATTGCGTGGCAGCCAGATTCCGAAGCAGGAGGGCGGCCGTCCGCCCCGCTCTCCACCCACATAGGCCGCAGACCCCAAAGTCTTGCATCTCCCCCTGGGGCTGCAAAACTCCCGATCTCGGGGACCACAGTGGCACCGGCAACCACCCGGACATGAGAGGTGGTCTCTTGACTCTGAGTCAGGCTTTAAGCTTGGATTTTTCCTCCAAATTAGACCAGATCCTGCAGGAGCCTCTCCAGCCCGCGACCAGTCAGCATGGCGGTCGGCCCCCCCCCCCCCCCCAGAGGTAACAGTTTTTAGTGTCTGTTTGGTGCATATTAATAAACTAAGAGTATCACGCTATGCCTTTCTCCTCTTTTGAAGGTGATACAAAGTTGCAATATCGAGTGACCAGAGTGTTTGACCAAAAGACAGGGTTTATATTCATTTTCCCTGCGTAACATAAGAAAACTGCTTTACAAAATTATATTTTAAATGAATACTTAGAAAATACTTAGGTAAATTAGAATTTTTCATCTGTTTTTATAGGTAATTAAAGGAACACTATAGGGTCAGGAACACAAACATGTATTCCTGACCCTATAGTGTTTAACCCACCATTTAGGTGGTTTGCCCCCCCCCCTCAACCCCTTTAAAAGGAATTAAAACTCACATTAATGGCAGCGCCGCACGGGCCCGCCTGCGCTAGCTCCGCCCACCTTTGTGACATAATCAGAATTTTTAGCCAATCCAATGCATTTTGGCCAATCAGCACCTCCTCATAGAGATGCATTGAATCAATGCATCTCTTTGAGAAAAATTCAGCGCCTCCATGCAGAGTGTGGGGACGCTGAATGGCACTGCTGCCTACTGTGCAGCACTGAGCCAGGAAGCACCTCCAGTGGCCATCAGAGGAGTGGCCACTTGGAGGTGTCCCTAGGGGCAATGTAAACACTGCCTTTTCTCTGAAAAGGCAGTGTTTGCATAAAAATGCCCGAAGGGAGCTATTATACTCACCAGAACAACTACATTAAACTGTAGTTGTTCTGGTGACTATAGTGTCCCTTTAAGCAGCAAGACCCCACTAAGCAGCATATTGCTGTGTTTATATGTATTTACAATTGTGTGCTGTTGAATAGTTTAATATTGAAATATTATATTATTTACTTAACTTTACTTAACTGTAAAATTTTACAGTTATTTATTGCTATTCGCAATTTGGAAAGGAAGTACATCATATCTTAATCTTTGTTCATAAATTTTCATTGGAATCCATTTGGGAGGACTCTTTAAGCTTTAGCTGCTGATTTAATTTTATATTTATTGTTGATGTAATACTGAATCATTGTGTATATATATATATATGTATATATATATATATATATATATATATATATATACACAAACACATTTGTGTAAGGGGAAAATAGCCGTATATGGAGTTAATCCAAACCCGTTTAACAATATACAATATGTGAACATAATAGCTTAATAACATTCATTGTAACAAACCAAAGTTCTGTTAGTGGGTTGTAAACGCACAAAACGTGTGTGTAGTACAATAGTAAATGCATGAACTAGTTCCCGTTTGGTAGAAAATTGCACAAACCGTGAGCCTTGTATGTCAGGGAAACAAAACGAAACGAGCAGTGAGATTTGAAATGCACGCACAGAATTGCCTAGTATGTTTAGGCAATTGAAACAGAATGTGTTCCCGTTCGGGAGTATGCTAATGCTCGAAATGAGCCAGTGACAGATTTAAACAAGTGAGTTTAAACGAATGATATGCATGAACATGCAATGGTTTTAGAACAGACTTAGACAAAATGCAGCCGTAAAGTGAGGACCTGACCCGTGCATGGTGCCGTAGGACTGATGCCTGGCGCAACGGGTAGGTCGACTTACAGTTTGTGAGTCACTTGGACACCATCCACGGCGATGGATTGAAGAAAGAAGGTGGTAGGCCAGAAAAGCCTGTGGCTGGATTCCTTAGCTTAGCTTAGAAAACCTCATGGAGTAATCAGGTAAAATGGCGTCTGGATGACCCGGAAGTGGAAATAATTCTGATGCTGACCTCAAGCTATATTTGTCAGGTAAGGGGTGTCCCTTATATAGGGGAGTGAATTCATTTAAGCCCCTCCCACAAATACAGGCCAAACGGCCTTAATACATATATATATATTTCAATTATTTATTTTTGTCGTGCGTAGTAATAACATAGGGTATGCAATATACACTGTTCAAACAACCATGGCATAATATGGCACATAAAATAAAGTGTATGTATATCAGCACAGATATTTACATTGTAAAGGGGAAGACAAGAGAAAGTTAATAAAACATATGATCTACAATCAGGTTAGTGAGCTGTGTTTTAACGATAGACATTATATAGCTTTAGACTCCATGGTTGTATATGTAACTCAAGGGATATACCACCCTAAAAACAACAGAGTAATTCTCCCAGGGGGCCCTCATTTTCTTAAATGGGATGCTATGAGGGATTGGCAAGGTTGGGTAAAAGGAGTGATAACCATTGACATTTAGCAAGTACAGATGCACTTATTTGGGCACAGTGAGTGACTAAGGGAATATGCATACAACTCGATCTTAGGAATCTATGCTCACCCTATACCCGCTAAGGGTAGGCTACAGTACCTCATTAAGAAGGCATACAGTGCGCCGTGGAGACCAGAGGAGAGCTGGTTTCGAGTTTCGAGTTACCCATTGTACCTCCGGCTTCCAATGCTTACCTGTTTGGGGCTGCTTAGTGGCATACTTCTGTGCCGTTATGTGCCTAAGTGAGGTGCGATGCTTCTTCCACCTCCATGATGGGGCCTTCATCGCCTTTGGAATTTTGTGTCTGCTCCTGTTCTCACACCGCCTTGTGTTCAGGCAGACTGTGCCATCTCAGGCCTCCAGGCCCAGTGCGAGCATGTGGTAGGGTCTGGATTTCCCTTGGGACTTCCGGCATTTCCTCCGCTTTGGCTTGTCTCCGTGGAGCAGGATACACACTTGGCCGCCACGCCACAGCCTGAGGAAGAGCTTCCCAGTTGGGGTGTGGAGATGCTCCTCTGAGAAGCCTCCAGAGAGAAGGCCCATCTTGGGCCCAACTGCGCCATGCCCTTGCAGCCATTGGTCCCCGATTATCAATCCCTCTCCAGGCTTCCCTGGGCCCTAGCTGCTTCAAATTGTGGCGCATAATGGTTGGGTTGTCAATGGGGGGTATCCCAGGACATTGTCAGTGCGTGTAGCAGGGCTAAAAAACCCAGATTTAGCACCAGGAACCTGCAACCACTCACTTCGACAGTTCAGCTCCGCCTTCTATACTTCTGGTTTAGATAATTGCGATGTATAATTTTCCATAGCATCACAAATCCCCTAAATGTCATTGTATCATTGTCATTTTTATGAACATTTCAAATTATAATGGTGAAAGCAAAAAAAATAACATTTATATTCTTTTAGATTGGCAGGTTTCCATGCGTGCATCATATTCTATTTCCATGTTATTATTTTGGAATTGTAAGACATATGTTAATTTTCAACAATCCTGTTAACAGAATTGTTTGTTACAGAGAAAATTCTCTATGCCACTTATTTTACCAATACATAACAATGAGAAGCATGCAGTTTATTCACTGCATACGAAATAAGGCTTTTAAATAAATGTAGATACCTTTGAAGAGTTAGAACATATACGGTACTAAAAAAAATACATCACTGCCTGCGTTTTTCAACAATATATTAGGGAACTCTTTTATTTTTAAATACCGTAGATGTATCTGCAAGAGGAGGATTCATTAATATTAATATAATATGTTACAGTAAATAGTGAGCAGATTCTACAAGTGGGAGCTCGTCATAACAGTATGAAATGCTGCTAGACTTTGGAGTGCAATAAGAAATTATTATGTAGCTTAAAAATACCTTTTATTATGCTAGACATGTAGCTCTCTACAAACCACAATGTAAGGGATTCATGAAACAATTTAGGAGATTTTGGATTGTTTGTAAATACCATAAATTGTGCTTGAATGGCTAACCAACTGTGATTACAAATATTGTGGACATAACCTAGTCTTCCTTTTATAAATTGCCGAATGGGCATCGCTTACAGGGTTATTCACTTAAAGGACTACTATAGTGCCAGGAAAACAAACTCGTTTTCCTGGCACTATAGGGTCTTTGGGTCCCCCCACCCTCCCTCTGGGCTGAAGGGTGAGGATGGGGTTAAATTATTACCTTTCTCCAGTGCCGCGCTCCCTCGGCGCTGGGGACTCTCCTCCCTCTTCCGACGTCATCCGCCGAATGCACATGCGTGGCAATCAGTCACGAACAGATTCAATCAGTCCATAGGAAAGCATTTCTCAATGCTTTCCTATGGACGTCAGCATCTGCTCACTGTGAAAATCACAGTGAGAATCGTGGAAGTGCCTCTAGCGGCTGTCAATGAGACAGCCACTAGAGGCTGGATTAACCATATTGTAAACATAGCAGTTTCTCTGAAACTGCTATGTTTACAGCTGCAAGGTTAACCCTAGATAGACCTGGCACCCAGACCACTTCATTGAGCTGAAGTGGTCTAGGTGCCTATAGTGGTCCTTTAAGTCCAAATGGACCTGTACTGGATGGGGTAAATCCATCTGGCTGCTTGCAGGGTCATTCGGACTGTAAAATCTAGATGTTGATAAAATTAATTGTGGATTGTGTAAATCAGGGACTGATTGCAGCCAGACCATATGCCGCCAGATGCTAAAATCGGGACCAAATGAATTAAATCCATATAGGATTTTAAAAAAAAAATCCAAACTGTTTGCCGGTTGGGCTGCTTGCATCATGAGGGTCAAATATGTGGCGGCTGGCCAGTGCTTGATATCAAGCACTGGCCAGCCGACACGTAAAAAAAGTTCTAATAAAAATCCTATGGAGGTCAATAAGACCCCAATATTACTATAATTGAGGAATAATTGCATGTCCACACCCTAAATATTAGTAAGCTCCCTCTCATAATTCCCTTGCCACCCCTCCTAAACTAAATTAAGGTCCCCTCCAACCAGCCCCTCACACTAAATATAGTGAGCAGAGGACAAATACACCAGAACCTGTACAAAAATTTAACTTACAATCAGAAGTCTTCTTTCTTCTAACTTTTCAGTTCTTCAGCCTCTAAAAAGCCAAAATAAAATCCATAATAACGAACACAACTAATTAAAACGAAAAAAGGCCCGACCGCAAAGAAAATAAACAAAAAACCCTGAAAAAAATCAAAACTGTCGCAATAATAATGAGTTCACCCAGCAGGGAAAGTCCTTATGTAGGAATTCTCATGCTGTAAGATTTCACAAACTGTGGGAAAATTTCCCATGCTTTGTAACGTGACCAAGAGCGTTCTGATTGGTTGGCTAGTAAGCCCTCTAACAGCCAAGATTTGAGAGAAGTCTAACTTGCAATATAATGCAAGTTTTAATGATCCTTTTCAATGCTTTCCTATGGGAATTTTAGCGACACTGGAGGTCCTCACACAGGGTGAGGACGTCCAGCGACGTTATAGCACAGAAAACCTGTGCTATGGACCAGGAAGTGCCCTCTAGTGGCTGTCTAGTAGACAGCCACTAGGGGAGGACTTAACACTGCAAGGTAATTATTGCAGTTTATGAAAACTGCAATAATTACAGTTGCAGTGTTAAGGGTAGTGGGAGTTGGCACCCAGACCACTCCAATGGGCAGAAGTGGTCTCGGTGCCTGGAGTGTCCCTTTAAAGCAGCACTATAATTCCCCCACCCCTTTAAAAAAATTGTAAAGCTTGTACTTTCACTGAAATTCCAAACCAGTTAAGACATATACCAGGTGCTCTGTACATAGACAAAGTGTGCAGCGCAAAGCTCCACTCCCTCAGGTAGTTATTGCGCATGAGAGGGTGGGTCTAATGAGAAGGGGTGTGACCCTTGCCGCCTCTGGGGGTGGAGCCTATCTGAACCCACCCAGCATCAACTCTGCCCTAAGTGTGAGGGAGGCATGGGGGGATTTAAGAAGCAGTGGGGAGCTGTTCTATTTTTAAATATTACAAAAACTTGTAACTAACTAAAACGAAACACTGAATTGCATGTATTAAATATCATTCAATAGGCAATTCTTACTTAATTTCATTCGTAGGAATTTGCATTCGTCCATTTGTCTTTTGGACAAATATATGAATTGCAGAAAATTAAAACGATAACGTTTTAGCCCGAAAACAATTGTCAAAGTCTACTCCATTGTCTATCTATGTCAGGGGTAGGAAACCTTTGGCACTCCAGATGTTGTGAACTAAATCTCCCTGATGTTTTGCCAGCAATATGGGAGACGTAGTCCAAAACAGCCGGATTGCCGAAGGTTGCCTACCTTGGATCCATGTAATTGCCATGCAGTAAGAACATCCCTTCATTTTGTAGTATTTCATCTCATAAAACACAGATATGTCCAGAAGGTTTGAGCATCTCTAGAGCATGACATATAAAAATCATGAAACGGCTAATGCAATGTGAGGTCTCCGAAGGGAAAAACTCTGATAATAAGAAATGCCATGCAAAGTATGACATGTATAAATGACATGCCCCAGCAGACTCTTATCTGATCAGCTCTCATATATGCTATTTCTTCGGTATCATAAAGGATAAATTCTTACTGGCTCCGATTTGGTTTCCTTGGCTCATCTGTGAGGCACTCATTTCAAGGGAAAACGAAGTCATATTTGTCATTTACATTTCTGGAAGTCAATGCATATATAGGTTTTAATAATTCTCAGACAATCTTTATTACAAGCAGCTAAAATGCTCGCAAGACATATGCACATAATAATAACATGCAAAGGCTCACAGCTAATAATCTCTTGTTCTGTTTAAATTGGGTGACCTGATTCCTTCACATAGGCGTGCGCACGGGGTGTGCCGGGTGTGCCTGGGCACACCCTAATCCCCGCGGCCGCCTATGTATTGAGACCGGCAGGGGAGATCTCAGGATCTCCCCTGTCGGCTCATGCAGAGCCGGCGCTATCCGAGCGCCGGCTCTGCTCTCAGCCTCCCCTCACCGGCTCACATGCAGGGAGGGAGGCAGGAGAGGACCGGCGGAGCTCTTGCCAGCAGCTCCGCCGGGTTCCTCTCGTGAGATCTGAGCGTTGCCGCGGCAACGCTCAGATCTCGCGTGAGTGAACTCTAGCCCCGCAGGGTAGAGTTCACTCTCCACTGGACCACCAGGGATGGCGGTAGCATGGTCCCCCCTCCCTACATAAGGTAACAAGGGAGGGGGCATATTAACTAAACGGCACCTCACCTCCACTGGACCACCATGGAAGGCAGCAGGAACAAGAATCCCCCTCCCTACATAAGGTAAGAAGGGAGGGGGGATATTGAGTCATGTACCCCCACCTCCACCCCCCACAATCACCCACACGCATACAGCACACACACCCACACACACAGCACCTACACACATACAGCACCTTCACACATACAGCACCTTCACACAGCACACACACACACAGCACACACACAGCACCTACACACATACAGCACACACACACACACACAGGACCTACACACATACAGCACTTTCACACATACAGCACACACACACATACAGCACCTACACACATACAGCACCTTCACACATACAGCACCTTCACACATACAGCACACACACACAGCACACACACAGCACCTACACACATACAGCACACACACACACACACACACACAGGACCTACACACATACAGCACTTTCACACATACAGCACACACACACATACAGCACCTTCACACATACAGCACACACACACAGCACACACACAGCACCTACACACATACAGCACACACACACACACAGGACCTACACACATACAGCACTTTCACACATACAGCACTTTCACACATACAGCACCCACACACACAGCACCTACACACATACAGCACACACACACACACACACACATACAGCACCCACACACACATACAGCACCCACACACACATACAGCACCCACACACATACAGCACCCACACACATACAGCACCCACACACACACAGCACCCACACACACACAGCACCCACACACATACAGCACCCTCACACAGCGCACACACACACATACAGCACCCACACATACAGCACCTACACACATACAGCACACACATACAGCACACACACATACAGCACACACACATACAGCACCCACACACACACACAGCACACATACAGCACCCACACAGCACCTACACACACATATAGCACCCCCACACACACACAGCACACATACAGCACACACACAGCACCCACACCCACATACAGCACCCACACACATACAGCACCCACACACAAAGCACCCACACACAAAGCACCCACACACAAAGCACCCACACACACATACACACAGCACCCACACACAAACAGCGCCCTTACACACACACAGCGCCCTTACACACACGCACACACACACACACACAGCAGTGTGTGTGTGTATAAGAATATATATATATATATACACACATACATATACACGCGGCGTGTGGTTGTGCTTTAGGGTGCACACCCTAATGCAATAGGCTGCGCACGCCTATGTTCCTTCAACTAGTCAAACATTGCACCAATCTACATGGAAGCAAGCCAAAACGCGTTCGATTTACCAGACTATGGAGGTGAGATAGGCATTGCCTCTATAAAGAGATACATTGCATAAGATGCTACAAAGAAGTGTAATAAATGTATAACCCTGTAGTAGTGTGTGTGTGGAACTGCACTCACTCCCATTAATCTGAGCCAGGGTGCTTGCTGAACCGGAATCAAACACCAGATTACCAAAAATTAATAAAGCTTGACAAAGACCTTTTGGGGTCTAAACGTTGCTGCTGCGGTTCCTAATAAAGTACCTGTCTTGAACCAAGGAGTGTCTGGACCTCTATTACTTTCTAAATGTATAACCCGACGTGTACTCTATCCTGGAAAAGAGCTCATGGTCGACAATTCCACGTATCTGCGCCTCTTAACCAATGTGCCATGATTTATGCGTGGAGTTTAGGGCAGGTTCACTGCTTAGCTCTCGTCAGTGTCACCAGACAGTGCAATTACTGGCATTAAGTAAAACACTTCACACAGTATTTACATACAGCATTAGAATGTAAGAAGTTAAATATAGGTTTGTATTCGGCTATGCTGTACGTGCAGCCTCTAGTGTCTATCAAACCTCACAAAAGTAACATCAGTAAACCATAGAAAGGTTTTGCACTGAATATCACTCACGCAAACAAGAGTTGAGGTTCCAACTCAGTGACAAATCTGGTGGACAGGAACAAAGGCAAATGTCCCCTATGAGCAGTCAGGAGCATTTAACATGGTTAGTGTCACTTATTGATCTGCAGGGGAGGGGGAGTAGTGGTAGCTATATTAGAGCACATACTTCAGTTTGAAAGTAGTTTGTAGTTTGTAAGTAGGTATAACATACATGAAATTGTGTTGTTATTATTGGAATATTTGTTAAAGCAATGGAGGACACAATACACAGTTTATTTCAGAAGCACTTATACGTGTGACTAGTGGACTTACCGGTTACTATGCTAGATTTAGTAATGGTGTAACAATCTTTGATTAGGTGCATTTTATAAAAGTAAATGAATAATTAATAAATAACGCATGATAAATGAATCATTAATAAATCACATTAATTAAAACCAGGTGGTTTCTATTATTTGTTTCTCAATGACTGAAAGACTCAGCACCCACATCAAACATATAGGGTGCATCAAGGCTTAGTTGCATCCTAGTATGGCTATTACTTCAAGCAGAAGCTAAAAGAAACCTGGTGATTTGCAGCAAATGTAGACACATTAAAAGTGAGGGCCTTTTAGTATTTTGCTTTTTTTTTTTTTTTACATTAAAACAAATGTGCAAACTACAGTCTTGAGTGTTCCTTTAAAATCCCTGAGTTTTGTTTTCTTTAAAAAAAAAAAAAAAAAAATAACCTTCCTTTTATTTTTAGGGGAAATGTCTCATATACATCTCACTGTCATTTTTGTATAGCTCAGCCTAGCCTCCGCGACTAAACACACATTCAGACTGTCAAAAATATTATTCTGAATTACGGTACATAAACGCAGAGATGGGAAACTAAAATACACTCAATGAGAACTATATAGACAAGCTAAGGTGAACTGATTACATATTTATATTAAAAAAAATATAATAAAACAAACTAAAATGGTGGAATTGTGTTTTTTCAGATAAACTGCTATAATATTTACATCATTAAAGAGCAAGACAGTGACATCAATATTCATAAAATCGTTTAATCCTAATGAATGTGTGCGATGTATAGGATAATATTCAATTTGTTATAATCAAAGCATAGTTTTCAAACCTAAAATGTCACTCTGAATGTTAAAAGCCATAGAACTAGGGGAACCAATAATTCTAATCTAGATAGCCAGGAGGTAAACATATGTGAGTCCACCTACTGGGGTGAACTTAGTTTCATCCTATATAATTATATTTTTGGGGCCCTAAATTTGGCATGTGTTAGGCGGAGGGGAACAGCAACCATTTGGCACGGGTGCCATGCTTGGAACTAGGGGTGCCTTTGCATGGCACTCAAGGCTGCCAGAGCCAAACAGGCTATGGCCTATAAGGAGTCCTAGTGGAACTTCAGATATCTGCTAGTGTGATTGCAGGTGGTGAGGGGCAATCCTCAATTTATGCATTACAGTCCAAAGAGGAAGTGATCTCAGTTCACTTCCTTCCCTGTCTTGTGAACAGGAATCTGCAATGTAGCACCAGCAGCAGCTATCGCAGCTACTGCTCTTGACCTGTACCAGGCCAACCTGGTCCCCACCGGACCCCAGGTAAGCCACCCACACAGCTAGATATACACAGAGCTGCAGAATAAGCTATCCCTTATACAAATAATACAAGCAGCCCACACACAAACACACACACTGTACCCACAAACACAACACCACTGACAATACACGCCCACAACCCCACATGCACAAATACAACGATATGAAGCAACTGCAGCACCCATAAATACCACAAGAAGAATATGGCAGCATACACACATCACATACACCTCAATTTAAAAGGCTGCCAACCCCTGTCTTAATACCAACATTGCATCTTTATCACCTTATCAACTAAGAATAACATTTGATACTAATTATTCCGTATGCCCACACCGCTTCAACTTAATGTAAAAAAAATAAAAACATACTAAGATTTTTAAGGAGTTTCAAAACTTAGTGTATAGACTTCTGAATGAACACTGCAGTGAAATGTAAAGTGAAAAAGTCAATTCTAAAATATGAACATTGCCATGAATATATGTTTGTGTAAGGTTGTATATTACAATGAGCCTGTTTCATAGTATGTATATCGTCATATGCACACCCGAGACATATGACTAGATACATAGTATGGTACAAGTGCACAGTAAGCTGTCTGAATGAAAATGACTTGCCAAAATAAACATTTATTCAACATAGACGCATGTTGGATTTGCTGGGTATCACTTGGGGCCTTTATTACAGCTCAGTAAATGCTGAAAGCTCTGGCTTATGACATTCCATTCCCTCTCCAGAGCTAAGCCCTGCATTGTGACACTACCTCATTGGCTGAGAGCTTCAGCTTACCGCTGGAATCCAGTGGACTAAGTGAGCGAAGTCTTGCATTGTGACGCTAGCTCATTGGCTGGGAGCATCAGCTTACCGCTGTTACCCAGTGGACTAAGTGAGCTAAGCCTTGCATTGTGACGCTAGCTCATTGGCTGAGAGCATCAGCTTACCGCTGGTACCCAGTGGACTAAGTGAGCTAAGCCCTGCATTGTGACACTAGCTCATTGGCTGAGAGCATCAGCTTACCGCTGGTACCCAGTGGACTAAGTGAGCTAAGCCCTGCATTGTGACGCTAGCTCATTGGCTGAGAGCATCAGCTTACCGCTGGAACCCAGTGAACTAAGTGAGCTAAGCCCTGCATTGTGACACTAGCTCATTGGCTGAGAGCATCAGCTTACCGCTGGTACCCAGTGGACTAAGTGAGCTAAGCCCTGCATTGTGACACTAGCTCATTGGCTGAGAGCATCAGCTTACCGCCAGGACCGGTGCTAGGATTTTTAGTTACACAGGCGAAGATGCATTTTGGTGCCCCCCACCCTCGTTTAAAATAAGGATCATACAAACACAGAAATAATCATACAGAGACATACAGACACAGACAGAGACATACATGCAGGCATATAGACATACATACAGAGGCATACCGTCATACAGACACATACATACATACATAGACAGACATACAGAAACATACATACAGAGACATCCAGGCATACAGACACATACATACATACAGGCATACAAAGACATACACGCATACAGAGACATACAGACACATACATATATACAGGTATACAGAGACATACAGGCATACAGACACATACGTACAAAGACATACAGGCATACAGACACATACATTTGTACATACAGAGACATACAGGCATACGGACACATACATTTGTATATACAGAGACATACATGCATACAGAAACATACATACAAAGACATACAGGCATACAGAGACCTACATACATACATACAGAGACATACACACATACAGAGACATACACAATTACATACTAGTTCAATCTTGTCCCCTGGATGCATGCTGTCTGGCTCCTTGGAGTCCTGTCCTGCAGCCCAGCCCCATCACAGGGCGCCAGCCGCGCTGTGTGGTACACAGGGAGCAGGGATATGATGTCATTCATATCCTCGCCCCCTCCAACACATGGCGGCGGGCACCTGGTCGCAGGGGTTGCAGGGCTGTGACCCCTGCGACCGCGGTATTTACGCCAGTGCATGCAGATGCACACACAATTAAAGGACCACTACAGACACCCAGATCACATCAGCTCAATGAAGTGGTCTGGGTGTCAGGTCCCTCTAGTTTTAACCCTGCAGCTGAAAACATAGCAGTTTCAGAGAAACTGCTATGTTTCACGAGGGTTAATCCAGCCTCTAGTGGATGTCTCACTGACAGCCGCTAGAGGAGCTTCCGCTATTCGAAAACACTGAACGTCCATAGGAAAGCATTGAGTAATGCTTTCCTATGGGCGGTTTGAATGCATGCGCGGCAAGAGCATTCGGAGCTGAGAGGCGGAGGGATCCCCAGCGCCAAGGGAGTCCGGCGCTAGAGAAAGGTAAGTGCTGAAGACACACACACACTCTCACGAACAGATGCATACACACCAGCTAACAGACACACACATTTACTGACAGACACACTCAGCGACAGACATACATACACACTCACTTACAAAACATACACTCTCACTGACAAACACTCACTAACAGACATCAAACAGACTCACTAATACACACACAAACACACTCAGTAAGAGACACACAGTAACACACTGACACTCACTAGCAGACACACTCACTGACACTCACTAGCAGACACACTCACTGACACTCACTAGCAAACACACTCACTGACACTCACTAGCAAACACACACACTGACACTCACTAGCAAACACACACACTGACACTCACTAGCAAACACACACACTGACACTAGCAAACACACTCACTGACACTAGCAGACACACTCACTGACACTAGCAGACACACTCACTGACACTAGCAGACACACTCACTGACACTAGCAAACACACTCACTGACACTCACTAGCAAACACACACACTGACACTCACTAGCAAACACACTCACTGACACTAGCAGACACACTCACTGACACTAGCAGACACACTCACTGACACTAGCAAACACACACACTGACACTCACTAGCAGACACACACACTGTCACTCACTGACACTCACTAGCAGACACACACACTAACACTCACACTAACACATGTTTTTTTTTTTATTTAATCCCTCAGCCTCCTTACCTTTTTGGAGTGCTGAAGGGATTCCCTGGGGTCCAGTGGTGCTGCTGGGCTCCTTGGCTGGCTGGCTCCCTCCCTGGCTGGCTGGCTTTTTCCCTTGCTGGCTGGCTGTCTGGCTCCCTTCCTGGCTGGCTGGCTGGCTGGCTCCCGGGCGGGCGCGAGGGAGCACTCTCCCATGTGTGCTTCCTCTTCAGCTCCCTCGCGCACCGCGTAGGGATGCCGGCGCCGGAAGATGACGTCATCTTCCGGCTCCGGTATCAGTATGCGGCGCGCGAGGGAGCTGAAGAGGAAGCACACATGGGAGAGTGCTCCCTCGCGCGCCCGCAGAACCGGGCGCTCGGCCACGCTACAACAGGTCGTCGGTTGGAGGGGAGAGCAGTGCGCTTCCCTCCTTCCGGTCAGCCTGATTTTGCGCCCCCACGGCCGGTGCGCCCTAAGGCGGCCGCTTGGGCCGCCTTATGGTAGCGCCGGCCCTGCTTACCGCTGGAACCCAGTGAACTAAGTGAGCTAAGCCCTGCATTGTGACGCTAGCTCATTGGCTGAGAGCATCAGCTTACTGCTGGAACCCAGTGAACTAAGCGACGAGAGCTTCTAGCTCTCAGTGTGCAGGGGGAAAGGGGTAGTGCCAGGGCACCATAGTGGAGTATTCATTTAAGTGCGATTTTCACTATTTTTTTATCATCCTTTGTAGCAATTTAACATGATTCCCTATGTGGGAACACACAGCACAACATGTCTATTTATATTTCTATGTGATTGCAACCAATAAACATGTTGGGTCAAACATTTAAAGTTACTTTATCAATGTTCTGCATAGTTTTATATTTTCTTTACATTTTTTCTTTTCTTTACAAGTCTGCTACTCTTTCAAACAGCCCAACCCTACTATTTCAGGGTTAAATTCCAGCAAGTTCAATTCATCTTTTTACCCTTCCAGGGTCAAATAAATACTATTAAGTCAGGTAATAACATTTAGATTGTAGGTAAAACTTACAAATTTGTGAAAGTTTAATGTTTACTATTATTTCCTGGGATTTTGGAGAAGCCTTTGAGAAATGGAATTTGTTTCCTGATTATTCAAGTGAAGTTTTATTACTGATTTTTGAAAGACTTGGTGGGGGGTGGGTTGTTTTCTATTTTGGGAAGATCAACATCTATTAATATTGAACGTTTGTCTACATTGTCTGAAGAAACGTCAACATATTTTATTGCTATCAATCATTTTGAATAATTGCCAACCATATTGCTCAGCAAGCAAGCGTGATTAATGGAACCGCAAGCATCATAACAATGCAACAGAGATTTTATTTATTTGCAATGTGTTTAGCTTGAAAGAATACATTCATATTGATACACACCGAATAAAAATATGAATCATTTAAAATAATGAATAATTAAATAATTAAACATAATCCAATATTACGGAAACACACATTTTTGATCATACGTGTTGAAAAAATATTTTTAAATTCCCCTTTTTAAATAGGTGTTTAAATAGGCTGGTATTAATTCTTAATAGTTTTTCCAACTTTTTTTTTTTTTTTTACCGGGAGAGGGGGGCATAATCTAAACATATAAAAGACAAACATCTAACTTAAAAATGATTATGTATTTACTTTTGACATTAGAGTCTGGCTTTAATTAGCAAGAAACTGAGCAGCTTATCTTGTTTTTCTGTTTAATTCCTTTTTTTCTCTTGAAAATCAATTTGAAATGAACAGTTTAGCATGGTAATTATCTTACACAATGTTTTAATAAAGTACGTTGACCCCTCGCAGTTGTCAGTCACTTAAAGTAACGGCCAATCCTAAATTGTCAATCAACATGTTACATTATAGAGCCCTACATTCCTTGCATGTATTCTGAATGTAAGAAACTAAAACCTTACATTAACAGATTTTCTCAGGAATTTGCATACTAAGTAACCTTTCTTTGCTTACTGCTGGATCTAACATTGACCTGGCTATGAGAAGTGTTGTTTTTTTTATTTTGCACACTATACAGTTTTTTGCGTTAGTGAGCTATGGACAATTCTAGATGTTTTAAGTTTGACCATGATTTTTCCTTTAGAAATACACAAATGATCGTGCTTCTAGTGGTTATTCCCGGGCAGAGTTTTTTCAACCTGAGGCCAGGACCAGGCACTGTGATGGTGTTCATATGTGTTCCTATTGGCACCACCTATTCATTATGTCCAGGGTAACCAGGCACAATAAATTGGTATGATGGTACTGCCTTATCCAGTAATAGTGTCAAACATCACTAGCAGTTACTGCGCATGCACAGGAGAGTTTTCTGGCTTAGTCAAATAATGTATAGCTCGTTATATTCTTTTCTTTCTCGACTTAGACTTGTTACATGATTACATGTATACCTTCAAAGATCTTGGTGTTTCTACCCTAGAGGAAGTGTTTTTCGTTAAACCTGGCCATACAAAGGATAGGTCACATGCCTCCCTGTCACTTAACTCTGTTATTCTTCTTTTCTCTAACTATGTCTGCATCCTGCAAGAAGAGTCATATTCCATTCCATTAATACATTCTATAATACAATACATTTTAATAAACTTAATAAAGCCTAATATTTCAGTAGGCAATATTTTAGCCATTGTATTTACCAATATGATTAAGTTGTGCTAATACCAGACATACTTATGTAACAGCAATTTCCATTTTCCATGTTCCTTATCTCATTATCAGCTTCTTTAACCACCCATGTTATCTAATTAAATTATTTCATATTGTGCAAATATCTTCTACATTCCATTCGACAGCCAGACTCTAATCTGCCATGATAGTTTAGGAATGCAACTTGTTTATGTATATTGATCATTATAGCATTTTGACACATATAATGTTAACATGACCAGTTTGACCTTTAACTTTATTTTTTTTGACAATGTAGACAACTCTTTATTATTAAATTAAAAAATCTCAGGCACTCACTGTATTCGCTTCCAGGCAGATTTATTGCAACAATTCCACCTATACAGGTCTTTATCAAGCTTGATAAAGACCTGTATAGGTCGAAGCGTTGCAATAAATCTGCCTGGAAGCGAGTATAGTGAGTGCCTGAGATTTTTTAATTTATACGTATTTCTTGAGGTTTGCTGACCATTGCTCAGTAGCACCCTGTGTTGCAATTTTGGGGCTGAGTGTGACCCTACCTTTTTTCAATTCTTTATTATTAGGCATCACTCACACAGATCTATATATTCCACAGCTCAGGCCAGTTATGTAATGAATGGGCTAAATTTGATTTACTTATGTACCATTTCTGTTTTTTTTTGGTAAGGTCATAATATTGGTCTTTGATTTCCCACAACAAAATTAAGATAATTCAGATACCGGACTTTCCCAAAAGGAAACATTTGGGATCAGCAAAATAACAAAAACATCTGATTTTAAAATAAAAAAAATTTGTACTAAGATGGCAAGATAACTATTTATCCTGATTGTGGTGATTCTATTTATAAATTTTAATGGCACTGTAAACTCTTACTTCTTACACAACATGAGTCTGTAATAGGTGGGAATAACACTAAGCTTTTTTTTTTTCTAAATAAACCATTTTTTTCATGGTTTAAGTAAAAGTGAAAACTGTTAGTATTAGAGAAGTTATTCCCTCTTTGTTAATAATTCACATAATGAAAACTGGCCGAGTGACAAAACGTCGATTCCTACGCACTATGTTTAGTGAATTGATGTGTATCTTAATACACTTTGGTAGAAACATCAATATTTCATAGTTGTTCTTTCATTACGCATTCTTGAAAGTTGTGTGTGCTTGAATTGCAGTTGGATTGTATAAAGTAGCTTAAAATATGCCAGTAACAATACCAAAACATATTCTTCACTGTTATGGATACTTGTCATAATAAGTCATATTTAAAGTGATTGTCTATTCAAATTTGATCCACTATTTTAATGAATTAAACAAAGTATTGGAAAAAACATAAATTAAAAGAAGTTTAAAAAGTTACATACCTATCAAATGGTCCTGTTTTGTGGATCTCACAGCAGTTGTTACCACACTCTCCAAAACTGTGATTAGATGTTCCAATCAGGAGTCAGGGCTAGTGGCACAGCACAGGACTAGGGTGCACCAGTCCAGGCTGCACAATCTCCAGGTGATTGACAGGAGGGGAGCGCACAGCACAGCACAGTACTCCCCTCCTGCCAGTATCTCCTTTAAGTGTGGCCGAGTCGACAGCGGTAGAGGATCTTTTGTATCCTCTACCTGGTCTGGCATGAAGTGCTAGGTGGGAGAAACAAACAGCTTCCTGTCAGACAAGGTAGAAGATAGAGAAGATCCTATATCACAGTTCCCTCACCCACACTACCAATGGTGAGCAGGAGAGGGGTGTGGAAAAGACACATAAAAGGGTCTGGGATAAGAGACAAATAAAGGGGCTGAGAGGAAGAATGAGATACACAGAAGGGCTGTGATGTGGAAAAAGAGACACACAGATGGGATTGGGGGGGGGGGGGGGCGAAAGAGACACGCCTAGGGACTTGGGGGAGAAATAGATGCACAGAGGGGCTGAGGGGAGAAAGAGATACACATAGGGTCTAGGGGAGAAGGACACATACAGAGGGACTAGGGAAGACAGAGACACACAGGGACTGTGGGAAAGAGACACACAGAGGGACTGTGGGGTTTAGGCAGAGACATACTGAGGGGCTAGGGATTGGGAAAGATAAAGATACACAGAGGGGCTGGGGAAGGGGAGAAAAATACACAAAGGGCCTGGGGAAAGGGACACACAAAAGGGACTTGAGGAGAATGAGATACACAAAAGGGGTTTGGAGGAAAGGGACACACAATGTGGCTGGGGAAAGGGAACAAGAGAAACACAGAGGGTCTGGGGGCGAAATAGACATACAAAGGGGCTGTTGAATATAGGGACACATATAGGGATGGGGATCAGACACACAACGGGGCTTGGGGTTAGAAAGTGACACACAGAGAACTAGAAAGGGGAAAAGGACACACAAAGAGGGTTTGGGTAAGAGACACACAAAGGGACTTGGGAGAAGAAAGAAACACAGAGAGGGGTGGGGTAGAAAGAGATACACAGGGGGCTAGGGTAGGGGAAAAGAGACACACAGAGGGGATGATGGCTTGAGGGAAAATACACACACAAAAAAGCTGTGAGGGAGAGCCACACAAAAGGGACTTGGGGGAGAAATAGACACACAGAGTGGCTGGGGAGAATGAGACACACAAAGGGGCTTGGGGGAGAAAGAGTCACATAGAAGGATAGAGAAGGGTAAAAAGACACACTGAGGAGCTGGGAAAGGGAAAAAGAGAAACACGGAGGGTCTGGGGAGGCAGAGACAAGATCCTCTCAGGGGGAAAAGACACAGAGGGACTGAGGAAGAGGAGAAAGAGACACGTAAGGGGACAGGGGAAAAAGAGACACAAGGAAAAGACACACACAAAGGGACAGGGTCAAGAGAAACACACAAAGGGGCTAGAGGGAGAGAGGCACACAAACACGCTGGGAGGACATAAGAGATACACAAAGGGGGTTATAAAAGACACACAAGGGGGGTGTAAGACACACAAAGTGGAAAAATAGATCCACTCACATGTTGTAAACATTGGAATAATAACGTCATTATCGTAAACTAGACATGTGCAATACGTTTTGTTCCGAATGTACATTCAGACAAATTTTGTGCAATTCAGACATTCAGATGCATACACGGCAGGGGGCTGCCAGTGCCAGGACTGCCCCCACAACCACTTACACATCTATAGGGCTCCCAGTGCCAGGGCTGCCACCACAACCACTTACACAGCTGTAGGGCTCCCAGTGCCAGGATTGCCACCACAACCACTTACAGATCTGTAGGGCTCCCAGGCCAGGATTTTCACCACAACCACTTACACACCTATAGGACTCCTAGTGCCTGGATTTCCACCACAACCACATATGTAGGGCTCCCAGTGCCAGGACTGCTACCACAACCACTTACACATCTGTAGCGCTCCCAGTGCCCAGACTGACACCACAACCACTTACTAGATATGTGCAATTCAACACCACCGTCCAGCTGTTAAACTTTGAACATGCAAGGCAACCCGAGCAAGCTCTTTTGTATGTATATAATTGATTGGCTGTTCCACAATTCCACCCTTCCTATTTTAGGTACCTGCCAGTTTAAACTTTGATGGCTATTTTGGCAACATTAAACACAAATATCCCAATGATTTATTCCTTGGTGATTGCTCCACTTATAGAACATTGCCAAAAACAACTCTCTAAAAAATAAACTATTTTTATATATTCTTTCTAAATAGCCCCCATTGCTATCTATTCATCATTGTGAACATGATCAGTTTGTTATTTGTCATTATTCATGACAGCTTTTAACCAAGTTATTTTGCATAATTGCTAGCCACAGTAACTGTAAATCTAGTTTATTTTTTTGTATACATTTTTTTTGTTCGGATACTAAACTTGGAAACAAATTAAACATCTGAATAGAGAGGAACAAGAGAAATTTTAGTAGCCAATTAGAGATGTCGCGAACATAAAATTTTCCGTTTGCGAATGGCGAACGCGAACTTCCGCAAATATTCGCGAACAGGCGAACCGGGCGAACCGCCATAGACTTCAATAGGCAGGCGAATTTTAAAACCCACAGGGACTCTTTCTGGCCACAATAGTGATGGAAAAGTTGTTTCAAGGGGACTAACACCTGGACTGTGGCATGCCGGAGGGGGATCCATGGCAAAACTCCCATGGAAAATTACATAGTTGATGCAGAGTCCGGTTTTAATCCATAAAGGGCATAAATCACCTAACATTCCTAAATTGTTTGGAATAACGTGCTTTAAAACATCAGGTATGATGTTGTATCGATCAGGTAGTGTAAGGGTTACGCCCGCTTCACAGTGACAGACCAAACTCCCCGTTTAACGCACCGCAAACAACCGCAAACAGTCCATTTGCACAATCGCAAACTCCCCATTTGCACAAGGTTGGATACCAAGCTAGCAATGTCCCGTTCCTTGTCCTCACTGATGTCCTTGAAGGTCTCTTCCTTCACCCAGCCACGTACAACACCAAGGGTCCCCGAAAGGTGACAACAAGACCCCTGTATTTTTTTTTTAAATGTACACTACTGTTACACCAGATATGAGTTGCACTGGTGTGACACTGTGCCCTGGCAGGCCCTGAAACGCACACGTGTGAAGGAAACTGACTGCTAATATATTACAGTCAAAAAAGTTGTTGTTTTTTTTAAATGCAAGCTATTGTGACACCAGATATGAGTGGTGGCACTGGGACCACCTTAAAATATTGGATATCGCTAAAAATCATGATCACTATATACTTTCTCTACAAACCCCTAAAACGAACCAAACTACTCATCCATCCGCTATACCACTTTATCCCACCTAGAACTAGTGCCCAGTTAAAATACTTGACTATTACTTACCCACACTCAGTCATGCCACAGACATTTCACCACTACTCTCACTGAATCCCTCTGACTACGGCTAAATTCATCTTCTACATCAGAACACTACTCCTAAGATTGGGTTGTATCCATGTCTCGGATCTTTCATTTAGAATAGGGGCAGCTTTGGTCTCCTTCAACACTGACACTCCAGTGCATATTATTAACCCCTTAAGGACACATGACATGTGTGACATGTCATGATTCCCTTTTATTCCAGAAGTTTGATCCTTAAGGAGATTGGGCAGATGGAAATCCTCAGTCTACAACCGATATATTCCTCATCCCGAGAAAGAAATGAGGAAAGCTTTTAAAAGTTTGGCTTTGTAAATTTGATGCAATAAGTGTGTTTTTCTTTAATACCTTTTCACCATCTTTGCATGAAACCGATTTACATGTATTACTAATATGTTTCTGAACATATATATTATATTATTCACTCACTCACTCACTCACTCTCTGGGCCAGCCTAAGACATCAAGCTGCCTAGGTCCAACGATAAATGACTATGGGGGATCAAGTATAATAAACACAGGTTACTGGCTGGGGGGGGGGGATAATGTATAATAAACACAGGTTACTGGCTAGGGGGGGGGGTAATGTATAATAAACACAGGTTACTGGCTATGGGAGGAATAATGTATAATAAACACAGGTTACTGGCTATGGGAGGATAATGTATAATAAACACAGGTTACTGGCTATGGGAGGATAATGTATAATTAACACAGGTTACTGGCTATGGGGAGGATAATAAACACAGGTTACTGGCTATGGGAGTATAATGTATAATAAACACAGGTTACTGGCTATGGGGGATAATGTATAATAAACACAGGTTACTGGCTATGGGGGATAATGTATACTAAACACAGGTTACTGGCTATGGGAGGATAATGTATAATAAACACAGGTTACTGGCTATGGGGGGGATAATGTATAATAAACACAGGTTACTGGCTATGGGGAGGATAATGTATAATAAACACAGGTTACTGGCTATGGGGGGATAATGTATAATAAACACAGGTTACTGGCTATGGAGGGATAATTATTATTATTATTATTATTATTGCAATTTATATAGCGCCAACAGATTCCGTAGCGCTTTACAATATTATGAGAAGGGATTTAACTATAGATAGGACAATTACAAATAAACTTACAGGAACAATAGGTTGAAGAGGACCCTGCTCGATCGAGCTTACATTCTATAGGAGGTGGGTGTAAAACACATTAGGACAGGAATTTGCAATCAAATAAGGTGGACTGCCCTTTAGGAGAGGGCAAGAGACAGGTATGTGAGGTAAGGGTTAGTCTTGGAGGCCATATGCTTTCCTAAAGAGATGGGTTTTAAGGCACTTCTTAAAAGATGCAAGACTAGGGGAGAGTCTGATGGCGGTAGGCAGGCTATTCCATAGGAAGGGAGCCGCCCGCGAGAAGTCCTGCAAGCGCGAGTTGTCCGTACGAGTGCGGACAACGGACAGGAGGTGGTCACGGGCAGAACGGAGAGACCGAGAAGGGACATACCTATGGATCTGTGAGGAGATATAAGAGGGGCTAGAGTTGTTCAGTGCTTTATAGGTGTGAGTTAGTACCTTGAATTGACTCCTATAGCATACAGGAAGCCAATGTAAGGACTGGCAGAGGGGTGAGGTGTGAGAGAAACGACTAGAGAGGAAAATCAGTCTAGCAGCAGCGTTCATTACGGACTGTAGGGGTGCAGTACGGCTTTTGGGAAGACCAATCAGGAGAGGGTTACAGTAATCCATGCGGGAGATTACCAGAGCATGGACAAGCTCCTTGGTAGTATCTGGTGCAAGAAAGGGGCGGATGCGGGCTATGTTTTCAAGATGGAATCTACAGGATTTGGCAACATGCTGGATGTGAGGCTCAAAGGTGAGACCAGAGTCAAGTATGACACCAAGACAGCGCGCTTGCAAGGATGGACTGATGTTGGTACCACAAACTTGAAGGGAGAGTGAAAGAGGAGGATCAGTATTAGGAGGAGGAAAGACAAGGAGCTCAGTTTTTGAGAGATTGAGTTTCAGAAAGCGGGAGGACATCCAGTCAGAGATGGAAGAAAGGCAAGCAGTGACACGTTGCAGGATGGCAGGGGAGAGGTCCGGGGAGGAGAGATATAGCTGGGTGTCATCAGCATACAGGTGGTAGTGGAATCCAAAAGAGGTAATAAGTTTGCCAAGAGAGGCAGTATAAAGAGAAAATAGAAGTGGACCAAGGACGGAGCCTTGGGGAACTCCAACCGAGACAGGGCGAGGGGAGGAGGTATCATTAGAGAAGGAGACACTGAATGAGCGTTGGGAGAGATAAGAGGAAAACCACGAGAGGACAGAGTCACAGAGACCAAGTGATTGAAGAGTTTGAAGAAGGAGAGCATGATCAACGGTGTCAAAGGCCGCTGAGAGGTCAAGAAGAATTAGTATGGAGTAGTGACCTTTGGATTTAGCTGCGATTAGGTCGTTAGTGACTTTGATAAGGGCAGTCTCTGTAGAGTGGAGAGGGCGGAAGCCAGATTGAAGGGGGTCAAGGAGAGAGTTGGAATTGAGGAAATGAGACACACGGGTAAAGACAAGCCTTTCCAGAAGCTTTGAGGAAAAAGGGAGCAGGGATATGGGACGGTAATTAGAGAGGGTGGATGAGTCGAGGGATGTTTTTTTTAGTATAGGTACTACAGTGGCATGTTTAAGGTCAGCAGGGACGATGCCAGAAGAGAGTGAGCAGTTGATAATGTATAATAAATACAGGTTACTGGCTATGGGAGGATAATGTAAAATAAACACAGGTTACTGGCTATGGGGGAGATAATGTATAATAAACACAGGTTACTGGCTATGGGGGATAATGTATAATAGACACAGGTTACTGGTTGTGGGGGGATAATGTATAATAAACAAAGGTTACTGGTTGTGGGGGGATAATGTATAATAAACACAGGTTACTGGCTATGGGGGAGATAATGTATAATAAGCACAGGTTACTGGCTATGGGGGGATAATGTATAATAAACACAGGTTACTGGCTATGGGAGCATAATGTATAATAAACACAGGTTACTGGCTATGGGGGGGATAATGTATAATAAACACAGGTTACTGGCTATGGAGGGATAATGTATAATAAACACAGGTTACTGGCTATGGGGTAATGTATAATAAACACAGGTTACTGGCTATGGAGGATAATTTATAATAAACACAAACACACACACAAAAAAAAGTAAAAAAAAATGAATGCAGCTTCAGAATTAATCTAAATTGTATGCTGTCTAGGAGGTGGGATGGTCTGGGAGGGAGGGTCTGCTGCTGATTGGCTGGAATGTGTCTACTGACTGTGTGGTACAGGGTAAAAGTTTACTCAATGATGACGAATAGGGGGCGGACCGAACATTGCATATGTTCGCCATCCGTGGCGAACGCGAACACGCTATGTTCGCCAGGAACTATTCGCCAGCTAACCGTTTGGGACATCACTAATTGCAATATATAATATATTCACCGGCTCGCCCATACTGATAAACCCCTGTAAGAACTTGTTAGTTTGACTCAAACTCAATGCCAATTCATTGATCAATCGTGTATGTCAATTACCAATACTCACGATCTGAATTATGACTTGCTTCTCTAGTTACCATGCAGAAAGCATAGACACATAGAATGTGACGGCAGATAGGAACCATTGGGCACATCTAGTCTGACCAATATTTCAAAATACTTTGATTAGTCCCTGGCCTTATCTATAGTTAGGATAGCCTTATGCCTATCCCACGCATGCTTAAACTCCTTCACTGTGTTAACATTTATCACTTCAGCTGGAAGGCTATTCCATGCATCCACTACCCTCTCAGTAAAGTAATAATTCCTGATATTATTTTTAAACCTTTGCCCCTCTAATTTAAGACTATGTCCTCTTATTGTGGTAGTTTTTCTTCTTTTAAATATAGTCTCCTCCTTTAATGTGTTGATTCCCTTTATGTATTTAAATGTTTCTATTAAATCCCCCGTCTCGTCTTTCCTCCAAGCTATACATGTTAAGTTTATTTTTCAGCTTGTATTTGAAGGAGGTAGAGAGCCAATAGATGCATTAATAACCCTTAATAGAATTATGTAGCGTTAATGCGTTAAAAAGTACTTTTGGGAAATCGTAAGGAGTGCAAAAAAATAAACTTACATTGTTCTTATGCATTAAATAGAATGATTTTTTTTACATAATAAAAATTGTGCTTGATAATCAACACATATTGAGGAACCTTTGCAAATACTGCAAACAAAAGTAGTTATTACATTTGTATTATATTTATTATAAATAATTACTATTATTTATTATTTAGATGGTTATTTCAATTGAGATGAATACAAGTTAAAGGAAGGTGCACCATTTTTCCATGGGTAGGCAACCTTTAGCATTTTCAGCTGTTGTCTACAAAATCTCCCCTAATGCTTTGCCAGAATTATGGCTTTCAGAGATGGGAAATGTAATCCACAACATCTTGATTGCCAGAAGGTTTTCACCCAGTGCATGATATCATACTCATGTGGTGATGCTACATGCACATATTCCTAAAACCTAAATTGCATTGATTCTCAACATTAAGTTTGGGGGAACTTTCCCGAACATAGATAAGCTTACTCGCGAATGGAATCCCCGAATATTCCCCGAACATAGATTAGCGAATGACTAGGGCTTATTTTTGGGGTAGGGCTTATATTAGGAGCATCCCCCAAAAATAAGCTAGGGCTTATTTTTGGGGATGTCTTATTTTTGAGGAAACACAGTGTGACAAACTCCCCTTTGCTGTGAGTTTGCCACAGGTTTTTGGAGGGGCCTGTTTGCTTGCCTCCTACCCTGTGACTATGGGCCCTGCAATATATCTTGCCCAATACACTTTAAAAGGCTCCATTCATGTAATGTAAGTACTTTTGTACTCCACAAAGAGAGACCGACCACTGGCCCTAATTCCCTGGAACTGTTTTGGGCATGAAGCCATGCTTGCAGTTGGTCAAAAAGAGACTACCATGAAACTTTTGAACCCCTGCTCTGATCTGGGTGATTTTTGGATATGTTGTTCACCCAGATCAGGGGGAATATGTTATGTTTTGGGGTACTTTCTCAACTTTGTGAAAATGTGTTTTTTCTGCTTGGAGATAATTGAGTTACTTACAGGACTTTACTCAATTATCTCCCAAGCAGAGGGGAGGGATTGTTTGCTGTACATGGGCGTGTCACAGACTGTATGTTTGTTCTGATTGGTTTGTGTCCTTTGTGTTCCTGTGCCCCATCAGGTCCAGGGGGTGTTCCTCTGGCCTGGAGAATTGTATAAAAGCCAACCTGAACCATTAAAGATCAGATGCAGTGCTTATGGTACTCGCCAGTACTAGGAAGCGGCGATTAACAGAGGTACCCTGTCAGGGTGCCAGGCGGTCCGTCACACATGGTATAGAAGCACTGGAGTCCTACTGGGTATGGTTGGAACCTATGGCACTCAGCAAGTTATATGTTTTCTCAAAGAGTAGCATTGTATCTGCTTTAATTTATTAAGCTTTAGTAGTTTAAGTGCTTAAAGAGTCTCTTTAACGTTATTAATAACATACCAAAATGAACGTTTGATTGCATAATAACTGACAATGGCAACTCATGTGTCTCATTGCAGGACTGTATGCAGGGGAACTCTGTCAATGAGATAGGATTATTTTTTCAATTGTACCCTTAAAATAGGCTGTTGATTGTGTAATTTATATATACTTATACTTAAATATTTGTTTTAATATATGAAGTGATTGATAAAACTGCTGTAATGGTTTGTGGGCCTAAATCAAAAGTATAGATCCAACCTTCCAACTAGAAATTTAAACACATATATAACAAATACAACACCTAATGTGTTAGCTAAATTTAAAAAAAATAAATAATTATCCAGTGTTCAAAGTGAATGCAAAGTGAATTTAAAATTTAAGATTAAAGTAGCTGAACTGGAAGCATAGCTTACTGGGATAATTTTTCCATTTCTGCTTTTTTGATCTTATATTTTAAATTCACTTAGAATTCCTGACAATTCTAATCTTAGTGAATAACTCTGACTAGTCTCAAACTGGCTGTCCTTCTAACTCTCTAATGTCTATGCTATTCAATTCTTGTATCGTTGTTTAGAAGACGCTATTTTCACTATTTATTGAAGCATTTTGTGCAATTTGTTAGCTATATAACGTCAGGCCCTTTGTATACAGAATATCCTGTCCCTCAGTCTAGAATGTAATTTCTAAAATAAACTTTTATAATGATTTTTTGGTTATAGTTCAAGGCTAAACCATTTGCAAAATCACAGTTATAACGTTTTATAAGAGACTAAGGACAGAATAAATTCACTTCCATGCCTCTTCTTTTGTGGAAGGAGACTACACACTTAGACAGTTTTATCTGCTTCATTATGTAATTACCAAAGCATTTAGAAAGGTTAACAAACAAAGCTTTTAAAATCATTAGGTAGAAAATGATAAGCTATTATGATCAACAAAGTAGGAGCCTGATGGAAATAATCACAGACAGAACAAAAATATTGCAAAAATATTAACCAGAAATTGAAAAACCAAGAAAATAGAATTCATAAACTAAATAACTTTTGTGTTATAGTCAGCCTGTCTATCTGTATGTCTAAATGTACAGAAAAAAAAAGGACTGTACTTGTATTACAGAACCACAAAATCAACTCCCTTATTAGAGCATTGAAGAAAACCAACCACCATATACATTTCAACAGGGCCTCTTTAATCCTTCATGAATAGTTAACATGCGACAGCCAGTTATGATTTCTATCGCTGTAGCCCATGGGTTCAGGTGCTATCTATCCTAAACAAGGACAGAACCAGGACACCTATTAAAGAAAATTGTAGTTATAATAGACACAGAAGGACTCAGTAATGGGCAAGCAGCTATAAACTCTTTTTAATAATTGAAAATATAGACACAAAAAGGTGTGGTTATGGTTGGCGCCTATTATAATATATGTAGTGTATTTTTTAGCTGCTATACACACTCTGTGGGTACTCCCAATATCCCACTGTAAGATAAAAAAACACCAAGAAAAACAACTAACTCGGGGTCTGGTTGGTGTTTCCACCTTCCAGGCCTCTAGTTTGAGTGTAGCGCTATATAGATCTATTTAGAAATAAGTATATGTAACTCACCCCTCTTATTTGCTTGTTAGGGGGTGTACATAAAAAATAAAAGAAATATGCAAAAGAATTGTGCAATATTGTATAGACCCAATAAGTGAATATTTGTAGTGAGTTCTAATTTACTCACATTCTTTAGAGCCTTTTTGAGATTTTAGGCTCTAAACTTCCAGGCGTCCGTGTCTTTAGGGTAGACAGCTTAACCCCTTTTTGTTTCCCCTTCTTCCTTAAGATTCTTGCTTCAATTGTTTCTCCACAATGTGGATATAGAAAGGCAAAAGGGAAAAAAGGGGACTCTGGGTGTAGTATTTTAGGAACCACTTTTTAGAAGTATATGGATGTTTAAAAAGGGTGCTCACCTTTTCCAGAACCTTTTGGTTACTGGCTCTAAGTTTGCAGGCTTAGTGTCAAAATGGGGTGACACCTCCCCTTACCGGAAACAAGTGCAGGATGCAATAATATATATAACTATATTTATTAATTAGTACATTAAAATAGCAATAAAAAGTAACACTGGAACTAGAAAATAAAAAAAACAGTATATAAAATAATAAGTAAAAGCTCAGTTCCTTCTGCCAAGACGCGTTTCGCTGTAATTAGCTTCCTCAGTCGGCTGTATTTGTGTGCTGCTTGTTCTTTTTAATAATTGCCTCCCTAATGTTTTTTAAATGTTTTGAACAACACTGGCACTGCTGTACATGTTTCTAGAAGGTCAAACACTCTTGATTTTAAAAGATATCAATGTTTTGCTTGATACATGATTGTGTTTTACTCAGGCCTTAATGGAGCTACTCTATTTTTCATTCTATTTCCTGGATCCTGGCTTTGTGGATGCTTCCTTTATGACCTGAACTTCTTACCTTTATGTCTCTGTTTCTTCTTGTCCTTTAGGTGTCTGCATGATTCTTTTCTTACTGATAGTCAATGATAAATGAGACTGGGGATGTCTATTAACAATATTTTAGGGAGCATTTGCTTCCCAATTGTGTAGAAATGTCTTCCTGATTGTGTGAGGCCCATAGAGTGGTGGCAGGGGCTTTACATAATGTTATCTGAAACAGCAACAACTGCAGGCAATAATTAAAATGTAATTATTCAATTTCAATTTGATTAAGTCCTCAGCATCCCTTGTCAGATATTCTGTTTGTGGATCATGTTTGATGCATGTTTGAGCGGGAAGGAACCAAAAGCAACAATAAAAAGGGTAAGCTGACACAAGACATGGTTGTCCCCAATACTCATAGTTATAGGATCAGTAAAAAAGATATATGTTTTGAGGTCTTGGGATGGGCAGCACAAAGTTGAGGCATATGGCGGTGAGATGTTCTTTGAGATCCTCATTTCCAGACCTTACTGCCTCAAAACATTCAGGATTTCTTAGCAATTCTGACATCAATTTATGAATCTGCTTTGCGCAAATTTTCTATCCTATGTATTAGTACTGTAACGGATCACCTGGCACCCCGACTGGGTACCTCCGTTGAAGGATGCTCCTAGAGGTTGCTGAGGGCTCCAAGCACTAGCCGACACCACAACCACCGCAGACCGAACCTCTCTTCCTTCAGAGCGAAGCAGGAACAAGCTCTTAAAAGAGCTTAGTTAGTAGTGATTATAGCAAGAGAGTATGACTAGCATAGCAATCCATTGTAGCAGATCCCCCAATGAGAGACGGAACTCCAAATTGAGGGTTAAGTAGAACTCAAGTTTTAATGAAACACTATGTTTTTATGCACATTTTACACACATAGTACCGCCCACAGGGTTTTGAAGAACAACCAATCAAACATGTAATATATATTAAAACACTCCCATTCATACCCACAACATCCTCCCCTCTGCAGGAAATATACAGTTTTACACAATATTAATAACTTTCAAAATTTACATGCCATTCACATAAAACATACCTTTTCAGAATCAGCATACTTTAAATATAAACATACTCAAAAATCAGGGTAATCGGTTCAGGGGTTAAAAAGTTAAGTGGAAGTCCCATTTGACCGACCGCAAGCACTTTTTCATGCCCAAAAGAGTTCCATAGATTTGACCTGTGCGGTCAGTCAATTTCGCATTGACTCGCATGCACGAACGGGGCACGGGGCACCGTTAGTGTAGCTGTGTGTTCAAATAGCCCAACGGGACTTAGACGCTGCGGTTAAAACTGAGTGGAGGGGAAGGTAAGGGTCAGCGGTGTTCATGCAGATGGGTAGCCGATTTTAGTTCCATTGATTTGGCTGCACACACCGCTGACCGCATTCGACTGAATAAAGATGGCCGCCGCCACGTGTTCCTTTGTACGAAAGGCAGCCACCCAGGGGTCTGCAATTTACCTTCAGCAGCCTCCCAGCCTGCGAGGTAAATTAGCCGCACGCTTCCACTTCTGTGTGGTCTGCCCGTGTAATACTTGCTTCAGTAAGCTCCATTTACTGAACCAAGTGGGAGCAAGCCATGAACCAAGTATGTTAAAGGTTTGGGGACCCTGGGGACATAATCTTAAAGGGGCAGTGTTCCAATAAGTCCCATAAGCCCAAATACTGTGCTTAAAGGGCCATACACAGTCCAATAGAAGTTCATAAGCCCCAATACTGTTTTTAAAGTGCACAATTTCCCAGGGGCCATAGTCCTAAGGCATGAGGCTGGCAATCAGTCCCCTCCAAGAACCAGTGGCGAGATCCCTTTCGCCACAAGTACCTTGGATGAAAAATTTGCACAAAGCAAATTGTTAATTATATTAAAGTTAAGAAAAACGTAAGGTTAATTTAAAAAAAAGTAAGTTGTTATAATAAAACTTTTAACACATCTTGGACACAGTTTTTATCTGTTTGACATACAACTAATAAATGTAAGATTGACTGAGCAGAGCCCTGCATCCTTTGCTCCTGTATGTCCATCTTGTTATATTGCAACTGCTTGTTTGTTAGTTCACCTGTTGTACAACACTGCGAAATTTGTTGACACTTTATAAATAATAAAGTAATGTAACTAGCTTTTTTTTGTACTTACTAGATTCCTCTATTGCCTTTATAAACTAGATGTAAATTCAGCTCTTTTTTTCTATTTATAGATTAATCAGCAGAAACTACCATTGTGTTTTTTCTTAATAAAGTTTCACTGTGTTTTTTTTTTTATTCTTTATTTTTGCTCCACTCACAAGCATTAGTGGGCTAGTGCATAAAGAGTGAAATATACATTACAACGAAAGCATTAATTGGTATCAACATAAACCTTGTGAGACATTTGTTACGTCCTATAGAATGGGCCCAGGAGTAGATGTTTTTTTAATTAGTAAACTAGAGGGGAGATCTGTGACAAGTATAACCAACTTTTTGTTAGGCCACTGATGGTTATTTCTAGTGGAAACAGAGTAGGGCCTGTTATTGCTGTAAAAGTATAGGATGGGTAATAGGGGGATCATCCCTTTGGGTCTGGTGAAATACCTAGTCGGCATCGCTATTGGAAAGCGCCGGTTGTCTGGCTGAGGTACAGCGCAACTGAGAGTGGAGGCTGGGGGCAACGGGCCCTGGAGTTGAGCCTTGTGACACCCCCTGATTCCGCTTGGCTGATGTAAGCTTGCTTTTGGGTAATGAGATGGTGGAGGTGTGGGGGGGGGGGTTGGGTTAGCAATTGACTGTGGGTTCGAGTGACTATGGGCGGCCTGAATATTAGCAATGAGTTTAAAATATAGTAAAAAGGAAACATCCAACAGAAAGAAAAGTTAACTTCGAACCACATTGAATATCATTCCTGGGTAGGAGAGAGCTTTGAAGCAGATGTCAGTCCTTTCTTCTCAAGTGGTGACTGTGGCATAAGCAGTTGACGTCGCTCTCTGCGGCACAAACGGCTTGACTGTTGCCGGGCTCTAGCTGTGTGTACTAGGGTTTGTCCCACCGGTTCCCGGATGAGGCAGCGAATTCTAATATATTCCTAGCTGGGTCTGGAGGGCGTTTGCTCCCTGAAGGTCGGACACTGAGTGGGTTGCATTCCGTGTGTGACTTGCAGTGTCCTCAGAGGAGTCAGTGAAGTCCCTGAGGTTGTCGGCCATTTTGGGCCCGTACGCGCCTTGCACTCGCCGGAGGAGATCTCCAATATTCATGCTTGTTTTAGTTTTGTCTGGCTTCGGTTTTTTAGTTTTGCAGCCCATGGTAAGTAGTGACTTTGTGAGTGAGTTTTCGGGGTATTAATATTGACAAAATCTGCTATTTTATCATTATTTGGTACGGAGCCCATCGAGTGTGCGACTGTCTTGTTCAGTGGTTAAGCTCTGCCCCCTTCACTCTGGTTATTAATAATGGGTACTATGGTTTGTCTACATACCTTTGGGAGCCAGTTACTTATGGATTTACACATTAAATGAATTTTCATTTCTACATTGATTGTTACAGGATACTTGAGAAACAGTTTTACAAGCTATTGCCTAATTAATACAGACAGGTCTGTGAAAAGTGCAGTGTGTGAGTATTACAGATATAAATGGATCAATTAGACGTACAAATTTGTGATACTTTTTTAACAGTCTAGCTCCTTCATTGATCTTTCCCAAGTATGCTTCCAAATTTTGTTAAGTGTAAAAAAATTTTAGAGCGTGAACTAAGAATATACTTTTGTTTAAGCTGTAGTACTAAAGTTCTTATAATTTAGTTATAGAAACTGCAGAGACAAGAACATTTTACTCTAGAATAGAACAATTTAGACAGAAATTGATTTTTATAAGAACAATATTAACTGTTGTGAGCTCGTGTATCTAGCTATTTAACACTTTCTCAAACTGAGATTGAAAAGCCAGCATTGGCAATGCAAAAACAAGATAAACGTCACACATTGCAATTTATGAATTTTTTATTCGGTTTGTAAATAATCCTAATAAAACAATGAGGACATATTTATAATAAAGTCTTGGGGGAATTGCAAGGAACACTAAAACATGAAAAATAAATATTGTTTTCCTGCTTTTTATGCCCTCCCTTTAAAAATAAAAAATGCTCTTTTTACTCACCTATAATCCAGGCAATCTCCACCAGACCACCACACCTCGTCTTCCGAGATAGAAACATAGAATGTGATGGCAGATAAGAACCATTCGGCCCATTTGGTCTGCCCAACTTTCTAAATACTTTCATACTATCTCATAGCTAGAATGGCCTTATCTTACGCATGCTTAAACTCCTTTACTGTGTTAACCTCTACCACTTCAGCTGGAAGGCTATTCCATGCATCCATCCACTACCCTCTCAGTAAAGTAATTTTTCCTGATATTATTTTTAAACCTTTGCCCCTCTAATTTAAGACTATGTCCTCTTGTTGTGGTGGTTTTTCTTCTTATAAATATAGTCTCCTCCTTTACTGTGTTGATTCCCTTTATGTGTTGATTCCCTTTATGTGTTTAAATCATATCCACCCTGTCTCATCTTTCCTCCAAGCTATACATGGTAAGTTGCTTTAACCAGTGAACCAGTTTAGTAGCCCTTCTATGAACTCTCTTCCTCCTGTTTGGGCAGCCAGTAATGTATGAATTTTGCCAGGTGCTCTGGCAGAGTCCATTCTGAGGACCGTGGGTGTCTGATAGTGCGTGGATCGAATAGTAGTGTCCCCTGGTCATCCAGAAACACTCTGTCTTCGGTCTGACCGGTGTGGTGGTCGTCGTTGAGTTCCTTGTCTCGGTTGCCGAGGAAGGTCTCTTTGACGTATTTCGAAAAGGTGGGTGGTAAGTCCTGCCACTCTTCATCGTCTGAAGGTGAGCCGCCCCCGTGCCACTCGTCAACCACGTCTAAGGCATTTGTATCCATGTGGTACATAGGATCGTCCGAGGATTGAAGTGGAAAGGGCGCGGGTTGTCGGTCTGCGTTCTCGATTCGCTTGACGGGCAATTTACCCTTAGTCTTGGTGGAAGGGGGGCTCGAAGCCTTTCTTTGTCTTTTGGCCTTAGACACTTCGGAGCCCGAAGCTTCCATGCGCTCTGAGGGGCTTGTGTCGTCTTGGCCGTGGGGTAGAGCCCTCAAGAGGGCCTTCTCCACAGATGCCGCCACGGCGGCATTAATCATAGCCTGGAAGTCTTGGCTGCTTTGGGTATCTTCCATGACTTGTGGCGTTTTCCGTCCTGTTGGGCGAGAACAAAATTCAGTGGAAAAGTCGTGGGGGGAGAGTCATCTACATATAGGAATAGACTCTTGGTACAACCGGGGGGCACCCAGTTGGAGAAATGTATGTTGAAGGCTTTGTATGCACGTAAGTATTGAAATCAGGGCTATATGCGTGCAGGCCCTTGTGCATATCATCGGGGTTCACCCCGGGTGGTGTGCCGTGGTAACCAGAGGACACCCACATCAACTAAAATGGGCTGTCAGCGCCCTTGCATGCGTATCTGGGGGGTCACCCCAGGTGGTGTGCCATGAAAAAAATACCCAGAGGACACCCACATAAATTTGCACCCTTGGGTACAGTAATGTAATATGACCCTGTGTAGGGTAACTTAATATAATATTCCCCGTGTAGGGTATAGTAATACCAAATCCCCTGTGTAGGGTATAGTAGCACTGTATATGTCCCTGCAGGGAACAGTGAGGTATTATGTTCAGTTGCAGGAACAGTACATGTATAATTGTGATATTTTACAGCCTTCATAAAAAATACATGGATTGTGCATGCTTTTTTCCACCCCTCTCACATATAAAGTAATTCAGAGTGAGGCATCCTGTGTCCATTTGAATAAAGGGTTTTAAACCCTGTAATAGTGATGAACTGTGTCCTGAGAGGGGGGGGGGACCCTAAGGGTTAATCCAAGTGCTCGTTGCGGCGATCGGGTGATTCCCGAACCGCCGTGTGAGTAGGGGAGGCGGCCGTCGCGGGTCTCGCCAGCTGCGAGATCCAAGATGGCCGCCGGCCGCGTGTGCAGGAGTTTCTCGCTCGCGGTCACGAGCAAGAAGGGAAAATGCAGCAAAAAAATGCAAGACTAACCCCAGCTACCCTCCACCCGTCCCCACCCAGCCCCCTGTGTGTTAGAAGGGCAGGTCCGCCAGACCGGTAATAAGGCAGTAGAGACAGTTAATACGAAGTAAAACAGGGGATACACTGAGTAAGGGAAAGAAGGGGACAGGCATAGGTAGTCAGGGATAAAATAAAGTACAATAATAAGAGTTAATCATATACATAAACTAGAGAGGTAAAATTACTCTGACCTGTTGTAGGCTGGAGCAGCAAAGAAAGAGGAAGTGATGTCATAGACAGGGCCTTTTATGGGCACCATATCTTTTTTCTGATTGGTTGTTATGTTTCTATGCTGCTGGAGTTTTCAGTAAAGAAAGATATGCAAATATGAAGCCTCCTGTCATGTGGTAAAATTGCACGCTCCCTCAAAACTTGCGATATCTGGGGCATTGGGCTGTGTGATACAACTGCACATTTTAGAGTGGCCTTTTATTGTGGCCAGCCTAAGGCACACCTGTGCAATAATCATGCTGTCTAATAAGCATCTTGATATGCCGCACCTGTGAGGTGGATGGATTATCTCGGCAAAGGAGAAGTGCTCACTAACACAGATTTAGACAGATTTGTGAACAATATGTGAGAGAAAGAGGCCTTTTGTGTACATAGAAAAAGTCTTAGATCTTTGAGATCAGCTCATGAAAAATATATATACAAATTGTTTGGTGCATTTGTATTTTACAGAACACTCTGCGTTATTTGAATTTTTCTATCTATATTTCATGTAAGCTTATTTTTCTGCAAATTAGTAGTGCTCTAATTTTATCAAGACCCCCTCCAGAAATTTGCCACGTTACATGCCATTTGATCTTGAGAAAGGACCCAGAGAGGACCGAAACGTCGATCTGCTTATTTACTTTATGGAATAAAGGAACTTCATAAACGAAAGACCTTGAGTGCAGCCCATATGTTTATCTATTTTGTATTATCAAACCCCAGGACTGGCACCCGGCATTCGCACAATTGCGTTTAGCCTGATTGCAAGGATTAAAAATTTTATTTGTATATATATATATATAAAATATTGTTTGGTACATTTGTATCTTACAGAACACTCTGCGTTGTTTGAATTTATCTAGCTATATTTCATGTAAGCTTCTTTTTCTGCTAATAAATAGTGCTCTAATTTTATCAAGACCCCTCCAGAAATTTGCCATGTTACATGTTTTTAAATGAATGTCTAAAAGAAGCACATGTAAGAATATAATGTTACTGAGAAGCTATTTCCATCATACTTAGAAGGAGGTTATACAATATGCATGCTTTAAAAGTGGCAGATAAAGAGAGAGGGAGAGAGAGGGCTTGTGAAAGTGATTATCCCATTGTGCGTTACACTAGGGATTTTAGGTTATATTCTTCTATATATGTATTTTTTATGAGCTTTTGTATTCTTTAAGTACATCAAGATAAATATGGAAAATATCTCATGTCCATTCATTCTACAGATTTAAAATGTACCATATTTTAAAATGTATTTTACTTTCATAACATTTAAGGATGTATTTTTTATAAATTAAATAATAAAAAAAAGTAAAATATAGTTAGATGTTATCATTATGTCAAATAACAAACACACACAAACACACACACACACACACACACAAACACACACACACACACACGCATATATATATATATATATATATATATGAAATATTAAGTATAATAAAATAAAGTCATAGATATGGTGCATTTAATACGCCTATAAAATGTGTAAAAAATGGATCAATGCAATCTTTGCATGAACAATACAACAATAATAACAAAAATAAACATACAACCAGTACATAAAACATAATTCTCTGAAAGATCAATACATTCTTATATTACAATATGGAGTATTTATGGATTATTTTAATTGGATTTGAAACTGAGGACTTTGTTATTGTCTCCTCCATGAAGAATCATTTTCTTACTATAGTAAACTGTAATTGAAGCACGGAGACTTCTAGTGGATGGTGTATCTTAAAACGTCAGATTTTCACACTAAAGCAAATGTATTCTATTTAAAAAAAATGTTTTGCCTCTGTTGAAGACACAAATATTAAAATTATATATACAGTTCTTCAATCGTCATTTGTAGTAAATCTCCTTTTAAAAAATAATTTGAAAGAAAGCAAGATTTAAAGCATTGTTTGGTAAATGGACATGATGATAAAACAAATCAGATACGTAAAAGAGAGATAAACCCTTTACAAAGTCACCTTCTGGCAGATTTGCCTTTGTTAATACTTTCCTTCTATTACTAAAATTACATTTATCCTATCCATTTTTTTTTTTTTAAATGAAGCTTCCCATATGCGCAATAACATTATTGTAACGATTATTGGACAATCTATTTAAGTTTTGGTATCATAGAAACATAGAAACATAGAATGTGACGGCAGATAAGAACCATTCGGCCCATCTAGTCTGCCCAATTTTCTAAATACTTTCATTAGTCCCTGGCCTTATCTATAGTTAGGTTAGCCTTATGCCTATCCCACGCATGCTTAAACTCCTTTACTGTGTTAACCTCTACCACTTCAGCTGGAAGGCTATTCCATGCATCCACTACCCTCGCAGTAAAGTAATACTTCCTGATATTATTTTTAAACCTTTGCCCCTCTAATTTAAGACTGCTCAAAGCATAACACTGCCTTCTTCCCATGGCATGAGCACTTTCCTCTTTCTACTGCTAATACCTCTCCCTATACAACCAAGCATTCTGCTGGCATTTTCTGTTAGTCCAATAAAAAAGTACTAAAAGAATCAGCAATACTTCCTTACTTTGCATCTACATTACCGGACTTTTTTTGACATATATCATGAGAAATTGTTGATGCAGCCTATGATTTGTGTCTGCAATTATGCTGATTCCTTGATGCCCAAAGGTATATCTAAGCACCTAGCGTAGGACACTTGTCAGATGCTTTAACATTTGTCATCCTCTTATGAATGAGCACCAACACAGTTTCAATGCAAAGTTATGAATATGTACATAAATCATAAATTATTGTAAAATTATTTGCAGCAAGAAATCTATGGCCAGCATGGGCGTAGGAAAACAAAATAATCTGGGGGGGATAGCATTTTTACTCGCCGGGTATATTCTTATTCCGTAAACTAGGAGTTGTTTATCCCATTGTACAGCGCTACGGAATTTGCAGTCGCTATATATATGATTAAATAATAACATTAAAGGGTCACTATGGGGAAGGGGTTTTATTTAACCGGATACAGCGCCGGGATCCTCCTGATTAGAACCACCCCTACCCTTCCCATGAATATTAGAACCACCCCTACCCCTTCCATGCACAAAAGAACCCCACCTACCCGTTCCACGCATATTAACCCCCTACCCCTTCCACGCATATTAACCCCCTACCCCTTCCATGCATATTAGTACCCCCCTAACCCCTTCCATGCATATTAGTACCCCCTAACCCCTTCCATGCATATTAGAACCCACCCTACCTCTTCCATTCATATTAGTACGCCCCTAACCCCTTCCAATATTTTTTCTACCTACCCCCTCCTCCATCCATATTATTGGCCCCCTAAACCCTTCCAATTATTTTTCTACCTACCCCTCTCCCCCTATCCTTATTAGTAGCCCCCCTAACCCTTTCCAATTATTTTTCTGCCATGTTAACTAACGCAGGTGCTGGAGTGCCGCCGTGTTTACATTAAAAGGCCTGCAGGGACAGGCTATAGACACCAGAACCACTACATTAAGCTGCAGTGGTTCTGGGGACTATAGTGTTTCTTTAATGTGAGGTAAATTAGAGATTAGTGCCACGAATAATATGCTAGATTGCCTACTTACAACCAGATGAGGATGATGATGGGCTCTAGCTGCAGTCTGGCTCCACTGGTCTGGTGTAGAACAGGCTCTCTGGAGGCTGTTTGTAACTGTGGTCACAAAAATCAATGTTCTGGGAGAACAGGAAGCAGCTCCATTTTTGGGGGGCCCTTTACACAGCTCAAGGTCTGGGTCCCAGTGTCCACCTTCATGTTCCACCAATGAGTTTGCTCACAGGGGGTGGAGTGTGCAGGGGATGTCCTGATATGTGTGTAAGGAATGATTGTGTGAATCTGTGTTTGTATGTGTAAGGGCTGCAAGGTGTGTTTCTGTGTATGTACGGGATGCAGTGTGTGCGTCTGTAAGGGGTGCATTGAGTGTGTGTACGGGGTGCATTGTGTGTTTCTGTGTGTGTAAGGGTTGCATGATTGTGTAAATGTGTGTGTGTATGTGTGTGTGTGTGCATGGGGTGTGTAGCGGAGAGCTGATTTCTCGCAGCTATTCTCCACTTTAGATCCAAGGAAGGCTCAGGAACAAGTCATTAGTAAATCCACAGCAGAGTTTCCAGCAGGTAAAAAGGTACAGAAATATCCCCACAGCACTCCCAATAACTGGACGACACACAGTTTCAGGAGTAGAACTGACAATTGTTTATTTCAGGGTTTCTTATAAAGCCTGCTCCCATGCAAGGGAGGGAACTACAATAATTATGACAGTGACCAATGCAGAGCTTGTTACCTCCCACACATCTCCTCCCCTCAGTGTGAGTCATAATTCCCTTAACTGGTACAGGACTTTACCCCAAACTTGGATGTACCCCTAAACCATCACATATCCTTAATATTAGGGTACCGCTAGGTAGCCCTGATCTGGGTGAATATAATATCCAAAATTCACCCAGATCGGACCGGTGGTTCGGCAGTTACCAGAAGGTGAATTTTGACCGACCGCACACGAGTTGGTATCCGAAAAGGGTTCCACGTGAATGGGCCCTGCGGTCGGTCTCCGTTCGGCAGTTAAAACAGACATTTATAACAGCCATCCATACTTTAATCCACCCAGATAGTGATTCCCTCATTCGGTACTTTGTAACTACCGAATGGGGATTTGTTAGGTCTCTCCGTTCGGTAGTTACGGAGCTCTGGAGGTCTCAGCGGTGTTTGGTTGTCTGAGTGTCCGATTTGGGTTCCAGACACTCGACGACACAACACCGCTGAGAGTTTCATGCGTAAGATGGCCGCCGCCACGTGTACGCATGCCGAATGGCGGCCACCCCGATACAATGTTAACTTGTGGTTTTGGAGAGAATGTGAACCTTAATTGTTGGCACACTTCTCTCCGGGGTGGTCCCTCCGTTCGGTAGTTTCCATAAGTATATAGTACGGAGGGAAACTACCGAATAACATACAATTCACCCTTTACATACATGAATAGCAATTCAACACAGGCAAAATTATAATGAATATAGTCACACAGGCAGTTTGCAGGACAGGCTTACGGCGTTCCGCTACACTGCTCCCCCTTGCCCACAAGCCGGCATACACAGTCTGATCCCACACGGATCGGCTTGGGGATGACCGGGGTGCTCACGGATTATTTCTCCAGATCAGTTTGTCGTGACAACCCGTCGGCGTTTCCATTTTGCTTACCCGGGCGGTATTGAATGTTAAAGTCAAAGGGCTGCAGCGCCAAACTCCAGCGCAGCAGCCTGGCATTGTCCCCAGCCACCCGGTTCAGCCAGACCAACTGGTTGTGATCCGTGAGCAAAGAAAAAGCCTGTCCATACAAGTAGGGTTGTAATTTCTTTAAGGCCCACACCACAGCTAGGCATTCCTTCTCGATGGCGGCGT
This sequence comes from Pelobates fuscus, assembly GCF_036172605.1. Lineage (NCBI taxonomy): Eukaryota > Metazoa > Chordata > Amphibia > Anura > Pelobatidae > Pelobates > Pelobates fuscus. Next base: position 451,578,544 of record NC_086317.1, read on the forward strand.
AGCTTACTTCCCGAGGTAAAAGTTTGCGACTGATGTAAGCCACGGGGTGTTCTCCGCCATCGGCCCCGACTTGGCTCAGTACTGCCCCCAATCCAAACATAGAAGCGTCTGTGTGGACAAGAAAACGTTTAGTTGGATTGGGAGCGGCCAAGACAGGGGCATTAACAAGTGCATCTTTCAAGTGTTGGAATGCCTGCTCACACTCCGGGGTCCAGGTTACTTGGCGGGGAAGGTTTTTACGGGTCAGGTCAGTGAGGGGTTTGGCCAGGGCACTATAATTGGGCACAAACTTCCGGTAATACCCTGCTGTCCCTAGGAAGGCTAATACCTGGGTTTTAGTTTTCGGGGTAGGCCACTGTGCTACTGCCTCTACTTTGGCTGGTTCCGGCTTTTGTTTACCACAGCCCACTCTGTGGCCCAGGTACTGTACCTCGGCCATCCCAATGCTACATTTCGCTGGTTTTAAGGTCAAGCCAGCCTCCCTGATTCTGTCTAGAACCGCTCCTATATGGGCCAAGTGTTCCTGCCAGGTATCGCTAAATATGGCAATATCATCGAGATACGCGCAGGTATAGTCTTGGAACCCATCTAGGAGGCGGTCCACCATCCGTTGGAAGGTAGCCGGCGCGTTTTTCATCCCAAACGGCATGACCTTAAATTGGTACAAGCCGAATGGGGTGACAAAGGCGGACTTAGGGATGGCGTCCGGGGCCAAGGGAATCTGCCAATACCCTTTACACAAATCAATAGTGGTAAGGTATTGACCCCTGGCCATCCGGTCCAGCAACTCATCTATCCTAGGCATCGGGTATGCGTCGGATACGGTTTTCTCATTCAATCTCCTGTAGTCCACGCAAAAGCGGGTCGTGCCGTCCCGCTTTGGTACGAGGACTACTGGAGAGGCCCAGGGGCTATCGGAGGGCTCAATGACTCCTAACTGTATCATCTCTTCAATTTCCTTGCGCATATTCTCCCGTACCGCTTCAGGGATGCGGTACGGAGTCTGGCGCATGGGAAGTTGGCCAGGGGTTTCTACTCGGTGGGTAGCCAGAGGGGTGTATCCAGGTACATTAGAAAAGGTCTCCTGCTTTTCTTGCAGTAGTTGTTGTACCTCGATACGCTCCTGTGGGCTCAACCGATCCCCCAGTACAACTGCTCCTAAATCCCCAGCCATCTGTCCGTCCTCTAACAGATCGGGGAGGGGTAGGCTGTCGCCTTCTTCAGAGGTGGGGGCGCAGATAGCTGTCACCTCCTCTGATCGCTCTTGGTAAGGCTTCAGCATGTTCACATGGATCATGCGTCGCCCCCCATTCCCTGCGCAGTGGCCAATTATATAAGTGGTGTCACACCGTTGCTCTACCACCTTATAAGGGCCTTGCCAGGCGGCCTGTAGCTTATCGTGTCGGACAGGTTTTAAAATTAAAACTTTCTGTCCGACCTGAAAGCTACGGTCCCTGGCGCCTCTATCGTACCAGGTGCGCTGACGCGTCTGAGCTGCCTGTAGGTTTTCCTTTACCGTCTTTGTGAGAGCTTCCAGGCGATCTCGGAGGGCCAACACATATGGTACAATAGGGGTGCCGTCAGCGCTACGGTCTCCCTCCCAGTGTTCTCTAATCAAGTCCAGGGGTCCCCTTACTCTCCTCCCGAATAGCAGTTCAAAGGGAGAAAATCCCGTATATTCCTGCGGCACCTCCCTGTAAGCAAACAGTAAGTGCGGCAGGAATTTTTCCCAGTCTCGGTGGGTCTCTGCGAAGGTTCGGAGCATCTGTTTTAAGGTGCCATTGAACCGTTCGCAGAGCCCATTAGTCTGGGGGTGGTACGGGGCACTAATGATGGGCTTAATCTTACAGAACTTCCAGAGCTGTTGGGTGACCTCTGCCGTGAACTGAGTGCCCTGATCCGAGATGATCTCCCTGGGTAACCCCATCCGGGAGAAAATCTGCATCAGCGCCTCAGCCACCGTCTCCGCATGGATATTAGTTAAGGCTACCGCCTCGGGGTAGCGAGTGGCATAGTCCACTACGGTCAAAATGTACCGTTTGCCTGATGGGCTAGGCTTCCGGAAGGGGCCTACAATGTCTACTGCAACCCTATGAAAGGGTTCCTCAATTATGGGTAGGGGGTGCAGCTTTGCCTTACGCTTATCCCCCCTCTTTCCTACCCTCTGGCACGTATCGCAGGTGTTACAATACCTGCGCACCTCCTGGCTAATCCCTGGCCAGAAGAAACTTTGGGTCAGCCGATATCTGGTACGGCTGACCCCCAAATGTCCGGATAGCGGAATATCGTGCGCTATCCGGAGTAATTCGGTTCGGTACCTCTGCGGTACCACGAGCTGTCTTGCAGTTATGGGTTCTGACCCAGCTATCTCTTTACTCATTTCCCGGTATAATAACTGCCTGTCCCATACAAATCTTTCCCCCTCCGCCCCAGGTTGGATAGAGGTGACCTTGTCTCGATATACTTGTAAGGTAGGGTCAGTGATCACCTCGGCTACAAACTCGTCAGGAGGGGCCCAAGGCATACAGTCTAGGGAAGGGGAGGAATCTCTTACCTGGACCTCCGGCAGTGCGTTGTTGTTGTGCTGGGTGCGGGCCTGTTGCCTGGTGACTACTGGGTGTGCTTCCTCAGTAGTTTGTGGTTCAAATGCGGAGGTGAGTTTGCCCAGATCATTCCCTAGGACCACCTCAGCAGGTAATTGCGGCATTAGTCCCACTTCCACATTCCCAAACCCCGCACCCCAATGCAAGTGTACCTGGGCTGTGTCTAGCCGATACACGGCTCCCCCTGCAACCCTGACAGCCACAGTCTTATTCAGTTTGGCTTTGTCCGAAACCAAATGACTTTGCACCAGGGTGATGGTGGCTCCCGAGTCTCTGAGCCCCTGCATAGGCTTCCCTTCGAGATATACGGTCTGCCTATGGTGCTGTCGATTATCCGCCTGTGCTTGTAAGGGATTGGCCTCATGCAGCACTTCCCACTGTTCCACAGTCGTGACTGGAACGGCAGAGCTGTAGGGAAGTGGTACCTCATCTTGGTAGTGATGCGCGGCTGCTCTCGGTGGTGGTGGTGGAGGCCCTGGTCGGATCCAGGTGTTGCGGTCTCTAGACTGTGGACACTCTCGTTGGAAATGTCCCCACTTCTGGCATAGTGGCATTGCACAGAAGCAGGTGTGCGGTATCTCTGCTGTGCTGCTGCTGGTGCTGGTGGAGGGAGTTGTCTTGGTGGGGGTTGAGGGTTAGGAGAGAAGGAATTCCCCCCTGGTGGCCGCATGGCAGGTTTGGTACTCACTGCCTTGGTTTGTCTGCGAGCGTCCATAAAATCATCTGCCTTTTTGGCAGCCTCGGTGAGGGTGGTGGGGTTACGATCCCTCACCCATTCCTGTAGTTCTGAGGATATCCCCTCATAAAACTGCTCCAACAGCAGCATTTGTAACAAGTCCTCCATGGACCGCGCTTTACTGGACTGCATCCACCCAAGAGCTGCCCTTTCTAGTCGGCAAGCCCACTCTGCGTGCGAATCTTTGTCCGCCTTTTTCAATTCCCTGAAGCGCCTCCGGTATGCCTCTGCTGTTATTGCATACCGGGCCAGGATAATTTCTTTTACCCGGTTATAGTTCCTAATTTCAATATCAGGCACAGTGCGGTAAGCTTCAGCTGCCCTTCCTGACAGCCGTCCTGCTAATATGGGTACCCACTCTTCCCTTGGTATGTTATGCAGCGTACATAGTCTCTCAAAGTCTTGGAGGAAGGCATCTATATCCTCCTCTGCTTCCACATACGTTTTAAAAGCTTGATAGGGAATTTTGGGCTTACCCTCTTGTGTCACAGCTCCTGCTGCACTTCTTTCCGGTGTTTGTGGTCTCCTGTTTCTCATCACAAACTCCTGCACCTCTGTCATCGTTTTAGAGATGATCTCTGTTGGTGGGTTTTCCCCATAAAAGGCCAGTCTGAATTGTAAGTGCCTTTGGAACTCCTCCTGTTCTGTTTCAGGTCTTTGTTCCGTGGCCTGGACCTCTTCTGCTCTGTACTCTGCCATTACTTCGGTGATAAGCGTTGCTTTGGATTTGCTGCTGGCAGAACCACCTTTCGCTTCTAGAAGGTCTTTCAATGTGGTTCTCTTTAGCGTAGAAAGGTCAATCTCCATTAATCCTTGTTCCTCTGTGAGTCTGGATCCCAGCGCTGCCAACCAATGTAGCGGAGAGCTGATTTCTCGCAGCTATTCTCCACTTTAGATCCAAGGAAGGCTCAGGAACAAGTCATTAGTAAATACACAGCAGAGTTTCCAGCAGGTAAAAAGGTACAGAAATATCCCCACAGCACTCCCAATAACTGGACGACACACAGTTTCAGGAGTAGAACTGACAATTGTTTATTTCAGGGTTTCTTATAAAGCCTGCTCCCATGCAAGGGAGGGAACTACAATAATTATGACAGTGACCAATGCAGAGCTTGTTACCTCCCACACATCTCCTCCCCTCAGTGTGAGTCATAATCCCCTTAACTGGTACAGGACTTTACCCCAAACTTGGATGTACCCCTAAACCATCACATATCCTTAATATTAGGGTACCGCTAGGTAGCCCTGATCTGGGTGAATATAATATCCAAAATTCACCCAGATCGGACCGGTGGTTCGGCAGTTACCAGAAGGTGAAGTTTGACCGACCGCACACGAGTTGGTATCCGAAAAGGGTTCCACGTGAATGGGCCCTGCGGTCGGTCTCCGTTCGGCAGTTAAAACAGACATTTATAACAGCCATCCATACTTTAATCCACCCAGATAGTGATTCCCTCATTCGGTACTTTGTAACTACCGAATGGGGATTTGTTAGGTCTCTCCGTTCGGTAGTTACGGAGCTCTGGAGGTCTCAGCGGTGTTTGGTTGTCTGAGTGTCCGATTTGGGTTCCAGACACTCGACGACACAACACCGCTGAGAGTTTCATGCGTAAGATGGCCGCCGCCACGTGTACGCATGCCGAATGGCGGCCACCCCGATACAATGTTAACTTGTGGTTTTGGAGAGAATGTGAACCTTAATTGTTGGCACACTTCTCTCCGGGGTGGTCCCTCCGTTCGGTAGTTTCCATAAGTATATAGTACGGAGGGAAACTACCGAATAACATACAATTCACCCTTTACATACATGAATAGCAATTCAACACAGGCAAAATTATAATGAATATAGTCACACAGGCAGTTTGCAGGACAGGCTTACGGCGTTCCGCTACAGGGTGCATTGAGTGTAAGGAATGCATTGTGTGTTTCTGTGTGTGTAAGGGTTGCATGATTGTGTGTGTGTGTGTGTGATGGATGTCAATCTCTCTCCCTCCCTTGTCACTCTCTTTCTCCCCCTCCCTCCCTTGTCACTTTCTTTCTCCCTCTCCCTCCCTCCCTTGTCACTTTCTTTCTCCCCCTCCCTCCTTTGTCACTTTCTTTCTCCCCCTCCCTCCCTCCTTTGTCACTCTTCCTCCCTCCCTCCTCCCTCCCTCCCTCCCTTGTCACTCTTTCTCTTTCTCCCCCTCCCTTGTCACTCTTTCTCCCCCTCCCTTGTCACTCTTTCTCCCCTTCCCTCCCTTGTCACTCTTTCTCCCCTTCCCTCCCTTGTCACTCTCTTTCTCCCCTTCCCTCCCATCCCCCCCAGTTCCTACGCCCATGATGGCCAGTGACATCTTATTCCTATTTGGATACTCAATATAAATCCCTGAAATGTTTTTTATTTCTGTTAATTATTCCTAAGCTTGATATATTTTTTCACATTTTTGTATGCCTTAACTATATAGCGTTTTAACAAATTTCTGCTGCCTGCTGCATTATAATAACATTAACTTTTCCTAATGCTCTTGTAGTAAGTATTACAAACTGAAATATGACATTATAAAATGTCTTTAGAAGACTAATTGAATAACACTATATATTAGATTTCAGAATGGCATCTACAACTTCATAGCAATAACATGGGTCATGCTTTTACCTGGAAATTGAATCTTTGGTCTTCAGAATGCCCCACTGCATTTGTCAAGTCAATGGCATTTTCATCTTATTTTAAGCAGTTAGCCATAGACCTTGAAACAAATTATTGGTCCGATACATTGAATCAACTGCTTAGCACACTCTCTGTTTGGGAAATGAAATGTTCCTTCTCACAGAAATAAACTCTAATAAAATATTGATTAAAGCAAATATATAATAAAACGTGCTTAAATATAATTAAACGGTATACTAACTTCCAATGTGTTCATATGCAAGAACTTAATGCTGTTAAAGAGAGGAAAGGAATTAATGTCAATTTATTTGCAGTAAATTATGATATATATATATGAGGTTCATTCTGTATTCAGTCAAATATTGGGACATAAGAATCTACATACATAAGACATCTCTCAACTAGAAAGGGATTTGAGGCAGGCGTTTCAAGAATTGGTTATGTAATCTCACCACGTATCAATGTGTTTTCTATTAAGGCATAGCCTGTAATTTAGGGAGGGATTAGCCGGCCTATAAACAAACAGCACTGTCACTCACTGGGATGATACCACCTGGTTCAGCCCACCCATCGCTCCCCTTTTTCAAGCTATTCATAATACTGGGCCCTCTTTGTTTACAGGTCTACCGCAACGTCGGTTTTGGCGGTGGTGACAACCGACTTATACCACATCCAACTTACACCTTTATTAATGCTAATTTTCAGCTTATTGTTCCAGACAACAAATATATATTTATATTGAGTTAATTCTGTTTGAGATATAAATTATACGGATATAATTCTCTGGTGCTAGTAAAACCTTGACAGCAATGGGAATTTTGTAAATGAATTCATCCAGATGTGTTTAACTTCGCATGTAAAATAAAGTATTTAATTCTTATATTTAGCAAAATGTGCTTTCCTGCAATGATGTGTGAAAATTTAAAATTAGATTTAATAAGGAAGATCAAATTGTGAAAAATTAGATGTATTAAGGAGGACTAAATTATGAAGGATTAGCTGTATTGAGGAGTACTGAATTAAGCTAATGTACTAACGTTTTTGGGTGATAGAACGCCAGCATGTGATACTTGGGTGATAAATGACAAAAGTTAAAATTCCCATGTTAATGCTTTTAGCTTGTCCATCAGGCTATAATGAGGGAATGTTGACTCGTATGCGAGTTTATACTTAAATTCTTATTCATTGCACAAAGAGCTTTTAGTACAAAAAAATTCAATCATCAGCATTCCACATTTTCAAAGGTTATGCAATACACTAGTCAAAAGTTTAAACACATTTTCTTGGCAACTTCTTGGTCTGAGTCACTTGCTTGTGACAAGGTGTGTGATCTTTAACTAGTCACTGGCACTCACAGCCAGCTTGGCTTCACAGTATACTTTGATGCACGCTAGTCAGTAGGATTGAGGCTAGCCAGACGATAGACAGAAAGTCGTTTATTCCTCAGAAAGGAAACCAAGGAAATTGAAAGTGAAGTAAAATTAGCTTTCAGATTATAGACCAAAATAGCTAAACTTAAAAAATAGCTGACTTAGTGTTTTTTTTTTATCAGTATGACTATTTTGGAATAACATTTAAAATTCAACTTAAATTCTCACTGTGGAAGACTTTTGTGAAAAATTGCATAAACAGGTGCTTTCTAGGGTAAAGAACTAAACCAGTACCATGGTGGGGACAAATCATCATCTAAACCAGCGGTTCCCAAACTGTGTGCTGCGGTGCCCCTATCCTGGCTGATCCCAGGTAAGTTGTCAAACTGTTTTTAAACAGTTTGACTACTTACTCGGGGAGGGCACTATGGCACCACTGGCACCATAAGTACTACACAGTGCTGTAGTGGTTATTGTGCCTGGAATCTACCAGTGCCCTTCCCAAGATTAGGTTCTGGATCTGTGCTTGAACGGCAGGCATTTCTGCCGAACAGGGGCCCAGTATATGTTGCTGCGCTGTACATATATACAAGAAACAAGAATATATACTAGAATTTTTTTTTTTACTCAGGGCACCTTGGAAAAATATTAAAATATTATGGGCACCTTGAACTTAAAAAGTTTGGGAACCACTGATCTAAACCATGACTTTTAACATTTAACTCCACCTTTATCTCTCTTTTCATTCTTTCTTGCACAGCGTAATGTATGACAGAATTACTAAACCTAAATGCCAGACATGTGAATGTTTGGAGATGAACGGCAAATGGGCAATGACCTTTCAACTAGCTCCACAGTTCCATCACATGCGATTTACTTTTTTTTTTTTCATTTAGAATTATTAGGTATATTTTAAAGAATTTGTATTATTTCACAGTTATTTTACATTATTTTATCAGGGTAATTACAATATTACCGTTTTCTGTTTCATTGCTAGACTCTTTAACTGTATGTTTCAATAAAAGCTGCAAAGCAATTAAAAGTGTCAACCAGTGATTGTTAGTTACTAGATTGTCAAGGTATCAACATGTGGTATTTTTCCAATAATAGTTTATCACAATTTTTGACAGATAACGTATTGTAGTTATTTAGCTGTGATAAAATGTAGCTTTGCGTCTTTTCTCCAAATATTTATTTTTATATATATATATTGCATTCATTTCTATACATGTATGTTTCATCTTAAATGCATATGGGTTGACAATTTGTATCTGGTCTGATATCTGTGCCCAAAGTGGTGAACAAATGCTAGACTGGGCGTTGATTAACCCCTTAAGGACCAAACTTCTGGAATAAAAGGGAATCATGACATGTCACACATGTCATGTGTCCTTAAGCGGTTAAAGAACTAATTACTGAAGCGTGATAGTACAATCTAATATTGGGTGCACTCATTCCTCCTTCTTGAAATTGTTTATATAATGTGAAGGCTGCAATTCTCAGACATTTGTATCCCCAAATATATACGTTTATAATTTTCTGTGCTTTCTTAAAATAAGTAGAAGGAATCACAATCTGTAGGGATCTAAATAGATATTGAACTTTAGGTATGATTACCATCTTTATAGCCGCTATTCGCCCAGACCAGGAGATGAATTTCCCCTTCCACCAATGTAATAGGTTCTTAATATACTTATATAACTTAGTATAATTAACCTTATATAATTTGCTTGTACTCCAATCATATATAACATTTTGTTCCATATTCTGTAGTTCCTGATTAGCCATATTTAACCCCATAGCTTGTGTTTTCGTTATGTTTAACTTATAATACGAACATTTACTATAGGATTCCAAAACTTTGTGTAAACTTGGTAATCAAACATATGTTTGTGTTAACGTCATTAAAATATCATCTGCAAATAATGTTAGTTTGTATTCATTGTTTTTTATTTTGATACCATGAATATCTGGGTGATCTTGTATTAAAGTAGTCAAAGGCTCAAGTGCTAAAAATACAATAGGGGTGAGAGCGGACATCCTTGTTGCATCCCATTTGTAATTTTAAATTGATCAGATAGGAATCCCCCATTGATATCTTTGCATTCGGGTTACTATATAGTGCTTTTACCATTGAGAAAAAAATCGGTGGAAATGTATATTTCCTAAGAACTGATAACAGGAATGCCCAGTGTAGCGTATCAAACGCTTTTTCTGTGTCTAATGAGAGAAATACAGTGGGCTTCCTCCCATCTTCTCGTGTATACATAAGATCTAAGATTTTTCGTGTTTCATCTACTCCTTGCCTTCCATCCACAAAACCCACTTGGTACCTATGAATTAAAGTTGGTGTAATAAACTTCATTTGCATAGTAAAAATCTTTGCTAGAATTTTAATGTCTGTATTCAAAAGAGATTTAGGTCTTAGATGTTGTCCTTGATTAGGTCATTTACCGGGTTTCGGGAGAGTTGCTACATATGCCATTAACATTTCTGCTGGCATAGTTTCTTGTTGTATTACATAAGCAAAATATATTACATAACTGAGGGGCCAAAATAATCAGAAAATACTTTATAATATGTACTTGTGAACCCATCAGGTCCCGGTGATTTCCCTTCGGGTAAGAATTTTATTGCCATAGCTATTTCTTGCATAATAATAGGATCCTGTAATTTATGAGTGCAAGAATTTAGCAATAGTTGACTGTGTGGGTTTATAAAGATTAACATCATTTTTAAGATTATATATTTTCTTATAATAATTAGCTAATTCATTTACAACATCCTGTGGTTTTGATAGCTTTAACCCTGGGCTGTTTAGTATATATGGGATTTTAATTTGAGCTTGTTTTTATCTAAGCATGGTAGCCATCCTTTTACCCTGCTTTATCTTTCTGAGTATACTTCCTCATTTTTAATTTCTAAAGTGTGGAGGACGTTTTTACTATCTCCATTGTGTTTAAACTCTTGGTAAAGGTATTTATTATCTTTTGAGTCTGATCAGATGGGATGAGAAAATGACGGTTTGTAATATTCCTTAATTCTCTTAATAAATTGAGTCGATCTTTATGAGATCATTTTTTTTTTTTTAAACGATGCTTGACTGATGAACAATCCTCTTATTACTGTTTTATGTGCCTGCCAAAGGGATACTGGTGTAACATCTGAAGTATCGTTTTGTTTAAAATATTCAGTTAATGAGTTCTAAAGCTTTTCTCTAAATAATTCTAAACAAATACCCCCCAAAAAACAAATACAAATTATACAGGGTTGTATTTCTGAACAGTGTTTGTGAGTTTGAATGTAAGCATGCTTTTGTATAGGGTATTTGTGTGCATGTAGTGGTGTATTTGTATGTACTGTCACCATTAGAATGCAGTGGTGAACTTGTGTGTAGTGATTGTGTTTGAATGCAGGGGTGTGTGTGTTTGTATGTAGTGTTGGATTTTAAATGCAGGTGTGCTTTTGTGTGCAGAGTTGGTGTTTGTATATAATTTAGCATTTTAATACAGAGGTGTGTGTGTATGTAATGTTTGCATTTACATGTAGGGGTGTTTGGATGTTGTGTTGTCTTTTGAATTTGGTTGTACATTTGTCTATAGTATTGGTGTTTGAGTGAAGCGGTGTGTTTGTATATAATTTCGGACTTTTACTTCAGGGGTATGTTTGTATGTAATGTTTGTGCATGCAGTGGTGTGTTTGCATTTTGTGCTTGATTGCTGGCATGTATACAAATACATGCTTACACATATATACATGCACATTTACACACAGATACGCACATATAACCACACTAACATATACACACACCTTACATTTGCACATACCTTAACACACAGATATATACTCTGACACTGACACATACACATACACACTTGCATATACACACACTGAAACACAAATATATACACTGGCACATATATACACTGGCTCACACACACACACAAATACGCACAGACACACAATCTAAAAGACGCATTTAATATTTTGTGTATATTTTCAGCCACCCTCCTGTTAGCATACTGTTTGTGTCCAGGAGCATGACTTGATTGGGGTCCTGGTGATGGTGATAGGTATGAGGGTCTGCAGAAGCTCACTCCTGCCTTTCTGCCCCCCTTTCTCCCCCCATGCTGCTCACTCCTGCCTTTCTCCCCCATGCTGCCTCCCTCCCATGCAGTACTCTCTGTAAGAAGCTGGAAAGAAGTGATCATTTCCTCGCAGCCGGCCTATAATAAAGGGGCACTGTCATGCTGTTAAAGGGCCGCGGCGCCCAACCAGGCACCTGTTCAGCAATATCCATCGGGTGACCCTGAATGCATGGGCCACCCACTGGGTTCTTCCAAACTGTTGAGGGTGGTGGGCCCATGGGCAGTGGTGTATCCTGGTTTTGTGCTGCCCTAGGCAGGACAAAACTCAGGCGCCCCCCTCCCGCCCGCGCCACCACCATCCACCCCTTCCCCCCGCCCACACCACCCCCACCCTTCCCCCGCCTTCTAAATACACACACACACATTCACTGACAGATACGCATACACTAGCTAACAGAAACACACACTAGCTAACAGAAACACACACACACTTACAGACACACTCATACTCACTAACAGACACACACTAACAGACACACACTCACTAGCAGATACACACACACACACTAACAGACACACACTAACAGACATACATACACACTAACAGACACACACTAACAGACATACACACAAACACACACAAACACACACAAACACACACACACACACTAAAAGACATACACACACACACACACACACTAACAGACATACACACACACTAACAGACATACACACACACTAACAGACATACACACTAACAGACATACACACACACTAACAGACATACACAGACACACTAACAGACATTCACACACACACTAACAGACATACACAGACACACTAACAGACATTCACACACACACACTAACAGACATACACACACACACACAGACATTCACACACATACACACATACTCACTCACTCACATATTTAACACATTTTTTTTTTTTTAAATTTAACCCCCCCAGCCTCCTTACCTTTGGGAATGCTGGGGGGGTTCCTATTTCTGTGGTGGTCCAGTGGCTGCTGGGCGGCGCTGGCGGACGTCATATTCCGGCTCCCAGCCTCACTCTGCGGCGCGCGAGGGAGCTGAGCAGACAGCTCAGAGGAAGTGCTCGCTCGCCAGCCGCCCGCCCGCCCAGACGGCATGTCAGTTAGCCGCAAGGCTAACAAGGCATTTGCCCTGGGCATTTGGGGGCGGCGTTTTTTGCCGCCCCCTGGAAAATGCCGCCCAAGGCAAATGCCTTGTTTGCCTTGCGGCTAATACGCCCCTGCCCATGGGGAAGCTGCTTTGGGTACCCACGGGTAACTGGGCCCTGGGCAGCTGCCCTGTTTTCCCCACGTTTGCCTTACATTAAAGATGGCCCTGACTGGAGGTATACATCATGAAAGTTGCAGTTTTACAGCATCTGTGAATCTACTGTTTGCCCACTTATGCTTGTTATGAAGTAGAAAGAGGACAGGCTAAAACCAAATGTAACCAGATGGTAACCACCCAAAAAATACTATGGTGGTCTAATCTAACACACGATGCAGTAAAAAAGAATGTTAACAATGTGCATAGGGATAATACACAGTAACTTTGTGTGATCTTTTGTCATGACAGATAATGTTACTTATAGGTTAGTTTACACTGATCAGCCACAACATTAAAACCACCTGCCTAATACTGTATAAGCCCCCCTCATGTTGCCAAAACATCTCTGATGCATCAAGGCAAGGACTCCACAAGACCTCTGAACAAGTTCTGTGGTATCTGGCACCAACACAATAGTAGCAGATCCTTTAAGTCCTGCATGTTTGCGGTGGGGTATCAATGGATTGGTTTTGCTGTTCCAGCACATCTCATAGATGCTCAAACAGATTGAGATCTAGGGAATTTTGAGGTCAAGGCAACACCTTGAACTCTTTGTCACGCTCTGCAAACCATCCCAGAATGATTTTTGCAGTGTGACAGTGTGCATTATACTGCTGAAAGAGGACATGGCCATTAGGGTACCCAATGCAATGAAGGGGTGTACCTGGTCTGCAACATTTACGAGAATGCAAGGACCAAAGGTTTCCTAGCTGAAACATAGAAACATAGAATGTGATGGCAGATAAGAACCATTCGGCCCATCTAGTATGTCCAATTTTCTAAATACTTTCATTAGTCCCTAGACATATCTTATAGCTAGGATAGCCCTATGCCTATCCCACGCATGCTTAAACTCCTTTACTGTGTTAACCTCTACCACTTCAGCTGGAAGGCTATTCCATGCATCCACTACCCTCGCAGTAAAGTCATACTTCCTGAAATTATTTTTAAAATGTTGCCTCTCTATTTTAAGACTGCCTAAGCCATAACACTGCCTTCTTCCCGTAGTGCATCCACTGCCATCTCTTCCCCAGGTAAACAGTGCTGATTCATCCAGCAATCCACCTGATCTAGAAGAATATTTGATTCATCAGTCCAGACAACCTTCTTCCATTGCTCCATGGTCCAGTTCTGATATTCATGTTCCTATTGAAGGGGCTTTCAGTGGTGGACATTATAGGGATTTTGGCCAGTCTGCGGCTACAGAGCCCTATACGCAGCAAACTGTGAAGAACTTTTCTATAATGGCCGGCATTCATTCATTCTTTTTTTTTTTTTTTCTTAGCAATTTAAGCTACAGTAGATCTTCTGTGTTATTGGACCAGACAGACTAGCCTTTGCTACCTATCTGTCACAATTAGTCTTGGGACCCATGACCATTATCACTGGTTGTCTTTCCTTGCACCACTTTTAGTAGGCACTAACCACTGCATACCAGGAACACCCCAGATGACTTGCTGTTTGGGGGATGCACTATCAACACTGTTTGGCTCTTTTTGGCTCTATTTGGCTCTTAAATAACTGACTGTTCCCTTTCTGACTAATATATCCAAAGTGCAATTGTATCTATATAATCAATGGTATTCCCTTCATCAGTCAATGGTTTTAATGCTGTTGCTGATAAGTTGTGCGTGTTTTGCTGTTATGTATTATTTAAATTATAAGATATTTTTAGGCTAGGGTTGAAGTTAGGGATAGTGTTATGACTATAACTGTATGGAGGTGATCTGTGCATTAATCAATGTTCATAACAAAGAATTGCTCCACAGATAATGTCACCATTTGTGCAGTACAATGTTTGAAAACATGATCTACCCTCTGCAGATAGATAGATAGATCGATTGATCAGTGTCGTCACTGGGGGAAAGGGGGGAGCAGAGGGGGCCATGCCCCCCCTACATCATGCAGTGTCCCCCGAATTTTAATTGAAGTCGGGAGCACAGCGTCTTACTACATAAGCTGCAGCAGCACTGTCACTGGTGGAACTGTGTTCCACCTCTTTCCCTAACGTGATGCCGGTACCGGAGTGACGTCATGTCACTAAACAGTGCGTAAGGGAGCAGAGAGGAACTGCAGGAAGGTTACTGCTCCCTCACGCGCCGCCTCCGTGTTCCCTGCGGCGGACGGCTTTAATGTTTCCTGCGCAGCTTAGCAAAGAGCTGACAAATACCAGACGCCAGGGCAAAATGTCTAGTCGCCATGGCGACCTGACGCCTGGAATTTGTCGAGCCCTGTGTATGTATGTGTATGTGTGTGTATATATATATATATATATATATATATATAAATGATTGGAAATGACTGCACTCCAAGGACTTGATGATAGTAAAAATAACACATAACTTTTATTCTATATCATTTAAAAATATCGACGTTTCAGCCCCAATACATGGGCTTTCATCAGGATGGCAATATATATATATATATTCCGAGATGCTTGCACTCCTGGCAGGGCCGGATTAAGAGCCCAGTGGGCCTGGTGCTGATAATTATGATGGGCCTAATTACAAAATCTTATTGACCAAAAACACTAAAACAGTCCTACCTCCTAAGCGTCATGTATCTGATGGAGATGATGCTGGAGGGAAACTCATAGGATGCAACTATGAGAAAACACAAACCCTTTCCTAATCTCACGCTTTCATCTTTCAAGTAAACCCATACCCCCTAACAGCAGTGTCCAGTAAAGCAGGAAGTCTATGGATGCGGTAAAAGGGTGGGCCACTGACACAAATCACATAACCAGAACATCCGAAAGGGCGAACATACACAAAAAGGGTGCATGTCTGTGTCCCCATGTCTCCCAGTCCCTTAGTGTCTGTGTCCCCATGTCTCCCAGTGTCCCCATGTCACTAGGACACTAGGGGACATTGAGAGACATTGGGACACTGGGAGACATGGGGACACAGATACTAGGGAACACTGTGAGACCTGGGGACACTGAGACTCTTGGGGACACTGGGAGACATGGGGACACAGGGTGATAGACACGAGGGGACACTGGGAGACATGGGGCACTGAGACACTGTGATATATGTAGGGGGCACTGGAGACTTGATAAAGACCTGGGTACAGGTCAAAATGTTGCAGTGTCCAATTCACCTGCCTAAAGCTATCACAGTGAGTGCCTGAGATTTTTTTATTTTATACTAGGGGACACTGAGACACTACGGGCACTGAGAGACATCGGGCACTGAGAGACACGGGGCACTGAGACACTCTGATACATAGGGGACACTGATACCTAGGGGACATTGGAGACTTGATAAAGACCTGGGTAAAGGTCGAAACGTTGCGGTGTCCAATAAACCTGCCTAAATCTATTACCGTGAGTGCCTGAGATTTTTTTCTTTTATACTAGGGGATACTGAGACACTAGGAGACATGGGGACATTGGGGGACTAGGGGACTTTGGGAGACTAGGGACACTGGCACACTACAGACACTGAGAGACACCAGGGACACATGGGGATACTGAGATACTAGGGACACTGGCTGGGAGATGTGGGGACACTGGGAGTGCCCCATGTCTCCTATGTCTCAAAGTCGCCCAGTGTCCCCATGTCTCCCTGTGTCCCCCAGTGTTTCCATGTCTCTCATTGTCCCCCAGTGTCTCAGTGTCCCCATGTCACCCAGTGTCCCCTAATGTTTGTATCCCCATGTCTTCCGGTGTCCCTTAGAGTCTGTGTCCCCATGTCTCCCAATGTCCCAATGTCACTAGGACACTAGGGGACACTTAGAGACATGGGGACACATGGTAACACTGGCAGACATGGGGCCACTGAGACACTAGGGACAGTGGCTGGGAGACATGGGGACACAGACTAGGGGCCACTGCGAGACATGGGGCCACTGTGTCCCTAGTGTCTCAGGGTCTCCATGTTCCCCAGTGTCCCAATGTCTCAGCATCCCCATGTCTTGGAGCTGCTGTCTGGACTCTCTGTGCAGAGCTGCTCCCCCGTGGATCAGTGAGTAGAGAGAGGCAGGGAAGGAAATGCCGTAACTTCTTATCACTGCCTCTATCCACACAAACAGCGACCCCTACTGGCCGGCACTGGTACTGCAGAATAATCTCTGTTTATACTGAGACAGACATTTGTATTGCCGGTATTACTGCAATACCGGCACCGGCTAGGCAGCCTCAAATACCTGAGAAATACTTCTGAGAAATACCTGGCAACCCTAAGAAATACATGAGAAATACCTGGCAACCCTATGCGTAGTGTGTAAAAAAAAAAATGTAAAAAAAAAAAAATTTTTTTTTTTTTTTTTAAATCAATGGGCCTATTCCATGGGCCTGGGCCTGGAGCTGCAGCTCCATCAGCCCCTATGTTAATCCGGCCCTGACTCCTGGATTAGAGAGTAATTGCCCGGTGCTGGTCAGGCACAGGATACAAAAAAATTATTGGAAATGGCCACACTCCAAGGACTTGATGATAGTAAAAATAACATATAACTTTTATTCTGTATCATTCAAAAATATTGATGTTTCAGCCCCAATACATGGGCTTTCATCAGGATGGCATTCCTGATGAAAGCCCATGTATTGGGGCTGAAACGTCGATATTTGTAAAATATATAGAATAAAAGTTATATTTTATTTTTACTATCATCAAGTCCTTGGAGTGCAGTCATTTCCAATTATTTATTTATATATATATATATACACACGTTTTATAACTGCCCCCCTACTTTTGTCCCTCGTCCTTTATGTGCCCCTCCCCCCCCCCCCCCCCCCCCAAGTATGAATCCTGGAGACACCACTAAGATATATAGATGGAGAGACAGATTTTGATGAACTATATGACTTTTTAACTATTAATTATAACTATGTATAATGTTTACATTCAGAAATAAAAACACAAACTGTCGTTACATGGTAGTGGGGGATGGATAATGAGAAACATGTACCTACATTTAGAATGGAATACAGAACACAGGAAATAAACAAACTTTAAAAATAAATTGTAAAATTATTTTTTTTTTCTGTGTAAAGACTAATCTGATCAGGTTAGTGTCCCTACTTAAATAGTATATTATTTAATGATGAGGCATATTCACTAAATAACAAGATGAAACTGATTTTGAAAGCTATATATTTTTATTACGTTTAGCCACAATAGCAGAATTGTATAATAAAATGGAGATTTTATCCAACTTTAGTATTTCTGTCTAAATTGAAAGCACCATGCATACTAGCTTTCTACACTCTGGCACATAAGAGGTTAATGGATACAGGCTTCAGACATATGTGAAACAGAGGTCATTAACAATTTGGTAGTGTGTGTGCAATCATCTGCAGTACTGAACATCATTTTTATTTGTTGCTTAATAATGTGTGTCTCCTTATTGTGGCACTCAAAGGGTTAAATGTTTTATTTGGGTTTTTAATACTCAGTACAGCCCAAAAGAATTGTGATTTTTATCTATCAAGCAGTGAGTGCTTTTTTTCTTTTTTTTTTTTTCTCCCCCTGAGCGATGAGTCCACTCTGTCTGATTGGTCAGCATTCATTTTTATTTATACCCAGTCTCTAGAGAAACGAAAATATTTTGCAGAGAAGGACCATAACAATGAGCAATCAGTGTGCCCAACATCATCCTGCAGCTAATCCTCCTCTATAATGTGACATGAATGGCCTGCATTCTCTTTCCTGCCTCTAGAGGGAGTGCAGAGACCCAAAGTCAACAAAACTAAACCAATTCAAGGCAACACGGTCATCATCAGCCGGTGATTAAAAAGGCATGCAGGGGCATCTGGTGAGGGAGAGGTTGCTTATCCTGGTCCTCGGAAACAGGGAGTATCTCTCCCAGATGTGCAGATGCAGCTCTCACACGGTGCTGGGGCAGTTGATGCTGTACACTGAGTTGCCTTTACTGACCACTGAATACCAGCTGTGATTTGAGAGAGAAGAGGACTACATTCAGGAGTTACTATGAGCCACTGTGAGCCTTATGTGACCAGGAACAATCACTGTCCCATCACTGCTGTAAGGAATGAGAGTCAGGACTACTTGCTGATGGATGCTGAGGATGGAGGGGAGAACTCAGTGCATCCCTATGGATATTACCCTGTGTAAGTACACCTGGGCTGATATATAGCTAGTTGGCATCTACTATTGATCATAATGAAGGAATGTATGTCAAGATAAAAATAAAAAAAATAAAAACAGTAGTAAGGAATTGCCATTTTAAATTATTTTAACCATTTAATAGCTGGGATCATCAGATTGCAAATCTACTGGCCACCCCTAGATAATTAGAAACCTGCAGATTATATTATAAAAATCTATATAAACTGAGATGAGATATGATGATTTTTTTTTTTTTTTTCTTAATGTAAACTGAATTGTAACAGTCATGCAGTGCTTTCCAGAGGGCTGTATCATCCCTGCAGCACATACAGAGTTAAATGCAATTCGGTGGGTTTACTATAGATTAGGTTAAAAAAAAATTTCTATGTCACCTACCAATTTGATTAACCTATACAGTGCATTTAAATTGGGATGTTAGATAAAAAACGTATCTAATGTGTAATGTTGGATTGTAAGGACAAAATGTGATGTAAAAAGAGCTTGTTAAGTGACGTGCAAGGAATGGCAGTGATGGTTTAGACCAGTGTGGGACTTGTTGAATCTCTCTCTTTAGCCCAATTCCAAGGATTCTACTTCTGTGTTTGAAGAATGTATATTGGATTCAATCTAGTATATACAGGGTTCTGAAATAAGATGTCCCTGTGTATTTCTTATTTTATAAAATGTATTTGTGAGTATTTTTTTTTATCCTGACACATGCAATAGATTAATGACAAATTACAGAATTACAGAATGCTTCAGGGTTTAATGGATTTAAAACCTCAGCTGGCAAATTGCCATGGTAGTAAGTAGTTTATTTGATGTGGTAATTACAAATTAGATACGAAAAATCACAAACATGAATATATTTGACATGTTGCCATTTTGTGTAGATATAGTAGTGGGTAAATGTCTCACTAATCAGTGTATCCAAATCAAAGTAGCCACAGGCATGCTTAGCTATTGAGATGCGTTTCATGGTCCCCTTTGAACTTCTTCGTAATGTCTAGTGTTTGCAAATGAAGGGAGCATTGGGTTTTGTTCAGGTATGTCTAATCATGCCCCTCTGGAATTTAGTGGAAACGTAGTTCAGTTGTAGTTGGATGATAATATACAGTAGCCCCAGCTACTTTATTGGATTTAATTAATTTTGCGTCATCTATACTATGGACATTTTAAAGCAGGATTGCTTAAGCCTTCGTTCAGGACCCACAGAATGGGTTTATTTGCTATTATTTGCTATTCTGTAGGTTCCCGAAACATATGGAGCTGCACATTATATTTACCTTAAATCATGCAACTTGACTGCAGTACTGTATTTACAGTAACAAAACTGACTTGCAAAATGCGTTGGAGATGTCTGGCACTTAAACGAGTCAAGGTGCAGAATATATATATATATTTTTTTTATCTTAGTGCAGACTATTTTTTTTCTATATCTTACTTAACAGAATAGGTAGTGTGAAGAATATTTGTTTATATCTTACTTAACAGAACGACGGGTCACCAAGGAATTTTTTAAAAAAAAATCATAGTATTGTGGGTGCTGCTAAAAAATGGTCAAGGACCGCAGTTTACAAATCAAAGTGTCTGGAGAAATATTTCTACCATACATGGGTGCAAAAATGTGACAGGGATGATGCATAGACTGATAATTAAAGTTATAGTCAAGATCTGGAAAGACTTCAACTTGGCCTAAGATATACTTTAAATAATAGCGCCATTGGTAAGTGTGAGTAATAAGGGGGCAGATGAAGATAGTGACTGTGCAGAATGTGATGGAGACATCTGCTCTAAAGCACACTGTAAACAGTTAGCTTTAATCATTAATGAGCATTGACTAGGTAACAGCAAATTTCAATCAAAAATATCTCAAGTGGGAAATTCTCACATTTCTCAGTTTTACAGCTCAGTTGTTTCGGCCTACATATTAAATTTCCTGTTCTATTCGTGACAGTTCTCAGTTTAGTGAATGATCGTGATACTGATATACTTTTGCCTTTACCAGAATAATTGTCAGTTTCACTGATATTGAAACAACAAAATATTGATAAGATATGTGTTACTGAGCTCTAGGGCTAAATGCAAAACTAAGGGTTTATTTGTTAAACAGTGAACTGTTACCAAGTTGAAAAACAAATATTCTAAATGTAAGGCAAAACAGCGGAGTTGGAAGAATTCTCGCGCTATATATAAATTTCACTATTAAAGGTTGGCAACATATTGAGGGCAATTACTAACACTTGGGCTGCCAGATGTAGCCTTCAAAGGTTTAAAGTTCAAAAACATCTTAGCTAAAAACTAGACTTGTGCATGGTGGGAAAGTTCGGTTTGGCCGAATATCGTTCATGGAAAATGATTCAGGAAAACATTCAGGCAAACCAAAAGGGGCGCAAAAATCAGGGCCAATCAGCATACTACTAAATATATACGAATTATAAATATTAGTACAGTACAGTGATAGGCACATTTTCCTGTCATTTTTTTTTTGTTCAATAATTATAATAATAAAAGAAAAAAATAATCACAATATATATTTATTTATTTATATTTTAATGCTTCTACTTTTTTCCTCTCTATTGGTCACTTCTCACGTGATCTGTGAGTAAAGTAATAAACATTTAATGGATGTCCCCTAGCCATCATTCTTCTCTTTTCCCATCAATGATCTCTTTTCTTGGCCATTGTGCTGGTCGTTTGCTCTGTTTTATGTCCATATGTCGCTTCAGAGATACCAAATTTGGCTGAATCCGAATGCACAAGTCTACTAAAAACAATTCACAGCTTAGGTAAAGAAAAAAAAATAATTCCCCAAGGATACGGAAAAAAAAAAGACTATAACTGTAATCAACATGTTCACAAAGGATACTGATGATGGCATTACTAATGCTTCTTCCTCATTTGTGTTATAGAAGCCATTCTTTCTGTAGACAGGCCCCTGGGACCACCTACAATGCATGCTTGTAGGACTTGAGCACATGTGCAGAGATGGCTTGTCATTATCTCAGGGAAATTATAAGATTAATGAGATATGTATTGATCTCCCAGTGGTCATTTCAACACTCCAAACACCGTAAACAGGTAAAGAACAGCTAGTGTACTTTAACAAATTCTAATATCATACACAAGCCCCATCCATCTCAAACATGCACTCTAGAACCTTCATACTCCGTGTAATCCAAACAGAGTGATGCTTCTGTCCAAAGAAGAGTTACAGATGACTGCCTCCATGTAGCGAGGGAAAGCCAAGAGATGCACCAAAAGGTGTAAATGTATAAGCTTATATGACAAAATAATACACAACAAGGTTATAATACGTCATCTTCCGTTTTCAGTAATAATGAAAAATGATGACTGATTTCTATTATAGAGACTCTTTTAGTATATGACAGAATTCTGATCAAATTGCGAAATTTAAAATCTACAGATGCGAAATAATCTAAAGATGTATTTACTGTATACATTTGATGCAATGAAGTTCTGTCTTCTGTCTTTGACCGTTTGTGACCTGTTTGGCGCGCATAGTATTCTGGGAAAACCTAGCTAGTTTAGGCTCATTCGCACATTGAAAACTCATATGGATAATCTATGAGTACAGCTGTATTAGCAGGCATATGAAAACAAATCTCGAAATCACTCCAGTTCTACAAAGCACGGATGAATAAACGTTAAACTTTGCAAAAGGTTTATTGAAATATTCTGAAAAGTGTCTTTTAGTTTTAACCTCTAAATTTTTTTTATTTATTATATAGTTCTATGAACCCCTTAAGGACCGGCAAATATGTTTTACTGTTTTACTCGGGAGACTTTACTGAACACAAATATTAGTGTTTCAAAACAGTAAAACATGTCACAGCGATGATATCATTGGTGAAAGTGACGTTTTTTGCAGTTTTTTTTACAAACAAACGGCACTTACACTGATGATATCATTGTTGTGATACGTTTTACTGTTTTGAAACACTAATATTTGTCTTCAGCGAAGTCTCCCGAGTATAACAGTACCCCTCATGTACAGGTTTTATAGTGTTTTTGAAAGTTACAGGGTCAAATATAAGGCTTGATTTTCCATTTTTTCACATTGAAATTTGCCAGATTGGTTATGTTGCCTTTGAGAGCGTATGGTAGTCCAGGAATGAGAATTACCCCCATGATGGCATACCATTTGCAAAAGAAGACAACCCAAGGTATTGCAAATGGGGTATGCTCAGCCTTTTTTTTAGTAGCTACTTAGTCACAAACAATGGCCAAAATTAGTGTTCATAAAAGGCGTTTGCTTTTTTAGCACACAAACAAATATAAATGCTAACTTTGGACACTTTGTGACTAAGTGGCTACTAAAAAAGACTGGACATACCGCATATTAAATACCCTGGGTTGTCTACTATAAACAAAAATATGTACATGTGAGGTGTGATTCAGAGATTTATGACAGATAACAGTGTTACAATGTCACTATTCATGAATTTTAAAAATATATATTTTGAAACAGCAATGTCCTACTTGTACTTATAGCCCTATAACTTGCAAAAAAAAAAAAAGAACATGTTAACATTAGGTATTTCTAAACTCAGGACAAAATTTAGAAACTATTTATCCCGGGTGTTTTTTGGTGGTTGTAGATGCGTAACAGATTTTAGGGGTCAAAATTAGAAAAAGTGTGTTTTTTAAAATAGTTTCATCACGTTATAATTTTTTTAGAGTAAATTATATGATATGATTAATGGTATCTTTAGTAAGACCGTTTAATGGCGAGAAAAATATGCGTGGGTACAGTAAATGAGTAAGAGGAAAATTACAGCTAAATACAAACACCGCAGAAATGTAAAAACAGCCCTGGTCCCAAACTGTAAGAAAATTGAAAAACGGTCTGGTCACTAAGGGGTTAATGATCTAAAACATGTCAATTTTTTCCTTAATAGTTTTGTCATTTTTCAAAATTACCAAATTTAGAGTGGCAGAAAAAAATAGAAGTGAAACAGAACAGTTTTCTTTTTGAAAAAGTGAAAGAAGAATCGATAACCAGTTGTGTCTCATACATACATGCATACATTGAAAAAAATATGCTTAGGGTTGAAAAGAAGCAAAATAAAAAAAATAAAAAAATAAACAACAACCTCAAAACAAACAGATTTAATAAATTGCACCCCAAAAGCACCACCACAAAATTGCCTGAAACACTATAGGAGTTATTCACTAAATATCCATCTGTCCATCGGGACAAAATACAGTGGAAATGACAAATTCTGTCCGTATTGGCAATTCTCATATTTACTAAGGCCAAATGTGGTGGAAATTCAGTCAGCTTGAAGGAATCTGCGGCAATTGCCCAGATGCATTTGAGTTCCATACAATGTAGAAGATTCAGAAGACTCACAAAGAATTTCTTTTCTTTGAATTCTGGGCCAAATGTATCTAGCAGGATGCACGTTCGTAAAATGTCATTCACTTACTTTCACGCAAGCAAATGATAATTTTAAGTACAATTTGACGGCTGGCAGCACTAGCAGCCAGTGGGAAAATAATTACAAATTTGCTGGCGGCATGAGAGGCTGATCATGGGGTGGCTTGCCAGCACTTGCTAGCCAACCACTATATTAAAAAGTGAAAAATAAATAAATTAATTATTACAAATTCTATGGGGGTCAATAAGTTACCTCTAAGTTACCAGGTTTTAAAACTCCTTATGCCCACACCTGTAATACAGCAGGTAGGGGCACATCTACTAACGCCCATTGGGGTGGGTCCTATGAAATAAAAGGGGGCATAGTATCCCCCCATGCACCCACCCTTTGGCATTTTGTGGGGAAGCTCTAAGTAACTAAAGGGGGACAGATTATTGAGAGATCTGGTGCTGGAACACAGATGTTGGGGTTAAATTGTTCATGAACGGTTGGTTTAGAGCTGGGAATTTCCTGGCACCAGAACAACTTCATTTTAATTAAGTTGTTATGGTGTCTAAACCGATCTTTTAATTCAGTATTAACTAGAATCAACAATAATGATTACTGTTGATGCAGTTTCACACAGAGTACAGAGTGCTTTCATAGCAGCAGGCAGGTTAGGATGTGCAGCTGTTGGTCAGATAACAGTAAAGTTTGACCCAATGTGTCTGCTTACCCAAATAAAAAAGCACTATATAAAATTTTAAAAATATATTTATCTTTTAAATGCAATAAACTTGGGGTTTAAAACTAGAGTTGAACATGTGATGACAGAACCCTTTAATTTCTTTAATTCAGACTCCCATTTTTTTTTTTTTTTCAATAAAAGCTGCCTAGGATTGATGGATGCAATGTTACACAGATTTGAAACATGATCTGCCTGCTGCAAAAACAGACAGGTCATTATCTGTATATTAGCTCTATTAGTTCAATGATGCGGAAGTAAAATAAGAGATGATTTTGAGTATTTTGATAACAGACAATCTTATTATGTTCACAAAGGCAGGATTAACCATGAAGCAACCCTAGGGGTTAGACCGGGACCAGGAACTAGGAATTTGGTTGGTCTCATTAATCATCCCTATAAGAAAATTAATGGGGGGGGGGGGGAGGGGGGTTTCCAAATTGGTAACATGCCTTGGGTTCCTTGAAATTTTAATAGTTCTCTGAATAAAGGGGGGACCATCCTGAAAACCAGTTTTTCCTAAATTCTGTTTCTTCAATAATTAAAAGAAAAAATTAAATATTTTAATATTGTATTATTTTACTTCTGCATCTTTGGACTAAATAAGTATATAACATACCTCCTAACTCCGGCATCCAGAGAATCAGGACACCAGCAGGAGGGTAGTAAAGGGGGCGGGAGTCACTACATCTGCCCCCAAAGTGGTGGACCCACCAAGAATGAGTCCAGTCGCCCAAATTACTGGCAGGTCAGCCTGGCATGAATGCACGCCACCTATCCTTCATTTAATTCTGGTCCATTGAGGGCAGGCATTGCAGGAAGCACTGTCTCACTGCTCTCTGGATCGGGACAGTTGTGAGGCATGATATAAATATACATAAATCCATAGAGCCACGCACTCAGGACTTCAGATATGTGCTTGCATTGGTGCAATCGCCAGCCAACCATATAGTTCACAGTAGTAGAAGTGATCATGTTGCACAAACTCTGACCTGATGTGAATTTGTGCAATAACAACGTTTGGTGCTCTTCTACTCAGGACTATATCAATATAAATTCACGACTTTGATTTTACCAAAAGTGGTGGTGTATGTTCAGCTGAGGATTTAAGTAAAATGAGGTGTCAGTACTGGCGTAGAACCCAGTTAAGAACACACCTTTTCTTTCATTAGCTTCTTTCATCTTATTTTTCATGATCTAATTTTTTAATACTATTCTTCGTCATGTTTACTTAGAACGGACGCCCTCTAGATTGCAAGCTCACTTGGCACATTATTTACTGATTTACTGTGTTTCTGTGAATATGTGCTGTTTGCCTCTTATTTGCTATTTTATAAAATTATAAAGTCCTGTGAAATATCTTGGAGCTATATAAACATTAATAATAATGTCCTATCACTAGGATACTATTCCATATATATATTGTAATTTGTAAGAGGTTAATGCCTTGGTGCTTCACACTCTGTTGGGAAAAGTGTCTGATAAATATTGTAAATACTGTCTGTTAATGTTTGTTTTGAAGAACCTGTGGCTTATGTGATTTAGCGAGTTCTCGGGTACAGTATACACGTTATGCGGATGAAATGGAATACGGATATAAACAGAGCAGAATGTGACCCCATGTGCTGGGAACGTAGGCTGTCTTGAAAGCACTGTGTGTTGGTTTCTTCAGTAACTGCCCATGTTCTTGCAGACATTACCACTTATCACAATTGCAAAAAGTCTATTAGTATAAGATTACGCATAACACAGATGCTCTTTACTACGGCTGACGTGCAGACTGCAGGCTACCCAGTCTGCACAATAATCTGCCTTGTGCCTTTGGAAGAAAATGATGAAAAGCAAAGCAGTTATTAACAGGGGGGTTGTTAGAGATAAGGATAAAATGGAAAGGGGAATAGATAGAATTCTCAGATAGCCATACCTGCATTTCAACTGCTTCACTGATAACACTGTAACACCACTTGCAATATCATCCAGCTCTTTCTAGGTTCATTCTAGGTCGATGGCATTAAAGAGTAAACCTCCCTGTATTTGTTTGCACACAGATTATTTAATATATACATTATCAACAGGTGTACACTGTTGGCATTAATATGCATAATATAGTAAGTATAGTAAATGCAGTTATAATAGGATGCACTTTCATCTGCCTATAGTATTTGTGCTCCTTTATTCATTATTCAATTGTTTTTAAATTCAGTCTTTTTTTCTTGTTCTCAGTCTCTTAAAGGTACACTATAGTGACCAAAACAACTTTAGCTTAATGAAGCACTATTGGTGTATAGATCATGTCCCTGTTGTCTCACTGCTCAATTCTCTGCCATTTAGAAGTTATATTACTTTGTTTATCCAGCCTGAGCCACACCTCCCTGCATTTGAGTTATACAGTCTTCCTGTACACTTCCTGTAAAGAGTCATGTAATGTTTACGCTTCCTTTATTGTAAATTTTGTTTGATTGAGAATTTCTTATCTCATGTTCTGGTAATATCTTACTAGACCTTGCAGGAGCCTCCTGTATGTAAATAAAGTTCAAATTACAGAGATTGTGACCAGATTTTAGAAATAAAAAAACAGGACACACATTAGCAATACAAAAATTATGATGTGACATATCCCATACCGTCTGTGCTGCATGTCAGCATACTTTTCACTCTAAAGCAGTGGTTCCTAGCCTTTTTGACGTAAGTACCCCTCGGTAGCCCATATCCATAAATTGTACCCCTCATAATAGCGAAATATATTTAATTATTATAGTTGCTGTTATTTCAAATTTCTGTTTCTCTCTGCCCATCTTCTCTTTTTCTCAGCTCCAGGCTCTCTCTGCATCTCCTGTGCCCTAGGCTCTCCCTGCTTTTATTCTGCCTCTGGCTCCCCTGGTCTTCCTCTGCCCCTTGCTCCTTCTGCTTCTCTTCTGCCCCAAGTGTGTGTGTATATATATATATATATATATATATATATATATATATATACACACGCAAACACACCCACACACAAACAGATAAACAGATATAAACATTGACACACATCCAGACGTACAGATATGAACACTAATACACACACAGATGCACAGACATACAGAAAAAAACTCTGACAGACATACAGATACAGACACACACAAAATCACAAAGACACACAGATACATAATCAAACACTGACACACATACAGACATACACTTACACACATGTAGATACATTGACAAACATATAGTTGCACATACACACTGATACACACTTACAGATACACACACTGAAACACATGCAGATACATAGATATACAGATACAATCCCTGACACATACAGATACACAGATACGAACAGTGACACACAGACATACATATGCACACACTGACATATACGGATACAATGACACACACAGATATACAAACATGCTGATACACACATTGACATATACAGATACACAGATACAAACTGTGGCGGAACCCACCTCGCCACTGGACATTGGAGGGGCCTGGCTGCCTGCCTCTTACCTGCTGACTATGGCCCCTGGAAAATTGGTACACTTAAAGATTTATATTTGGGCATATTGTACTGTATATTGCTGCTACTGGCCCTTTTAACAGCATCTATGGACACATTGGGACTTTTGGGACTACTGTCCCTTTAAGACTGTGAAGCATGTTCTAGTGTGCTGCCTGTAATATTGTATATGTATTCATGTGTTAAGTTTAGCCTGGGTGATATGTATGCAGCATTCAACTGATTGTTCGGTAGAATCACTCCATTCAGTATATTGAGTGAAACTACCGAACAACCAGACCACCCAGGAATAAGTGTGCCTCCAATTACAGTTTGCAACAATGTTGCAAACGGGTAATTGGCAATCAGTGCAGTGTGGTCTTTGTCCTCTGGGTGGCCGCCATTCGGGAAACAAACACGTGGCGGCGGCCATCTTAAACTACCGAACAGCGGTGTTTTGCCGTCGAGTGTCTGGAACTAAAATCGGACACTTGACTAGGCAAACACCGCTGAGACCTCCATACTTCCAGAAATTCGTATGGAAACTACCGAATGACCCACCGTTCGGTAGAAAGAACCCCACAAACAAGGGAATTCATTCAAACCCTCTCCAGGCTCTATAACACAGGCAATTCGTCTGTTTTCATTCCCTTGTTTGTGACCGACCGCAGGGCCAAAATGCATGGAACTGTTTTCGGATACTTTACCCATGCGGTCGGTCAAATCTTTGGAACCCCATATCTCACGAACCATTCATCCGAATTACTTGAATTTTGGATATGTTGTCCCCCTGAATAAGGGCTTTTTAAAGGTGTACCTCCTGTTTTTGGGGTACATCCAGGAATTGGGGAAAAGTGTGTACTGTATAATTGGGTTAAGTGGTAATCTAAGGGGAGGAAATGTGTGGGAGGTGCATCCATGTGATTGGTCAATATCATCCTCCCCCTGGGAGTGTCCTGTATGTACCTGTTTGTGAATAAAAGCCAGGCTGGATGAGCCAGTCCAGAGTTCCTGTTTTACCCTCAAAGTGATGTGTCGTCTCATTATTGGGGGGAAGGATTTATTGTATGCTGTTCCAGTTGACTGCTAGGAGTACAAGCCTATTCGTATGGTTCCTATTCAATGGTCTACAGCATTCATATGCTTGGGAGAATTTAAAGGTTTCTCGGATTCGGTGATTGTGGTGTCTGCCAGAGTGCTTGGAGTCCTCAGGAAACGCTAGGAGCATCCATTAACGGAGGTACCAAGTCGGGGTGCCAGGTCATCCGTTACATTGGTGGCAGCGGTGGGATGGCGTCCTAGTGTGAGGTAAAGCAGCTCAGAGACACTGTTTGGATTTACAAATTGAGGGCAACGCTAGCAGTCGTGCAGCGCCCCGGGGAGCAGACAAGTATGGAAGGTTCTGGCTCTGGAGATGATTGGCTGGCCGAGGTGAGGCAGCGAGTGGCCGAGTATGGGGATGATATACCCATGGAGACACGCCGGGTGATCTGGAACCAGGTCATGGCTGAGCGAAACACAAGGCTGGACCGAGAATTCCGGTTGGCGAAAGAGAGGAAGTATGCTCAGCAGCAGGAGCGTTACAGCAGCCGAGTAGAGGCTGCATCCGAGGAGGTTAGCCGTCTTTCCCTGAGGCGGCGGGAGGAACCCGAAGTGGGGGTCCTCATAGACTGGTCCTGTGAGGAACCACAACAGGCAGGTAGAGATGGGACCAAGGTCTCTCCACCGGGATGCTGGGCAACCGGCCCAGATCCCCAGCAGCAGCCAGAGTTGCCAGGTGGGGAAGCAGGTGGCCCTTACTCACAAATGTTGAGGGGCCTCACGGGTTGGTCCTGGGAAGACCCACAGATGGCAGGTGGAGATGGGACTGCAGTCTCTCTACCGGCCCTACAGGGATGCTGGGCAGTCGGCCCAGATCCCCAGCGGCAGTGTGAAGTGCAGGGAGAGGAGAGCAGCGTCCTCCCTCCCCAGCGGCAGGCTGAGTTACAGGGGGCAGAGGTAGTTGGTGCTACCCCCCAGCAGCAGCGTGATTTTTTGGGAATAGAGAGCCCAGTCTCCGTTCCCCAGCAGCAGGACACTGAATTGGGAGGAGAGACAGTCGGTCTCCCTCCACAAAGACTGAAAGTAGGCATGGGAGAGGAGATTGTTACCACCTCTCCCCAGCGGCGGATCATCAATGGGCAGAGTGTTCTAATGGGAGAGGAGCTGGTTACCACCTCTCCCCAGCGGCAGCTTAATGTACCAGGGGGAGACTGTAAGCCCCACACCAGCACAGATGGGACCGTGGTCTCTGTGCCCAAGTTACAGGGAGCTGAAGGGGCCGTCCTCCCTCCCCAGTGGCAGTGTGATTTGTTGGGAATTGGGAGCCCAGTCTCCATTCCCCGGCAGCAGAGTGTCCAGCAGGGAAGAGAGAGCCCAGTCTCCTTTCCCCAGCAGCAGGACACTGTATTGGGAGTAGAGACAGTCGGTCTCCCTCCACAGAGTATAGAAGTATGTAGGGGAGAGGAGCTTGCTACCACCTCTCCCCAGCGGCGGATCAGTAAAGTGCAGGGAGAGGAGAGCAGCGTCCTCCCTCCCCAGCGGCAGCCTAACACACCAAGGGGAGACAGTAAGCCCCACACCAGCACAGATGGGACCGTGGTCTCTGTGCCCAAGCTACAGGGAACTGAAGGAGATGTCCTTGCTCCCCAGCGGCAGTCTACGGTTCAGGGAGAGGAGGTTGTTATTCCCTCTCCCCAGCGGCAGCACAGCTCACCAAGGGGAGACAGTAAGCCCCACAACAGCACAGATGGGACCGTGGTCTCTGTGCCCAAGTTACAGGGAGCTGAAGGAGCCGTCCTTGCTCCCCAGCGGCAGTCTACGGTTCAGGGAGAGGAGTTTGTCATCCCCTCTCCCCAGCGGCAGCTTAGCACACCAAGGGGAGACAGTAAACCCCACAACCGTGCAGATGGGACCGTAGTCTCTGCACCTACACCACTGGGGATAGGGACAGTCGGTCCTAGTCCACAACAGCCAGACAAAATATCGGAAGGGGAGACAGTCGTTTTTCCCCAACAACAGCTGTGTTCAACCAGGGGAGAGGACACCCTGGTTACTTTTTCCCCAAGCCTTGGACTTACAACTGGACACGAGTGGCAGGGGGCCATCTGGACAACTACCCCCTGTAAGGACAGCCAGCCGACTATCAGAGCCCCAGACCGACTGGAGGTCTGGAGTCTGGATAGTCTAAATGGGAAAGGGGAGAAATGTGGCGGAACCCACCTCGCCACTGGACATTGGAGGGGCCTGGCTGCCTGCCTCTTACCTGCTGACTATGGCCCCTGGAAAATTGGTACACTTAAAGATTTATATTTGGGCATATTGTACTGTATATTGCTGCTACTGGCCCTTTTAACAGCATCTATGGACACATTGGGACTTTTGGGACTACTGTCCCTTTAAGACTGTGAAGCATGTTCTAGTGTGCTGCCTGTAATATTGTATATGTATTCATGTGTTAAGTTTAGCCTGGGTGATATGTATGCAGCATTCAACTGATTGTTCGGTAGAATCACTCCATTCAGTATATTGAGTGAAACTACCGAACAACCAGACCACCCAGGAATAAGTGTGCCTCCAATTACAGTTTGCAACAATGTTGCAAACGGGTAATTGGCAATCAGTGCAGTGTGGTCTTTGTCCTCTGGGTGGCCGCCATTCGGGAAACAAACACGTGGCGGCGGCCATCTTAAACTACCGAACAGCGGTGTTTTGCCGTCGAGTGTCTGGAACTAAAATCGGACACTTGACTAGGCAAACACCGCTGAGACCTCCATACTTCCAGAAATTCGTATGGAAACTACCGAATGACCCACCGTTCGGTAGAAAGAACCCCACAAACAAGGGAATTCATTCAAACCCTCTCCAGGCTCTATAACACAGGCAATTCGTCTGTTTTCATTCCCTTGTTTGTGACCGACCGCAGGGCCAAAATGCATGGAACTGTTTTCGGATACTTTACCCATGCGGTCGGTCAAATCTTTGGAACCCCATATCTCACGAACCATTCATCCGAATTACTTGAATTTTGGATATGTTGTCCCCCTGAATAAGGGCTTTTTAAAGGTGTACCTCCTGTTTTTGGGGTACATCCAGGAATTGGGGAAAAGTGTGTACTGTATAATTGGGTTAAGTGGTAATCTAAGGGGAGGAAATGTGTGGGAGGTGCATCCATGTGATTGGTCAATATCATCCTCCCCCTGGGAGTGTCCTGTATGTACCTGTTTGTGAATAAAAGCCAGGCTGGATGAGCCAGTCCAGAGTTCCTGTTTTACCCTCAAAGTGATGTGTCGTCTCATTATTGGGGGGAAGGATTTATTGTATGCTGTTCCAGTTGACTGCTAGGAGTACAAGCCTATTCGTATGGTTCCTATTCAATGGTCTACAGCATTCATATGCTTGGGAGAATTTAAAGGTTTCTCGGATTCGGTGATTGTGGTGTCTGCCAGAGTGCTTGGAGTCCTCAGGAAACGCTAGGAGCATCCATTAACGGAGGTACCAAGTCGGGGTGCCAGGTGATCCGTTACACAAACAATGACACACGCGCGGCTTATCTGGCATTATTACTACTAATATTGGTCATGCACTGGTTGCGCCAGGAACCAAAAACAGAGACTGTAATGATAAGAAACCTTATCAGGAAGCTGGGACAAATCACCGAAAACTGGGACTATCCTGGTAAAACCGGGATGTCTGACCACCCTGATTTCAGAGCAGGAGATAAAAAATTTGAATGTACGTTACATCTAAATGTTTTCATGTAGGCTGTGTGAGTCACAGCCAGGGGAGGTGTAGCTAGGGCTGCATAAACAGAAACAAAATAATGTATCTCCTAAATGGCAGAGAATTGAGCAGTGAGACTTCTGAGACATGATTTATACACAAAAACTCCTTTATTAAGCTGAAGTTGTTTTGGTGACTATAGTGTGCCTTTAAGCCCTCTTTTTCTTTTATCAAATATCAGGTTTTTCCCTACAGTCCATGTTGTCTGCCTCACACATATGTTGTGTCTGACCTGAGGATTTGAATTTGTGCAATAAAAACACTTGATGTTTAGTTCCATGAGTGCTCTTCTATACAGAGGTATATATGCCCTCCCAACGTACAAACTAAATATTTCCATCTATTTTCCATTGTCCCTGCATTTCAGTCCTTCTTGATATTATTATATTATAATATATTATATATTATATCAGGAGTATATATATATAAATAAATAAAAGGAAATATACCCCTGCATCAATATTAAAAATAACATATATCAAGGACATTGACTACACCTAGTTTTCATTTAGTCCTTTGGGGGGTTCTGTGTCCAAATGTTGTATCCAATAAGCTTCACGTTGAAGCAATAATCTAGATCTGTTTCCTCCACAAGGTGGTGGAGGAATATGATCAATCGCTCTAAAACGATGAGTAGGGAGACAATGTTGTTCGGCCAGAATATGTTTGGCTACTGGTTTGGTTTCTCTGCTCATGAATCAAGATAAGAAGTTGAAATGCCTGAGCGATGACATCTAAGGCGGTCTCTAATTGTTAAATGTGTCTTCCCCACATAGGACAGTCTGCATGGGCAAGTGACTATGTATATTACATTTATCTATGTATAAATATATACACACACACACACACACACACACACATATATATATATATATATATATATATATATATATACACACACCCCTTTTCTTTCTACCTTTACTTGAGGTGATGATGGCGAGCACTCTTTCTTTGTAGCCCATGAAATGGTGCAAGAGGTCTGTTTTTCTCTGGATTTGTAGAAGAACTTTGTAATAGGGAGAGGCCTGAGTCGAGATAAGTAATTTTATCAGTTGAACAAGCAGTAGCCTAGGGAATAATAGATTTTGTAATAGGTTTTCTCAGGCCAGTTGAAGCCTGAAGCTAGAGAAACCACCTAATGAAAAGCAGAGTGAATTCAGAGTCTGTTTGTGGTGATTAAACTAGAGTGTGGGGCAGATGAAAGCCTATGGGTCAATATGTCCAAGTGAAAAATAATTCTGAAAAGGTCCATTTGTCTTCGTCTGCTATTAGTTGCATTTTAGTCTGCTTCTAGGTTTCTTGTATTGAAAAGTTAGTATCATATCTGATCATTTACCAGATATAGGATAAAAAATAATTCAGAATAAAATTGCTACATTTCAGGAAATATCCTCAATTATGCAATGTATTTGTCATGTTTTAAGCCTGTCAAGGTTAGATCGCAGCTCAGGCAACAAGAAAATAGAGATTCTTAGGCTATACGGAAAGTATGACAGCACCTCAAGGCAAGCCCTGGGTGCTAGTTAGGGGTAGGAATCAGTTTTAGAACCTTTTGTTTTCAGAAAAAAGTTTACAATTTGTTTAGGGGTCTTGAACAGAGGTTTAGGTAGTAATAACATGGAGAGGATCTCGAAGTAGAGTGTACTACATTGGAGGTATACACTCCTCTTCTGTTATCACATGCGTTAATATGCAATGTATAAATCCTAGGTCTCTCCTTCTTAATTTAGCAAGAGATGTACGGTGTAGATCTCCACCTCTTCTCTATCACAGATGGATAATGTGAGAATATCATGTTATCTTCCATAGGAAGCAGAGATTAACTTGTGTCCTTACTTGTAAGCCATATAATGATGGTCTGTTGAGTCCCAAACGTATGTCCTTTTCTCTGTTCCAAATATACTGTGTGATTTATAATATATATTCGGATCTATTAAGATTGTGCCATCATACATCAAAAAATATTAATGACACACTAGTAACTTTATAAATTATCCTCTAATACAGGGGTAGGCAACCTTCGGCACGCCAAATATTGTGGAAAACATCTCCTATAATGCCATTAGAGCCATAATGCTGGCAGATAACGAGAGATGTAGAAATCTGATGTCAAATCTGAAGTGCTAAAGGTTACATATTATTATGGAATATCCATTATTTGTAGGATCTCTAACCCTAGAATACTGCTTCACAATTCTGTGTCCTGTGTTAAAATAATACTTTGTAGTTCTGGAGCTAAATGTCTGATCTAAACATCACTCTTGTGTGGACACCATGTAGGCAGACTAATAGACAAAACATTGTATATGAAGGCTAAATGTCATTCTATAAATTCATGACTTTGGCTTTACCAAGCATGGTGGTATATGTCCAGTGGGTGATTTAAGTAAAATTTGGTGTCATTACCTGTGTAGAACCCAAGTAAGAACACACCTTTTCGTTCATTAGATTATTTCATTAAGTATATTCACACTTTATACTCAGTGATCTAATTTTTAAATACTATTCTTCGGCATGTGTACTTGGAACTTACCTCCTCTAGATTGCAAGCTTACATGGCATAATATTAACTGACTTTTTCTGTGAAAATGTGTTGCTTGCCTCCTATTTTCTGTTTATTGCTGTTTGATAAAATTGAAAAGTCCTGCGAAATGTGTTGGAGCTACATGACTGTTAATAATAAAAATGTTCTGATAGTGCCTGATTTATCACTGGGATACTATTCCATTTAAAAAGGGAAACCGTACAATCAGAGGTTTCTATCTATTGTTAAATATAGTAACTAGTGTGCTGTGCATTTCCCAGTGAAATAACATCTTTCTTCTACATCTTTAGCATTCCGAGGTAGTATTGCTGAAGACACAAAAGGTTCCTAGATCCCATTCTTTGTAGAAATCTTGTACCTATTATTTTGGAATGGAAGTCTGAGAAAGAAGCAAGATTGAGTGATTTTATTATCGTTGAATTGCTTGGAAGTTTTGTTACAGTCTAGCGCATTAAGTCTGGTTTCAGGCATTTGCTTTGGTAAATAATTCTGCTGTGAATTTTTTACATTTTTATATTCCTTCTTTGTTCTTATTTACAAGCTTGTTTATCTGCTTTCTAAAGACTTCACTCTGCTAAAGCTAATTGACACAATGGCTAACCTCTGACATTGCAGCTGCAGCAAAAATAGAGGTCACTTAAAAGTGGTAATAAAGTGTGTGTTTAGGTCGACATGTAATTATTAACATTAAGAATCTTTCCCAACCAATTTCCCCTTAATGACTGCATTTCTTTTCTCATCTACTCAACCCAAAAATAGTTCTATACCATATATATTCTATACCATATATATAATGTTAAGATATTTTTTTCTGAGATATATATATATATATATATATATATATATATATCTCAGAAAAAAATATCTTAACATTATATATATGGTATATAATGTCAAGTCTGTCTGTGGCTTTATTTGGTAAATTACATCATAAAGTGGTCTCTACAGGTGATCAACGTTTTGGCCACTTCAGGCCTTTATCAGGATAAAACACATAATGAAAAATACAAATACCGGTATATACAGGTTAGAAATCAGTGCCAATTGGTAGAAATGTTAAGATATTTTTTTCTGAGATATATATATATATATATATATCTCAGAAAAAAATATCTTACCATTTCTACCGATTGGCACTGATTTCTAACCTGTATATACCGGTATTTGTATTTTTCATTATGTGTTTTATCCTGATAAAGGACAAATACCGGTATATACAGGTTAGAAATCAGTGCCAATTGGTAGAAATGTTAAGATATTTTTTTCTGAGATATATATATATATATATATATATATATATCTCAGAAAAAAATATCTTAACATTTCTACCAATTGGCACTGATTTCTAACCTGTATATACCGGTATTTGTATTTTTCATTATGTGTTTTATCCTGATAAAGGCCTGAAGTGGCCAAAACGTTGATCACCTGTAGAGACCACTTTATGATGTAATTTACCAAATAAAGCCACAGACAGACTTGTTTGTGATTGCTACAAAATGTTTTCTGATATGCACCCAGGCATTATATATTTTTGTGTATCTATTGATTGGGATAAGAGCCGAAATTAAAAATTATTTTTTATATATATATATATATATATATATATATATATATATATATATACTCCATTATTTCACTCCTTTGCTTAATTGCTGAGTGAAAGGGGTTAGACGGTCAAATCCATTGAAGAGCCTGCATCACAAGGGACCAATTGATCTCGTCACAGCCATTGATGGATTAGATTACATTCATGCTCGTGATCAATAACCACAATGAAGTTGTATTTTTATAATGGCCAGGCAGATACTTGCTACAACCCATGACAATATTCCATCATTTTAAATTTGCAAGATTCTAAAGTATTTGAATCACCGTTTCCCATACAATCCTATCAGTTATGTAACAATGAAATAAGAAGATATAAAAAAAAATAATATGTAAGTCAGGCAAACAAATAGTCTGGTGCAGTGTGGCACTCAAAGGTGAGGGTACATTGTGCGCCAGTTAAAATGGGCCATGTATATATTATTCCATTATAATTATGTCAACAAATTAGTATTAAAAATCCTTCTCTTGTTTGCATAGAAAATAGTATTCGATTAACATGGATTTGCAGTACCCTGACAATCTAGAGGATAATGAGTCAGGTAACACACACCTTATCAGGGAGCAAATAGAGAGTACCTCCTTAAATGATGACACTGGAAGAAGCGCTTTCAATCAGAATTTTAGTTTGGCAGGAACTATCTGAAAGCCTTTTTGAACAAATGCATTTTAAGAATGTGTTTCAAAATGACAGAGATGAATAGAGATTGAGGTGTTTTTCCTTTGTTACATATATACACTGATCAGCCACAACAGGAAAACCACTGATAGGTGAATGAAGAGAATAACATTGATTAGTTACAATGGTACCTGTCAATGGGTGGGATATGTTAGGCAGCAAGTGTTCAGTCAATTCCTGAATTCTTTTTGTTGGAAGCAGGAAAATGGGCAAATGAAAACATCTGAGTGATTTTGACAATGTTCAAATAGTGATGGCTAGACGACTGGGTCAGAGCATCTCCTAAATGGTAAAATGAACATCAAATCCAATCCATGGACTTAAAAGGATCTGCGGCTAATGTCTTGGTGCCAGATACCGCAGAACATGTTCAGAGATCTTGTGGATTCCATGCATCGACGCATCAGGGCTATTTTGGTAGCATGAGAGGGACTTGCACAATATTAGGCAGGTGGTTTTAATGCTGTAACTGATTAGCATTTATATTATACAGGGTGACCAGATTCACCATGTTTAAAGGGACACATATAATTTTGTCATATTTATGAAAACGCATGAAAATGGTTGTCCTGCAGTATGTTTAATGCATATTCTGCAGGATTCTTCATTGTCTAATTGCTTAATTGCAGGATTCTTCATTGTCTAATTGCTTAATTGTATATAACGTCTTCTGAATTCTACATATTACAGGGCTTCCCTTTGCATGTGCTGCCCATCAATATGTATATCTGATAGATGTCTCAAAAAACATGGCGGATCTAGTCACCCTGTATATAGAATTTTGTGTTGGCTGTTAATATTTTAATTGTTATAAAGTTAAACATTTTTGATACATTCACCTTTATACTGCGCCACAATTTTCTAATTTTTCTTAAAAGTTGCCACATTGGAATTTGACATTTAGCCCAGGCTGGGCATCCACAGAGCACATTGTTCAGGGCTGTTCAACAAGTCAGTGGTTTAACGTTGCTTTCACAGGAGTGTTTTTTTTTTTAAATAAATGTATTGTACGTTTGTTTTCTATTAGTTTTTCTTGATTTGTTTTGAACTATAATAAGCCTGAGTTATTTCAAGTAAAACGTGTGTTTTATCTTATATATTTATAGCACTTTAATCACTTGTTATTGTTCTCGATTATAATTTGAAAATTGTGAACTCAAAAGTAAAGAGGTTGCATGCTGGCCGAGCTGCATGAAATATAAATCAGAAATGTTCCCTTTTGGCTTTCTTCGTGTAAATAAATCTGTACGTAACACCAGCACGATACTTTTAAAAATACATTTTTTTAATATGTTTTCATTTAATTGAGGAGAAAATGCATGCATGTAGATGTATGTTTCTTTTTTGTGCATTTAGGTCTTCTAACATAGGTTTATTTTTCTGTTTAAGGAATTATTAATTTAGAATGTGCATTATCTGAATATATTTAAAGCAAAACTTTCAATTCTATAAAAGTGACATTTCCTAGTTCTCACCTTAGTCACTGCTATTTAATAGCTTATTGGGTTGAGTAGGTAAACAGAGGTGAGTAAAAACTCTTACCGTCTTTCCCCCAAAATACGACCGGGTCCTCTATTAATTTTTTGCTCCGAAAATTATTTTCAGGGTATGTCTTATTTCGGGGAAAAACGGTAGCAAGCATGTGCAAGAAAGCAGGTCTGCGTTCAGGGGAATTCCTCCGAACATAGACCAGTTCACTAGGCCATGGAATCCCGGGAATCTATGTTCGTGGAAACTTCCCCGAACATAGATTAGCTTACTAACGCATGGGATCCCATGAATCTATGTTAGTGGAAACTCCCCCAAACATAGTTTATCTTACTAACGCATGTAATCCCGTGAATCTTTGTTCGTGGAAACTTCCCTGAACATAGATTTGCTTACTAACGCATACAATCCCGTGAATCTATGTTCGGGGAAACTTCCCCGACCATAGCTTAGCGAATTGGCAACTTATTTTCGGGCTAGGGCTTATATTACAAACATCTTTCTTATTTTCAGGGAAAAATGGTATGTGCCCAGGGTGACTCCGTCACCATGATGCTGTGATGCCATTATACTCATGTTACATTCTGTCAGTAATAGTCATTCCTTTAGTACTGCAATATGTGCTAGTGCCCTTGTGTACAGTGCGGCGTGGATCAAGCACATAGCTAACTTATGTGACATTTCCACTTTACAGTATATTAAACTATTATTATTTTATTATTTATATAGCGCCATCAGATTCCGTAGCGATGTACAATGGGTGGACTAACAGACATGTAATTGTAACCAGACAACTGGACGTACAGGAACAGAGGGGTGGAGGGCCCTGCTCCATGAGCTTACATTCTAGAGGG
Organism: Pelobates fuscus; assembly: GCF_036172605.1. Classification (NCBI taxonomy): domain Eukaryota; kingdom Metazoa; phylum Chordata; class Amphibia; order Anura; family Pelobatidae; genus Pelobates; species Pelobates fuscus. Next base: position 451,619,022 of record NC_086317.1, read on the forward strand.
AGTGGGGTATAGTGACACAAAGGGTAAAAGTAGGGGTACGAAGTAGGTTGTTAGAAAAGTATTCATTGAGGGCTTAGCAGGTCATTTTTGACAGTTGCAGGAGAGGAGTCATGGAGGGTGGGGGATTAAAACCTGCTAACAATTTAATTGATATGCTTTCTTGACGTTTTCATTGATTTTTTTAATGAGTGGAGACTGGGTGAAATTTTCACGGAGAAGGGAAGGGAGCTCCACAGAAAAGGTGCCGCCCTGGAAAAGTCTTGGAGGCGTGCGCTAGAGGTGGGAGTACGGACAAAGGATATACGTAGGTCTTTGACAGAGCGTAGGGGCCTCGACGGGACATACAAACTATGTCACAGTTCACAGAGGTTACTGAGGAGGATTAGGTCCTGCTCTTTTTTAAAGCAGATTATTAACTAGAATCAATTAAATTGGTTGAATGAGAAAGGCGACAACTCTTCCTCAGAGACTGGGACACAAACTTATAATATAGGGAACTTATCAACTTGCACCAGATATTATATCCTTATGACAGATAATTGGAGGACAATACTGTCAAGACATTGTGGAGCTGGAAATGCTATGGATATAAGTAATGAGAAGAAAAATAAGATTTAGCTTTAACAGCCTTGTTTGTGTTCACTACTTTACAAAAGGAAAGCCTGCTGGGAACACAACTGAAATCTCTATGCTTTACTTTGTAGCTTAGCATACGACCCCTGGCCTTACATTTTTAACAGAAAGTCACATCTCAACAAATCTTTTCTCTTAAGATTCAAAAAACAAAGAAATACCATATTTACCCTGAAAAGGTTTGACAATGTCAATTTACAACCCTGCTTTAAATAGATAAAAAGTACTTTTCTACTTGTTTGTCCTTAAAGGGACACCATAGTCACCTGAACAACTTTAGCTTAATGAAGCAGTTTTGGTGTATAGAACATGCCCCTGCAGTCTCACTGCTCAATCCTCTGCCATTTAGGAGTTAAATCCCTTTGTTTAGGAACCCTAGTCACACCTCCCTGCATGTGACTTGCACAGCCTTCCATAAACACTTCCTGTAAAGAGAGCCCTTTTTAGGCTTTCTTTATTGCAAGTTCTGTTTAATTAAGATTTTCTTACCCCCTGCTATGTTAATAGCTTGCTAGACCCTGCAAGAGCCTCCTGTATGTGATTAAAGTTCAATTTCTAGAGAAAGAGATACAATTGTTTAAGGTAAATTACATCTGTTTGGAAGTGAAACCAGTTTTTTTTTTCCATGCAGGCTCTGTCAATCATAGCCAGGGGAGGTGTGGCTAGGGCTGCATAAACAGAAACAAAGTGATTTAACTCCTAAATGACAGTGAATTGAGCAGTGAAATTGCAGGGGAATGATCTATACACTAAAACTGCGTTATTTAGCTAAAGTAAGCATCATCTGCTTATTCCATAGATTATCTTCTCCTAGTTAATAGACAGTAGATTAAGCTAACTCCGGATAGGTTATATAAACCATGTACTATGTAGTGGTTTATCTGTTATATGAGCCTTCTTACTGGTCCTTTTTTCACTTCATCCCCACTTTCTTGTAGGGCTTTATAACATCTAGGATATATATTGGCGATAGGTATCTTGGTGCAATGGTGTATACACATCATATGAGTAAGAGATTAATTTTACTTTTCCTCTCATTTCTGATTTGTATACACACTGTAACGCCGGGATCGGATGCTCCGCCCATTAAGTGACGTCCTAGTAATTCTGCTAGGTATCATCAAAGGGTAGGAGTAGTTCCCGCCCATTCTGTGATGTTTCATTTACTTCCCGCCCCTCTCCCTCTCCGCTCACGTGACTTAGCGATGATGTACCTACCACGTGGGGTGTAGGGAAGTGGATTGGTCGGCATAGTTTGCTGACAGCTGGGCGGGCTTTTCGTCCGGACCAATGCCAAGTAAGTGCCGGTTATGGGAATCAGCTGACATCGGTCTGCATAATCACATACTGGCTATTTAAGGAGTGGGAGGTATGCCTTTGGTTGTTTGTATTTGCCCCTGACGACGGCGTCTAGATACGCTGAAACGCGCGTCGGGCTTTCTTTTGATTTTAATTAATCTATTTTGATTTCTTTTCACCATGCACTGGGGTTGTGGGTGGTAGCACTTGGAATTTCTCTAGTCCCTCGTTAGATCGAGCAGTAATGGTAGGCATTGGCACCTTGCTATGCTGAGGTAATTAGGGATCCTTGATAGACATTTAGTTGTCAGTATGAGGTGTAGACAGAGAGACTAAGGTTGCCTTAGATTGTGTGTGATATACATAGACGGTGTGTCTTTTTGTTTTAAAGATATACACACACTAGGTTTATATCCTCTCTTTAGTCCTCGCTTTTTGGATTACCCCTGAGAATTACCTGCAGCTGTGCTATTGCTATGAAGCCTACCTAACTCTAGTATCTACTTGATAGGAGACTAGGTGTTTTTAGCCTTACCAATAAATATTTTTCTTTTAACGATTTAGCACACGCTAGAAGGTTGTACAACTTTTTCCCGGCACCATACCCATTTGGGCATGTGTGTCGGTGAATTAGTATTTTCTTTTTTCTTTTTGTCTACTTTTATAAATTAACCTGGTCACACCCCTTGGCTTTCAGTCAGTAGGTCATTTCACTTCCTTTTTTTTTAGCTCAGTGGAGCTAATCTCAAGAGGCAGCAGAACACCTGCCTTGCAAAGACTTCGCATTGAGCTGCATTGGGAAGTCTCTGATTGGACAGGCACAGAAAGTCTAGGTGGGGTTAGAAGGGGAGTGTTTGCCGCACAGAAATCTGTAGTTTTTGCAAGCTGTTTTATATATATATATAACTCCAATGGGAAAAATGCATAAATAAATGCATGCACTTTTTCATTGGGTATATCTACTAAACAGCGATTTATATTTATTTGTATTTGGGCCGTGTAGTGTCCCTTTACGGGTTTTTATAAATAGATATTTGGACTAATACATTTTGTAAATACTGTATGCAATAGACTGTAAGCTGATTTGAGCAGGGTCCCCATCAGGCTATTGCTCTTGTAAAATGTTGTAATTGTCTCATTTATTGTTAAATTGTACCCTTTATAATATTGAAAAGCGCTGTGGAATAAGTTGGCTCTTAATAAATGCCAATAATAATAACAATATCAATATCTACAACCAGCACAAAATAGAGAATAGTAAATAGTAAAGGTATCTTATTTACACAGACTAAGTTCTAAACACAGTTATTGTAGTTTAAAGACACATTACTGGGAGTATTATTGCTGTGGAGCTCTGTTATACACTCAGACACATTACTGGGAGTATTATTGCTGTGGAGTTCTGTTATACACTCAGACACATTACTGGGAGTATTATTGCTGTGGAGCTCTGTTATACACTCAGACACATTACTGGGAGTATTATTGCTGTGGAGCTCTGTTATACACTCAGACACATTACTGGGAGTATTATTGCTGTGGAGTTCTGTTATACACTCAGACACATTACTGGGAGTATTATTGCTGTGGAGCTCTGTTATACACTCAGACACATTACTGGGAGTATTATTGCTGTGGAGCTCTGTTATACACTCAGACACATTACTGGGAGTATTATTGCTGTGGAGTTCTGTTATACACTCAGACACATTACTGGGAGTATTATTGCTGTGGAGCTCTGTTATACACTCAGACACGTCAACAATATGGAGCTCCTAGAAAAGAGGAACATTAGGATAGAAAAGAAGGACTCAAGTAAAAAAAATAGGAACCTGGAGGATGTGGGATTTGTTTCAATCAGAATCAGAAATGATTCAACTTTGTGAGAAAAAAACATTTCAAATGATTTATCTACAGAAGTATGTGGGAATTTTTGTAGATAAATCTTTTTAAAAGGCAGTATGGAATAATTTCTGATTTAAATAAATAAAGATGAGGTCTATATTCTATTTAACTAGCGTACTTATTTTGAGAATATAGATTTTGAATATATATGCTGTTCAGTAAATGGATAAGGGTTTCACGAGAAGCCCTTATCAACTAAGCCATGCGTTGTGCATTTCTACGATTATGTTGTTCATTTAGTACTAAAAAAGTCTAATAGCGTTATTTTACTAAAATAAGAATTCAAAGTGAATTTCAAATTTGTCACACCAAAAAAACCCTGAGCATATCACGAAGATAAAATCTTTATATATATTGTTCAAGACTGCACTGGAATTATTCATGGAAATTCCAACTGTGTCACAGAAATCTTACAAGACAAAGTAATACTACTGTTTGAAGTTGACAAATTTTGATGAAAGGTGGAGTTACCGCAGTCGAGTTTCATCACTTTCCACAGCCGCCGTTAGCAATAGGGATGTGCATGGGGAAAATATTCGGTTCGGCATTCCGAAATTCGGGACTTCGGCAATTCGGTTCAGTTCGGCACTTCGGAACTTCGGCACTTTGGCACTTCGGAACTTTGGATGTTCTTTTGCAGCCACTTCCCATGTTATTAGGGAGCTATCTACCAAAAGGTTGAAAGACCTAAATTGGTCTTTCAGCCAAATTTACTAATACTAAGTAAAAATTACTTAGTATTAGTGAATTCTGTCCCTACTCGCTATACCGTGAGTACGGGCATGTCTATTAAACAGTGAGCAGCCTGTGGCCTATTGTCCTCCTGACCCGGCCCCCAACTCCAAGCGGCGGGTGGGGGCTCTAAATCACTAGGATCACTGGGGCTTGGAAGTAATATCCTCATTCCCAGGGCAAAGGTAAGTAGGGAGGGGGGATATCAAGTATATTTATTTTAATTTAAAAAAAAATTATATATATATATATGTATATATATAGGAAACATGGGGGGATGGTTGCACTCACCTAAACATGCTTAAATGGGGTGCTGCTGGGGGCCATATTATACAATAAACAATACACAAGATCCAGCGCACTCTCCTATCTACTAAACAGCAACTTCAATGTTGACAGATTCTATTAGTTTGTAAAAGTTTTTTTTAAAAACACCTAATCTAGGCAAAAAAATAATGGGGATTTAGTTACATTATATGATCATACATTGCATAAGCCTGCCACAACGTCAATGTACCCCATCTTTGGCAGGTCCTACTCTCACAGTCTAATGTCTGCTCTTATGAGATTAACCACTTACTTGGGAAAAAATTCCATCTGAGGCTCTCTGCAGTACAAGGCTAAATAGGGACCTGAGATGAGGCACCTGTAACAGGGAGGGGTGCAAAACCAAGGAGTTGGCTAGACTCCCGAATATATATAGGAAACATGGGGGGATGGTTGCACTCACCTAAACATGCTTAAATGGGGTGCTGCTGGGGGCCATATTATACAATAAACAATACACAAGATCCAGCGCACTCTCCTATCTACTAAACAGCAACTTCAATGTTGACAGATTCTATTAGTTTGTAAAAGTTTTTTTTTAAAACACCTAATCTAGGCAAAAAAATAATGGGGATTTAGTTACATTATATGATCATACATTGCATAAGCCTGCCACAACGTCAATGTACCCCATCTTTGGCAGGTCCTACTCTCACAGTCTAATGTCTGCTCTTATGAGATTAACCACTTACTTGGGAAAAAATTCCATCTGAGGCTCTCTGCAGTACAAGGCTAAATAGGGACCTGAGATGAGGCACCTGTAACAGGGAGGGGTGCAAAACCAAGGAGTTGGCTAGACTCCCGAATATATATAGGAAACATGGGGGGATGGTTGCACTCACCTAAACATGCTTAAATGGGGTGCTGCTGGGGTGATCTTGTGTATTGTTTATGTATATATATATATATATATATATATATATATATATATACTTTAATCTGCCCCCCTACCCCCACACAAACAACAACTCCCTACACATTCACACACTGCATACTCACTGCCCCCCCATACACACAATCAGCCCCTCTCCCACACACACTACACTCCTCACACACTTTCTGCACCCCTCTCTGCACTACATTGCACCCCTCACACACATACTGCACCCCTCACCCAACAACACACTTCATCCCTCATACACATTCATACACACATTGCACCCTTCGCACACATTCTCACACACACACAAACTTCCCCCCTCACACACACTACATCCCCTATCCCGGCAGACCCCAGGTAAGTTGTCCAACTGTTCTTAAACGGTTTTACTACTTACTCTGCAATGGCGTCACGGCACTCCTGGCACCATAATCACTATGGAGAGCTGTTGTGGTTATTGTGCCTTGATTGTTCCTTTAAAAATAATCTACCAGGGCCCCTCCTGAGATTAGTATCTAGATCTGACCCTGATGCATGCATTTATCAGGAGCGACTACATCAGATAAAGAGCGACTACATCAGATGTCTTCCGAGGCTTACATATGACAACATATATTTATGTTGATATTTTAATTCTTTGCTCTTATGTCTGTTTGTAGACACTAATCCATGGTGTTTATTCCTTCCTGTAGCATAAAGAATATCTAGAAGTTAAATTCTATGCTTTATTAAAATGTTACACTATTGGAAACATCTAAATCTTTAAAGCATATTGACATTAAATCACTTATAAAAAAAAAATGAAATCCTGTCTGTGGCGTAAAACAGACACATTTATTCAAACCATGTTCCGTCCATTTTTGTCTCCTGACATATATGAACTGAACTGTATTTTGTTTGCCTTGCAGCATTTCTTGTATATTCTGCCAGAGCCACGAGGGACAGTTGAATTTTTTACATCAACGGTGCTGTGTTGATACATGCCTTATGATGGTGTAACTATTTCAGTTCCAAAGTAAAGATTTATTACATGACATTACAGACTCCGTTTAATATCCACGAACATCCTTTAATATCCTTTTCAAATTATTTAATATATTTTGGATAAACTTTTAAAAAAAATTTCAAAAATCAAATCAAGAATTATATCATATATAAATAAAATAATATTTTTTTCCAGTAATAAAAAAGATATGATTTTAAAAGTTTACCCAAACATACTAAATCATTTGAGAAGCTTATCTGACAATATTAAACATTAAATCATTAAAAACATTAAAGGCCTACATTGGAGCTAGACTAATATGGGCAGAAATTATTCTCTTGACAAATTCATGTTCCACAGCATATAGTTATTAAAGTAAATATGAAACATAATACTAAATATGAATAAAATAAACAACTTGTTTATGGGTGCCATTTCAACAATCTGATAGGCTGCTAAAGTTCCAGTTTACCACTATTGCTGATCCCCATTATACATAAACCCTGACTAGCTGCAGGGTTAAACCATGCAGACATTAGAGGAATTTGTCCACGTAGCTTTATATATATATATATATAAATATATATATATATATATATATATATATATATATATATATATATATATGCAAAGAACAGCAGTACAGCCCTGGTACCCTTAACCCCTTTACGCCATTATGGCGCTCTATGTCGTTCGCAATATAATGGGCTTTAAAGCTGTTGAGGTGGCATAGAATGTCATAACGGCTTTCAGCCCTGGAGCGCCCGGGATACTTACCTTCCTGGCGTTTCGCTTCTGGGGGGGGGGGGGTTCTGCCTAACAGCCCAGGCGGTCCCCCTCCGTCGGATCAAGCCCCCGCGTGCCATGTTATCTCTCTCATAGAGCAATCACATGGTCCCAATACCCATCCACAGAGTTACCTGCCTTAGAATGAAATTATATATGTAAATAAAGATAATTTTAAAAATACATAAATAATTAACATAAACGTTCACATTGAATTTAAATCTATGTAAATTCTACATGTATATTTATGTAATCTTTTTACATAATTATCTGATTTTACTAATTACAATTTGATTGACCTGCCTCACAACCCAGGCAGAAAGTCTAGAGAATTTAATTTGCAAGCCATATATTTAACTCTGTAACTTTCCAAAACACCATAAAACCTGTACATGAGGGGTACTTTTTTACTCGTCAGACTTCGCTGAACACAAATATGAGTGTATTAAAACAGTAAAACGTATTATGATATTGATATCATCGCTGAAAGGGCAGTTTATTTGTGAAAAATGCCCCAAAAATAAATGTGCTAACTTTGGCCAGTGTTTGTGACTAAGTGGCTACTAAGAAACACTGGCCAAACTCCCTTTTGAATATCCTGCATTGTCTACTTTTCCAAATGGCCATGGTGGGGGTCATTTTCATTCCTGGGCTGCTATAGGCAAAGGCAACAAACCAGTTTGGCAAAATTCAATGTGTATAAACTGGAAAGGGAAAAGTCCTATATTTGACTCAGTAACTTTCCAAAGCCCCATAAAATCTGTACATAGGGGATACCGTTGTACTTGTGAGACATTGCTGAATACAAATACGTGTATTTTATTGCAGTAAACGCTAACAGTATTGCGACATTCACATTTAAAATGACACACAGAACATTTCTTAATTTCTCACACTTTTTTTTAGTTTTTATTCATATTAAATTATGTTTCATATATAAATATTTGATGTGAAATGAAAGTCTTGTTTCTCCTGAACAAAATGATATACAAGTGTGGGTGCACTTAATATGAAAGAGGTGAATTATGGATGAACAGACATATAGTCAAATTCCAAGGTTTGTTTTGTTCAGAATGTGTACAATTGTCTCTGTCCTTAAGGCATTAAACCACTTCCTGAACAGATTTCAATGGGTCTCGAGCGGATGTGTTGTTTTAAAATACAGCATTACACAAAATTGCCTTCCTTGCTAATTCAAGCTACACAGGAATTTAAACCAGTTTGAAACTATTTGCACATAGTAAAAGGCATATCTACTCTATATTCATTAATTCTGACTGTGGTGCCTGAATCGCCTACTCAATTTGTCTCGTATTGGGAATCCAACCTGGGTGCCCTCTCTGGGGAGTCAGTGGATAAAATTGTTCATCTTCAGACACCAAACTGAATAGGCTCAATATTTCAGGAACTTAATTATAAATAGCTTATGCACAGGTACAAAAGCCAAACAATTTTCCATACAATCTCAAAGAGATCTCGGAGTACTCGGATGCCATATGGGGGAGTTAGGAACAGGATTGCATTTTTGGTGGTCTGACTTAATCATCACTTCGTTTTGGAGATAGTTACATACCAGAATATCTGAAATTCTTGATACCAATAATCTAACAATTAGTAAAACTCTTGAAGAGCACTACAATCACTCCGATACTAATAAAGTTTTAACTTAACACCTATTGAATGCTGCCAAATCTCTAATACTAATCCTGTCGAGACAGCCTACTGAGCCCACTCTCCAGCAGTGGATGATGAGAGCTGAGAACAAATATACAGTGGTACCTCAGTTTACGAACACCTCATTAATATAATTTTCAGTTTACAAATGAAAATCCTCTGAAAATAATGCATTGGTTTATGAATTTTTTTTCGCAATACGAAGCAAGTTGCCCCAGGATGCACTGCACCTGGGAGGTTTATAGCGCCGCCCCCGTGCATGCTGGAGTCTGTGGGTAGCACGTGGTGTCGGGTGTGGAGGTGTTGAAGCGGCTTTTGCATCGAGTTTTGGAGCCATTCTGGAAATATTTTGCAGCGGTTTTGGGACTTTTGGAACTTTTTGGGTGAGTTTCTCAAGAGGAGACGAGCTGAGCTTCGTCGTTTGCATGCCTATTACTGTGTGTTCTGCATTGTGGGTTGGTTTCAATGCCAGCTTATTTTCACTTTTTTCTGACCTCCGGAACGGATTAATTGGTTTTCAATGCATTCTTATGGGAAACTGTGTTTCGGTTTACAGATTTTCCGCAATACGAAACGTCCCGGAGAATGCATTAAATTCGTAAACCGAGGTACCACTGTAATATGGCAGGCACCTCTGGAAAATGTACACCAACTTGGATGCCTTGGCTAGATTTTATCTCATCAGTTCTGCACTCATATATGTCCCCACATATCCCTGACAGCTGCTTTTTTTTTTTTTACTTGTCTTTCTCCCGTGCTTTCACTCACGTTGTATTTCTGATTATATTGCCAAAGGTGCTACTTCAAAACCTTAGATCAGAGTCTAGCGGATAACAGAAAACATTTTTGTTACTCACAATTCTAAATAATGGTATAACTTGTTATACTTGAACACATGTTCAACAAGATTGGATGTTTTCTTGTCAGCTATAACTTTGTCCGTTCTCCGATGTTTACCTTTTGTGTCTTATTCCATTCTCTTTTTATTAAACAAAGTTAAAGGGACTCTACAGGCAACCACACCACTTTATCTCAATGTAGTGGTCTGGGTGCCATGTTTCTGTCTGGTTAACCCTACGACTGAAAACATTGCCGTTTTGCAAAGTCACTCAGATCTTTTGTTTAACCATTTTTCCTGCCTCCAACAAATGAAATTCAAGAACTGACTGTTCACTTGCTGCCTAAACCTCTTGACATTGGCGTCATTCAAACAATATAATCAATGTTATTCACTTCACTTGTTAGTAGTTTCAATGTTGTGGTTTATCAATGTATGATTTGGGGCATTGTACCAAGTCACAAATTCAAAGGACTTCACAAATGCATGACATCTGTAAAAGATAACCTACCATGTACATTTTGGTTTATTTTGGTTTACCATGGGCCCGTTTGTTATTATAACTTCTTGTTTTGTTTTTATTGAACATTTACTGGCAAGTTTAATTTTGTTCCTGTGTTTTTTGAGCTGCTGTAATATAAACCATTAGATTGTGCTCATGTACAAATATAGCCATATCCCCATGTCTGCTTTTGTCATTTTTTTTAAAGTAACACTTGTCCATTTAAGTTTTTTTAAACTGAAAATATTGATTCTAGGTCTATGTTGCATTTGTTTTTTGGCAACTTTACATTTCACAAGCTCATACTAACTTATAAATGAATACTATTTGCAAAAGTAAACACCCCAGTGTGTATTTTTTTTTTTTTTTATTTATTACTGGCATTTATAAAGCATCGACATATTCCACAGTGCTGTACAATTGAAAAAAAAAAAAGCACAATAATAATTGACCGATAAAAAAAACATAGAAGGCTCTGCCCGTGACCTTATAATCTAAAGGTAAAATCAGGAGACGAGAATTTGAGCCTTGCATTAAACATATTTTTGTAGGAACCAGTGATGTAGTGACTTGGGGACAACACTATACCTCGTGCAGTATTACGGATATATTGACGATATATACAACTAGCAGGGGTTTACAGTGCACGTGCCTATAATATGCTGTTGACTATGACATCATGCTTAGTCGGGCCTTCAATCAAATGGTTAGCTTTTTATTCCAGTTTGGTTATTTGCTTCTCTCTGCTTGCTGTATGTAGTGTTATGTACATGTTAATTTATTAAATGCACTCTGATAATTGTAGTCCGCATGCATGAAATGGTATAGATTAGTTCACATCTTAATATTTCAGGAGAATGATGTAGCACAGTTTGAACAAAATAGTTTATAGTGCCAAATATTAATGTGCCACATATGTCTTCTTTGTTTTGGGTACCTATTGTAGCGATGCACTATGAAATAATATCTTACTAATTGGCAATGTCTCTGCTTCCTTGTAATGCCTCCAAGGTAACAAAGATTTCCTGAGGAAGATAAAAGAGATTAACCACTAATCCCAGGAAATTGTGTAGAATTTAAATTTGAAGAAACATTAACAAAACTGAAAAAAAATATACAAAACATATTTTTCGTTAAAATTTAAAGTATTTTTGCAGTTGTCTACAAATTTATGGGTTACTGAAAAACTGAAAAAATAGCCTTTCACAGTTTATATACCGTATATACTCGAGTGTAAACCGACCCGAATATAAGCCGAGGCCCCTAATTTTACCCCAAAAAACTGGGAAAACTTATTGACTCGAGTATAAGACTAGGGTGGGAAATGCAGCAGCTACTGGTAAATTTCTAAATAAAATTAGATCCTAAAAAAATTATATTAATTGAATATTTATTTACAGTGTGTGTATATAATGAATGCAGTGTGTGTGTATAGGAGTGCAGTGTGTGTGTATGAGTGCAGTGTGTGTGTATGAGTGCAGTGTGTATGAGTATAGTGTGTGTGAGTGCAGTGTGTATGAGTGCAGTGTGTATGACTGCAGTGTGTGTATGAGTGCAGTGTGTATGTATGAATGCAGTGTGTGTATGAGTGCAGTGTGTGTGTATGAGTGCAGTGTGTGTTTGGATGCAGTGTGTATGAGTGCAGTGTGTGTGTATGAATGCAGTGTGTGTATGAGTGCAGTGTGTGTGTATGAGTGCAGTGTGTATGTATGAATGCAGTGTGTGTGTATGAGTGCAGTGTGTGTATGAGTGCAGTGTGTGTATGAGTGCAGTGTGTATGAGTGCAGTGTGTGTATGAGTGCAGTGTGTGTATGAGTGCAGTGTGTGTATGAGTGCAGTGTGTGTATGAGTGCAGTGTTTATGAGTGCAGTGTGTATGAGTGCAGTGAGTGTATGGCTGCAGTGTGTGTGTGTGTGTGAGTGCAGTGTGTGTATGAGTGTAGTGTGTATGTATGAATGCAGTGTGTGTGTATGAGTGCAGTGTGTGTGTATGAGTGCAGTGTGTATGTATGAGTGCAGTTTTTGTGTGTATGAATGTAGTGTGTGTATATGAGTGCAGTGTGTGTGTGTGTGTGTATGAATGCAGTGTGTGTGTATAAGTGCAGTGTGTGTGTATGAATGCAGTGTGTATGAGTGTAGTGTGTTTGTGTGAATGAAGTGTGTGTGTGTGTGTGATGCAGAGTGTGATGCAGAGTGTGATGCAGAGCCTTGGTGGGGGGTGGGCATTTTTAATATTTTTTTATTATTATTATTATTTTAATTTTTTTTTGTTATATTATTATTTATTTATTTTTATTATTATTTTTATTATTATTTTATTATTATTATAATTTTTTTATTTTTTCGTCCCCCCCTCCCTGCTTGATACATGGCAGGGAGGGGGGCTCTCCTTCCCTGGTGGTCCAGTGGCATTGGCAGTTCAGTGGGGGGGGAGGGGGCTGGCAGAGAGCACTTACCTCTCCTGCAGCTCCTGTCAGCTCCCTTCTCCTCCGCGCTGGTCCGTGCAGCTCCTCTGTCAGCTCACACTGTAAGTCTCGCGAGAGCCGCACTATGACCCCGCGGCTCTCGCGAGACTTACACTGGGAGAGGTGCTGAATGGACCGCCGTGGAGGAGGAGAGAGCTGACAGGAGCTGCAGGAGAGGTAAGTAACCGCACACAGCCCCCTGTCTGTATTATGGTAATGTAAATTGCCATAATACAGACAGTGACTCGAGTATAAGCCGAGTTGGGGTTTTTCAGCACAAAAAAATGTGCTGAAAAACTCGGCTTATACTCTAGTACAGGGGTAGGCAACCTTTTAGCAGCACTGTGCCGATATAGGATTGTGATGTCCCGTAGCGTGCCGGTCCTATTTTTTTTTATAAATCGAGGTGTGTATGCTGCCGTATTCTGCTTGTGTTATTTTTACTGTAATTGCTTTGTATCGTTGTATTTGTATGTATATATGCAGGGCTGTCTTTAATAATGACTGGACCCTGGGCAAAGCATTTGCCTAGGGCCCCCTGGACCCTGTCCCCCCCCCCCCCCCCAGGCATGCAATCACGTCCTCCACCTCAACACAGTGGCGGACCTAAAGTAGAGAGGTGCAAGAATTCTTGGCGGTCTCCCTGTTGCACGGGTGATTAAAAGGTAGATCCCCATCTGTCGTGCAACTCCAGAAATGCATTGACAGCTGGAGCTCTACCATTTACTCATGTTTGCAGGTCTGTATTTAGCACTAAGCAGTTTTTGTGGAATATGTTTGTATGTGGTGTTGGCATTATTGCAAGCACACACACACACACACAGAGATATACTGACACACACAGAGACATACTGACATACATACAGACATGCTGTCATACAAACATACTGACACACACACAGACATGCTGACACACACACATACATGCTGACACACACACAGACATGCTGACACACACACAGGCATGCTGACACACACACAGGCATGCTGACACACACACAGACATGCTGACACACACACAGACATGCTGACACACACACAGACATGCTGACACACACACAGACATGCTGACACACACACAGACATGCTGACACACACACAGACATGCTGACACACAGATAGACATGCTGACATACAAACATGCTGACACACACAAAGACATGCTGACACACAGATAGACATGCTGACATACAAACATACTGACACACTCAAAGACATACTGACACACACAAAGACATACTGACACACAGATATGAGAGACACACACACACACACACACACACACTTTAAAACTCACCCTCCAGTTTCCTACCTTTCCTGCTGGTGGCTGAAGGCGTTGGGAGTTGGGGTCTAGAGCTCTTGGCCAGCCCCCCTGCAATCTGCCTACTCTTCTTTCCTGCGCGCTCCTCTCTTTGTGGGAGGAAGTGATACGTGGCCGTCACTTCCTCTCAGCCTGCTGCCGAAAAGCAAGGGGCCCGCTCGCGCTGTTAAAGCACCTCAGCGTGTGACCGGGTCCCTGCTGACAGAAGCCCGGCGGGTGGTCCTTTGTGCATGGGCCACCCGGTGGGCCTCCTTAGTGTGCAGATTACCAGCCAGAGGGTTAGAAAGAGTTGAGGCCAGCAGGGCTCACGGTGTAGCTGCCCAGTTTGCCCCGCGTTAAAGAAGGCCCTGCGTATATGAGCTATTATATTGTTTATGTTCATGAGTAGTTTATGGTATTGTGTATGATACATATGAATGTGGGCTGTGTATGGGTACTGCTTGTGGAATTGTGTGTGTGTGGATGGATATGTCAAAGTGTGTGTTTGGTAGTGTGTGGGGGCTGTTTAGGGTATTGCATGTGGGGTTGTGTGCATGTATGTGGATTGTTAGTGGTGTTTCGTTTGTGCGGATTGTGTGTATGTTTGTGTGTGGGCTGTCCGTATTATTTGTATGAGGGGAGGGTTATTCTGCATTTCTGTGTATATCTAGCAGTGTGGGTGACTTCCCTGGGTTTCGGTGGGGACTAGTCCGGCCAGGTACATGTCAAGGACAGGAGCTGCAACAGCAACTGCGAGCTGCTCTACTACAGTGTGGCTTCCTATTCACAAGTGCTGGGAGGAAGTTATCTGAGATCACTACCTCTACGTGCTGCAATGCATAAATTGAGGATTGTCCTTCACCACCTTTTCGGATAAACAGATAACTAAAGTTTTACTGGGACTCCTGATGGGCCAGAGCCTGTTTGACTCTAGCAGCCTTGAGTGCCGTGCAAAGACACCTCGAGTGCCGTGCATGGCACTAGTGCCGTAGGTTGCCTACCCCTGCTCTAGTATATACGGTAATTCTACAGATGTCTTCTGGAGATCCCTTTTTCTTTTTTGCACACTGTATCTTAAAATTCTAATCTTTCCAATGTTGATTTGGTTCCCTCTACTAAAATAGATACATTTTCCAGATGTGACACATTTTTTGATCATCAAACACATCAGATCCAACGCGTTTGTTCGCAGGAGACTGTTAATGGACATTTTCCAATGAAAAGTAAAGCTTAATTCTGCACATGCTATTTTTTATTTTTTTTTATGTAGATAAAGACAGCTAGTGACACTTTTGATGCTAATTTTGCTTCTTGGCAAATCAGTCACTGAAACGAAACATATGCTAAAGTAGAAAAATACCTATGGCTCATCATTAACACTTTACGAAAAAAGCAGTCACAAATCCCACACATCCCGTGGTGCTGTGATAAAAGGGATAACGGGTTAGCACATACTATTTAAAGGGAAACTATCTTAATTCCTATCCACACGTCATTCTAGCTCATTTATTGTCAAAACACTGATATCACTTGTTTTGAAATGTAAACAAACAATGGGTCAATTCCGATTAGCTTCTGATATGTGTGTCCTGCAGTATTCCACTTCTGAATAGCAAGATGTGTGATTCACTGATTCCAGTATGAGCTAAACTTATGAAGATCTATGTATTCCAAGGAGAAGTGGGGAGATCGAGTATGATACATAGAAGCAAGAGCATCATACTCAAACTCTTGAACATTCTAGGGACTATTATGCATTCATATGTGATTTTCTTGTAAAATACAGTCTAAAAAAGACTTTAATGCACATCAGGCTCATTAATTGTTGGATGAGCAAACCGATAGCTGCAGCCCACTTTACATTGATGGTTAGAAGTAACGGGATTGGATTCTGTTACCCGAGGTACTTGTTGTTACAAACACCCACAGCTGCTGATGACTCCTATAATTCTCATTCAGTGATGGATGAGTATATAGGTAGATATAGCCCTGTGTTGATTACATGCTAGATATGACAAGGATATCTGTTACTGGATTACAGATCTCAGATTGGTGCTCAGCACTTTTATTTCAATTCGAGCTGATGGTTTGGAGCTCATACCCACACACTGAATCTAAAACAGCTGGGGTCACCACCCCCAGTACATGTCTTAGTGAAAGTTGAAGTCCAAAGAGCCACATTGTAAAGAATGAGTTTAAAGGGACACACCAGACTGCTAAATCACTTCAGTTTGCCGGAGTGTTTTATGTGGGAACGGTGTGACCTCTTTTTCCATTTTACAAAAATAGCAGATTTCAATAGAATAGAGGGGATTTCGTGGCCACCGAAATGTTGTGGCAAGGTGTTGGCCTCTCGGTGACTTTTAACAAGATAAAATGGGAGTGACAGATGAGGCCTTCTCTATGCCACAATGCGAGGTGACTAACTATGCTTTGGCCCGAGGGGCGTAGTACCTCTGAGAATGAGGATGGGTGTTGGCCTCGCGGGACCACTAACCTAAGGCGTAGAGGCCTTGGAAATGACAACTACTGGACTCTTAGGACCCTGACAGCCAGTAACAGCTAACTAAGAGGGGGTAGTGGGACATAAGGTAGAGTAGTCGTAGCATGAAATATGAAATACCTGGATATGTGCAGTGAGGTATGGAGCATGTTATGAGTAGAGTTCGTAAGGATGAGACCCATGAGAGGATAATGTTGTAGGACATTGAAGTGAAACTTGTTGAGAGTGTATATGTATTCATGAAAACCTTCCAGGTTCGTGCTGAACAGTGTAAAAAAAGGGCCTAAGGAACTGACTTAGGTGTAGGTGATGAGGTCTAGAATTGAAAAGGAAAACGTATGTACGTATCAGAGTATGTATGAGTAGCAAGGGCCAGATCGCGGACCCATGCACGTAAGCTCGCATCATAATATGTATGAGTAGAAAGGGCCAGATCGCGGACCTAAACACCTAAATGGAAACATATGTACGTATCAGAGTATGTATGAGTAGCAAGGGCCAGATTGTGGACCCATGACGTTAAATGATATTGTGAGCAACCCATAAAAAACATTATGGAAGGAGGCCTCAGCGTAACGTTGCTCTGTACGATGAGCTCCATGAAACCTGAAATTGAAACACAAGATACGAAATTGATCAATGAACCTGACTAATAACCCCCTAAGCTGGGTCCCACCTAAAAGTAGATGCAATATAATACAGCATGCCAAATAATGGTACCTATATGATACCCGGCCATTATGAACAGGACAGCAGACACAAGGAAGGAATACCCACAATCTGTACAAGTACCTGACCAAAGAACAAACAGACATGCGAGCATAATACATGAAAACTGAGAAACAGGAACAAATGCAATCTGTTGTATGACAATTGACAACAACATACCAGTAATAAACAACCAACATGAGTAAACAAACGTAAGTGAGACATAATTAAGAATAGATCCAAATCTATGAGCAAGATTCAATATGAACAAAGACCACTAGAGGGCCTTCACCGCTTGTCTCAGAAAAACTGACCAACCTGGTATGTGTGGTACAATACAATTCGTGTAGATGGTCGTGAGAATCGAATTAAACAACTTAAGGGAGCATTCATCTGAAAATTACATGAACGTCACGTAGCCAGACCGTTAGTGTATACAGAACAGAATAAAACAATAAATGGAGCTTTCGACTGTAGGGGACAAAAACACTACAACTACCGAACGGTATTAGGCATAGGAAACATTGCACGTGTAATAGCTGAACAGTATGCGTATGCGCCTGGGTGCACATGCCCGAAAGACCCGCTTTGTGAAAGTTTAAAGCAAAGGAAAATAAAAGAATGATAAGTAAAACAAACTAATTAAACAACCGAACGTAGCAATAATCGATCAAAAAAGCAACAAAATGACTTGAAACGTGTTCGTGCAAAGCCAAAGCAAAAAGTATAGAGTCAAACCAGGATGATGCTGTGCGCCCATGACTGTGGCACAACAGCTGCGGGTTACTCACGATTCCAGAAAATGAGCCGGGAAGCGACCATGAGCGAGAACTGAAGAGACGGAGGAAAGGCGAGTTCCAGCAAGACCAGGGGGACCCAGGAGAGGAGGTCCAGCAGATAAAGGAACACGAAACCCAGGAGAGAGTCCACGTGTAGCTGAAAGCAAGATGGAGAAGTGCCTTTAAATAAGTAAATAAAGCTCCTCCCACAACTGCAGGCAAAGCCTTTACATACACACACACACACACATATATATATAAATATATACAGTGCCACTTTACCTATGCTTTGCCATACCATACCACCCTCACATTGCAGCCATAGACACAAACACACTAATTCATGCACACATGTACACACTCTGATACATACACACATGCACACTAATGCACAGAGACACACACAAACTGACAAATACAAACATAAAGTCACAATGTGTATCTAGCTGTGTGTGTCTGGCATTGTCTACCTGCGCCTGAGAGTGAGTGTCTGACCGTGAGTATCCTTGTGTGTGAATGTATGTCTCTGTGAGCATGTGAGAGTGGTGACTATGGTGTGGAGGTGGTGTGACTGTGGTGTGGGGGGGGTGACTGTGGTGTGGAGGAGGGGTGACTGGTGTGGAGGCGGCTCTCTAATTAGGTGATTTAGGTGGCTGCCTAAGGCCTCATGCTGATGGGGGTCTCGAGGCCGTCTAAATCACCTAAGGGCAGTCTACCTTGTCTCCCGACACAGGAGGGGGCCCAGCGGCTTTCCCATAATGTTGCCGGGTGCGAGGCCCCTCCTGTCAGTCTGCCTGGGAGAGAGACAGCCTTAAGTCTGCAGCTCCGCTGGGAGTGAGCTGCAGACTGAAGTGTCTCGCGATCTCCCGCCTGTCAGAGCGTTGCTGCGGGTTACCACGGCAATGCTCTGACTGGAGATCGCAAGATGTACCACGTGGTCTGCAGCTCAGGAGAGAGGGCGCCCACAGGACCACCATGGAAGGTATTTATGAACCCCCTCCCTCTGTCACAGCCCCTTCAACCCCCCTACCCCTTGTCACTGCTCCTCCACCCCCCATCCTCTGTTACTACCCCCTCTACCCTCTGTTACTGCCCCTCCATCCCCCCTACCCCCACTCACATCCCTTCACCCTGCCACACTCACATAAGCTCCTCCAATCCTATCCTCCAACTATGCCACACTCACTCCAAACCCTGTCACACTCTCCCCCCAACCCTGCCACACTCACCCTTCCACATTAATCTAAGCCTGCCACATTAACCCCCTTAATCTTGTCACACTCCCCTCCCGTCATTCTGTTACACTGCCTCCTCCCAACATGGCACATTCAGCACAGCCCTGTGTTACACCCCCGAACTATGCCACATGCAGCCTGTCACATTAACTTCCTCCAATCCTGTCACACTTCCCCATGCCCTGTCACACACCCTCCTCCAACCATGTCAAAATCGCTATCATTCTCACCCTCCCTCATAGTGATACACTCACCCCCTCAACCCTGTCTCATTTACCCCCTCACCCTGTCACACTCACCCTGCCACAGTTACCCCTGTACTCACCTTGTCACAGTTACAAACTGAAGACATTAATCATACACACATGCATAAAGGTCACAGGAACCCCAGCAGCTCCGCCGGATTCCTCTCGCGAGGCAATGCTCAGATCTTGCGAGGGTGAATTCTAGCCCCGCAGGCTAGAGTTCACTCTCCGCTGGACCACCAGGGAAGGCAGCAGCACGGTCCCCCCTCCCTACATAAGGTAAGAAGGGAGGGGGGATATTAACTAATCTGCCCCCACCTCCATCCCCACAAATCACCCAAACATACAGCACACACACACAGTACACAAACAGCACACACACACAGCACCCACACACATACAGCACCCACACACATACAGCACACAAACAGCACCTACACACATACAGCACCCTCACACACACAGCACCTACACACATACAGCACACACACACATACAGCACCTTTACACACACAGCACCCTCACACACAGTACACTAACAGCACCCTCAAAAACACACACACACACAGCACCCTTACACACAGCACACTAACAGCACCCTCACAAACACACACACATCACCCTCACACACAGCACACAAACAGCATACTCACACACAAACAGCACCCTCACACACAGCACACTAACAGCACCTTCAAAAACACACAACACCCACACACAGCACACAAACAGCACCTTCACACACAGCACACTCACACACAAACAGCACCCTCACACACAGCACACTAACAGCACCCTCACAAACACATGACACCCACAAACAGCACACAAACAGCACCCTCACACACACAGCACCCTCACACACACACAGCACCCTCACACAGAACACAAAACCCACACACAGCACGCAAACGGCACCCTTATACACACAGCACCCTCACACACATACAGCACCCTCACACACACAGCACCTACACACATAAGGCACATACACACATACAGCACTTTCCTACATACAGCACCCTCACACACACAGCACCTACACACATAAGGCACATACACACATACAGCACTTTCATACACACAGCACCCTCACACACACAGTACACTAACAGCACCCTCACAAACACAGCACACACAAACACAGCACCCTTACACACAGCACACTAACAGCACCCTCACAAACACACACACATCACCCTCACACACACAGCACACAAACAGCATACTCACACACAAACAGCACCCTCACACACAGCACACTAACAGCACCCTCACAAACTTACAACACCCACACACAGCACACAAACAGCACCTTCACACACAGCACACTCACACACAAACAGCACCCTCGCACACAGCACACTAACAGCACCCTCACAAACACATGACACCCACACACAGCACACAAACAGCACCCTCACACACACAGCACCCTCACACGCACACAGCACCTTCACACAGAACACAAAACCCACAAACAGCACGCAAACAGCACCCTTATACACACAGCACCCTCACACACACACTGCACCCTCACACAGCACACTAACAGGACCCTAACAGACACACACACAGCACACTACCAGTACCCTCACACACAAACAGCACCCTCACACACAGTACACTAACAGCACCCTCACAAACACACACACAGAAACACCCTCACCCACATAGCACACTACCAGCACCCTCACACACACATCACACTAATGGCACCCTCACACACAGCACCATTACACACACACACACAGCACCCTCACACAGCACACACACACAGCAGTGTATGTATGTGTGTGTGTGTGTGTATATGTATATATATATATATATATATATATATATATACATACATCCATACATATACACGCGGCATTTGTTTGTGCTCTAGGGTGCACACCCTAATGCAATAGGCTGCGCACGCCTATGGTCGGGTCCCAGTCATGGTCCGAGGACCCGACACATTAGTCTGCCCCAAGGCGACTTAGGCGGCCGCGAGGCCCCAGTCACCGCGAGGCCTTAGGTGGCCCCCTAAATCGCCTTATTAGAGAACCACCTCTGTACATTGATAACCCGAAATAAAGAGGCAGGCACACACATAAACAAACACACATAGCCAACTCGCTACAACTGTCAGGGCCTGCACGCCCTATAGGCCAACTAGGAGACCACCAGGGCGCTGTTTAAAGGGGAAGGGGCACCGGCAGGACCTTTAATGCTTGTTTGACCCCGTTTATGAGGGACTAACTCTGCATTTTGTGCCACAGTTCATGCCACCGGGAACTAGGGAGCACCTAAAGAGCTGCAGGCTCTAAAGTCTAAGCAAGACGCACTGAAAAGCCTGGGACAAACATGAAATTAAGGTAAGAGGGAGACTACATGTGTGACAGCCTGCTTCAGTCAGTATGTTTGTATCTGCTTGGGTCAGTGTGTGTGTGTGTGTGTGTGTCTGCTTGGGCCAGTGTTTGTGTGTCTGCTTGGGTCTGTGTGTGTGTGTCTGCATCCGTTAGTTTGTATGTGTGTCAGTCTGCATCAGTCAACTGTGTGTGTGTCTACATGAGTTATTGCATGTCTGCTTGAGTCAGCGTGTATGTGTCACTCAGAATGAGTCAGTGAATTTGTGTGTGCACATTGGTCATTGATTGTTATTGTGTGGACCATTGAGTGTGAGTGAATAAGTGTATGCGTGAGGGTGTGTATGTATGTACCAATGATTGCATTTGGGCAGAAAGGATCAATTAATTAAAAAAAAATCAATACTTTTAAAGGAACACTATAGTGTTATGAATATAAACCTGTATTCCCGAATACTATAGTGTCTCTGTCCCTACATAGATTTTTAACCATAAAAAATATTTTTCAAAAAGGGGGGGAAGGGAGAAGTTTACTTTCATTTATTTATGTTTTGTAAGCCCCAAGACTCCCTCTGCACTGCCTACCTCCTTACCTAGCACAATGGGGCAATGCTGGTCCAAACTAAGGTTCCTCATACAGGAGCATTGGGGACCTGATGTGCATATGTGGCAAACGTTATGTACTTTAAATGGTGGAGGCGCCTCTAATGGTGGTCAGTGTGACTGCTACTAGAGGCTATTTAAATCCTTTAAGGTAAAACAATCTTGTATCTTGTGGGGTTAATCATAAGGGGGGACAATCCTTGCACTGGCCATTGCCCTGTTCCTGAGTTCTGCAGACAGTCGCAATTTTAGTATTCTGTCCTGCCGTCACAAAATGTCAGACAGTACAGCATAAGTGCATCATTAGACTTGCTCGTGGTGTGTGTTGAACACTAGCTCTTCAGCAATCTCTGCTAGGTCTTCTGTGTGTGAGGCCAGCTGGAAGTCAGTCAGCCTAGCGTGATTTAATGCATTTTTCTTTACATTGTGCAAGGACATTTAATGTGTATTTCCTATTTAACTTCCATAATTGGCCTAACTATCTTAATTTGATTATTTTCCCTTTTATTCACAATAATGAATAATCAACTTTGTTGACATGACTGGATTTTTTAAGGCATAGTCTTCTGCTTCTGAACCTACATTGCATGTATGGAAAAAATATATTCCAATGATCAGAGTTATTCAATGATGTGTGAATTTCAAATATCCATAATGGAAAATACTGAGTTTATCATTAAGTTTAGCTTTCCTAAACACTTTCTGTAAAGAGTCATCTAATGTTTACACTTCCTTTATTGCAAATTCTGTTTAATTTAGAATTTCTTATCACCTGCTCTGTTTATAACTTGCTAGACTCTGCAGGAAACTTCTGTATGTAATTAAAGTTAAAATGACAAAGCAGGAGATAAAAACGTTTAAGGTAGGTTACAACTGATTGAATATTAACCATTTTGGCTGTGTCCGTCATAGCCATTTTGGCAGGCTGTGTCAGTCACAGTCAGGTGAGGTGTGGCTAGTGCTGCAAACACATAAACAGAAGTGATTTAACTCCTGAATTGCATTGAATTGAGCAGTGAAATGTCAGAAGCATGATCTATACACAAACTGCTTAATTAATGCTAAGGTTACCTCGGTGACTATAGTTTCCCTTTAAAAGAAATACGATAAGAAAATCAACATTTTTGGATACATGCAAATCATTGGCGGAACTAATGAGAAGATGGCCCCAGTAAACTAATTATTTTTGGCACCCTATAGAGCAGGGGTGTCCAAAAGGTCAATCCACAGTTGTGGCACAACTCCCATGATGTGTGTGTGTGTGTGTGTGTGCGTGCGTGCGTGCGTGTATTTTGCTATATCCTTATTTTAGTTTAACACTCAGAACACCAGCTTGGCTTAATTTTGAGAATATTGTATTGGCTAACCAACAACTCCTTTCCTAAGAAATAAGGAAAACATGATTATTTAATGACTGAATGTATAAATAGCAAAGAAAAAATTAACAGCAGGGAATAAACAACGAGTTATACATGATATATTTCTGTGTAATGTTGATGTTAAATGCACGTGTGTATGTGTAGAAGTAGTGTTGGTGTTTGAATGCAGAAGTGTATTCACGTATGTACACTGTTTTATGCACCCATACACACAAACACTCACACACTGAAATAAATAAGAACAACATGCATATTTTTATATGCAGACGAATAGCTTCTGTAGGGTCCACCAGGAGTGGGATGGTGCAACTTGCTAGATCCCTTCTCCGCTTGTTCACCATGCAGCTCTGTGTGTACCGGGGGGAATTGAAGTGTTGGATTTCTCTCTCTCTCTCTTACTGAGATACATTGTGTGAAAGGGTTATATTTAGAAAAATGTATTTTTAATACCCTAATAGCCTCCTTGACCATGAGTCTCACCCTATGGGCACTCACGTTGCTATGGGCCCTGGTGTGGTTGCACTGTCTGCACAGATGGATCTTTTACATCTCTTTACAATGCATATACTTACTAACACTTACTCAGTATGGGAAGCCATATTTCAATCATCTTCTATTCTATCCAACCAAAGGCTGTGCAAGTAATCAAGAACTAGTTAGCTAAGGGGCTTCTCAATTAGCGCTCTGGGCTAGTTTCATAGGGTATGATTTTGGTGGATGTGTCTTGCTTCCGACAAAGAAGGACTTAAAGGAACACTAAAGATTCATGAACACAAACATGTATTCCTTATCCTATAGTGTTAAAACCACCATTCAGGTGACTTGCCCCCTCTTAGACCCCTTAAAAGGTAATAAAACGTATTTCCCATTTTTCCCTTACCAAAAGCATTGATTGGCCGTAATTGGCCAAATGCTGGCTTGGACACTCAGCACCTTCTCATATTGATGCATTGAATCAATGCATCTCTATGAGGAAAGTTCAACGTCTCCATGCAGAGGGTGCAGACCCTGAATGGCAGTACAGCAAAAAGCCTGAAGGGAATGATTCTACTCACCAGAACAAAGGAAATAAGCTGTAGTTGTTCTGGTGACTATGGGGTCCCTTTAAAAATGGCTAGCCCCTGGATATACCGTGATGTATACACTTGTATACACTTTGCAAAAACACACACACATCAAAATCACACACACATCATACCGTGATGTATACACTTGTATACACTTTGCAAAATCACACACAAAGAAACTGTTACATGTGGTATTTTATTTTCTATAATTAAAAAAAAGGACAGTTGTTTTTTTAACAAGCTGTCACTTAAAAGCCTTCCAGATATTTCTCATAATACTTGCAGAAACCTTTGCTTTTTTTTTGTTTCCCTTTTTATAAAAATAAAAATGGCAGTTTTTTCTTCTTTTTATATTTATTTATGACTCATTCCAACTTCACCTTCAGTGTAGACACAGGTGTAAATTGCTGTGTGACACGTTCTTACAATCTAACAAGATGCTGACGTTTTGCTTGACTAATCTAAACTCTGAGTGTTGACAAATATTCATATCAGTCTTTAGTCCATTTATTATATAATGTACACTAGTGTTATACGTAGAAGGCGATGCTTGTAATTTTCATACAGTTTATACTGATGTTACAAAAATGAGGTTTAAAGGAATACTTCATGCTCCAAAACTACTACAGTTTGCTGCAGTAGTTATGATGCGAGGAATGCCCTCGTGCCCCTTCGCAATGTAAGTAGTCAAACAGTTTTTGAACAGGTTTGACATCTTACATGGGGTCCATCAGACACCTTTCCTGTTTGTGCTCCCCTGTCCATGATGTCTGAAGTTTGTACCACCCAAAATTACGACAAATAGGGTTACAAATAGGGTTAATTTGATTTTAGGTTCATTACTGGTAGTGTGGCCAAAGGCAGGGCACCTCAGAGAAAATTTAGGTGACTTACTAACCTCAAATTATGCAGCTAACATGTAATTTAGAACAAGAACATTGTATCTTATTTACACAGACTGATTTCTAAACACATCTAGTGTCGTTTAAAGACACATTACTGTGAGTATTATTACTGTGGAGCTCTGTTATACAGTCAGACATACCAACAATATAGAGCTCCTAGAAAAGAAGGACATTGAGAAAGGAAAGAGGGACAGTTGAATTTGTACCCAAAATAGGGATTGTCCTCCTGAACAGAGAGACTTTGGAGGTATGCTTCCGTAGAATTGTTTTGATTGGTGGATTGTGGGTAAACCATCTTAGTAACTGCAATGGAACTTGCTTAAACTTTGCCAATTGCCAAAGATGATGCCCCCCATAAGAAAAAGTAGTCCCTACTTTTTCCATATATTTAAACAAAAATAGAGCAAATTTAAAAAAAATAAAAAATGAGAGGAATAGAGGCACTACACATTATCAATGTAAAAAGAAAACCTGCAAAGTAACAGTGCTGCTTTAAATTTGCAGTTCAGTTTATACTTTTTTTCTCAGTTTACTATTTTATGAATAAATGGAGGTATGCATGTATCAGGTAACATAGTTACGCTATATTTCTCTTTTTTTTTTTTTTTGCATAATCTCCAATTTCCTGGTCAGTTCCTGACATCTCATGATTGAGCAACTACAACTAACCTTGTTAGTAAAGATACAATTCCTACAAGGAATATTCAGGATTTCCTGTTTATCCTTTTGTATTATTTTGTTTTTGCGTGGCATAGCTATAATGTGTTCTGTTTCTGAATACCAATTCAGCCAGTCTCTACCCTGATTATCTGCTACGTTTATTAAAATAGTGACTGGCGTATTGACCTCTTTATTAGGACTTTTAATTAGAATGCTTTTGTAAAATTGTTAACTGTTCTCATACATCCCATTGGCTGTGGATATTGTTTATTGATAGAAGTCAGTTTAACATTCAATTCTAATTATTTCTAGACCAAATCCTGCACCTGCTGGGATTTCTTTAATTTAGATTATTTTTCATAAGTGTTAACAGAACATTTTGTGTTCACCCATTGGATTTTCTTTGTGGGGTAAAGAAAGCACGCATTTATGGACAGTGTTATTGTTTTAATTCATCAAAAATATGATAACATTATTATAATTAATTATTAGGCTGGTAATTCAAAATAATAATTAAAAAATATATAATTACCAGCCTAATTGCTTAATTACTAGATAATGAGCTTCTAATGATGATTTAAAATGCAGATAGAAATCTAGATCCGGGATAGAGAGGATATGCTTTATCATTTTGACAAGGATAGGAATAGGTATCTATTCATCATATACATCATATAAGCCATAGTTACCTTATTGTGTATATAACACACCCATAGGATGATACAGCACACATGCTGCTAGAGTCCTCTTATGCTGCCCTGTCCTGAAGGGAACACTAATCCTTCATATCATCCAACAAAAGTAGTCGGGAACAGGCAGCAACAGAGGATGTACGTAAAATCTGCCTTGCTACATTAATCTCAGCATAAGATCACAACGTAAGGACCTTAATCTTGTAATACATGGTAACTTAATTTATGTTACACTAACACATACACACATGCGCAAAATTAGCCAGGCACACATACACAATTACACATACTCACATACGCACAATTAGATAGACAGACAGACAGACAGACAGACAGACAGACAGATGATATATAGAAGATAGATAGATAGACAGACAGACAGACAGACAGATAGATGATATATAGAAGATAGATAGATAGACAGACAGACAGACAGACAGACAGACAGATAGATAGATATATAGATAGATAGATATATAGATAGATAGATAGATAGATAGATAGATAGATAATTTACTATTTTGAGAAAAAAAACTATTTAAAACATGCATTTGAAAAGCTTACCCAAAAATATTCATTTGAGGCCATACGTGTTAAAAATTATTTGCTTTTTCCTTATGTGTAGGTAACGAAAAGCAAGAGAAGATAAAATTGCATTAAAAAATAATCTATTTGTGTAGCTGCTATATACAGGAAAAAAAAAAAATAACCTTCCATGTACTGATTGCTGATCAGAGACACCTAAAATGAAATTCTGTATATGTTGCTATGTTGTCTTATATTTTCTTTCATTCATTAATCATTCGTTCATTTAACGTCTTATTTGTTACTACAGTATCCCTTTCCCACATTGTCTTCAATTATCATTTTTTTTTTTTTTCGTTTTGGTCCTTAGGGAGCAATGTCTTGTAATTGTTTGTTACCTTGCCGTGATAACTCATCTTAAACTGTAGATATTTTTTATTAGCCTACATTTTAGTTTTTTTTGTTGCTGTCTGCCTCTGTTATCTCATATCTTGCTTGTAGTTTGACATTTTGACTACTTCAGATTTATCAAGAAATGCTAGTTTATCTTTTCTTACAAGTGATCAAAATAGTTAATTTACTCTTTAGTAAAGCACGTTTCTTGCTTTTGTTAACCTCCTAACTATGGAGTTAAAAAACAACCCCAACAAGCTAAAAGAGTAACTTGTATTTACATAGTATATACATAATATGAAGAAACATGAAATAATGATAAACAATTATTAATATAAAATAATTAGAAAATAAAATGATTATTTTACGTAAAGATTTCAGCTCATGCATTTTTAAGAAATCACATTCTGCAACGTTTCTACTGTATGCATTTGATTTTTGCCCATGCTGTTTCATAAGGTGTGTCCCAGAGCATTCCAGGAGGTTTGACACTTGTAGGAACGATCTTATGAATAAAGATTGCCAACCATTGGATGGTAATCGGCTATAAGAAAGAGGCCACATAACTAACATAATCACAGGGGAGGCGGAGCCAGCAACTACACAGAGCAGATGTGCACTAGCAAAGCTCCGCACCAACAAGCCTGAAATAAGCAAATTATACACCTTCTCCACACAAATTCAAGCTCCACTGAAGTAAACAAAGATGGGGAAGAAAGCCAAACATCAAGGAGCAACAAAAACAATGGGATCGCGCGACATTGGGGACCTTCTCCTCCGGCCTGCAAAGGCCCAGAGCCTCACCGCGCCAAAACAACATGGCGACGCAACCTCGGCCTCCTCCGAGGAACGCAACATGGACGAGCTGGATGAATTCCCAACATCGGGGGGTCTCTATCACCCCTCCTCCGACGAGGACAGCGAACTGCCCTCCACGAAGGGGGACATCAAGGCCTTACTCTGCAACCTCCGCAAACTGTTTGCTGCAGACGTCGCCATACTGCGAGAAGAAATACATGGTGTGGAGGGGCGAGTTAAGATCATAGAGGAAAGCTCGCAGGATCTCAACGCACGCTGCACACAGCTGGAAGCCCAGAACGCTGACCTACAGTGCACTCAGACTCAGCTTAATAACCGTGTGGATGCACTTGAGGACCGGAACAGGAGCAGAAATATAAAGATCAGGGGAATCCCGGAGACGGTATCCCCAGATGAATTACTGCCATACATCCGGAGGCTCCTCAATTCCCTACTCACGCCACAACAGGCGAAAGTGGCCACGATCGAGGGGATATACCGCATACCGAGGGCCACCAAAGCCCCGGCGAGCGTACCAAGAGATGTCATATTACAGCTGCTGACACGGTCGGCCCAACTAACCGTCATGGCGGCGGTAAGAGGAACAGCTACCCTCCCGTTTGAAACCGCCACCCTGTCCTTCTTCCAGGACTTATCCAGACCCACATTACTATGGCGAAGCAAATTCAAACCGCTAACCACCACACTTCGCCAACACGACATCCCCTATCGCTGGGCATTCCCTCGAAGCCTGGTCATTTCACATGGAGGCGCGACAACACGCATAACTGAAGCGGAAGAGATGGACTCGGTGCTGAACGCACTGCAGCTACCACAACACCCCATGCAGACCACTCAAGCCCCGAGACAACATCCTCCTCACATCTGGGACATATCCAAAGTCCAACCGTTCCAGCCGACCGGAGCCACGGCTTCACCCTCTGCCGCATTTAAGGCACAAAGGGCCAACCGCCAGTCAACAGGCACCTGAGACCGGGTGGCACAAACAGGGACACTCGCCGCCGCTGAGGGGTGAACCCCCAACCACAGCATAATGCTCACTGTCAGAACTGGTACCTGGCTATTGTTTTTACTGGCTGTTCCTGCTGGTGGCCTCGCTATTTTTCTTATTTGTTTATCTATTTATTTTATTTCTTATATATGATTAGTTGTTCTCTTGTCCTTTTTTGTACTACCGTTAACAATGCTAAATCCTGATCCGAGCTTAACCCTAACCCCAAATCTAGCCAGATGAAACACCTACACGCTAAGGGGGGGGGTTAACACGACACCGACTCACCTTTGTTGTCCTGAAACCTCGACCACATAGCCCCTAACATAAGAGTACACCACCTCTCGCAAAATAACTTTAATCCTGTGGACTAAACGACTACACATATTAACGAACTAGCCCCCAAAATTCTTATATGTCTTATCTAACCTTACCTGCTCCGCGCCTTAAGCCGCCATTATTTGCTACTCCTAAGAGAAAAACTCAAACGTGCAAGGTGATACGAACCTAGTTAACAATCCTGTTAAAAACCTATTGCATATTATATATAGCATCTCCTGCTAAGCGCCCTACGCCGACAATATTTGCTACTCCTGAGAGGAAATCTCTAATGTATAACGTCTAATGAACCTAGTTAATACTCCTGCTCAAAAACTAATGCATGTCATATAAAGCATAACATGATATGAGCCTTAGACCGACATTATGTGCTACTCCGGAAAGGAAAACTCTAATGTACAAAGTGTTATGAACCTAGTTAATAATTCTGTTTAAAGACCAATACATGTCATGTATAGTCTTACCTGCTGTGTGCCTTAGGCCGACATTATATGCTACTACTGAGTGAAAAACTCTACTGTACAACGTGATAAGAACCTAGTTAACAATCTCGATAAAAACGAATATATACCATGTGTAGCCTACCTGCTGTGCGCCTTAGGCCGACAGTATATGCTACTCCTGACAGTAAAATTCTAATGAACAACGAGTTATGAACCTAATTGACAATCCTGTTAAAAACTAATACTTGTCATGTATAGCCTTACCTGCTGTGCGCCTTAGGCCGACATTATTTGCTACTCCTGAGTGAAAAACTCTAGTGTACAACGTGATAAGAATCTAGTTAACAATCTTGATAAAAACAAATACAAACCATGTGTAGCCTTACCTGCTGTGCACCTCAGGCCGACATTATGTGCTACTCCTGAGAGTAACACTATAATGAACAACGAGTTATGAACCTAATTGACAAATCTGTTAAAAACTAATAAATGTCATGTATGGCCTTACCTGCTGAGCGCCTTAGGCCGACAATATATGCTACTCCTGAGAGGAAAGACTCTAATGTACAAAGGGATAAGACCCAAGCTAACAACCCTAATAAAAACCACTGCAGGTCCCATATAGCCTTACCTGCTATGTGCCTTAAGCCGACATTATTTGCCACTGATGAGAGACAAACTCTAAGGTACAAAGTGTTATGAACCCAGTTTAATAATTATGTTAAAGATTTATGCATATTATATGTGGCTTTACCTGCTGTGTGCCTTACGCCAACATTATTTGCCACTCCTGAGAGGAAAACTTGAATGTACAACGTGTTATGAACCAAGTTATTAACCCTGTCTTAAAAACCAATGTATGTCATATATAGCGTTTCCTGCTATCCGCCGCCAGCTGACATCATGGTTGTTCCAGAGAGAAAAAAGCTAATATTAAATATTACCAAAAAGTGCAACACTATCAAATGCCACACTATTGTTAAGTACTGTTATATTACTTGTCTGTCGATGCTGTTGGGGCATGGACGGAATGTTTGTAAACCATATGCACACAAAAATAAAGAATTTTAAAAAAAAAAAATCAAAGGGGAAACATTACAAAAAATATATATTACTGAATGCCAAACAAGAAAAAAAAATACAAAACACAATTAAAACATGTAGAAGTGAACAATATGGGGCCTTCATCTCTCAATAGCTAATGGAGAATGTTTTTCTCCACACAAGATCTCTAGTTGATGGCCACCTTACAGAAGGTCTTTATCCACACAAGATCTCTAGTTGATGGCCACCTTACAGAAGGTCTTTCTCCACACAAGATCTCTAGTCGATGGCTACCTTACAGATCAAGGTTGAGTGAAACTGAATACACCAAATCCTTTGAATGCAACAGAATAGTGATTGATTATAACATTAGGTTTTCCCAGATGATAGCTTCATGTCCCAGTAGAGTATAAAGACTTCAGATGGCCTACAATATTCTGACCCACTATCATTATTAACTTCAAGGTGCCTACAAACATTAATCTAGTGTCACCATAGATATATAGCCATAGATATATCCTCCTGAGTCCCAGCTCATTAACATGTGTCCTCTGTACTGGACTTTCATTCTTTTGAGCTATTCTATCAATCTTTGCTGTATTGTAAAGAGGACATCCTGGACTTCCCAGTCATATGTCATGTGATAGACTGGGATGCTTGGAACTTCCTCTTCCTTTTCATCAAACAATGGATGGTATATTTTAAGGAATTGTTTTCCTCGGTTCCTCGGTTCCCAGGAGGATATCATAGATAAGCTATGATATAAAGCTAAAGGTACATAACCAGTTAAATTCCAGAAACTCAACCCAACTACTCAGAGCAGGCAAGTGATTGATAATACCTCTTCAATTTTCACAGATTTGTTACAGACCAACATTTTAAAATGGACCAATAATTCCATAAATGGCTGCATTCTAAAAATAACGTGTGACTTGGTAAAGTGACTCCCTTTGTATTTTTCTTTTCACAGCCATTCAAATACCTGTATAAATGTCAAACATATTCGTAAACAAGCTTAAACTGTTTAATCTCCGTGGTACCAAACTGTAATGAAATGGTATTGTGCTGGAATTTAAAAATAGCAAAATGTTTCTTTTGTCAGTGCTGCTGTAATTCATGGGGGTGAAAGCCAATTTATCCAACATCAATAGGCAAAGAGAAAGAACGTAAAACACCTACGGGAACCCATCTGATTTCTAATCTTTCCAGTGAAAGAACTTTCAACCCTAATACAAGCCACCAGCAGTTTGTCATATGCTGTACCTTGTTGACATTTGCTTCTCAGGGTGAAATGTAAATTTGCTTTGTAATATCTTTGAAAGACGTTGGAACACGAAATAATAATGCAAAAAGTATTTTGGTAAAAATCTATAAAATTTATAGGCACGCTCCAGGCCTTCACATATCGTAGGTGAATGTGACGTTTAAACAATGCTTAGTGATTCTGTATGTCATGTTTTTCATTTTTACTTTTATTCGAACAGTATGTTAACTTTTCCTAATGGTACAATAATAAACATATACTTCTAACCAATATGATTGATATAGGGTGCTTCTCCTATAAGGTATTCCTTAGTTGCAGACAGGGATGTAGATGGCAAAATATAGAGATGGAAAAATTTTTTAAAAAGGAGAAAAAAATTAAGCCGAAACATCGGAGACGCTGTTTCTACAATGGACTCTTATCAGTATCGACATCATTGTATGTGATTTTTCTGTGTTATGCTGAATTGTGTCTTATTGGCCTATGTCATTGTTGGTACATTTATATAATGAATATTCTCTCTTAAAAAAAAAAAAAACCCCAAAACACTCCAGGCACCATAACCACGCAGCTCACTGGAGTCAATATGGTGCCAGAAATGCCCTGCCCCCCAAGTTATAAGGAGTCAAATTGTTTTTAAAATGCGTTGCTCATTGGCTGATCACTAATAGAGATTCCTACTGAACATTCTTTTAAATACTTTGTGGTGTTCGTATCTATATATTGATATACATTTTCCCTTTGTCTCTTTCCTCTGACTACGTCTCAATTTTGTATTTATTATTAAATTAAGATAATGTATGGGTAATTAGCATGGGTATCCGAACTATGGCTATCTATATGTGATAATGCACTACAATACCCATAATTCTCCGCCAGCCCTAGCAATAACTAGAAGTGCAGCCAGATATACAGTTATATTACTAATGTTTACAATTCCCCACAATTCCTGCTTTAGTGAATAAATCCTGTATACAGAAATATTATGTTTTGTTTCAGATATCTTGCAATTTGATCTGTTCACATCAAGGTTTTTTTTTTCTTCTTCTTTTTTTTTTTTTTTTGGTAATGTAACCAGCATCATATTTCATACTTAACATGACTTGCCACAGCAGCCAATATTTCATTTTATTTTTTACCGTTTCAATTCTTACATCTAATATATAAATGTAATTGGAAATGTAAGTATCCGCGAAATGTTATCTCAAAACCCCAAAAATATTTTGACATTATCAATATAATAAAAAAAAAATCCTTACAGGAATTTGAATTTAATTTGTAAAAGATATATTCTCCGGCTAAAGCATTTTAGCTTGTATTTCTTGCAATTTTAACTTTAGCTGCCATAAAGAATTCTAGATACATCACCCTATGTTAAGATGACCTTCGACTGCCGTATTTTCTGTTCAGTTACTGCAATGACTCAGTCTCCCTAAAGGGTATTTCATTACATGCAAGGAGTCTGTGTATCATTAACCATTCTAAAACAGATAATGGCATGTGCGACATCACCTGTAGGAGGGAATCAGTGATTCATATGGAGTCAGACGAGAGTCTTTCCTGGCTGAAATTGCTGGGTTTTAAGTGAATAGCTTAGGGTTTAAAGGATGTAAGAACTGTTCCTCAACCATTGCGCCCATTCCACCTTGATATGGATATCTGTAGCAGTTGATTGTTATCGGAAGTTGGGAAGATTCCAGATTCAGCAGCAACATCTCTTTTCTCAATGGGAATGGTAAGCTGATTTGTTTAGTACATCCATTACCACATCACCATGATAGATGTAAATAGTTCTGTTGAATTTAAAGAAGAATATAAGTCTTGTTGGGCTATTTACCCACAGTCAGCCTGTGTTATCCAATTATTTTTGTATTGTTTCATACTTAAAAATGTGTGTATAGCCTTGTGTAACAGTCATTCCTATTCAACTTATATAATTATCGCTCCTTCTAACCTACCTTACTTACCCCTTGAATAAAGTGCACTTACTGATATTAATTTCAAGGAAAGCCTAATTAAGGTCTTGATTTAATATTGTTGGATAAACTTTTCAAATGATTTCATATTTTTGAATAAACTTTTAAAATGATTCAGTAATCTGAAAAATATTTTTATGTAATATTTGATTTTATTTATTTATATATATATATATATATATATATATATATATAAATAAAATCAAATATTACACAAAAATATTTTATATATTATATATTATATATATTATTTTAAAATATATATTATTTTTTTCAAAACATTAAAATATCATATTAATATTAAAATATTTTGAAATTTTAGTATTTAGAAAACAAATGATTTTAAAAGTTAATCCCAAAATATTAAATCAGGTGAAAAGCGTATGCAACAATATTAAACAAATTCTTTAAAATGGTGATACAGAGAACTGTGAATTGTCTTATCCAAATAACTAGCTAACGTGCAGCAGACACTTATTTAAAGGAGCAGTATAGCATTATGAATACAAACATGTATTCCTAAACTACAATTTCCTGTTATTTATCTGCGTCCACCTTACCACCGGTGTGCGGGTTTGAAAGGTGAGATGTACTTACATTTCCACCCTCACTGTGCCAGTCTCCATGATTTCTTTCTACCTCCCGGGCTGAGGTCATCAAGATTATAGGGTAGAGGTAGGCAACATTTGGCACTCCAGATGTTTAACTCTACATCACCCATGATGCTTTGTCAGTATAATAGCTATAAGAGCATTATGGGAGATGTGGTTCACAGCATCTGGAGTGACAAAGATTGCCTACCTCTTTTATAGGGAATCATTGGGAGGCTAGTGCGCATGCTTTGCAAAACACCATGCTGCTAAAATCAACTGCTGCCCTATGAGTATCATGTGAGCTACAAATTAGTTTAACTCGTTAATAGAAGAGGAAGGTCCTCTAGTAGCTGTCTTCATGACAGCCACTAAATGCATGTTAACCCTGCAATGTAAA
Source organism: Pelobates fuscus (assembly GCF_036172605.1). NCBI lineage: Eukaryota > Metazoa > Chordata > Amphibia > Anura > Pelobatidae > Pelobates > Pelobates fuscus. Next base: position 451,655,258 of record NC_086317.1, read on the forward strand.
TATAAGGATACTACAGAAGCCAAGTGATGCCGGTGACAGATGTTACACCTCGAAGTGACTCAGTAATGCCCCACAAAATATACTAGGAATTTTGGATTACAATTGGAGTTCCCAAACCAGCCTTCATGCCCCCTTACCAGTCCAGGATTTAGGAATTACCCAGTTATGTCCGAGGTGTCTTGTTTTTTTTTTTTAAACCACTCTTATATCCTAATGTTCCTCTTTCCTGGGAGCTCCAGTGTTGGAGTGGAGTGTTTAACAGAGCTCCACAGCAATAATACTCCAAAGCAATAATACTCACAGTAATGTCTATAAAGTACAATAAATGTGATTAGAAAACAGACTGTGTAAATAAAATAATTTTTTATTGTTATTAATTACACATTTGAGTTGCCTAAATCTGTTTCTTGCTCTCTGCTAAAGAGCCACACTCCACCTCCAGTTCTGCTACTTTTCCACCTTGTGTGATTGCTGTCCCCCTTGATGCCCTTCCTATTGGGTGTTTATACTCTGTTCCACTAGAATTTAATCTCGTTTGAGCAGAGTCCTCAACTACCTATAGTTCCTGTATCATTTTGTAATTGTCTCATATATTGTTGCATTTCCTCACAATATTGTAAAGTGCTGCGGAATAAGTTGTCACTTTAAAAATATCAATAATAATAACTAGTAAGTCACCTAAAATGTCACAGAACAGCCTTGCCCCTGGCCACTCCACCACTTACACTCATAAAATGAAAGTATCCATTTTTGTCCATTTGAAATGTTGGGAGGTAAGTACCTCCTAATTTTTCACTTATTCTAGAAATTTTGCTAGCACTATTTGTAAAATAACAATGTAGCTACTGAAGACGAACATGCGATCTGAACAATTTGCAAATAACTTTAAAACACACACTGCGAATGCTCTTGCATGAAGGAGAACAGAAAACCAATTCTTAAATATATTTCATTTTAAATATTCTTCGAACAGAGCCTTTCATTATTCCCCATTGGAGCCAAAGATGTCTGTTCTCCATCTGGATGATTTTTTTCAGTTAAGGAATGTTTCAAGTCCATTCCTGCTTTGTAAAGGGATGCTGTGTTTGCATATAAATTTTGTACCAGAGCTATTTTGTTCCAAAAACCTGAATAATCAATTTAAAAAGGGTAGAGGATATTTATTATTAATGGGTACTTTCTTTTCTAATACGGATCCTGTAGTTGTAAAAGTTAAAACAGTGCCTCAATTGGGGCCTAAAGAGTGAGTACCATGCATACCAAATCATAGTTAAGGTAATATATGTGTTATTCTCCCTTGCAGCTTTGGGATCGAACATGTAAAATTAGACAAACACTGGTGTTCTGTTTCTTGAAACAAAGATGGATATTTGACGGAAGTGCAGTTGTTGTGCACGACTGCCAACGTCAGCTGAGCATCTTGTTAAACACATGGCACATCAGTTGCAGTGCCAGTGCTATTCCATATGTCTTCTAAAGTGGAACACAACACAAGATATCATGAAGAATTCTCCAGGGTTTATTTTAAAGTGTCTAGAACAATGGTTACAAAGTAAAATGTGTGCAATTGGAAAAAAAGGGCAGAAGGCTAATTTGATGCCATGGAAACAGGAATCTGGTACTCTAATTTGTGGGTTTAAATAATATTTTTATCTAATTTGACCTGGGCTTCTGGTTGCATATCCCGTCTTTCATTAAGATTTATGTGTCAATGAATCATCGTCTTGTACCTTCCATCTGCATGGAATGGTCCAAAAAAAATAATATTTTAAGAGTTTTTTAGCAGTAGAATTAGATTGAAGATGAGTTTGCGTCTGACACACGGAACGAAAATGTTAAATGACAAATAAAATATTCGTCTTTCAATATGAAGCTCGGTCACATGATTTGCACAACGTGTTTCCAATCCAAATAAGAAACAATCTATATCACAACCTGCCCGTATCTGAGAAAGACCAACTCTACGTGAAATGGTATGGCGTAAAACTGTGATTGGTAGCTAGATTAAGAGAGTCACTAGTTAGAAAGAAAATTTTAAGTGGACAAAATTAGTTCCAATTTGTGTATAAAATCAGAGTTTGATAAAATATGTTTGCAGTATGAGTCCATACATTTGGAGTTGACCTTCTGACCAAACCCAAAAAGCAAGCACCTGTAACAAAATAAAGTATGATTATCAACAATATAACAATAAAATGGTAACTTCTAAATTCTCTTTAAGTTGCCTGGATGTCTTGGCCTTTGCTCAGTGATGAAGCAATTAAATAGGTGTTGATGGTAAAGTCCTACTAGGTGGGTATGATGGGCTTTATTAGCGGCCGTACAGTATGTGCCACATGTTGTTGTAGTGGGATGGTGGCATCTCAGTAAAATATATCAGGTTCAAGGTAGATTAGTCATGACAGGTGAAGCCCTGATTAGCTTGCAAAAGACGTGAGTCCCTAATAATGATTTGGACCAAGAGGCATAAATAACTGTGATGAGGATGGAAGTTGGCTACATGGCACAGCTAACAGTTGACACAAGAAGCCATACATACTTTGCTTATGAGTAGTGCTCTAAATCCCAGAGCTTGAAGAGAAGTGATGGCACAGTGAGGATAGTTTGTTAAGATACAGAGTAACTGACAGCAAAAGTAAAGATTTTGACTCATTCACATTTCTAAAGGTTTGTTGTGTTGTATGAGAAGTGATATCCCATTGGGTCAAGAGTACATGGCGTTAATTGAGGGAAATATAAAAGAAAATAAGGATTGCTAAGAATGAGGTGGAGTAAAATTCTAAGAGGGGACTGTCATTTGTGGCGAGTCCAAAAACACTTAAATTCTAAACAGGTAGGAGCCATTTTGGAAATTAAAGAGTATCTGCATGAAGTATATTTGTGCTTACATCCCTAAATCCTTAGGGATTTTGTGAGTGTTTTCTTTTATATTTTTTTAAAAATATATTCGCATACTAAAGTAATGATATTGAGCCTCTTTCTTTTTTTTCTCCCAATTATACAGTATGCAGAATTCTGGACACGTCATGTGTCTTCCTGTGCGGGACTGATTGTATTGCCTCTATTACAACATTAATATATTCCTTTTTATTCAAAACACTGTATAATTGGAATCTAGCTACACTTAGTCCAGCACGTGAGGTCAAAACATACACGTTCATAAAATCTTACATTTTTATTTAAAAAACAAAACCTGCTATGTGATGTTGTTTTCTCCGCTCAGAATGAGAATCCCTGTATCCACCAGACTAAATACTCCTCTCTTTGTCCCAGCGTCTGAGTAATGGAGACCATATGATAAGTACTTAATGCATGTCTGTTCTGCTCTGTGCTTCTAGCATATGTTATCCTGTTCTTTCATTTCCAGTACCATGTTAATGCCCACTTTGTTTTGTATTTTAATGTCCATTTAGAGAAAATTCCTATTAAGTCAAGTTATTTCTGTCTGTAGCATCAAACATAACAGCAGTGATAACCAGATTAGCAGCACTAGTGACTTGATGATCAGGAGTTTGAAACCATATGACGCACTTGAAACTATTTCTTTCAATTACAATTTTAAAGACAATGCAAAGGAAGCTTGCTCATTTATTACAATGCATTACAATCATTTATGTATTAGAGAAACAAATTCTGGTAATAACGTTTCAAGAAAAATGCACGAGATTTAGTGGGTTTGCATTACACAAAAAAAAGTCTAAAAAGAAACACTATTTTAATTCTAATATCAGTGTTTAGGAATAGCAAAGCACCATATTTTAGGACACGAGAACCACTGGCACAGGTAAAATCCATATAGTTAGTCCTGGTCAGATGAGAAGATTGGAACAATATTGCATGGGAAGTAGGAGCGATATTCTGCTTAGATAATGGCAGTGCTAGATTGTATATGAATTGAAACAGCTGAGTCAAATTTTGTGGATAAATGATCTCTAAAGAGACTGTCTTTCTTTATTCTAATATGCTAGTCACAAATTATTCTCCTAATAATTATAAATAATACATTTTCACAAAATAATACCTTTAATAAAGTAATAATGTTATGATCCCATTTTATGATTCCAACACTCAACACAACGTAGCTGTGGATATTCTGTGCTTGCATGTACCTTACCCCACATATTTTGCAATCTTACAAAGAGAAAATAATTCATTTTGTCTCATCGTCAACCTCAGTGCTGCTGCCAGCATCATCTGATTCCCATTCCTCAAAGTCATGACTGCTTTCGCTCTTATCTATCCATAATACGTTCATTCTCATCTATCACAGGCTGTTCTCGTTCCAGTTGGTTTGTCTCCATTGCTAGAAAGCCCGTACTATGACTATAAACTGATACCTTGTTGACTCCACCATGTAAATGAGCAAACTCAGACAATCATTTTCCTCCTTCATTTCATAAACAGTACAAGAAAATATTCTAAACTGATGCAAAAGTCATCGTTTCCCATTTTTTAAATGTAGTTTCTTGTATTTAAAACACTCAGTATAACATGGCTCTGTCTGCTTTGGTATCTCTGCATTTTGTTACCGGTATGGTGGACCCTAGAGTAGAAAAGGCAGGGAGATATACCTGCCTGAAGCTCTAAACCCTAAGCAACCCCAGTCTCCTCTGTCCAGCTCCTGTCCAATGAAGCTACCGGGAGCTGTGCCATCTTTGTAGCCTTATTAATACAAAACTGTGGTCCATAAACAATGCATAAAGACTACTGGATCCTCCACACAGATATGTGCGTGGTGTGTTGACTAATGCATAGTTCCCAACAATCGGGAGGTGAGAATTGAGACGAGGTGGGCGGGGTGCGTTCCTCATCACAAATTACACCCATACAGGGTGGGCCCTTCTGGAAAAGCAGCACGCTTGCCCACTGACGGGGTGTCTGCCTGGCTCTCAGTATTCAGGACCATGCAGGCAGCGCTGCTGAAGCACTTCCTGCATATACCTAATGTTCGCTGCACACTAGTGTGCGTCCAGTGATGCTCTCACCCTGTGTGGCCCAGGAAAAAAGCGAGACTGCTGGGATGCATGGACTAATAGAAAAATTTAAAGTCTGGGCAGTTCCACATTTTGCATATTTAGTTTTTCCTGTGTGTCTCATACAAAGTTCACATTCATTGGAGGTTTAAAAACACATTTGTTAGCAAGAGTTCACTGACAGAAACAAATGTTCTACATGTATCTGATCATAACATATTGTCTTATCACCCTTTGCCCATTGTGTTAAAATCTGCCGTCATCATATATTACACAATATTTAAAGCAGTAATTTAATTTAAAGCAAACCTTATTTACTTCTTGCAGTCTTCTTAGGACAGCCACCAGAACTGTGTTTCTTTGTAAAGTGACTTGGCTGGAAACAATATTTAATTCACTGTGTAGATAATATATTCAAAATATTGTACAAAAAAATGAAAAAAAGCTGGAACAGTGTATTACCTTGCAAATTCTGCTGTAGCTGATTGTCACCCTGGGGCTGTTTTTTTTTTTTTTTTTTTTAATTCTTTATTTTATTTGTGCATGAAAAATCACATAAAGCACACAATGCCACAACAGCTAGAGCATGCAAAGCGTCATACATAGATTTACATTGGCATTTGTAAAAAACATAGCACAGTTTTATGGATTATTATCGCGTGACAAAGAGTTATATCTAATAATATTATTAATAACAGCGTTAAACTAGGTTATCCCGGTTAGATTGTTATCAGCTATATATCAGAGAATTTACAACATTGAAAACAGGTTAGACTATAATGTTAAACCGGTGAGCTATAAAACCACCTGGTAAGCACGTTAATAGAGGTGAGATATCTCCCAGCAGTACCTTTCTACATTAGTAAGCATGTTGGTAGCCTGGCTGTTATCAGGTTAAGCTAAGTAATGACAAGCAATTAGCCGGCGTAGATGTATCTGTACCATTGAGTAATAAAACGAAAAAAAAAAAAAAAATAGATAATGCTGCTTCTCTCTATAACAAGCTCGTGTTGGGATAAAGTCACCCTCACAGGCCAGCAGTATGCATAAGGGCTAGTACTCGTGTTCGCCAAGAGGGACAGTTAATGTCCAGGGTGTAGTAGCAGTTTGTGAGTACGTCTCTCAACAGTCATGCTGTCCCAGGGCCGGTCCGACCCTCAGCCTATTCCCCGTCTGGGAGAGTGCAGCAGGTCTGTGCCAAGGTGCTGGTCATATCGGGTGTTGGGCAGTGCATGATGGGTGACTACCTTCAGGTGGGCCTGCTGCGTCTCCAATTTCTCTGATGTAGGAGCCGCTTTAGAGGTTGTTGGCGGTCCCCGCTGTTTGTTAGGCATACGATGTGAGGGGTACGGAGATGAGTGCACCCGCTTGTCAGCTCTGTGTCAGGACGCTTTGTGCGGCTTCCTCCTCCGCTTCCCCGCTTGTGCAGCGCCAGCTTTCCGCCCTGGCTGTGGTGGTTTGTCCCCGTTCTGTGGAGGGCTTGTTGCAGCCGTGGGTCTTGTCTGGCTCTGTTTAGCTTGTTCCCAGTATTGCTCCCAAAAGCGTTCATATGCCAGGGCAATGGGATCCCTGGAGTCTGGGACACACTTGGCCACGTGTAGGCAGCCATCTTGGCCCGCTCCAAGCCGCACTCTTGAGGTGCTTGTCCCCTCGGGTCCGGTTGTGGTGAGCATCGGATCCGTCCAGGGAGGACCGGGATGACCCCCGCCGGTCCATGGGGGGGGGGGGAGCAAGCCCGGACCCCGCCGTCGATCTGAGAGCGTGGAGAGCGGCCAACTCTCCTCGTCTCGACCTTCCGCAGGCCCCAACTGTATCCCGACCTGGAGCCATCGCCCGCCAGTCACAAGGCTTCGTATATGCTGTCGCCAGGCTGTGAGTAAGTGGCCCGCTGTGGCATTTTGTGTTCCAGAGGCTTGTTTGGGCCGCACTAGCCCGTACTATTGGGGTTTTGGCCCAGAGCTCGGGCAGCATGCGACCGGCCGGTTCAGCAGTCAGGCTCCGCCCCTCAGGGGCTGTTTTAATAAAAATATATTTTAGAAAAATCTATTCTGAGATAGTCTGATGTGAAAATGCCTAACTCTCTCTGTATGATGCCCAGATTCACTAAAACACTTCATAAATACAAACCACGCTGAGTTACTGTCTAATTGAACCCTTTAAACCCCAAATGGCTGAACCAAGCCTCACCAATACCATTATTTTGGGAAATTCTCAAAAAGCTCCTTTCATACAGAATAGGAATGGTAATGCGATAGTTTTGTATTTTGATAAATGCACGTAACAGTTTTGTGGTTTTCTAATTTTCTTTTTCAACCTACCATTTTCTAGAGGACAAATTGTCCTCTCCTGCTTGGTATACAATCCTTTGTTTGCATTTTAATTGAATTGTTGCATGGTTTGAGATTCTAATTGTCTCTTGACGTCCATCAGTGGAATTTCAAGTTACTGTCAGAAAAGTGAATAAGGGCCTAGAATTCTATTGGCAGAGAAAGATTCATAACGGCACCAGGCCACTTTCATTAGGAACGAAATTGTTATGACCTCCAAACCTAGATTTAATAGCTTAAGAAATTCCCAGCCAAAAAGATTAAACTATTTTCTTTTACCCTGTATGGTATTTTTGTATTGTTCAGAAGGGGTCAATACAATCATAATGCTTTCAAATAAATCTCCCTGTGTTCAAATAATGAACATAAAAATGTGCCTGTGAGACACAAGGCTACATCACATTGAATTACCTAATCATAACACATAGTAATAGAAATTTCAGATGTTTAAACCACTATCAGTGCCCACGAGGGATAAGTGGCTTTTTTCCATGGAGATATATTTTAACGGAAGTACTGAGCATTTTATCATCTCCTCCCTGAGTGCACTGAGATTAGAATACAACATAATAATTATTACAATATAGCATTTCACCAGGTAGGATACAGTGAGATTTTCTTAATTTTCTATTATTTATTGCTGAGTTTATTCTATATAGTATAGAGCACCTTTCATCAAGCTTAGAAAATTGGAATGACTCCAAGAAAATAAATTTAACCTGCGACATGCAGGATTACACTGTATTCACAGTTAGTACATTAAAGGGATTATATGTTGTAAGGAATACAAATCCATATTCCTTACACTATAGTTCCCTCTAGCCCTCCCTCTAGCCCCCTGGTATTGAAAGGATTAAAAAAACAAACTCACTGATTCCAGCGCCAATCTTCCTCAGCGAAGGGTCAGTGCACCGCCTCCTTCAATGTCATCCAACAGGGCGCTAATGCGCATGTGAGGCACGCCCCGCGGGTGCATTAGAGCGTGAGGACACCAAGCATCAGTTAGGCGATCAAAAGTTGCATAGCAAGCAGGAAGTGCCTCTAGTGGCTGTCTAATTTACAGCCACTAGAGACTGTCTTAGTCCGGCAATGTAATAATTTATGTTTCTCTAAAACTGCAATGATTTACATTGCAGAACTAAGAGGGACAGGGACACTGTACCATCAATGAGATTAAATGGTCTGTGTGCGTATAGTGTCCCTTTAACCAACTGAGCTATTTCCTGTATTAGATCACTAAAATCACTAAGAAATTGAGTAAGAAATACCAGTCCACCACCCATGCAAAATGGGTTTAATTTGGGATAGAGGGCTTACAATGTGTCCCAGCACTGTTTTTTATTTTCCAAATTCTGTCAGTCATCTTAATTTCAGGCTTTAAATTAATGGTGATGAAAAAGTGTATGAACAATTATGAGGCATCCGCCTAGGGCACACTGGCCCGGAGGCGCAAAGTCCAGGTGATTGGTAGGAGGGGAGACAAAACTAGACAAAGCAGAAGTACCTCTAGCGCGGACTGCTCGGTCATACTACATTGAGAGGGGTTAGGCAAACACCGGGGAGCGACCACCAAAGGACGATGGGGGAAGAGGCACACAAAGGGCTGAGGGGGGAACAAGAGGTTCACAGAAGGGCTTGGGGAAACAAAGACATTCATACAGAGTCTGTTGGAGACAAAGACATACAAAGGGGCTAGAGAGACACACAGAGGTGCTGGAGGGAAAAAGAGACTCACAGAGACGATGAAGGGGGACAAAAGGGCATACAGAAGATCTAAAGGGACAAAGAGACACACGGAGAGGCTGGGGGGAGGGGGGGCAAAAAGGCAAATAAGAGGGCCGGGTTGGGCAAAGAGACCCACAGAGGGGATGAGGGGAGACGCAGAGAGGGGATGGAGGCGCACAAAGAGGCACACAAAAGAGCTGGTGAGAAGAAAGAGACACACAAAGAGGCTGTGGGAGAGACACAAAAAGGGGCTGAGGAAGAAAGAGAAACAAAAATGTGCTGTGGGGAGGAAGAGACACACACAGGGCCTGGGGGGAGAAAGAGACACACAGAGGTGCTGGTGGGATAAAGAGACCCACAAAGGTGCTGGGTGAAGAGACACACAGAGTGGCTGGTAAAAATTAGACACACCAAGGGGCTGGAGGAAGAAGGAGACACATAAAGTTGGCAATTTTTGTTTTGAGTGGGGGAGGGGGGTGCAAGTAGCTGGACTTTCTTAGGGTGTAAAACAGACTTGCACCGGCCCTGATTAGCAAGTTCGTTATAATATTCAACACGATAATTAACCAATAAAAGTCATGTCATCTGAGCAAACTATTATTTATGTATCCTATTCCAATAATAGAATGATTCACATAATTAGCGACTGCTAAACATAAATGTCAGCGTTAATGAGATTTCGGGAGGGGAATAAAGCTTTTAGGGTGTCAATTGTAATAACAACAAAGTATAACATTTGGTCCTTAAAGAATTAGATATTATATGAAAACCTAAGCAAAGGAGCACTGGTGGAACCCTTTGGGTCAAAACAGTCTCTGTTGCCGGTCCAGTAGGGGCCCAGTCCATTCAGGGGACTCCTCTTACAAAATCACTATTTAATACATTGCCATTTTGGCAATGTATTAAATAACAGTTAAAGTTTGCGAGGGAGTGCTTGGTAAGTACCAGGACCCAATTCTCAAATTACAGGACATTGCTTGCATTTACATGAGCCCGTTTCCCAGGTGCTCTAAAAAAAAACGTATAAACTTTAGTTTTCATTGGATGAAACAGTACTCAATGCAAACTGAATTTGGATACGTTTGATTGTTAAAGGGACAATATAGTCACCAGAACAACTACAGCTTATTGTATTTGTTCTTGTGGGTATAATCATTCCCTTTAGGCTTTTTGCAGTAAACACTGTCTTTTCAGAGAAAATGCAGTTTTTACATTAAAGTCTAGGGATAACTCCACTGGCCACTCCTCAGATGGCTACTACAGGTGCTTCCTGGGGCAGTGCTGCACAGTGTGACTGACATTCAGTGTCTCCACCCTCTGCATGGAGACACTAAAGTTTGATAGTGATTGACTATATTTGTAATTTGCTGGCTCTGCCCCTGATCTGCCTCATTGACAGTCTCAGCCAATCCTATGTGAAAGCATTGTGATTGGCTTTTGTTCATCACTTCTGATGATGTCAGCCAATCAGGCAGGTCAGAGGCAGAGGCAGCAGCTGCAGACTTAAATACAAGTAAGATTTTACCATATTTAGGGAAGCAAGGGGGGCGTGGGGAGGGAAGGGGCGCTAAATGGGAATTTAAACACTAAATGGTCAGGAAAACATGTTTGTGTCCCTGACTCTATAGTGTTCCTTTAACTGTCTTGGTGTTGGATAGTTGACAAATACACTCTTTGGGGCTTATTTGCTAAACTCCAAATTATAGTAAACTAAAATCCTAACTGGAAAATTCAGTTCAAAATAGCTGTAACTATAGCGGAGTTCAAAATATTTTTTTCTAGAACTGTTATATTTGCCTATTTAATACCACTTTAACTTCAGTTTGCTACAATTCAGAGTTTAGTAAAAAACGTCTCAGGTGAAACCCTGGTCTCAAAGTTCACTCTAGAATGTTCATGTCAACATTGTAACAGTCTGAAGAATACAGAGTTTGATGGACAGTGATGATATCACTGAGAGCTGGATCGTGAACTGTGAATGCTGGTTTGTTTTCATTGTAACATTCATCACTTTTTAGAAGGGAGAGCAGATACAGAATCATGAAACCACTTACATATAATAATATCAACATGGAAAAGGATCAAAGTTTTTTTGGGGGTAGTTTGTTTAGTTTGCACAAAGAAAACAGCATATGTGGAAAGAGCTGAAAGGACACGTTTAAAGATGAGGCCAAGGATCTATCAAAAACATAACAAGGAGGGTGATAGATCGATGGGAAGAAATGACGGGGGTATGTTCAAGGTAAAAACAAAACTTTGAATCTGATCCAGAAAAATAAAAGAAAATTACTTTATAAAATGCACCTTGGGAGGAAATTTAACTACTGACGTTTCATGATCTCAATTACTTGACATGTATTAAGTTGGTACTCCGACATTTATAATAATCTATTCCATGCATATGTAATTCTTTAGGAATATGATAGCATTATAGAAATATATTCAGCACCAAAACAAACCATTGTCTGGAAATGTATTAATAGACAAGTTTATACATAGGACACGAGTTCACGCATTTAGACTGGAAGAAAGGAGATTTTGTCTAAGCAAAGGAAAGGTTCTTTTTTTAAAAGTAAGAACAATAAGGATGTGGAATTATCTGCCTGAAGAAGTGTCTTTATCAGAGTCTGTACAGATGTTCAAACAGCAAGTGGATGAATACTTGCAAAAAACATATTATTCATGGAAATTAATTTTAATTTGTGGGGTAATAGCTTCTTCATCCAAGGAGAGATCTGACTTCCATTCTGGGGTCAAGAAGGATTTTTTCCCTAGTTTGTTGTGAAATTGGAAGCACTGCAAACTGTTGGATTTTTTTTGCCCTCTTTTGGATTAACATCAAAAACATATGTGAGAAAGGCTGAACTAGATGGACGCAAGTCTCTTTTCAGCTATGTAACTAAGTATGGTTAGTGTGCAAGTCCTTCATCTAAGATTTGTCAAAATATCTGCAACTATCAACCAAATACGTCAAGGAGGAAGTTATGCTGGCTGTATTTATACTGAGAAGTGATGCTATTTATGTACACTAACTGGCTCATTCATAGAGATCTGTGTTGGGTCTGGGCCAGCTGCTTTTCAGTTAAAAGTGTCAAAATCTTTACCATCCATGTAAAAGCATAAATAAAACTATAAACTGATAAACAATGGGAATGTATCGGTAACTCTACAGGTTTTTTTTTTTTTTAATAATTATCCCCTAATTCAAAATACACGTTTTCTTCATTAACATCAGATGATCTGCTCTGTTGTAGTAATTACTAAAAGTGAGAAGCCATTAATTTATCACATTTCAAATGAGCAATTTAGGGGGTATCTATCTAATTAGTTAAAATGCGTAATTTCACTTTGTGTTAGGTGATCAGATTTGGTATTACCATGGCAATTACCTGAATATAGTATCCCAAAACCACATGTATCTGAAAGACAGATTCACCATGTTTAAAATATAGAATATTCGAGACTCTAGCTAATTCTCAGGTTATAAGCTTTTTAAAAAACATATACCTTATGTTTCATATACCTTGTTTCAGATATGTAATTTTATGAATTTGTAGCTAATTCATTATTAAATTCTAATTGAAGGATTACGAAGTAAGATTTTTTTAGCATTGTATTTGATTGCTGCAACACTTATCAGTAAAAAATAGAGTGTGTTTGTTCTCAAAAGTTTTTTTTATCTGCATCATAAAGTATAATATTGCCTGGTTAGATTTACATGGTTTTGAATTAGTAAAATTTAACAAGCTGTGATTTTGTCTGTACTATAATGCCACATTTTGGAAACTTGAGAGCACTCAAGACTTGGGATAGTAAAAAAAATGGAAACCTAATTTGTATGCCATAAGGCTAAGTAATTCATGTAAAAATGTATACAACATTCTGCAAATTTTTTTTTTTTTTTTAACTCACTGTATAATAGAAATACCCAATAAAAACATGCACATTTTTAATTATGCATTTTTTCCACTGGGGGTATGTCTAAAAATAGATTGCAAAAGCTGCAGATTTCCTGTCTGCAGTCTTTGCAAGCCCTCCCCCTCTAACTACACCCAGACTTTCTCTGTCTGTCCAATCAAAGGCTTCTCAATGCAGCTCCATAAGAAGTCTTGCAAAGCAGGTGATCTGGTCAATTGCTGCTTCTAGACTTAAGCTCCATTGAACTAATCAAACCAGGAAGAAACAGGGCCGGTTGTCTGATTGGGAGCCATGGGGATGTAATGTTGTTAATTCATAAAAGTGGCAATTTTTATTGAACGTTTAAGTGCTTTAGTGATCTAGAGTGTTAAAAGGTAGACAATAAATCAAATTTTTATTTAATGTGGGTTTATAGTTTGTGAATGTTTGTACATTGCCTGCCTGGAAAGGTGAGCTTAAGGGAATATAGGTGAGTTCGTTTGAAAACGTAGGCTCACAAAAGAAGAAAAATATAACTCAGCTATTATAGCTTTCATTGTGCAAGTTTAAATCACAATCATTAAGGAATTATATTTCTTGGTTTGCATTGTTTCAGCACATTTTATTTTTCTATTCGTATGTTTCTTCAGTGACATTCGGCTGAATACTGCAAAATAATAAACATTTGGGCTATGTGCCAATAATACAAATGTGTAAATAATCCTTGGGTGTATTGCTTCTGTTGCAAACATTGAAAAAAGGGCTTTTTGGAACAAACTATTCATTGCTTGGAAAGGTTTTCCCAGTAGCCAATACTACACAGATCCCTTACATAATGAGTACATAATGTCCTACCTACTACAAAAATAAACAACAAATTCAGAAACAAATATAACTAAAAAAATGTTTTAATCTAAAACGGCATTTCAGTTTCACCACATGGGGTTTCATAAAGATTTCAAAATTTTAAGATCTTGAAATATTAATTTTTATCAGTAGCATCTCCAGGATTCATATTAACGGGGGCACATAAGGGGCCAGGGACAAAAGTAGGGGGGCAGTTATAAAATGTGTATATGTTTGTATATATCTATATACATATATACACATACACACACATACATACACAGGGCTCGACAAATTCCAGGTCGCCATGGTAACTAGACATTTCGCTCTGGCCACTGGCATTTGTCAGCCCTTTGCTAAGCAGTGCAGGAAACATTAAAGCCGGCCACCGTGGGGAGCATGGAGGCGGCGCGCGAGGGCACAGTAACCTTCCTGCAGTTCCTCTCTGCTCCCTCGTGCGCTGTTTAGTGACATGACGTCACTCCGGCCCCGACATTACTACAGAGAGCGCGCAGGGGAGCAGAGAAAAAATGCAGGAAGATTGAGAGGAGACACACTGGATGCCAGGCAAAGATCCACTCAGCTCTCCCAGAGGTAGGGAGGCTGGGTGGAATCAAATAAAACTAGCAATTTATGAGAAAATGTGTGTGTATGTGTCTCAGTGTGTGTGTGTGTCTCAGTCAGTGTGTGTCTCAGTCAGAGAGTGTGTGCGTGTCACTGTATGTCTGTCAGAATGTGTGTATGTCTGTCAGTGTGTGTCCAAGAGATTGGGGGTGGAGCTTGCGTACAGGGAGTCGATCTTCCATGCAGGGACAGAGCTTGTGTGCCGGGGAAGGTGCTGCACAGTGGTGGAACTAACGTAGAGTGGGCCCTGGTGCAAAAACTGTTTTGGGCCCCTGAAGACACATGCCCATGGGGTGGCCCTAATTGTATGGGCCACTCAATGGGCCCCGGTGTAACCACAACACCAGCAGTCCCTGTAGTTCCACTGCTGCGCCTTCCTTATTACAGGTAAGACACCTTTTCACGGAAACTGGATAACCTTTTCAGGAGATGCAACATCCTTTTTCATGGTGTTTAGAAGGGGCTATTGTGAAGTGTGTGTATAGAGGAGTCTGTTTATGGTGTACTATGTGTAACAAGGGACTGTAGTGTGAGCATGTTTTCATGTATAGGAGCTTTTGAGATTAGTGTGTGTGCTGAGAGGGCATGTAAAGGGTGTGCGTAGGCTTATCAATAAACTACAATCTTTGAGTTTGGATTCCAATATTGTTGAATGGGTAAGGCAGTGGCTGAGTGACAGGCAACAGAGGGTTGTAGTCAATGGAGTATATTCGAAGCTTGGGCTTGTCACCAGTGGGGTACCTCAAGGATCTGTACTTGGACCCATTCTCTTTAATATTTTTATTAGTGATATTGCAGAAGGTCTTGATGGTAAGGTGTGTCTTTTTGCGGATGATACTAAGATATGTAACAGGGTTGATGTTCCAGGAGGGATAAGCCAAATGGAAAATGATTTAGGTAAACTAGAAAAATGGTCAGAGTTGTGGCAACTGACATTTAATGTGGATAAGTGCAAGATAATGCATCTTGGACGTAAAAACCCAAGGGTAGAGTACAAAATATTTGATAGAGTCCTAACCTCAACATCTGAGGAAAGGGATTTAGGGGTGATTATTTCTGATGACTTAAAGGTAGGCAGACAATGTAATAGAGCAGCAGGAAATGCTAGCAGAATGCTTGGTTGTATAGGGAGAGGTATTAGCAGTAGAAAGAGGGAAGTGCTCATGCCATTGTACAGAACACTGGTGAGACCTCACTTGGAGTACTGTACACAGTACTGGAGCCCCTATCTTCAGAAGGATATTGATACCTTAGAGAGAGTTCAAAGAAGGGCTACTAAACTGGTTCATGGATTGCAGGATAAAACTTACCAGGGAAGGTTAAAGGATCTTAACATGTATAGCTTGGAGGAAAGACGAGACAGGGGGGATATGATAGAAACATTTAAATACATAAAGGGAATCAACACAGTAAAGGAGGAGACTATATTTAAAAGAAGAAAAACTACCACAACAAGAGGACATAGTCTTAAATTAGAGGGACAAAGGTTTAAAAATAATATCAGGAAGTATTACTTTACTGAGAGGGTAGTGGATGCATGGAATAGCCTTCCAGCTGAAGTGGTAGAGGTTAATACAGTAAAGGAGTTTAAGCATGCGTGGGATAGGCATAAGGCTATCCTAACTATAAGATAAGGTCAGGGACTAATGAAAGTATTTAGAAAACTGGGCAGACTAGATGGGCCGAATGGTTCTTATCTGCCGTCACATTCTATGTTTCTATGTTTCTATGTGTGCATCTAGGGGCGGCATTGTGAGTGTATGTGTATTGGAGGTGCATTGTGTGCTTATCAAGGGGCTGTAGTTATTATATAGATATTTGGTGTATAATGGGGTGAAGCATGTTTGTATGCATGTGTGTGTGTGTGGGGGGGGGGTGTGAAGGTATGTGGGGAATAAGTATGTATGTGGGTGAAGAGATTATGTGTGTGAGGGGTGCACTGTGTGTATGCAAAGGTGTATTCTGTGTTGATGGGAGTGTACTGTATGTGGGGGGGTTAACTGTCTGTGAGGGTGTACTGTGTTCAGGGGGGTGTAGATAGTGGGATAGGGTAGAGCTTCACAATTTTTACTTTAATAATTGTTTAAAAAATATATATATATATTCCCCTTTCCTTGATCTTACCTTGCAGGGAAGGGGTGGCACAATCAGATCCGTGCTGGTTAAGAAGGCAGCCTATCCATTGGGCAGAGGGGAGGTCACAAAATGAGAGGTATCTCTCTTGGAGCTCTACACAGACTAACCCATACAAACCTATAGGACCTGCCGAATATGGGGTACATTGACGTTGTGGCAGGCTTATGCAATGTGTGATCATATAATGTAACTAAACCCCCATTGTTTTTTGCCTAGATTAGGTGTTTTTTAATAAAACTTACAAAATCTGGCAGCACCAAAGTGGCTGTTTAGTAGATAGGGAGTGCGCTGGTTTCTCATTTTTTACCATACAAACCCATAGACTGACCCATACACATACACAGACTGACCCACACACACACACACACATGCACACACAAACAAGCACACACACATACACACACACACACACACACACAAACAGAATGCCACATACACACAAACACACACAGACTCATACACACACACACACACAGACTGCCCCCCCACACAGACTGACCCGTACACACAGACTGCTCCCCCACATACGCAGACTGGCCCCCCCACACACAGACTGACCCATACATACACAGACTGACCCACCCCCCACACACACACAAATTGACCCACCCCACACAGATTGACCCCATACACACAAACTGACCCCCACACACAGAGTGAAACCCCCCCTCCCACCCACAACACACACACAGAGACTGAATCAAACACACCGGCACACTTACCAGCAGCTGCCTCGATGCCTCTGTGCAGAGCTAAGCTTCCTCTCCCTCTCTCTCCCCTGCGCTGTTCTCTGTGACCCAGGAGGATCTCTTCCCAGCACAGTGCCCCCTCTGACCGCACATGGGAAAAGGGTGGAACATAGTGACAGTGCTGCTACAGCTTGTGCAGGGAGGCTCAGTGCTCCTGACTTCAATTTCAATTAGGGGGGGGGCACTGCATGATGTGGGGGGGGGGACGGACATGGCCCCCTCTGCCCCTCTCCCCCCCAGTGACACTTCTCATTCTTATCTCTTGGGTTGGGATCCAAAACTAGGCCAAAGGTATACACACCTAATACACAGAGAGCAGACAGAATATATTATTTTTCTAAAACTGTGCTTTTTCAGTTATTCCACATTGGTAAATCATTCTATCTAAACTTGAGACTGGACATTGGTGAATATACCCTGAGCTATTGACAGGCAGTACAAATCGCATTAAATAGTCAGTTTCAGTTTTCCGATTATCTTTAACAAGAATTCCATTAACTTGCTCTCGCCTTTTCTCCGGCTCTATAACAGGTTCCTCAATGAATCTCTAAATGAAACTGTGCATCAAGTGGATGCATTTAGACAGCTGCAATTTGTTGAATACAAGAACAGATGTTGAAGATAAAAGGAAGAATGAAACTAACCGTTCTTTAAAAAGTCACCTGACCAAAACATTACATAATCAGAAGGTTGGAATAAAGTGAACTGTATAAGTATCACATGAGAGCCTTACACTCAAAGACGTTAAAAAAGTATTTTACAGTACACGCAATTCAGTGTTCAGCAAGAACAATATATCAGTCCAACGGACCATGCTTACAGGACTTAAAGGAACGCCATAGTGTTAGGAATCCAAATGAGCAATGAGCGGATTTTCACGTACTTCATTCCAGTGTAAAGGTCTATAGGCACGGTCTGCGTCTCCACCTCCTCCTCCGTCATCACGAGGGGGAACCTAAGGTGCTGTGTGTGTATTAGGCTTCTGTATAGGATAGCATTGATTGATGGTGATTTAGAAGAGAATGGCCATTCTTATTCAAAGCGTGAGGATATCCAGTACCGTTTCACGGAGTTAAACTGCGTCAGACAGCAGGGAGCTCCTCTAGTGGCTGTCTGGAAGACAGCAACAAGATGCTCTCATAACAGTTCAATGTAAAAGTTACGGTTTCTCTAAACTGCAATGTTTTACATTGCAGGGTTAACACAGGACAACAACACTGCATCTGGACCACATCAAATGAGATAAAATGGTCTGGGCTCCTGTAGTGTCCCTTTAATAAAGCAGTTGATGCGGCTTTTAAAAGCGATAACTTTTCACTTTATTTCTAAACTGTTTTAGGAGCACAGTCCTACAGGACTGCACACAATCCCTTTATCCAGCAGTATAAAGCAGACATGTTTTGTAGCTAGCAATATCCCTGTGTTATTTAAAGTGATAGTACTGCTTTGATTGAGGAACCTTGGCTGTGTTACAGATCTCCTCTCTCAAGGAAGGTTTGGCTCTGTAACCCTGTTGGTAGATGCTCTTGCTGTGTAGCAGACTGCTCTGGATGAAGGCAGCAGATTGCAATTCTTGTAACCTACATGTCATCCAACATCCTGTCGCTGTGCTCTCCACCAGGCGTGGGCTGCACATGCATTGACTACAACAGATAGCCTTTTACAGCCTGTTCATTGCTCAAATGGTTCTTATTTCTTCCTGTGTCATTAATAGAATTAAATAAATGGTTGAGGAGCTATTTTGTATTGTCCCCAAATCTGATCAAATAGAAAATAAGTTGATTCTATTAAAAATATATATATTCTTTAATTTAGCGAAAAAATATATAGATAAGTATAGTTATCGTTAGAGGCCATCAGCACCACTATTAATATTACCTATTACTCTCAGTCCATTATTGACTTAAGTCTGACAGTGCATAATAGGAGTTGTAGTTATAAAACCAGCTATGGATTTATTATCATGTTATTATTATTATGTTAATATGTTATTATTTATATAGCGCCAACAAATTCCACAGCGCTTTACAGTGGGTGGCCGAACAAACATGTAGTTGTAACAAGACAAGTTGGACACACAGGAACAGAGGGGTTGAGAGCCCTGCTCCATGAGCTTACATGCTGGGGTGATGTAAAGTGACACAAAAGGTAAGGATAGTATTAGACTAATGATAGTTGTAAGAGAGGAATCAGTTGGGACCTATTAACAGTTTAATTGATACGCTTTTATGAAGAAGTGGGTTTTTAATGATTTTTTGAAGGAGTGGAGACTGGGTGAGCATCTAACGGAGGAGGGAAGCCAGTATGGACATCTAAACATTAAAGGTACCTCTATGGTTAGATTTGGAAATGCGCCCGTTTTAGCTTTATGCTCTATGTGGAATATGGCAGTCCAATTCTTATAATACATTTAGTCTTCTTTAATGTGTATTTTAATGTTTTTGATGTTTCTGCCGTAAGACCTGTGTTTACATAATACTTCGTACAATGAACAGGAGCACATTGCAAGTAAAATCACTAAAAAAATATTATAGAAGCTATAATTTAGATGAATAAAATAAACAAGTACAATAAAATAAGTTTTATGGTATAAAGATGTAGTTGAGAAATTAGATATTTATGAAACTTTATCTTAGATCTTTTCTAAGGTACATCAAACCAAAGATCAATTAATGTAAGAATTCAAAATGAATACAATGAGAATTGTCATTTCTAAACCAAAGTAGCCGAACTCAAGTATAGCTGACTTTGCAAATAGAATTTTTCCATTTCAACTATTTTGGCCTTAAATTTGAAATTTACTTTGAATTCTCACTGTTGTGAATAACCCTGTAAATGCATTTTGTATTTTATTGGGTATAAAAACATGATTTTGGTGTTCATGTGTTTATAATTCTCTTAGTACCATCTATAAATCTACTTCTCAAAGAGGTAATTTATTGCTGATTGCTTTAATGCATTGCATTATTTTTTTATTATTATTGTTTCTGAATAATTATTTTTTAAATACCTGTTTGTGTTTTCTGCTTTCTCAATAGCTGTATCTTGAAATTCCAATTTTTTTCATTCACTAACCCTATAGTTGTGTGCCAATTCCGTTTAGTATCATCTATCACTGGTTCATTGGAGGAATATACATCTCGTTCGACTGTGATATATGCCTCCTAAAAGTCTATCTAACTGGAATCGTCATCACAGGAGATTTTAGTCTTCAAATAATGTCATACTCTGATTGAAACCTAATTTAATTCACAGTTTAAGTGCAGATTTATGGATTCTTTATGCTTTATCATTAGGTAGAAAATCACTCCATAATTAGTCAAACACAACCCTAGATATGTTTAAATGTGATTACGTTTATCTAGGAAATTCTACATCTAATATGATTTGACATTTCAAATCATCAAGAAGAATTCTTACAATTTAGACTTGTGCATTCGGTTTCAAACTAATCGAGATTCATCCGAATTCTGGGCGATTGCTGAGTTGTTGAATTCTGTAACTCCAAATCCCCATATAGAGGAATCAAGCACCAAACTAAATGTGCGATAGATAAGTTGTTTTGTTTACTTAGTGATTTTAAGTTTCACCTGTGGCACCAAAGCAAAGTTAATTGATGGAAAAAAAAAATATTGATGGTTAAGGGACAGTAACTAAATGTTGAATGTATTCACATATTATGTAAGACATGATCAACGGAGGGAAAAAAACTAATTCTAAAACAAATTTTATACTTAAATAGTTAACATATATTTATATATATATATATTATTATTATTTTTTTTCATTCCTTCTCACTACTGTGAACCAAATGGCATGAAAATGTGTCTATCAATAGCAAAATATATACATAATACCAACCGATAGAAAACTTTGCACTTTGACTCAATTTTTTTTAGGTAAAGGTGTCCTGGCATATAACCATAGCATGCCAGCACTCTCGGTCTTCTAAACAAATAATTTATTTATACTATGACGTACACATGATGGCAACATTTCAGTTCCAATTGGAAGCTTTCTTCAGGAAATTTTAGAATAAAATATATAAACATATATTTTTATTCGTCAGAATCGCTTTTACTAAAACGATCACAAGGATGAAATTCATCTGAATTGAAAAGCCACATGGACAAAACTTGATTCACCAAAAATAAATGTTTTTTTTCTGATTAATCAATTAGGACAAACATCAAGTCTGTTAGAACTAAATCTTAAATTTAGTAATTTATCATAAAAATAGTGCTGAGTTATTGTGTGAATCAAATAAGGTGTTTACATTTTATTCTACTCTAACCTATATCTTACCGTGCTTTGCAATATTTCAGTCTGTTATCTTGCTTGTCATCTCAATGGTTTCTTTCAATTACTAAATTTCAGCATTGTACAGTACATGATCACAGTTATGTTTCATGTATTGAAGTAGTATCATTACTGTATATATAATAGTTGAAGAGATACATTTTTCAAGCACACCTACTTTTTATTTGAACCCTAACAGAGAGATAAACCAGGCTTTTAGACAAATTGACTTATTAGGTTTAATTAACCCTTGTGAGAATTCGACTTGCTGATACTTTGTGAAAACATATTTGAAAGATACTTGTAGGACCATCCTGGTTTAATGGTCCAAGCCTTGCATTCCCTGCTGCTTCTGGAGACATTAGGAAACTTCAGAGAGCACTCCTCAACAGTGCTCTATGCATGTTCTGCCCTGATGGGGACAACCAGCGAGGCTATAAGTCAATCTGGCTTGCAATCATACCAGTCTGACACATCCTTTTCCAATCAGGACCTACTTGTTGGCAATTGTCTGGAATACAAGTAACATCACAGGTATGCAACCATGGGTCTGTCCGGCACCTGTCCCGATTTCATACCTCCCAGTATTGGAAAGTACGTAGGTTGGGAAAGATGTTAATGCTGGAGACCTTTCAAAATAACTAAGATTTTTTTGTTGCTTTTTTTTGTTTGAACTCTATGGGAGTTTATTCCTAACACCAAATTGCAGTGAATTGAAAATGTTGGTCTAATTAGCAGATTTGGAAAAAAAATCACCAATTCATCTGTAGTCACATTTGACCTTAGTAGCTTTAATCTTGCAGCTAGGTTTTGAGTTTTTGCAGTTTTTATTGCAATTTTGCTTCTAGTAACTAGACCTCAGTCAATCATTTTTAGATCCTGGGCAGATTATATGCCTTTTTATGAAATAATAAAAAAGGGCAGTCACATTAAGATTTAATTTAAAGGACTTTTTTTTAAATCTATTCAAGGAACGAATGCTTATTCAGTGATTTTATGTATCATGAAAAAGAATTATGCACTAATAATTCTGAGAGATTAAATTGACAATAGCATTTGGGCTGTATTTAAAGAATGGTGAGAATGTGGGCAATAATTAATTAATTTTACATTTGTATCAGAAATGGAACCTTTGAAAAATATTTCAATATTTTTTTCTTAGTGAGACTGTGTTACAGCCATTACAGGAGTCATTGACTGAATGCATTATTATTTCTCTGCATGGAATTGAAGCAAAGGTCTTTAAAATAGCTACTTGTGGTTGTGGGTCTATAAATGTATCTACAAAAGCAAAATAGTCAGATAATTAATGTTAGAACATTTCAAATGAATTGCAATAAAATCTATATTCTTCACTTCTTAATACAGGCGAAGCACAGAAAATAGATCATGCCACCGGCGACAAACGTTACTTAGAGAAAAGGGTAGAAGGCAAGCCAATCGGGGACCTGCGTATATGTTCAGCGACCGATCTACAAGCCTTTCACCTGATGAAGAACGGTTTCTGGATGCTGCAGAATACGGAAATATCCCCGTAGTCCGGAAAATGATGGAAGAATGTCATACTCTAAATGTTAATTGTGTGGATTATATGGGACAGAATGCTTTACAATTAGCAGTAGCCAACGAGCATTTGGAAATAACAGAACTGTTGCTAAAAAAAGAAAACTTAGCCCGGGTCGGTGATGCTTTGCTTTTGGCCATCAGTAAAGGATATGTACGGATAGTAGAAGCAATATTAAACCACCCCTCCTTTGCAGAAGGTAAGCGTCTTACAACAAGCCCCAGTCAGTCGGAATTCCAACACGATGACTTTTATGCCTACGACGAAGATGGGACTAGGTTCTCCCAAGATATTACACCAGTCATCTTGGCAGCCCACTGCCAGGAATATGAAATAGTGCACACACTTCTCAGGAAAGGAGCTCGGATTGAACGACCTCATGATTACTTTTGTAAATGTAGTGAATGTAATGAGAAGCAAAAACATGACTCTTTTAGCCATTCGCGATCTAGAATCAATGCTTACAAAGGACTTGCAAGCCCTGCATACCTTTCTTTATCCAGTGAGGATCCTGTGATGACTGCTCTAGAGCTCAGTAATGAGCTTGCTGTGTTAGCAAACATTGAAAAAGAATTCAAGGTAAGAAGATATGTGCTTGTTGTTGATCTTCGCTATTAGATAGATTCCGTTCTGGAATGGCTTGTTCCAAGGTCTTTGCAACATCACATGCGATTTTTGAAAATGATCAGTTTGACAATAATATAACCACTAAATTTGGCAATGTCATAGTAGACATGGGAAGCATAGATGTGTTTAGCAAAAATGCTGTCTCATATTTGATTTATTTGAAACTAAGGTTGCATTTTTCATGTTTTTCCTGTAGATAAAGAAGCATACGATATTCCCATTTAATGTAACACAAAAAGGAAAAATTCAATCAGAATCGTAAAAAAAAAAAAAAAAAATGTAACCGAGGGACATTAGTTCATTGCTTCAGGCACAGATAGCAAATAACTAGTAAACAATTTATTTCACCCATACATTTTCATTAAAATACACGAAAGCAAGCTAAGAAGTTATTAATATAAAATAAAAACATAAAAAATACCCTACTTCATTCAGCAATTAAAAACACTAAAAAAGTGATGTATTTATCATTTGATCTATCCCCATCCATTTATACCAATCCCATGAATTCTAACTGAATCAGTAATAATATTAAAAAAAATTACAAATTGGGGCACAGTTGAGAATATAGTTCAGTTAATGTGAGGCAGAAGTAGCAGCATACGAATTATGGAGAATTAACAAGAGATTTCCAAATTTAAACCGATATAACCAGGCTGATTTTTTTTTTCATGTCTGCTGTTGTGATCTAAAATGTCTAATCCCTTGATGACCTTATTTTTGTGTAGAGCATTTGGTGATATTAATTTCTGTTCATGCACAAAACTGTATTTTGTAGTAGTAGTAGTCTATCTTAAAGGAATTAGGATGTGTTCCTAACACTAAAGTGTCCCTCTGCCCACACACCCCTCTCTATGCCCACGAAAGGGTTAGAAAACCCATTTCAGTCACTTGCCTGACTTGCAGACGCAAGCCAATAGGTGGATCTAATGCACATGCGCAGTGAGCGCCAGGCGCGCATTAGGCCTTCAACATGGGGAAGTATTGAATCAACATCCAGTGTTGTTTCACTGTGTCAAACTCAGGAAGCACCACTGGTGACTTTTTGTTAGATAGCCACAAGAGGCAGTCTTAGCACTGCAATGTAAACAATGTAGGGGGCAGGACCATTGCACCCAAACCACTTTAATGAGATTGGGTTCCCATAGTGTCCCTTTAATAGTGCAATGTTTGTGCTGATAAATTGTTTTTCACAACGCAGCATGTGTGTACACTCAGCACACATACAAAAATTCTGAGGTATAAAATCATGATGGGGTGTGCTAGCCTACAGCGGGCATCACTGCAAAAAAAAAAAATTGTAAACCATTCAACAGTAGCTCCAAGCACCATAACCACGTTAATCAGTTTCACCTCAATAAAATTGTTATGGTGCCAACAGTGCCGCTCTAAGTAACTAACGTTCTCTGCAAACTCAAAGAGATCGTTATCCGTCTTGATCGTTATGAGATTAATAATTGCACCCCCTTTCAAATTGAATTTCTTCATGGCATGCAGCATTTAAAATAAAGGTTTAACTCATATCCTGTAGATATTTTGTATACGTATTTTTATTTGTGCTAATCATGGGATTTAACTGATCTACCTCAATACAGAAGAATTCTGTCAAGGAATGCCATAGTCACTATTACTCAAGGGGTTAACAGACTGTTTTCCAAATTATTACTGAATGTCCGTTGTTCTCTGACTGGTCACTAATGAACGCACCGAATAGAAACTGCCTCACACAGTGCAGGGAGATTACATTTATTGTCAGGTAATAAAATAATCTGTGACCGTTCCTGTGGAGTGACAGGTCTGACTAACCATTCTTAAAAGTGATGGATGATGAAATCAAAATTACGGTATATCCTGAAAAAACGCGTCAGCAGAACCACAGAATGTAGGCATGTCAGCATCATTGGTGATTAATTGTTACACTATCAGTTATGTGCAAGGACTGAATTCACACAAACAGAAAATAATGTGGCATTGAAAGTGATACAGTACATTAAATACACGGAACCTGACAATACAACAGTGAACTTGGCAAAATATACTGCAGTACCAAGCTGGTTGTAAGTGTTTAATTAAACAGTAGGTTGAATAGTTAATGTGGTAATACCCCCCTGTTTATACCTAGCGTGCTACAGTGACCAGCACATATTGGCATAGAATACATATAGCACAAGTGTGGAGGTCGGTACACATGTATAGGAATTAATTGTAAATCAATGGAACTTCTTCTGAAAAGAAATCACCAAACCTTTATTTAAAATTACATATATTGATTAAGGCCTTGATTCCCCAATAAAGGAGATTTGTATTATCTTGGAATGTGAAGATTGTCTTTTCAACGTACGTGGCATAAAGTAAAACTAGTTCAAGGTGGGATGGAGTGTATGCGTATACAGTGGTGATTTGCGCATGTACGATTAGTTCCAGAGGTAGGATTTAATAAATGAACGTAGGGCAGTATATAAAGAGATTCACACAGCAGTTAAGTTGGATTGAATGATAAGATTTAGTAAGGTGGGGGAGGGGAGGGAGGGTTAATGGATCCTCTACAGTATGATATTATTCTGTGTTTAGCTCCCAGAAAGTTATTTGTAGACTTCTGTACAAGAAAAGAATCTGGTTGGTCCGAAAACAATATTTTTGGCTGATGTAAGATTTGTCCATGTGGGGTTTTATTTCGGACACATTTCGTCCATGCAAATGTTTCGGGGACATGATTCAGAGAATTAAAAAAGTGTGAAAATCGGCCAATTATCAAATAAATATATTTATGAAAATATATTATATACAGTATTTTTCACTCTAAAATATGCACTTTTTTTCCTCCTCAAAACTGAGGGGAAATGTCTGTGTGTCTTATGGAGCGAATGTGTGCGCACCGCGGTACAGGAACTTCTGTTTCCTGTACCCGGCCGGACTGAAAGGAAGTGCTCACTGAGAGAGCACTTCCTTTCAGTTCGGCCAGGTACAGGAGACTGAATCTCCTGTACCGCAGTGCGCACTGCTCCGCTCAGCCATGCTACAATAAAGGTAGGAGACTTACCGGGTCCAGGAGGGGGAGAGAGAGGGGCACTAAGGGACGGGGGGAGGGGTGGTAAGGAACACTATGGGACAGGGGAGGGGGGGAAGAACACTATGGGACAGGGAGGGGAGGTGGGTGGTAAAGAACACTATGGGACAGGTGAGGGAGAGAGGAAAGAACACTATGGGACAAGGGAGGTGAGTGGGTGGTAATGAACACTATGGGACAGGGGAGTGGGGGGAAGAACACTATTGAACAGGGGAGATGAGTGGGTGGTAAGGAACTGTGGGTGGTAAGGAACACTTATATATAAAAATATAAAATGTATACATGTTGCAGTGCACTAACAGGAGCATTTTCCCACCATTGAATGCACAGATCAAGTGAGAAGAACTAACCGACAGAGTGAAAAAGAGGAGCAATTAAAATATATATATTACATATGTATAAAATATATAGTATATAAATGCAGATTATTATTTTTTTACTGCTCCTTAGTTTTCCCCTATTGATCACTCCTTATTTGATATTTGAATTAATCAACCATCATCTTTTTTTCAATCAATCATCTATTTTTTTTATGCCAGCATGGACGGTACTCCAAATTACAAATCAAACAAAACAGTTGTACTCGTTGTCCATTTTGTTTGTTTTGTGATTCGCGATCCGCATTTCCATTGATCACCCACAACTGGGATGAAGCCCAATTGGTTTGAGAATGAATGCTCGAGTTACCCTGGTTACCCTGATGTATAGATTTTCCATTCATGTTTTCTAATGTCCCATAGTTGTTCAGTATGATTCAGAGCAGAATAGACCTCTTGGACTGAAATGGCCAATGAGCACATTTTTATTTATTTACGTTTTCTTTATTTACCAGGTGCTGTACACCTCTCTTCCCAGGAATGTTTAAATTAACACATTTTGCCCATCTAAATTAGTTTCTGAGCTTTGCAAAATGTATTTTCCAACTGCTTGTTTTTTTACTTCGACAAACTCCTGTTTGGTCAATGACTGGCCTCCATGCAGCTTTAACGCGTCTGACTGAAATAGTGTTTGTGTGTGTGTGTAGAGGGGGGTGTGGGAGGGGGGGAACAAAGCACCCATTAAGGTGTCATTTTCTGGGGAGCTACTGTGTCCCTATAAGCCGTGTTGTGAAAAAAAGTTCCAAAGTAAAGTCACAAAATACTATTTAGAAATAAAGGCTTTCAGGCATGTATAGTCATACTTAAAATTTCTTGGCCATTCTAAAAGAATATCTGTGATTAATGGGACACTATAGGCACCAAAACAAATGTAGCAGTTTTTGTGTATAGAACATGCTCTTGCGGTATATATTTTATGTCAATTTGGGAGGTGACTTTGTTTATACAGCCCTAGACACACCTCCCTGCATGTGACTTACACAGCCTTCCTAAACACTTCCCGTAAAGAGAGATCCAATGTTTAAACTTCATTTGTTGCACATTCTGTTTAATTCAGAATTTCTTATCTCCTGCTCTGTTAATAGACTTCGAGACCCTGCACGAGCCTCCTGTGTGTGATCAAATTTCAATTTACAGAGCAGGAGATAAACTTCTAAAGCAAGTTAACATCTGGTTGAAAATTAAACAATTTTTCACACAGGCTGTGTCAGTCACAGCCAGGTGATGCGTGACTTTGACGGCATAAACAGAAAAAAGTGACTTAACTCCCAAATTGTAGAGAACTGAGCAGTGAGACTGCAGGGGCGTGATCTATACATTAAAACTGCTTCAATAAGATGACATTGTTTTGATGCCTATAGTGTCCCATTAACCAATTACAATTTTTTTTTTACATTAACCATTTCATTATCAACATTATGTGTACATTGTAAAAAAACCTTTGTTAAAACCAAAACATAATTGATGAAGCTCCGCTTACATTGCCCTTTGATTTAGAATTGTGTTTTAAACCGCAGATAAATTGATTCATTCTGTTACTATCTATTTATCTACAAAGGGGAACTGAAGATGACAACATCTCGTTTCCTCCTCCTACAAAGCCAGAAAGCTTGAACAGAAATGTAATATAATCTAATAATTTGTGTAATACAAGGAAAGGTCAAATTTCAATCAATGCAAGAAAGGGATTATTTGTAAACTTGCAAATCCTGGTGTCCAACAGCTTTTGGTGGGACAGTCCTAATTTTAGGATTTTGCTTCAGACAGGCTAGTGCCGTGGACTATGACTATACAGGGAGCACTTCAGCAGTGCTCCAATCATGGTGTTGAAGGCTAGGGGCCAACCGATAGCCTATCAGTGGATAAGACCACCACCACCATGTAGCAGAATCAATATTCCTTTAAAGTATTTAGTCTCTGCAACAATGTAGTACTTTAAAGTGTTACTCCAATCATCTAAACCACTACAACCCTTTGTTGTGGTTATACTGCTAGTAATACCCTGGCACCGTTTCGCAATAGTCAATCTCTTTCCTGGTTTCCATTGATTGCTAAACTTCCGCTAATTTCAGCACGGTTGCATCCGGCTTCTACAAAGCCAGTCATACATTGGCTGAGAGCGTCCACTTAGTGTTCTGAGCCAACCAATGAAAGTCTGTGCAAAGAATATGCGCATAAATGACATTAGTCAGCTCAGAACACGTGTTCCCTGCTTTCTAATGATTCAGCCAGAGCTGGAGGTACACCTCTGGCAGCAACATTAAATATACTTGCACCACAACCACTTCAAAACACAGCAGTGGTCATGATGCTTGGAGTAACCGTTTCAATAAAACACTCAGAGTAAGGCGCAGTGAAACCATAATTAATGGAGTAATTAAAACAGTTACAATAAAACACAAACCGGGAACTGGGCAAAACTGCTTGGTGGTTGCCCACATTTGCAATTCAATTAATAATTGAGTAAACTTTATTGTAATACATTGGATCCATGGTGTCATCGTTTTTTGTTAGATTGTATACTGGCTGCAAATCTAAAATCTACACATTGTTTCGCTGTCAATAATTTTAGTAAAACAATATCTCAATGTAGGGGATGCAAATCTGCAGATATGTCTCCTTCACCGTCAGCAAGTTAGCAAACAAAGGCCTCAATTTAATAAGATTTCAAAATGATCCAATACCATCACCATGAATGCCTGTGGGAATGTTTCTAGATAAATAATTTGGATATTTTTCTTTTCTCTTCAATTTTCACTGGGTAGTGGATGCATGGAATAGCCTTCCAGCTGAAGTGGTAAAAGTTAACACATTGAAGGAGTTTAAGCATGCGTGGAATAGGCATAAGGCTAGATAGGGCCTTCAACTCCCTCAAGAGGTTTTAAATGTTTTCCTTGCTATCTGCTCCCAGGCCACTTGGGGCTCTTCATGGGATCTCCCCTGACTTGTAGATGTGTAAGTGCATTCCCCCTCTCTGTCCTCTGAAGAAGTACCAGAGGCAGCCCCCGCGGATGCCATTTTGGTTGGCTGCTGTTGCAGGGTCATTCGTAGAAGATCGCTAATTTTCCTATCTGCTGTCGTTATTTCGAGCCTGTAAGTCTTGCTTTTATTTCCTATGCTTGTCACAAGTAATTTTTTTTTTTTTTTGGGCTTCATACATGGAGAAAGTAGGCAGTATTTAGGGTAAGCTCCAAAGAGTTGGGTTCTGCATGTCTGCTTCAGTTGGTAGTATTAAATCACTTGGAAAGCTTATTAAACCAAGGCCCGATAAATACAAACAGACATGCAAAATGAAGCCCTGAACTTAAACTACCTCTACTCTTGGGCTGCAGCTATGGCTATAATTATCATAAACCGAAAAATAAAGAACAAAAGCAAAAAAGGTTACAAAAGCAAAAAAGGTTACGTTTGCAAAATCTGATGAGTGTCGGTGCATTTTTAATACAACTTTAAGATGCTATTGATTATAGTGTTGTTTTTGTGATTTTGCTGAAATGTGTAGAGTTTATGTAGCCGAATTCTTCGAGAGATTCCCTGAGTTAATGTGTTTGGGTGAACTGCCCATTGTTAATTTTCTTTATTGCAAGTGATGTCCTATATCTCAAATCCACTATAGCTGAATATATTCCGTGCTAAACAGATCTAATTTTAAAGAAATTTTAAACACTCATCCTGTCATTGGAGCCCTAATATAATGCAGAGATACACTTCCATACTAGCTGTGGCTGTGGCACCGATAGAGTCCTTTTTCTCCAATCTCTCAAAAATGGTATGGCACTATCCAAAGAAGGAGACAGTTCCCAAAGTCTTCTTACACCATAATCACTTCAGAGTGAGTTTTGGCAGTTATAGTGCTTATAGTGCATAGATTTGAATATCGTTGTTTGATGCAATGTGTTTTACTTGTTTTCTAGAATGACTACAAAAAGTTGTCAATGCAATGCAAGGACTTTGTTGTTGGACTTCTCGATTTGTGCAGAAACACAGAGGAAGTTGAAGCAATTTTAAATGGCGATATCGATACTAATCACGGCAATGTGGAAGCAAATGGGCGGCCTAGCCTGTGTCGATTAAAGCTGGCTATTAAATATGAAGTAAAAAAGGTAGGAAAAAGAAAATTGTCAAATCTTAAAGGGCTCCTATCACATTCAAAAACTCTTAAAAATATGAAGAACAGGACAGGATTGTTCTTTCATTTGACTTATTTCACTTCGTTTTACTTTACCTTTCAATAATTAGTGAAATTTCACCTAACCACTGCACATAGAACAATCACTTAGCAGAGATGCTGGTATTTAACACTTACATGTTTAGGAATCAATAAAGAATAAAAAAAATACTTACAAATTCCAGATGAAAAATAAAAATAAAATAAAAAGCCTCTCAGTTAAGAAAACAAAATTAAGAATTGACTGAGAAAATTGCTGTTAAAAACAAAGTACACCTATGCTGCATTAAACTGGAAACATCACTTAAAGGGACACTATAGTCACTGGTCTTGTGAGTATGGTCATTCCCTGCAGGCATTTTGCAGTACAATAAACACTGTTTTCTCAGGAAAAAAAAGGTAGTTTTTACATTCCAGTTTAGGGATACCTCCAGTGGTACCTCCTCAGATGGCTACTAGAGGTGCTTCCTGGGGCAGTGCTGCACAGTGTGCAGAACTGACATTCAGTGTTTCCACCCTCTGCATGGAAACACTGAACTTTCCTCATAGAGATGCACTGATTCTAGGTAGAGATGCTGATTGGCTAGGGGGGCATTTGGTTCTGCCACCCCGGTCCACCTCCTTGGCTGAGATCATCAGAATTGACAAGCTCAGTCAACCCAATGCTCCCTATGAGAGCATTGTATTTGGTTGAGATCATCACTGATGATGTCAGCCAAGGAGGCAGGTCAAGGCCGAGTCAGCACCAGCAAACTAGAAGGTTATATTTTTCTACATTTACGGGTGCAATGGGGGACCAGGGAAGCTCTATAGGGTTTTTATGACATTATAGGGTAAGAAATAATTGTCACTCAACATAGAAAAAGCATAGAGAGAAGAATATATATATTTTTTTTAAATTCTGTTTTTCGTCTTTGTCCTACCCTGGCTGGAGTGTAATGTAATTTGCTGAATTATTAATATAAAGTTAAAAGAAAGAGCATCACAAAAAAGCTTAACACAATTTCTATTTGATATCCAATGTTTTATTCAGTGGTAAAAGTTCCAGATAAAAACAAAATATATCCGTACTGGGGCACAGCATGCGCTCAGCCTCAAAATGATTATATACAAAACTGCTTGGGACAAATTAGTATAAAACAAAATGCTTAGCTTATCAAATGTAAAAGATAGAGAAGAAAAGTGTTTACAGAATTCTCAGTTTAATTACCTTTCCTAAAATGGACAGAAAGAAAAAAAAAATCATAGCACACCAAACACAATAAAAGTCAGTATTACATGTCTATAAAAACAAACACTCGCACAAGTGTAATGTAAAAAGTTAGTTGTGCATTAAATTGCATTTTCCACCCTTCGGGCTCCAGGCAAACAGGACAGTTTGTTACCTTGATGCAGTCTTTAGATAAGATAATTTCTCTGCATTTCCTCTGAGAGATTGCAAACTCTGCAGATTTCAAAAATCATCTTGCAATTTTGGCACAATTTAGAAGCAGTGGAAATAACTTAAAATTCTATAATTATCATCCTTAAATAGCTTGGACCTTTTTAAGGTAACCAGAAGTGAACTGAATTGCAGTGTTATGACAGATGGTTATTGTTCAAAATACTAATCTGAGATCTAGTCAAAATTACATGCGTTCAGCACTTATTATAAAGTGACCTAATCCCTTGTTATAGAACCCTGCAAAGGCAATGTATGTGATTCTGGACAGGGCTCATCAATAAGTGATCCTAGTTTGTCATTAGTATTTTTTGAAAAACAATAACAATTTAAGGACTTCTGGATCATTTGTATGTTATTATGTATTAACTGGTTGAATTGAGTCCTTGCACTCCAATTCTTCACATTAAATCAAGGTGTTCCGTGTCCTTTTGTATACTTTAGAATCACACACACCTTCTGTCCAATGATCCATCATTCCATGGGCATTATGGTAAGAGGGATCCAAATATCAGGCCATAAAAATTATTTCCCAAATACTCTGAAATTACAACGTTGAAAAGTTGGTCAACAGTTTAGAAGATGTAACAAGTACATGTTACATTCAGAACCTCACGGTAACACCAATCTGAAAGAATTGTCATGGTGAATTTGGATCGATTTAGAAGAACGTATTGGTCATTGATCAGGCTTTTAAACTCAACAAAAAATACCAATACATGATAATTAACGGCTATGGCCAGGCATATTTAAGCCTGGAATTTATTCATACAACTAACTATTCTGTCGTTCTCTTTTCTCAGTTTGTAGCTCATCCAAATTGTCAACAACAGCTTCTTTCAATATGGTATGAAAACTTGTCAGGATTACGGCAACAGACCACTGCAGTCAAGTTTCTGGTTGTCCTAGGAGTTGCAATAGGATTGCCATTTCTGTCCGTTGTTTACTGGATTGCACCATGCAGTAAGGTAACCACATTTTGTACAGTACTGTCTGTGTAAATTGTGAGATACTGACCAATAAATGTTCCAGACAAAAGCTACTGCAGTCAAAATGAGAAAGCATGTTTGCCAAGGGATGTATGCTTGGTTAGTAACAATCAGATCTGCACCACTGTTACAAAATTTAGTTACAGATTATCCCAAATTATCTCAAGAAGGGCTGTTCATTAAAGTGGCTCTGTTACTTTTTTCCCTTGCGGACTTCAGCATCTGTTAGCGTCTCCTAAGTCCCCTAAGCCACCGGTCCTACATGCTTTTTTTTTTTTATGCTGCTGGGCACCAGGTCTTCATACACAGTGCTGCCATCTTGCAAATTTCCCCATGATGCTCACCGGAAGACTCCTTTCATGTTCTCATTAGGGCGCGCACGGCATATTACGCCCATGCCCAGTTTGTCGGTCAGGTGGGATGTATAGCCTTTGTTTTCTGAATACTGTGAGAGTCAGTGCTGGATAGAGGTGAGTATTGACTTGACCGCTAAGGACAAAAGTGAACAAAAGATAGGAAGATTAACTAAAGATCCACAGTCAGTCAACTTTTGTCAACCTGCAATTTCTGCCTAAGGAATAATGCCTACTTTTCCATATGTATAACTTTGAAGAAAAAAAAATCAATTTTACCGGGCAAAAATCTGGACTGCTGAGGAGGACGCTAAGCAGCGCTATTCATATTAAATAGTGACAGAGCCTCTTTAAGTAGAACAGTTTTAAAACTTGCAAACGATAATTTTCACCATACTTCTACTTAAAAAAGAAAAAAAAAGAAAAACCTCAGGGTATACCGGTTAGAGCAACATCTCATCTTCATCTCTTCTGTCCCAATAACTTTATTTTGTTAGTCAATGACTTACTGTTAAATTTCCCCATTTCTTAACTGCAAAGCACTGCCGTAACTGTTGGCGCCATATAAATGCTAATACTAATACGGAGGACATGCTCACCATGCCAAAACCACTGCTGTTTAAAGGCCATAACATAGTATCTGTAGGAGACTAGTATGTGGCTCCCCCTAGAGGCTACAATGAATAGTAAAACTTTACAGACTTCATTGGAATTTAATGTATCCTGACGTCTGAAGTGCTCACTGCCAGATAAGTGTCACCTAGATTCTAGAATGTTACATCATTTATATGCAGGAAAGCAAGAGGTCAGTTACAGGATGCAGGGGTTCTTGGAATATATGATCACACCAGATTAATTGTATCCAAGGGCAGAAAAAGTTCTGAAATCTAAACAGAGTATTAATGACGTGGATATATAAGATTAGTTGGAGAAGACTATCATCATACAAGCAAAGACTATGAACAGACCAATATAAAAAAAATAGGGTATGACAAACCATAAAAGATAACAATTTTTTCCATAATTCGGTACTGAACATAAATAAAGGCAGTCTGATTGATCGCATTGATTAGGGAAGTACTGGAGCTGAATTTAATGCAGATCTATAACAGTAAGGAATGCTTGCAGGCTGCAGCTACAGACCATCAACAGCAATTCTTAGATCGAAATTTGCTGCGGCCATTATGAAAGTTTAGTATTACTGACGTAAAAACTCAGCTGATTTACAAGAAAACGTTTCTTCAGTTACTCGTTTTCGCACCTCCAGTTCCACGGGGTAATTAAATATGTAAGACAACGTGGACACTTACATGATTAAATGTCATTCGGATCCTCATATTGGTGCTGGGTTAATCCCAGATGTAGAAATCACCGAAAGCTAGTGAGTGCCGACTCTTTGGTTGGTTTTGGTGATTACTGTCATGTACTCTGGCTAAGAAGATATCTCATTTATGGCTACAGCTACAGTAACAGAAAGATGATGAGTTCAGAATACAGGTCAGATGTTCTCTGTTAATAATAATGATACTAGACACCTATCATCTAAATTAAGGAACATCAGGGCACATATATGTCATTTAAGACTTGTTTCCATACATTGTTTTCAAATTAAATTCAAGGTGTCAACAATGCTGAAATTCATTGTTCTAAGAATTTGTCAAGGTCTTGCTTAGTGCAGTACTCTTTGAGTTCAGTGGGGACTGGAGTGTGCAGATTAAGCCTTAAGCAATTCAGTGCAGCAGGACTATGGACTTGGCACCGTTTGAGCTGCAGAGCAGCCCCGCCAAGTCAGCTTTCAAGTCCAGCTGAGTTATTCAATTTTACTCAGTATATTTCATTTCACTAATGGACTTTGAAACAGTCTCTTAATTTAACAAATTAATGTGTGAAAAACATAAAAAACACGGTGTATACACTCATTTCTGTTTAGCAGTTATTCGACACTCAGTACTTGAGGGACATCAAAGATAGAAAATGAATTAACGAGAAGATAAATATTTGGGATAAGCGTTTTTGTGCTGCACTGTTTAGTAATATCTAACACTCAGCCGTCCAAATTATGGTTCTTGGAATGAATTCATGGCTCTAAAAATGGGGGGAAAGTACCTGGCCATCAAATGAGAATGTGAAATAAAATTTCTACTTGAAATTTGTATTTGGCACAGATAGCTTAATCATTTAGAAGTTAAATAGACAAACAGACAAATATAGATATATAATATAGACATATAATATATACTGATCAACCACTGACAGGTGTAGTGAAATTATGATTATGTTGTTACACTGGCATCTGTTAAGAGGTGGAATATATTAGGCAGCAATGTGAACAGTCAGTTCTTGAATTTCATGTCTAGGAAGGAGGAAAAATGGGCAACCAAAAGATCTCAGTAACATTGACAAGGGCCACACACTGGGTCAGAGAATCTTCAAAATGATGGGTCTTTTGGGGTGTATGCAGTGGTTAGTACCTATCAAAATTGATGCAAGGAAGAACAGCTGGCTAATCAGCATTAGGGTCTTGGGTGTTCAAGACTCATTGATGTAATTGGGGAACAAAGGTTAACCCATCCGGTCCGATCACACAGGAGAGCTTCTGTAGTTCTGATTGCTGGTAAAACATAATGCTGGCCTTGAGATACATGTTTAAGTGCATTGCAATTTGCTGCATATGGGGCTGGGTAACTGCAGAGTGCCCATGATGACCCCTGTCCACCGCTGAAAGCGCCTTCAGTGGAAATGTGAGCACCAGAACAGAACCATAGAGCAATGGAAGAAGGTCACCTGGTTTGATGAAGCACATTTTCCTTTAGATCTGGTGGATGGCCAGGTGCGTGTATGTTGTTTACCTGAGGAAGAGATGGCAGAAGGATGCACTATGGGAAGAGGAGATACTGGCAGAGGCAGTCTTTTGCTTTGGGCAATGTTCTGCTGGGAAACCTTGGGTCCTGGCATTCAATTATTATTATTATTATTATTATTTTATTATGTATATAGCGACAGCAAGTTCCATAGCACTGTACAATGGGTGGACTAACAGAAATGTAATTGTAAACAGACAAGTTGGACGCACAGGAACAGAGGGATTAAGAGCCCTGCTCAATGAGATTACATGCTAGAGGGAGTGGCGTATAGTGACACAAAGGGTAAAAGTAGGGGTTTCAAAGTAGATTGCTAGAAAAGTATTCACTGAGGGCTTAGTAGGTTATTTTTGAGTTGCAGGAGAGGAGTCACGGTGTGGGGATGAAAAGCTGTTAAAAGTTTAAATGATACGCTTTCCTGAAGAAGTGTGTTTTCAATGATTTTTTGACGGAATGGAGACAGGGTGAAAGTTTAACAGAGAAGCGAAGAGAGTTCCACAGAAAAGGTGCAGCCCTGGAGAAGTCGTGAAGGCGAGTATGAGAGGTGGGAGTATGGACAGAGGATAGATGTCACTTTGACACTCCATGGCAATGGTGTTCACTGATGGCAGTGGCCTCTTTGAGCAGGATAATTTACCCTGCCACACTGTTCAGGAATGGTTTGAGAACATGACAAAGAGTGCAAGGTGTTGCCTTGGCCTCCAACTTCCTCAGATCTCAATCTGATTGAGCATCTGTGGAATGTGCAGGAACAATAAATCTGATTCATGGAGATCCCACCTCCATTTTGCAGGACTTACATGATCTGCTGCTAATGTCTTGGTGCCAGATACCACAGGACACGTTCAGAGGTTTTGTGGAGTACATACTTATTTTTAAAGTATTTTAGCCAGGTCTATTGCAGAGGCCATAGAGACTGACAAGCAGGCCCCACCAAGAACCAGTGGCGAGGTTACTTTCGCCACAGGACCTACGCGATATTAGGCAGGTGGTTTTCAATGTTAAAGGCTGATCTGTCTGTATATATATATATATATATATCTTATCAGAGACATGTTTTAAAAATGCTATGTCTATTCTTTGACACTGTGAATATTGAGATATACTATGTTTATCGAGAAAACCACTTTACTTAAAGTGTCTCGTCTCTGCAAATTACACCATTGATAAACATTGAAAATGACTTATGATTATTTTCACGTACTGCCCTGTTTTCTTTCATCTTTATATTACAGACTTAGCAAATTACATCTCAATCCAGTTGAATCCAGACACATCCATGGCACACATTGCAAATGAGGAGGAGAAATAGACACTATATATACTTCTATCCTCTGTATGCTTTCTGTATGCTGACAGTCAGGTGTAAACGACACAGCTTAGAACAATGATTGACAGGGAGAGTTGGATAAAGGTTCTCAGTTAACACAAATGTACAGATCTCTTAATTTACTTAAGTAAAATTCCCTGGGAAGTGACAATTCCTTATAATTATTTAGAAGTGCAGTTGTTGGAGAAGGATGTCACCAGCATTCTTTAAGATTTCCCAAAGAATACACACATAAAAAAACAAAATGTAGGACAAAACATACGCTCACAGAATAACATAAATGTATTTACCCTTTTGTCAGTATTTACCCTTTTTTTTGTCTCATATTTAAATTAAAATATAAGTGCTTGATCAGGAGGCATGTAAATGCCTGTAAAACAGGATTTTTGCTCTTTAATGTAAATGTACACATTTTTATTCAGCCACGCTATCACATTTAGAGCTACACTATCTCTAGCTATTCTAGTCTAATATTATTTACAAATCTGTGTTTTATTGGCAACATGCAGAAGATTTATGTTCTCAGTTCAGATGATTAATTCTAGTAATTATAGTAGCTGATTTTGCATGCAATTTTGGAAATCATGTGATAGAACGGATTTTCCATATTTGAAAGTCTTTTTCTAATTATAACATTATCATATGAAAGTGTAATTAAGGTGGCCAAGCTATGGATTAAACACTTTAAAGGACCACTGTAGTGCCAGGAAAACATACTCGTTTTCCTGGCACTATAGTGCCCTGAGGGTGCCCCCACCCTCAGGGTCCCCCTCCAGTCTGGCTCTGGGGAGAGGAAAGGGGTTAAAACAGGGAGCTCTTCTCCTCCTCTCCTCCTCCTCTCCTCCCATTCGGCTGAATGCGCACGCGCGGCAAGAGCTGCACGCGCATTCAGCCGGTCTCATAGGAAAGCATCATCAATGCTTTCCTATGGATGCTTGCGTGCTCTCACTGTGATTTTCACCGTGAGAATCACGCAAGAGCCTCTAGCGGCTGTCAGTGAGACAGCCACTAGAGGCTTTGATGGCTGGATTAACCCATTTATAAACATAGCAGTTTCTCTGAAACTGCTATGTTTATAAAAAAATAGGTTAACCCTAGCTGGACCTGGCACCCAGACCACTTCATTAAGCTGAAGTGGTCTGGGTGCCAAGAGTGGTCCTTTAAGTAGTATTTAGAATTGCCGTACTCTGCTGAACATATTACTTTTTAGTGCAATTTTGAAAATGTCAAAACTTTGGTAGTACCTTTTTTTATTCAATATTTATACCCATCCCATGGCATCCTCCCACTAAAATATATATTGCTTTTGTGCTACAACCAATATTATAGTAGGCCATGTAAAGAAGAAAGTATATACATAATACATATTGACTACACTACCTTATCATTGAAGGCTTCTTATCTCTCCCTGTGACACCTTATCAGTACATAGAAGAACTTTCTGAATAATCTCCTTGTGGAAGTCTTTGGATCACTGGGTGGTGGCCAGATGGTGGAATCAATCTTCCTTGACCTTTAAAGTGGCACTATCACCCTCTGGGGACTTTGCCGAATTCGTCAAGACACTTAACGGTGACGTCGACGCTTGTGGTCCAGTGGCTGTGGGGAGGGGGTAGGTCAAAGTGGATTTACGTACCATCTTTGGCTCCAAGAGCCGATATCACTAAGGTTCATGGAGGATCTCGTGAGATCGGTGAAGGATGTCAGGATTGACACTGTAGCACCACCCAGTGGCTAAGAAAATCAGATGGAGGAAACATACAGAGAAAAGTAGACCCTATTTTGTCTATGTATATCTCTTAACTGGGTTGAAAATTCTGTGAATTTCCATTACAGCTAAAACGAGTATTTCATAAAGATTCTATCTGGGTCTATTCCTCAATGGTTTTTATCCTCATAAATCTGATATTAAATTGTATATTTGTATTTAGGAGAGCTTGTCAGAGAATGATTTTATATGATGATGTTAAGTGCAAGGTATTAATGTTTTGTTTCCTTCAATGTCGTTCCTTTATGTATTATTAGGCAGTAATTTTTAGGAGAAATGCAAAGTACCACCTGACACAATTTCTCCCTTGTACAGGGTCAGGGAATTATATCCATTAATGGCATAAAATATGACTGTACCTGTTCTATGGATAAAGTGTAAATCTCAATGCTTGCATTGAATTTAAAGGACATTATACTCACCAGAACCAGAAAGTTGCATGCACTTATTGAAAACAGAATGATACAAGAGACTGCAAAAAGAACTGGTGATTCTTATCTTTGCATTTTTAACAGTAACTCTTTTAATAGTGATTTAATGCTAGGCGTGTTTTTGAATTTATTGCATAAGTGTAGTTTGTGAATTTAAAATTAAAGGCCAGAAAATCAAAATTGAAAGCATAGCTGACTTTTAGAATTTTTACAGTTTGGCTATTTTGACCTTAAATTTGAAATTCACTTTGAATTCACTTCTAATTCTTACTTTAGTACACAACCCTTGATATTCAGAAATACACCCCATT
Source organism: Pelobates fuscus (assembly GCF_036172605.1). NCBI lineage: Eukaryota > Metazoa > Chordata > Amphibia > Anura > Pelobatidae > Pelobates > Pelobates fuscus. The sequence continues at coordinate 451,696,121 of NC_086317.1, forward strand.
TTGTCCTGTAAATGGGCGCCTCCATCTTAGCTCCTTGTCAGTCATTGTTATAAGCTCTGTCCTTTACACCTGTAAGTCAGCTTATAGAAGGCAGACATAGAGGATGAGAAGTGAAACAGTTTATATTTCTCCTCTTCATTTGCAATTTGCCTGGATTGGACCGGATTGTTATGTAATTTGTGATGTAAAAGGTTAAACAAATTTAAACCTCTTTAGTTTACAAAAATGTCCCCTCAGAGGGGATATGATAACAATAAACAAATATATCCAGGGCCAATACAAACCATTGTGTGGAAATCTATTCACAAACAGGACTTTAAATAGGACACAAGGTCATTTTGGTGTACAGATCATGGCCGTGCAGTCTCACTGCTAAATTCTCTGCCATTTAGGAAATAAATGATTTAGTTTCTGTCCATGCTGCCATAGCTACACCTCTCCTGGTTGTGACCCACACACAGCATGCCTGAAAAAAGGGTTTAATTTTCAATCAGATCTTAACTTCCTTTAGACGTTTATATCTCCTGCTCTGTAAATGGATGTTTAATCACACATAGGATGATCCTGCATGGCTGGGAAGGCTATTTACAGAGCAGAAGATAAGAAATGCTGAATTAAACAGACTGTGCAATAAAGGAAGTTTAAATATTAGATCTCTTTTTACAGAAAGGTATTAGGAAGGTTGTGCAAATCACATGAAAAGAGGTGTATAACTGAAAGAGGCTGCATAGCTTAAGCGATTTAACTCGTAAATGGCAGTGACATGAGCAGTGAGAGTGCAGGGGACATGAACTATACAGCAAAACTGTTTCATTAAGCTAAAGTTATTGTGGTGCCTATCGTGTCTTTTAAGTAATTATTTTTGTGTTTTGTAATAAATCAAGGCATTGTACTGGATTGTGATGTAATTTGCTAAATATTTTATATACATATATTGGAAAATTAGGCTTCATCTCAAAAAGGGTAACACAAGTTATAGGGGGTTGTCAATGCTTTATTCAATGGTGTGTGTTGCAGAGATGTGATGTTTTCCCTTTAAGTAATTATTCTTCTGTTTTGTAATAAACCAAGGCATTGTTCTCTAACATATAATATATAGCTTACATTTGATGTATTAAAATGAACCTGTTATTTTTTTCCCCATTTTAATATATTTAGCAGTCACATGAATGGCCTTTTGTGCTGATATCATATCATAACTCCCAGCATGCACCTGTCCCATCTCCTTAATTAACTTCTCTTTTCTTAAAAAAAAAACCTTTGTAAATTGTTTTTACAATGAATGAATGAATCAGAAAAGCGGAGGCGGCTTTATCTGTGCCTTTATATTCTTTTGCATAATGAACTCCTTGGCAGCTAGGTTAAAATTGTTATTAGAAATATCTTACAAATTGACGAACAATTTTGTAAAAAAAAAAAAAAAAAAAAAAAAGATAAAAGATATTACCATAACACATAGACTGGTTGTATGCTCTCTTGATTACTATCGAATATTTTCCTAGGTGTCAGATTTGGTTTAGTGCATTTTCTTATTTTTTAAAACCAATGTCCTGTGCAAACAAACTTACAATAGATGTATCACGTTTTATTTTATTTGGTATAAAAATAGATACAATGTAATTATAATTTAGCGAAAGAGTTACAATAATTATAGGTAAATATATGAAGAGTTGTTGTTTACATATACAGTGGGCCCTCGGTTTACAAATGCCTCGGTTAACATAATTTTCGGTTTACAAATGAAAATCCATTGAAAATAATGCCTCGGTTTACAATTTTTTTTCGCAATACAAAGCAAGTTTCCCCAGGATGCATGACTGCTGACCCTCTCCCTTTTTATCTTCCGTTACCCTTCCCCCCAATAAAACACAGACAACCAAATTGTGGGTAAGGGCAACGGCCACAGCTTTTATTATTAAGCCAGCATAATTTAAACCAACTGTCAGCTGCTGGGTTTTCCCAGCAGACAGCTAACACAACAAATCTTCCAGAGCCTCTTCAGCCTGAAGTCCGTCCTCAACCAGACCAGGCTGCGACTCCCCAAGCCCGTCCGGGCACTGCTCTCAGTTCCACTTGCTGGCGAAGGACAAACCGCCACCGCAGCCTCTCCCCTATCCCTGGAGAGGACTGCGTCCCCCCGAAGCCAGCGCCTGTTCAATGGCTGACTGTAATCCCAAATTAAATATATCCAGCCCAATTTCGTTTAGGTGGACCCCATCAGCCCTCATTATGTTTGCGTTGTTCCCTTCCAGCTCCACATGACGTGCCACAAAGCCACCCCGCCTACGCACAAAACGTGAAATCGTCATGTTGAAACGACGCCTGCCGCGCTCCACCGCCCTGGCGTGTGGCAGCGCCCCCCAAGCCGGCCGAGGAATAACTTCGGACCACACCAGTGTGACCTCGCTGAAAAGCGCCATACAGCGGGCCAACTCGTGCTTGCACGCGTAAATTAAATCCACTGCTCGGCACCGTCCCAAGTCATTCCCCACGGCATGAAGTACCGGAACCACTAACCCGGTCACGAAGCGCCGGATACACTTGGTGCCACTCCAAACCCCGTATCCCCCGCCATCGAACCCTAACCTGCTCATGCGGGAGCCCTAGATTCCGGCCGTATGGTCTGTGCTCAGCGCGCCTAGCCGCCCAATAAATAAAGGAGTGACCGATGATCCAAACATACCGGGGGGAACCTGTGAAGAAAACAACACAACATAACTACCAACAGACTATAACAGATGAGGACGTATATACAGTTGAAACCTGCGAGAATCCCATCGACCCATGCGCTGAATTGCAGCATCGGACAACCCTACCTGTCGCGCCTGAGTTGCTGCACCAATCCGGAAGGAGTGGGGAGAATATCCCTTATCCTCTATGCCCAAAGCCCGCAAACTAGTCTTAAAAACACTGGAGAACTGAGACCGGGTTAAGACTGACCCATCTGCGTGAAGCAAAAAGGATTCTGCAGCCTCCGGCCGTAAGCGCGCGTATTGACCTACCAGCGCCACAGGACACCACCTACCCCCAGTAGCACCAATGCTAACCGACCTCCCCCGACCTAACTGATCTGTTTTGGACTTCCGAATGAAAACCTCCACTCCACTCTGCCCTATGCGAACGTCCCCCCTTTGAAGAGATGCCAGAGCCCTAGCCGACGCGGCCACCAACTCACCTATCCGCAGCGCAGCGTAAAAACACAGAGAAAAGGCCACCCTGAAAAGCAGCGCCTCGAAGGGGGAGAAGCACACCGCAGAGAGAACCCCACATAGATCATCCAATAAGTGGACGGACACCGGCCGTCTACAATCAGGAACCCTTTCTTTCCTCCATCCCCGAAGAACCCTCTGGACCACGAACTCTTTTGAAAGGTCCTCCCACCCCATACAACGCATCAGGAAAGAAAGAGCCCCTAAACTGCGTTCCACCGATGACACCGAAGCTGCGCGCTCCCGTAAGGAGGACATGAAAGCCAAAGTAGACAGCAACCTACCCTCAGAGGAGTACAAACCGAACTCTCTCGCAAAGACCAGCCACCGATCCCACACTGCCCGATAGGCAGACCACGAAGCGGGAGCCAGCGATCTCCTGAACAGGTCTGCTAGGTTCCGAAATCGAGGGTCCATAAGCACGTGGGACATACCAGACCAGCTTCCTCGGCTCCTGGAGCGACCTCCCGAAAACGATCCCACTGAAAGCGAGAAAGAGAGTCGGCAATGACATTAGACACTCCGGGAACATGGATTGCTCGGAACCAAATGTTAAATTCCAAACAACGCAGAACCAACCGGCGTAACAAAGCCAATACTGGAACCGAGCCAGATGATAAACGATTCACCACATGAACCACGCTCATGTTGTCCGTGCGGAAAACCACCTGCCTGTTCGCAAGCTCCTCCCCCCACAATTCCACTGCTACCACAATAGGGAAAAGCTCGAGAAAAGTCAAGTTACGTATCAGGTCCGCCTCGCGCCATGCAGCAGGCCAAGGCTCCGCACACCAACGTCCCCGAAAAAATGCCCCGAAGCCCAGGGAGCCGGAGGCATCCGTAAACAACTCCAGGGCCACGTTAGATATCGCTTCTCGACGCCAAATTGTCCGACCATTGTACCCTGCGAGGAACTCACTCCAGACCTTCAAATCGTCCTTGAGCCGCTTGGTGACCCGAATAAAATGATGGGGAAGGCTAATGCCGACAGTAGCCAGAGACAGCCGTCTACAAAACACCCGACCCATAGGCATGATCCGACATGCAAAGTTCAAGTGGCCCAACAGGGATTGCATCTGACGAAGCTGCACCTTCCGCGCACCCTTCACCCGATCAACCATGGTCGTAAGGGTCCCCAATTTATCACTGGGCAAACGAAAGACCAAACCGATGGAGTCAATCTCTATACCCAGGAAGGAAATAACCGCCTTCGGGCCCTCTGTCTTGTCCTCTGCCACTGGAACCCCTAAATCACGCATAACTGCCTTAAACTGTCCCAACAAATATTCACATTGCGAAGAGTGAACCGGACCGACGAACAGAAAATCGTCAAGATAATACAAGAGGGAAGAAAAACCTGACACCTCCGATACGATCCATTCCAGCAATGAGCTAAAAACTTCAAAATAATAACAAGAAATAGAGCAACCCATGGGGAGGCACATATCGTAGAAAAATTCCCCCTGAAACTGACATCCCAACAAATGAAAACAGGAAGGGTGAACTGGGAGCAACCGAAAGGCCGATTGAATATCAGACTTAGCCATCAGGGCCCTAGGCCCTGCTTCCCGAACGAGATCCAGAGCCCGATCAAAAGAAGCGTATCGGACTCGACTATCCTCCTTCGCAATCCCGTCATTAACCGAAGCCCCCGCTGGAAAAGACAGGTGATAAATCAGCCGAAACACCCCCGGTTCCTTCTTAGGAACGAGGCCCAATGGGGACACCCGCAAATTATCAAACGGAGGAAAGGAAAACGGACCCGCCATCCGTCCCAAGTCCACTTCTTTCTGCAGCTTAGCCGCCAGAATCCCTTCCCTACCCCGAATCGAGGACAAATTGTGCGCAAACGACGCCTCCCCAGACGGAGTAAATGGGATCCTAAAACCGTCGGTGAAACCTTCCCAAAGCACCCGCGCATCCCTATGCCTGGGGTACCGTGCGAGCCACGGAAGCAGTTTTTCCGCCCGTACCGGGGTCCTCCCCCCGAGGAGCGTCATACTTAGATGCCGTCCTAGGGAGGGGATTTCCTCTTCTAAAACACCGAACCGCCGGGTGAGCCCCACCACAGTGGGAACACTCATGTTTAAATCGACAACTGTTGTACCACCTGCACTGACTCTCATTGAAGAGCCAGCAGATGCCCTTCTTGATCCCGGCCGACACTCCACCAGGAGCGCCGGCGGCCGAAGGAAAGGACGATGAGGCTGGACGGCACGGGGTCATGAGAAGTAACCAAAGGTTACCATCTTGCATGCCAAAATGCATGTGCGGTCGAACCGCCATTTTTTGTCTAAATTGCTGGTCGTATTTAAACCAGCATTGACCCCCATAAACTTTATAAGCCCCCCAAATTAAATCCAAATAAGAAAACAAAGACGGGGCCCGCTCTGGAAACCTCGTCGACAAAATACTAGCGTAAGTTGCAAATCCTTGCAACCAATTACCGAAGGTACGGGGGAGCTCCTTACCTTTTCCAATCTCCGTCGCCTCACCACGTCGCGGTCTATCAGCAGATTCCCTATCAAAAGGGACTAACGATATGAGGTCCACATACTCACCCTTCAAAATTTTCTCCTTCACCTCCAGCGACACATGCATCCCCAGGGGGGCTATGTCACACACCGGCCCCCCTGCAGTACCCTCCATAGAACCCAACGGAGGGGTCCCCGTGGGAATCGAAGCGTCCTGCGCAGTTAAGCCAACCTGCCCTAAGCGATCTAATACTAAGCGCAGCAATTTTATGACTTCCCCAGTATTCCCTTGTTCCAGCCCAGAGACCCCCTCTGCCCCTAACCAAGCGCGTGCGCACTCCAACTCACGGTTCTGGAGCAGGGGTCTCTCCATCAGCTCCACATCCGATCCATCCGTCACTACAGGTCCTGTGGCCAGCCTGCCAGCCTGCCCTCCAGGGGGCTGGCGGCTCACCCCCATGGTAGCTCCAGATCTTCTGGGGTGGGTGTGTGGAGGGGAATCCTGCGTCCCTCCCTCCTCTGTGGCTGCAGAAGCACCTTTAGGTCTCCTGGGGTGATGAATAAGAGGGGAATCCTGCGTCCCTCTCCTCTCCCTGGTGGTCCCAAGATGCCCTGGCGAGTTCCTCCGCCGGCCTGCCTGCACCCGCTGGCCATTTCCACTTTCGGGGGGCCAGCGGTGCTCCGTTCCGGAATCCCCGGATCCATCTTCACCCGGACTTCCGGGTTCGGCAGTGGCCTGTGACGTCTGCGCTCTTTGACCCGCAGACGTCACGTACGCGCCACCAGCGTTCCGGCGTGCGGCGCCCCGCCTCTTCCGGCGTGCAGCCGCACGCCCTGACGTCACATCCGCTGCAGCCGGAAGAGAAGGGTGAGGACTGCGCGACCTCACCTCTCCCACAGCGCCATCTTGGGATCCGCCATCTTGATGGCCAGGCCCCGACCGGGCCGTCCGACGCGTGGAACACCTCTCCCCGCTCCTTCTTCTTCCGGAAACCGGATTCCTCCGCAGGGGGCCAGCCTCACTCGGCCCCGGACTGGTAGTAGTTGGTGGCACAGCCCTGGCTCTCCTCACCGGACTGGGAGACAATCTGGATGGCGGCCTGGAACGGCGGGTACGACGTCCTCTGGTGGGCCCCGACCCCTCTTGAGACTCCTGGGTGTTTTGGACGCTGTGAAGCAGTGCAGCATAGGACTCTGCGCCGTGTGTCCTCTGAAAGGCCTGCAAAATCGTGAGTAGAGCCTCTCTGGGCATGTCAGGGACATGAGCCATGATGTTAAGTTATTAACTGCAGTGGCAAAATTCTGGAACAGCAGTTTTAAAACACTAACAGCAGTTTTTTCTTTTTTAAGATGACCAGAAACAGCACTGCTAGGTTCCCTCAGCGTGCTCTCCAGTGGTCTGGTAAGTATTTCCCAGTGACCCCGGTCCAAGTTCATCCCAAACATTGTATCAATTTTTTTGTCACCATGGCAACCTCTCCGGGCAGCAGTCATGCTCCCCCTCCTTATCCACTCCGGGGGTTGGCCTTTGCACCAGGGAGGTTTATAGCACCGCCCCCTGCATGCTGGAGCCTGTGGGTAGCATGTGGTGTCGAGTGTGGAGGAGTTTTGGAGCCATTCTGGACATTGTTTGCAGTTGTTTTGGGACTTTTTGGTGCATTTCTCAAGCTGTGGAAAGGTAGGGAGCTGAGCTTCGTCGTTTGCATGCCTTTTATCGTGTGTTCTGCATTGTGGGTTGGTGTCCATGCCAGCTCATTTTGACTTTTTTCTGACCTCCAGAACGGATTAATTGGTTTTCAGTGCATTTCTATGGGAAACCGCGTTTTGGTTTACAAATGTTTCGCAATAAGAAACGTCCCGGAAAACGCATTAAATTTGTAAACTGAGGTCCCACTGTATATATATATAATCTGTAAATAGACGGCTGCACTCTCGGTATTTTCAATAAAAATTGACTTTTATTCCATAGTAGTTAAACATTGGATCAACGTTTCAGTCCCACATAGGAACTTTCTTCAGGATCATAGATATCTATATTTAAATGTATAAAATTTTTATTGAAAGACCGAGAGTGCAGCCGTCTATTTACAGATTGGATGTTGGAGCCCTGGTAGTGCATTGGGCCACGTTGTTTTGCAGCCTGAGTGCAAGGTATTTCAGTATATATATAGAAATTGTAGCCGTATTAGTCCAGTGATGTAGATGTAAAAAACAGATAAAATTCGTATCTTGTAATACCTTTTTTATTGGACTAACAGAATTTTTTAGTGACAAGCTTTCGGGATAACCTCCCTTTCTCAAGACTTGAGAAAGGGAGGTTATCCCGAAAGCTTGTCACTAAAAAATTCTGTTAGTCCAATAAAAAAGGTATTACAAGATACGAATTTTACAGTATATATATATATATATATATATATATATATATATATATATATATTAGATGCCAAAATACCAGAGTATTGCAGTATGCAATAATATCTTTTTTATTAGACTAACATAATATTTCAAAGACAAGCTTTTGCGAGTTTTCCTCTCTTCCTCAGGTCTGAAGCAATACTAATCAAACTGATAGAGTTTAACACTTAAAACAACTGATGTTATCTGGATAGCAATTGGTTCCCTCACAGTATGCGTCACTCATAAAGAGCAGGCTTATAAAACCTTATACTGTTGGTATTTGACACCATACCGACTCCATAAGATGGGCAAACTACCCAATGGGTCATGTTGGAAGTTATGTTGAGAATGAGGATCCTGTCTTCACTGCTGGTGGCAATACCCCACAGTTAAGCCCTTGAGGAAAGAAGTACACCTACTCATAGAGAAAATTATTGCAAAGCCCATCCCAGCGTATCCCTGGACAATGCTGCTGACCAAACCGGATGACTCCTTCACCCGGAGTGAAAACAAACTTGTCGCAAGAATAATCCTGGTGGCTAGATGGGTGATTGCGGAACTATGGGCTGATCAACGCATCCCTACAATGGCAACAATCATACGCAAACTGAAAGAAGCACGAGACCTTGATGAGCTCACGGCACAAATACATGACACCTCCAAAGCCTTCCACAAGACATGGGACCTGTGGGACACTAATTACACTGGAATAGATGAGAGCGTAGCTCCACATTAATTAAATTAACAAGCACATCCTCTTGAATCATTACCCCTGACAACCGACCAGGCAGGCAGGAATTGAAAGACGAGTTTGAAACCCTAACCCAACAATCGGGCCACACAGCAGCCCGAACAGGGAGCCAATAGGAACTATTTCATATTAAGTGCACTCACACTTATATATCATTTTATTCAGGAACAATATGGCTTTCATTTAACATCAAATATTTAGCTATGAAACATAATTTAATATGAATAAAATATTTAAAAAATTGAGAAATTAAGAAATGTTATTTTTCATGACATTTTAACTGTGAATATCATAATACTGTTTGCTTTTACTGCAATAAAATACACATGTTTTTATGCAGCAATGTCTAACATGTAAAACAGTACCCCCTATGTACAGGTTATATGGTGTTTTGGGAAGTTACAGGGTCAAATATAGCATGTTACATTTTTCTATTTTTCCACATTGAAATTCGTCAGATTGGTTACGTTGCATTTGAAACCGTATGGAAGCCCAGGAATGAGAATTACTCCCATGATGGCATACCATTTGCAATAGTAGACAACCCAAGGTATTGCAAATGGGGTATGTCCAGTCTATTTTAGTAGCCACTTGGTCACAAACACTGGCCAAAGTTAGCATTAATATTTGTTTGTGTGAAAAATGCAAAAAACTAACTTGACTGCCATTTTACTGTTTTGAAACACTAATATTTGTGTTCAGCAAAGTCTCCCAAGTAAAACAGTACCCCCCATGTACAGGTTTAATGATGTCTTGGAAAGTTACAGGGTTAAATATAGAGCTAGGAAATTAAATTCTCTGCACTTTCTGCCTGGGTTATCAGGTAGGTCCCGCAAATTGTAATTAATAAAATGACTTAATTATGTGAAAATATTACATAAATATAAATACAATTCATCACATTAGTAGTGTCAATGTTTCAGTCCAACCGGACTTTTATCAACATTATCAGTCCAACCGGATAAAAGTCTGGTTGGACTGAAACTTTGACACTACTAATGTGATGAATTGTTGCTCAAATAAATAGCACTATTTTGAAAAACATTGAGTCCTATGAGTACTCTCCTTCAAGGTGTGTAATTATATTGAGATATATATACATATATATATATATATATATATATATATATATATATATATTTAATATCATTCTACGTGCATTAGGCCTCCTTATAGGAAAGCATTATCCAATGCTTTCCTATGGCAATTCCGGCGATGCTGGAGTTCCTCATGCATAGCGTGAGGATGTCCATCCTGCGTCATTTAAAACAGCCACTAGACAGCCACTAGAGGAGGACTTAGCCCTGCAAGGTAATTATTGCAGTTTAAGTTGGCACCTAGACCACTCCAATGGGCAGAAGTGGTCTGGGTGCCTGGAGTGTCCCTTTAAAGCCAGTTTCTCCACTGTAGCAACCTTTGTCACACACTGTACACTGTATCATATACACTACTGAACTAATACGACTAATCCAATCTACACACACATATATATATATATATATATATATATCTATATATACTTTTTTTTTTTTATTCTTTATTTTTGTTGTACAAATCAGTTTTATAAATGATACCTTGGTCTAAAATGTTCTGCTGTTGTAACTTGTGTATTTCTTAGTATAGCTCCTTGTTACTTTGTACCCACTAAACGTGATATTTTCTTTTTCTTTATAGCTGGGTAAAATAATGCGAGGTCCTTTCATGAAATTCGTGGCTCATGCCGCTTCCTTCACTATTTTCCTTGGTCTGCTAGTTATGAACGCAGCCGACAGATTCGAAGGCACAAAGATTCTTCCTAATGAGAGCATCACAGATAATGCAAAGCAGCTGTTTAGAATGAAAACTTCCTGCTTCTCGTGGATGGAATTGCTCATTATATCATGGGTAATAGGTAAAGATTATTCACTAGAAAGTGTCTTAGTAAATTGCATGTATTGATACCTACAATAAGACAGTATCTAAAAGATAAAGAGAAAAAAAGAAAACAGCTGGTCTTGCGACTCTAATCATGTTTTATTTTTTACAAAAATATCCCAGAATCCTTTGAGCCATATTGCTTTTTGTTCTGCTGTATAAAGGAAAGGCTTGTCAGTGAGACAAACATTGAATTCTTTGCCGCATTAGTCTCTACCAGCCAGGTTCGAAGCAAAGTAACCGAATCATATTGCTTTGTATGTGTCTCCTTGCATTTTTTTAACATGACATTTTATTCCAGGTTTCTGTTTTCTTCTACAGCATAGTCAATGTATTGTCAATGCTGTGTATGTATCTATAAGAGACCACAACTTACCTTCAGAATACAGAACAACGCAACTTTGATTGATGTGTTTTTCTCATATTTACTTGCTATGGGAAGACAGTTCATGAAAAAAAGAAGACATTAAGAAATTAAATTGAATTGTTACAGCCACATAAAAAATGTCTATTAATAATATTTTATTAATATTTTGCAGTTAGTCCAGATAATTCTAAGCTGGAGAACTGTCTATGGCGGACCGCCTGGTACCCCGACTGGGAACCTCCGCCAAACACACTTCCTAGCTATCGCCGGTACACCATCAGCACTTCTACCCCTAGCAGCCGCAGTTTGTTTGGGTTCTCGTCATTGCTTCTCACCCTGGAACAGGGTCCTGGATCCAGCTTCCAGTGATTAAAGCTCTCCTGCAGCGAGTATAGCTGTGTGGTGATTATAGCTGTTATAGCCTTCCCCCACAGACATTAGCCGAGACTTAATGCTGGGAGTGAACATGGTACAGGCAATTTTTCCCAGACCCCCAGTAGGGGGTCTCCATACAGTTACATACAAACTCCTCTCTGGAGTCTCTATGTCTGGGAGATAATTGAGTGTACTTTGCTTAAAGCGGCACTGTCATGCCAAACTTACCTTTTTTCCCAATTACTTCCTCTTCTCTCCCTCTCTCGGGATCTGTTCTTCATTTCTTCCTGTCTACTCTAGTTTTCTTTAAAACATAAGACAGTAGGGACTATTTTGTCTTATGCATTTTTCCTACACATGACCAGCTATGACCCAGGAGAGGAGCAAAGTCTACTTCGTTTCCTGTGGTCAAAGCAATTTTCCCACAATACTCACCTTCCTCCAGCTGCTTCATTAGGCGTTCGAATGCCGGCGAAACTACCGCATTTCGTCCTAACAGAATGAGAACAGTTTGTCCATTCGTGTTAGGATGCTATTCAGGAGTTTTTGTTCTGATCGGAATTTCATTTGAATGAATGAAACTCCGATCCTATTTGTGTCAAGAGTAAATAGCTCCCTAATTCCCATGGTATCTACTAAAAGGCTGAAAGATCTAAATTGGTCTTTCAGCCAAATGTACTAATACTAAGTAAAGATTACTTAGTATTAGTGATTAAGGGAGATTCAAATCTCCCTTCTGCCCCTATTTGCTATACCGTGAGTAGGGGCATGTCTATTAAACAGTGAGAAGCCAGTGGCATAAAGAATGTTCCATTAAAAATAATCCACGGGGGTCCCCCGCTTGTGCACAGTGAGTGGGGGCCACTAAATGGGGGACCTAGTGTCCCCCCTCTGCCCCCATGAGCGGTGGGTGGGGACCTTCACATACAATGGGGGGGGGGGACAAACTGCCTCCCCCCTGTCCCCCGACTATGAGCGGGCGGGTGGGGGCCCTAGTAAAAAATAGGGGAGGAGGACCTGTTTCCCCCCCCCCGGCTCCCACCCATGAGCGGCGGGTAGGGGCCCTCACATACATTGTGGGAGGAGACCTGCTGCTTCCCCCCCAACACCCCACTCATGAGTGGCGGGTGGGGGCCCTAGTGAAAATAGGGGAGGGGACCTATTGTCTGTCCCCCCCCTGGCTCCCACCCATGAGCGGCATGTGGGGGCCCTAGTGAAAATAGGAGGGGGAGAGGACCCATTGTCCCCCCCGGCCCCCACTCATGAGTGGCGGGTGGGGGCCCTAACTAAAATAGGAGAGGCAAGGGCCTATTGTCCCCCCTGGCCCCCACCTATGAGTGGCAGGTGGGGGCCCTCACATACAATGGGGAGGACCTACTGTCTCCCCTTGGCCCCCACCCATGAGCCGAGGCGAGACAGTAGGTCCTCCCCATTGCAATAGCGGGGTGGGGGGAGGACCTATTGAGGACCTATTGTCCCCTCCCCTGACCCCCACCCATGAGCGATAAGAAATATATCTAAAAAGATTTCCTTATCTTTTATCAATTATCTCTTTACATGACTGAAGTTTGGGGGTTAGTTCTTAAGGATTGACTTGAACTTTTTTTCTGTCATATATCAATGATATTTAGTGTGCAAATAGAAACATGAATACCCCTGGACATGCTTAGCAGTAATTTTTTCATCTTTTCTGGACTCTGAACTACCGTATAGACTAATCACAAAACAAATTACTCACGCAATAGACGAGTGTGTTTGTTTTGATACGTGATCTATAGAGCAAAAATAGAGATAAGTGATAAGGAAAAAGATGATTGATGGCTAGCGGACAGCTACTAAAAGTTAATTTTAATCACCGATCAAGTGAAAAATGGGTGACAGAAGGAAAAATTTGTAAAGAAAAAATATCTATCTATATATCTATCTCCCTCCCTGTCTGTCTGTCTGTCTGTCTGTCTATATATCTGTCTCCCTCCCTCCCTGTCTGTCTATCTATCTGTCTCCCTCCCTGTCTGTCTACCTACCTAGCTATCTGTCTGTCTGTCTGTCTGTCTGTCTCCCTGTCTGTCTGTCTCCCTCCCTGTCTGTCTCCCTCCCTCCCTCCCTGTCTGTCTCTCTGTCTGTCTCCCTCCCTCCCTCCCTGTCTGTCTCTCTGTCTGTCTGTCTGTCTCTCTGTCTGTCTGTCTCTCTATCTGTCTGTCTCTCTATCTATCTAGAGAGAAATATATATTTTTTTGTTACTGCTCTTCCTTTGGTCTTCCTTCTATGATTAGCCATTTTTCATGTCCTTTTGGTTTGTATAACTCATTTTCCCATATTTTTTCGGTGAACAAAATTCTGATGCATGAAATTCTACTGTCCCGGAATAGGGCCAAACATTGTACATATACATTAAATAGTAGTGAGTGTATTATTTTCTCTATCTATATATTTACACTGGCTTTCCCTCTTGGTGGCCTAGAGACATGCTCTGTGTCACTGGGATGGAAGAACTCCCAGCTCATGCCATCAACCAGGACAGTCTGTAGGACAAGAGAGAGGACTGCCTATACCCCTTTACAGGCTGGGGTGTAGTTAGGGGAGACAAATCAGTGTTTAAATGTGTATAAGATTCTCTATTTGTGTATTCTCTTGTCTTCAATGGGTTTGCTATGTGGGTATATTTGCATTTAGCTATGTATGTGTGTATGTGCTTTTCAGTCTGCATAACTATGCATTTAGATATGCCTGTATCTATGTATTTTTCTGTGTGTGTACATGTATTTCTCAATGGGTGTACATTAGTTTTTAAATGTTGTGGTCACTTAGTCGTACAGGGGCCCATTATCAGCAACCATCTAGCCTCTGTTCCAATGGCACGTTGTATTTGCTAATCCATGTTTATCATTTAAAAAGGCTAATTGATCAATTGCCACTCACTTTGCAATTATTTTACCACAGCTAAAACCTGCTGTGCTGATTAAATAAACAATAATCCTGGTGTTCATTAGATTCATTAAATACCTGGAGGATGAGCAGTTGTGAGTTTGATTACAGGCTCAAGATGGCCAAAAACAAACAACTTTCTTCTGAAACTGATCAGTCTATTCTTGTTCTGAGAAATAAAGGATATTCCAAGCAAAAATCTAGTAAAACATGGTGTACTACCCCCTTCCACAGAACATCGCAAACTGGTTCTAAGAATAGAAAGAGGAGTGGGAAGTCCCGGTGCACAGATAAATACATTAGAGTATCTAGTTATCAGAAACAGATGCTTCACATGTTCTCAACTGGCAGATTTATTAAATAGTACCCTCAAAAGTAGCAATCTCCATATCGACAGTAAAGATGCGACTCTGGGATGCTAGACTTCTAGGCAGAGATGCAAAGTAAAAGCCATATCTCAGACTGGCCAGTATAAAGAAAAGATTAAGATCGTCAAAAGAACACAGACACTGGACAGAGGATTTTGCAAGCCATACCATGTGGAAAGTGCTTGGTTGGAACGTATTTCTTCCTACAAGACAGTGACCTAAAGCAAAGCTTTAAACGATGCACAAACTATTTAGACAAGAAGCAGTCAGATGGTAGTCTGTTTTTAACAGAGTGCCTAGCACAGTCACCAGATCTCAACCCTATTGAGCTGTTGTGGGAGCATCTAGCCAATCCAACTTGTGGGAGGAAGCATTGGACAAACTCTCTTCAAATCACATCAACAAATTGGCAACACGAATGCCAAAGGTTTGCAAGACTATAAATGATGAATAATTTAACAAAAACAAAGTTTCTGATCTTGCCAATGACTACATTTCCTATTAACACTCAGTTCATGTATGTATTCATGAAAAAAAAAAAGTAAATGTCTGAGTCACCCCAAACGTTTGTGTTTTGCTGTGTTTATCTGTGTACAAAAAAAAGTGATATTACGTTTAAAAAAAATATCCACCCTAACGGAGTGACTAAATACGTTTCAATACATCTATACAAACATGGCAGCAATACTGCAACCTCTGTGCTTTGGTTAACACTAATAGTCGTGATTGAACTCTCCCCTATCTAAAAAAACAGATCCACCCCCTGGTCACACTCCCCAGTCTTTGTCCTAAAATTAAATTGTCCCTCTTTGTCCATTTGAAATATTGAGAGGTATGTTTATGGGATGCCAGCCAAACGGGTGGCAATGTCACCCGTCTACACCTGCACCTATTATCTCAATCAATAATTAAACATGTTACACAGATACAAATTGTGTGGAACAAAATGCTATTTAGGAAGAGAAAGACCACGTGCATTCTGGATATTTAATTAGGTACCAGTGATATCTTCAACTCAAGGCCATGGAGCCCTTAATCTAGAAATATCTCTATCCTCTGAATAAAATACAGTTTTGTAGTAGAAAATGGACCTTAGCGCCATAGTTACTATTTTTTTTTATTATCATTTTATTCATCTGATATTTAGTCATGACGCATTGGACTGATACACCATTAAGTATTCCTTACACACTTTAAATTAACCATAACTGTTTTTTCTCCTGCTCTGTTTAGTATTCTGTAATGAGAGAGTAGATATAGCTGAGCCCTCAGACCTGACAGGGATTATTGGTGTCCGTGTCCTGAATACAGAGTTTAAAAAAAAAAAAAAAAAATAATAAATGATTACATTTACAAATGCAACACTTTCAGCGTTGAGGGAAGCTTACTGATTTGAAATACTTAGATACAGGGGAGATATATCACTCACGCATATACCGGGTTATTCACTAGTGTACAAGTGTGAATTGACAGAAATTCTGAAAATTCTGAAAAGTGATTTTAAAATCTTGGGCAAAATAGTGATACTGAAAACAGCTGATAACTTTTCTAATATAGGCCTAAGATTATACATTCACTTTGATTTCTTGACTTCATTTCAATTCACACTTTAGTGAATGATTCTTTTAGTTTTGTTTAGTGAACAGGTAATTGTGGTGAGTTGAAAAGTGAATTACAAAAGGTTCTAAATATTGCAGTTCAGCTTTCAGTCCTTACGATTCCCAGTTTAGTAAGGAAACCTCACATCCCCAATGACGTCCATGTTTTGGGGTTGTGGTGACGGTTAGGGTCTTGTAAACAAAATAGCATTAACTTAGCAACCTGGGGGTTGCTAATATGTAAATATACATTTTTTTTTACTGCTTCACCTTAATTTCTGTATATTGGTCATTTCTCACATGATCTGTGAACAGGGACGTAACTAAGAACCACAGGGACTCACTGCAAGATTCAAACTTGTACCTCCTCGCTAAGTCCTGCAATGAGAGACTTAGCTTCTTAGCTAAGAGCAACAGCTGAGCGTTCTCAGCTAAGGCAGGGCGAGTTAGTTAAAGGGTTACTCCGAGCACCGTAATACGTCATCGATTTGAAGTGGTCACGGTGTCTGGAGTCTAGATGTGCACTGTTTCGCTATGAAATGCAGCACATACAGAGATAAACCCTTTCGTTGCCAGAAAAATTACCTTTCTTAAATTTTTGGGGGGAATTGGTGGGTGCAACAGCACCGAAGGGGTAACTACAGCCCACACCATGCTGTATTAACTATGGTGCTTTGAATCTTAATGTAAATCTCATCTGCAACTCACTAACTGTGACACAAATATTAGTGGTTCAGAACAGTAAAATGTATCACAACAATGATATCATCAATGAAAGTGCCGTTTGTGTGTGAAAAATGCAACAAACGTCACTTTCACTGACAATATTATCACTGTGATATGTTTTACTGTTTTGAAAAACTAATATTTGTGTTCAGCGAAGTCTCCTGATTAAAACAGTACCACCCGTGAACAGGTTTTAGGGTATCATGGAAAGTTACAGGGTTAAATATAGTGCTAGCAAATTAAATTCTCTGGACTTTCGGCCTGGGTTGTCAGGCAGGTCCCTCCAATTGCAATCAATAAAATTACTTAATTATGTAAAAATATTACATAAATATGCACGTAGAATTTAAATTTCTAAATATATATATATATATATTAATATCAAAATACAGTTACAATAAAACTATATATATATATATATATATATATTTTAACCCTTTAAGGACCAAACTTCTGGAATAAAAGGGAATCATGACATGTCACATATGTCATGTGTCCTTAAGGGGTTAAAAACATTATTGTATTATTTTTACATTTTTTAAATGTACTTATTATTTATATTTTATAATAATATATATTATATACACCATATATATATATATATATATATATATATATATATATAAACAAAGCAAGAAATGAGAGCACTCCATGGATTTGGTAAATCAAATTACTGTATCAAGATCTTGATAAAGACCGCTAGACGGTCGAAACGTCGATTTTTTTGCGTGCTATTTGAATACAGTAATTTGATTTACCAAATCCATGGAGTGCTCTCATTTCTTGCTTTGTTTATAGTATTTTACACAGAGAAGCACCTGGTATGTATTATTATTTGGGAAGAGTGCCAGAAATTGCATAGTTTCTATATATATATATATATATATATATACACGTGTGTAATCTAACTCTAAGTGTATTTTAATATAAAAATACACTTAGTATGACATACTATAAATAATATAATAGAGATAACATATGTATATATATATATATATAAAAAAATAATATATATATATATATATATATATATATATATATATACACACACTTATATATCTATATATTTATTTTTACTAACATATATTTTTCTGTTTTCTGGCATCCCTGACCTCTGACTTTTCCTTATCGTTGTGTCTCTTTCTGTGTCCCTTGACCTCGGCTATTCCTGACTATTCTTTGGTACGTTAGTCCGGCCATTCTAAGGTCCGGTATATGTTACCTTTCAGTCCTCTGTGTTACACAATTCTACGTGCTGGATCATACTGTAATCCTGACAGTAGCGACCAGAGGACAGCACTAATATGAGAAGGATTTGGAGAGCAATGTCGCTGTAATTATAATTTCCATTAGAGACAGAACAGATATTTAATATATAACTTCAAAACACTAGCACTTCAGTTTAGTTTTGACAGTTTTTCATTAATTGTGTTTTTTATCACAATAATTTAGCATAATGTATATTTACAATGCTCTATTCACAACAGATTAATTCAATACACTGTGGGATTCGCTGCCTGAAGAGGTGGTTTAATCAGAGTCTATACATATGTTTAAATAGCAAGTGGATAAATACTTGCAGAAACATAATATACAGGGATATAGTTTCTAATTAGTGGGTTAGTAGCTTCTTGATACAAGGAAATATCTGACTGCCATTCTGGGGTCAAAAAGGATATTTGTCCTAGTTTGTTGCAAAATTGGAATCACTTCACATTGGGTTTTTGCCTTCTTTTGGATCATCAGCAAAAACAAATTTAAGGAAGGCTAAACTTGGTGGACACATGTCTCTTTTCAACTATGTAACTATGTAACTTTAGTTCATTTAGCACTGTTTAATTTGTCTCCGACATTGGAATTATTGTAGGACCAACCGATATTGGGGTGCTGTGATGCAGTGGGGGGCCCTAACGCGATATGTCCATAGAGTGGAACTGAATCTCCATATTTGTTTACAGGGCCACCATCAGGGGGTGACAACCATGAAGGTTGTCATGGGCCAGGCGGCCCTGGGGGGCCCGGCCCCCAAGTGGAGCGGTGAAACTGCCGCGGGTGCATTTGCACCGGGGCCCATCAGGTGGCCCAAGCATTTAGGGCCACCTGATGGGCCCTATATCTTCAGGGGCCCGGTCAGCGCTGTAATAGCTCGACCGGGCCCCTTTAAAAAAAATTGCGGCTGCACCGCAAGGGCTGCTGGAAGGAAGTGATGGCCGGTCACTTCCTCCTAGCTTACTCTGCGCGGGGGGGGAGACAGACGAGGAGAGGAGAAGCATCCGCTCCCATCATCCACAGCCACCCTCCTGCAACGAAAAGGTAAGGAAGAGGAGGGTGGCTGATAAATGAGGTGTGTGTGTGTATATGTATGTGTCTGCAAGTATGTCTGTTTGTCAGTATGTATGTATGTGTGTGTGTATGTATGTCTGTTTGTCAGTATGTATGTATGTCTGTGTGTATGTATGTATGTATGTATGTATATATCTATCAGTATGTATGTCTGCATATATCTATCAGTATGTATGTATGTGTGTATGTATGTCTGTGTATGTATGTCTGTTTCTATCTGTATGTGTGTGTGTATGTCAGTATGTATATATGTCTGTATGTATGTATATATGTCTGTGTGTGTGTGTATGTCAGTATGTATATATGTATGTGTGTGTGTATGTCAGTATGTATATATGTATGTGTGTGTGTCAGTATGTATGTATATATCTATCAGTATGTATGTGTGTATGTATGTCAGTATGTCTGTATGTGTCTATCTGTATGTGTGTGTATGTCAGTATGTATATATGTCAGTATGTATGTACGTCTGTGTGTGTGTGTCAGTATGTATGTATATATCTATCAGTATGTATGTCAGAATGCATGTATGTCTGTGTGTGTATGTCAGTATGTCTGCGTCACGATTCGGGAACTTAACACGCTAACAGGTCACAGATAGTAAAGGGTGCAATACCGGTCCTTAGAATGGCCGGGTTAAGCAAACTAAGAATAGTCAGGAGACAAGCCGAGTAAAGGGAGCCAGAAAACAGAAGAACGAGAAACAAGCCGAGGTCAAAGGAATGGAGAATACAGGAGAATCAGAATAACAAGCCAAATATTCGGTAACCAGAGAGACACACGAGCAAATAGCAATACAGGTATCAAAGACCACAACAGGGCACTGAGAGACAGGAAAGGTAAGTATTTAAATGCTGTGTTTAATTCTGATTGGATAATTTCCAATCAGAATTAACAATCACACGTGGGAGATATCTATACCTCCCACTGTGATTGTAGTGCTGTGACTCTAACGCCGGCTCACGTGGCGGACCCCGGCGTTTGTATGAATGCGCGGTCTCCCAGCGTGCAGCGTTATACATGCTGCCGCTGGGAGACGAGAAGGAGGATGCGAGCGCCGTCCGGGGCTGTGAGGACGCCGCTCGCCAATAGGTAGGGAAAGGGGAGACTGCGAACTGAGGGTGAGTGCTGCAAGCGGATTGCAGCCTCCCCTTACAGCCGCCCGCGGGACCCTGACAGTCTGTATGTATCTGTGTATGTATATATCTATCTGTGTGTGTGTGTGTGTCTGTATGTATGTATGTGTATGTATGCCATTATGTATGTATGTATGTCAGTATGTATTTATGTATGTCAGTATGTATGTCTGCATGTTTGTGTGTGTGTCAGTATGTGAGTATTTATATACATCAGTGTGTGTGTCTGTATGTCAGTATGTGTGTGGGTATCTGTTTCTCCTTATGCATGTGTATGTGTCTATATGTGTGAATGTCTGTTTCAGCATTTGTGTCTGTTAGTATGTGTGTATCTTTCTGTGTGTGTGTCTGTGTCCTTTTGTGTCTGTGTATTTCTGTGGGCGGGATTTGGAGGCGGGCACCCAGGGGCCCAGACCTTGAGCTGTGTTAGGGGTCCCACAGTTTCTAATGGCGGCCCTGTTTGTTTTCTGAGATAGGTGATTTTAAGGAGCCTTATAAAAAGTGAAACTGTAGTTTTTTTCTGTGCGCTGTTCCTTGGTCTTATTTTATAAGCAAAATCACCGACAAGTTCAACTGTACGTTATTGAAACATTTAAAATATGCCAAAAAACGTTCAGAATAAAGAATAATTTTGATATATCCAGACATGTAAACTGTTAGACAGATTGCTTTTAACTGACAGATTTATTGATGAAACAGAGCTAATATGAGTAGTTTTACTGCTATTACAGAGCATAAAAAAAAAAAAATCTTGTGAAATGTACAAAGGATTTTCAGTATCCTTTGATGCTGCGCCTCTGAAACCCTTTATTAAAATATCTGGCAAGAATACTTTGACAATAGATGGAGGTTTATACTGTGTGTCAGTAGCTACCCTGCAAGACAGGAACATTAAGCAGAGCATTGGGCAATGAGGTTAGCTCATGTCAAAACTGAAATAGCAAGAAACTGCTGGAAAATCAGAGAACAAATTATTAAGCTTTGGCCAAATAGAAGCTAAAATAACCTATTATCTTAGTCAATCAGAAAACCAGTTTCAACAATATGAGCACCACTATCCTTAAATAGCCATTATTACATCCAATTATCACACTCTAGGCACTATATCCATTATTGGTTACAGTGTGTTGGTTACAGTGTGTTGGTTACAGTGTGTTGGTTACAGTGTGTGGGGTCCCTCCACTCAGTATTAAACAATTTTGAAACGTTTAAAACTAAAAAAGGGTCCCTGGCCACCCACATCCCTGCCCCCACTGGAGGTATGGCTAAGGCAGAGATTACACAGTTCCTTAGTCATACCAATCCATACCAGCAATGGGTGGATGTATTAGTCTAAAATCAGTCAGTTGACAATCTCAGCCAATCTGCCGATTGCTGCTAAGGCTAATGATTTCTCATTAACCAAAGTAGAACAGTGGGACGGGCTGCTGGGGACACTTGTTTACTGTTAAACCATTAGAAATAGTTTAACTATGAATGGAATCTCGGTGCCGGTGGACTCTAGACCCTATAATAACTTTAATTAAATGGTTACTGTGCCTACAGTGCCCATTTAAAGGAGAACACTAACATTCTAAACACATTCTGTATATGCATTTATAATATTTGAGTGCTCCTGGTGCCTCTTATATTTTAGGACTGCCACAACCCAGGATTTTTAATGCTTAGGGTGATTTTTTAAAATATATTTTTGACTCTTATTAAGGCTGATGAGATAGCTCATTGGGCTAATTCATCATCAGTAGAATCTGGGTTGCTGGTTCAAAGCTCGGCAGCGTTGACTCAGCCTTTCATCCTACTGAGGTAGATAAAATGAGTACCATTAAATTGGGTAATAGTAGCCCCAGGATGTACTTGGAAACCAGAGTAATCTGAATGGACCTTTCCTGGTTAAATACTTTGTTATTATGAAAATATTTTTAGATGTTGTATTAAAGGGAAACTTTCACTTCACATGATTTTTAATATTAAGTTCACTTCTTATATTGAACTGTTATGTGACTGTGAGGTTAAGAAATAGAATTATTTGTAGAAATCTATTCTGCTCTGTTTGCTTCTACATGGAACCGGGTGCCTCTCTTTTAACTCCCTGTCAGTTCTTGTTAAAAACTCTGTCATTTGCACCTGTCAGTCAGCATTGAAAAAGATGAGAAAAAAAAAATCTGTTTATTCTCCTCCAAATACAATATTTGCCCTGTCTGTGCCTGAACCAAACTGGATTGCGATATAATTTGCAAAATGTTTAATGTATATTGAAAACAAAGCATCACATCATAAAAATAGGTTAACACAAGTTATAGGTGATTTTCAGTGGTTCATTCCACGAGACAACTTCTTAACATTTCACAACAGGTCTCTATACATTTTCCATTGCCTCACAATAATATATATATATACATAATTTTATATTTGTTTTGCTTCACTACTCTACACATGCTAATGCTCTGTGATGATGTGCTGATGGGACCAAGTATGGACCTTTAGGAGGGATACAGGGAAACTAAACTTGTATGGATTGCCTAGATATAAAATAGTTAATGTAAAACAGACTTTGCGCCCTGATAATAAAGGCATAGGTTAGCAACCCACCTATTTCCATATCTATTGTGTGCTGGAAATGGGCTTCCCTGGGGTCCAGTGGGAGAAGGCTGGGGCTACCTTCTTTCTCCATTGTAGTTCTGTGGTGTGTGCTGAGTGCTTCCTCTCAACACACACCACGGAAC
Source organism: Pelobates fuscus (assembly GCF_036172605.1). Taxonomy (NCBI): domain Eukaryota; kingdom Metazoa; phylum Chordata; class Amphibia; order Anura; family Pelobatidae; genus Pelobates; species Pelobates fuscus. The sequence continues at coordinate 451,719,427 of NC_086317.1, forward strand.
TGCAAAATCAAACTGTTCTTGTCCAAGGGTCCAGTCTGATGTGGCTGGGAAATGCAGTCTGATTTTGGGTTATATTTCTGTCCCCCCAACTTAGCCACTCAAGAGAGTCCCAGCACTTGACTGGAACCCTGACAAAAGGATGAGTTCTGATGGCTGACATATGGTCCTGCCAAACATTGGAAGTTTAGCGAATAAACCATATAGTGTTTTGCTTTATTTCTGATCTTCCCACGATAATTACATCAGTGACTCATGCTTTTTGTGTGGTTACAGGAATGATTTGGTCGGAATGCAAGGAGATTTGGTCTCAAGGTCCCAGGGAATATATCTTTGAGCTGTGGAATATCCTTGACTTCGGAATGTTGGCAATCTTTGCAGCTTCATTCATTGCCAGGTTTATGGCTTATTGGCATGCTTCCCGAGCTCAAAATTATGTTGATGATGATGAAAATATCAAGGACGTGACAAGTGCAACGCTGCCTCCTGAAATAAAATACTACACGCTAGGTGAGTTCAACAACATTGATACATAAGAATATTTTCTACAGGAGAATTTCACGTTCCTCTTCTTTGATATAGTAACAACTTTAATAATTTCTTTTCACACAAGGGTGAGATAAAAATTGGACAACCAGAAAAGACATAGGAGAGTAAACTCGTATAAAGTGGACTCTTATAAATCTACCAGTAACTTGATAAATCACATGTTAGATGTAAAGTAATGATGAATTACGTAGTATTATTCCTTATTATCCTCCATGGATAATGCTATGCAGACCGAATCAGCCTTTTTTGGACTCCAAAGTTTAGACGAGGGCTTAACTCAAATGTAACATGTGAATAAACATTCCAAGACTCAAGAGGTTTAATAATATTTTCTGTAAAAAAAAGTCTTGTTGCAAGAAGCAGCACTCTACCTGGTGCTAGACTCCGCTGTGATAGTATCCAGACACTTGTAAAAAGGAATGTGTCCAATTAGACTTGTGCGCAGTACGAAAGTTCAGTTTGGTCAAATCATTTTTCTTGAAATTGAAATTTTGTTTAGGATGCCAATGCTCATTCACGTAATGGTTCGGTTTGGACGAATATCGTCCATAAAAAAATATTTGGGGAAACAAAAAAGGGTGCAAATTGGGCCAATCAGTGTAGTGCAAAAAATATAAATATGATGTATATGTTTTGAAATACATGGATCGGCAAATTTTCCCGTCATTTGCATCACAGGTCAAGAGGAAAAAAAGAGGAGGAGCAGTAAAAACAAAAACCTTTAATTATATAATTTTATATTGTATATAATTATTAAATATATAAATATAGGCTTTTTTTCTGCATCTCCTATTTTCTCTGTATTTTGTCTGTCCCCTAGTCATCAATCATCTTTTTTCCAATCAATTATCACTTTTCGACTCTATAATATTCCAAATACCGAATCAAACAAACATGGTCGGTCATCGAGCTAATTTATAAGTTTGTACACGAAACACAGATACGAAATTCGTCCAAGCCGCTGGTCGGCCCAAATTCATCTGAAACGCAATTCAAAAAAATCTGAAAACGCAATTTAGGTAAATCCCATTGCACAAGTTAAGTGTCAAAAAGTTTTATAGACAAAGCAACCAGTAATCGCGTAATATTTTTTTATTTGAAAAGTAGTCAAATATAAAACGTAGGGCATTATCTCAAGGTTACGTGTGAGTAACATGCCTTATTAAGATGGTTAGTCTGTAGATTAATTTGTAACATTTTAGGTTAAAACAGTCAATTTGGAAAAAATATATTTTCTACTCTTACTATTTTGGTGTAAAATGTTCAATTTCCTCCTATTTCCAATTTAGAGAAAAAACCTATGTTGGCATTGTAGTAAAGGTGTTCATTATTTGTGTTAAATAATAAGGATACTTGTTAAGTTCAAAGAAATACTCTATAAAACGAATTTAAAAAAATGAAGTGCACTCGATCTAAAATAAGACATTCATACTATCATCACTAACTTCAACACTTGTACAGTCTATCATTTCAGTGCCAGAGGGAAAACAAACACATCCAATTACCTTATGTGTTTAATGTTTCATCAAAAAAGCTGTATTTTAAGAATAGGTTATTTTTAACTAATACAACCAAAAAAAAGTTTAAGCGCACACACACACCAGACAGGAGTGATTACCTGAAATATGGCAAATAGGTATCTCCTCCTTTATACACAATGATTAGATTCACTAATGGAAAATCCCTATACAGAAAATATAAACACAGAAAGGGACATAGTGCAACCTGTATATTATATATAGTACAAAGGGAAATTTTGAGATGGAATCACTCACACTTTTATGAGCCGTTTAGAAGTAGGCTCAGGACTTATGCAGCTTTCATGTCACTTAAATGGGACATGCCCATTTCCTTAAATCCTCAGGCCGGTTCCCCTTAGGTCTCAATGATCATCAAATTGGAGTCAGGAGTCAGGAGCCAGGAGCCAGGAGTATCAGGATGAGTAATTTATTTTAACAAATAGTTAAAAGATAAGTAGTAAAAAGCAATATTGCACACACAACGCGTTTCAACCAACTGTTTGTGGTCTTCCTCAGGTGCTCTTCCTGGAAGACCACAAACAGTTGGTTGAAACGCGTTGTGTGTGCAATATTGCTTTTTACTACTTATCTTTTAACTATTTGTTAAAATAAATTACTTATCCTGATACTCCTGGCTCCTGGCTCCTGGCTCCTGGCTCCTGACTCCTGACTCCAATTTGATGATCATTGAGACCTAAGGGGAACCGGCCTGAGGATTTAAGGAAATGGGCATGTCCCATTTAAGTGACATGAAAGCTGCATAAGTCCTGAGCCTACTTCTAAACGGCTCATAAAAGTGTGAGTGATTCCATCTCAAAATTTCCCTTTGTATTATATATAATATACAGGTTGCACTATGTCCCTTTCTGTGTTTATATTTTCTGTATAGGGATTTTCCATTAGTGAATCTAATCATTGTGTATAAAGGAGGAGATACCTATTTGCCATATTTCAGGTAATCACTCCTGTCTGGTGTGTGTGTGCGCTTAAACTTTTTTTTGGTTGTACATGATTTCTTAAGTATACTTAGTGGTGATATACTTGGTTTTGGCTGCACCATCCACCGATTTGATCCTTTAGCGCCACTTCTATACTATTTCCTGTTACCTATTTTTAACTAATGGTTAATTAATGGTTAACTAAAGGTACCGAGACCTCTTCATCTGAATGAAGAGTTCTAGCTGCAGTGGCTCTTTTGTTTTAATTCCGCAATGTAAAACATTGTCGTTTAGTAGATATGACACTATTGTGATTGTCACACATCTAGACACATCATGCCTAAACTTCAATCTTGATGATCTCAGACAGGAAGCAGGGCAGTCGCGGTGAGGCAGTAAAGCAGTGCTCCTCAACCCTCTCCTCAAAGCACACCTTAGACCAGACTTAGGAAACCTTCGGCACTCCAGATGTTTTGGACTAGACCTCCCATGATGCTTTGCCAGCATTATGGATGTAAGCGCATTATGGGAGATGTAGTCCACAACATCTGGAGTGCCAAAGGATGCCTATCCCTGCCTTAGACCAACCTGGGTAATCCCTAAATCCTAGATTGTTAAGTGTGCCTTGATGAGAGAGTCGAGGAGCACTGGTTTAAAGGTAAGTAAAACTCACCTTTTAAGCCCTCACAGGGGTGACGTACACCTAAATAGGTAGGCTAAATCGAAATCATTAGCAATACATTTTTGCATTCATAACGCTATAGAGTTTTGTTAAGTATGTTTCCGCATGTCCATTGCTTACATTTATATAATTATTTTTATTCCTCTTTATTGTTATTTATTCTTGAAAGTAACATTTTTTTACAAAGTTAATTCTGCCTAGGATGTTTGGAGAATGCATTTTTTTTATTAAAATGTAAAATTTCTAATTCTCTACAGTTTGGAGTTTCACATGCAAGTCGTTTAGAAGGAACAGTTAAAACCAGCAGTGAATTTATATATATATATATTATTAATCTTTTTAAATTCAAGGTTTTTATTGATAAGTTTTATCAATGGAATGGGGAGGGGTACAGAAAGAAGAAGGCGGGGTTGGGGTAGGGATACAGGGATAAACAATGATACAACATCATATGGAATGTAGCGGGAAGCCACTCAGTTTAACGTAATACATGGATGAAGCATAGAATGGTACATACAGTATGCAGTATACAAAGCATAATATACTTAAAATGTGTTGGACCATCGACTTATTGCTGTACATTATGAGTATGAAATAGTACGTGGTAGCTATATATTATGTGGTGATAAGCGAAACTTATCCTATACCTTGGTACCTTATGTGCTGGTTGGGGTATCATTTCATAGCATGAGGCTTGTGTGGTGTTTCGCACTCAGAACTTTTATGTGTCATAGGGTAAGCGGGGGTGCGCTCTATAATGGTGTGGAGTATGTTGCTCAGCAGCACCGTTCACAATGCAATCTAAATTGTGCCATCTTGATAGTGGGTTGTAACGTTCTTGACATTGGTTCAAGTAAGTAGTTATAACATGAATCATTATTCGCCACCTTTTTACCAGATCACCGCGCCTCTTGTCATAGGTGGCGTGGCACGGAGATAGGTTTACATGCTGCGTGAGGCAGTGCCAAATATGGTACCGTCTTTTCAATCCCTCGTTATGGTAATCTCTTTGTTACCCTAGTTTGGGTGCAGAGATTGTATGAGTTGGGGATTGGAGAGGACTGCTCGATGGGTTTGAGAGGGCAGGTTCATGGCCTTTCCTTCCCAAAAAACTACCCAAGGAGCCCAAGTGTTTAAGAGTCTCGTCTTAAGAGCTGCTGTTTGGGCGGACAGACACTCATGGGTATAATATTGATGGATTTTTGCCATTAGGAGAGTTTTGGAAGGGCATTGCGGTAGTTTCCAGTGTGTCGCAATGAGATTTCTCACCGCCAATGTTACGATGGCCATGATAATCTTTACTCGTTTTGATACGGGGTTGGGATACATTAAAAATATACCTGTATGTATATCTAGGAGTGGTGTGGTGATGCCTATAGTTCTCAATATATTTTGCGCATCTCTCCATAGTGGTCGGATGCGTTGGCACGACCACCAAATGTGGGTCATCGTGCCGCTTTCGGATCCACATCTCCAGCAGTGTGAGGGGACTGTCTTATACATTTTATGAAGCCTTTGTGGAGTTAGGTACCACCTGTACACCAGTTTTTTGTGCGCTTCGAAATGGGAATAACACTGTGTCAGCCCTCTAAGTGCATTTAGAGAAGCTAGTATCTCCCTATTGGATATCGTTACACACTCCGCTATCCACTGTGTTACAAACGTAGGGGTTGGAGGTGGTGAGGTTCGTAGAATGGTTTTGTAGCAGGCGGTAAGGGACTTGGGCTTTGTTGGGGTTCGCCAGCATCTGTCATATAAAGCCTCTAGTTCCTGCTGGCCTGGTTCGTGTACTATGGCTCCATGTGCAACATGGGTGGTAATGACGCTTTTGAGTTGCATATATAGAAATACTGAGGAGTTGGGCAGGTGGAATTCCCTTTGTAACACTGCAAAGGGTTTGATACAGTTCGGGAGAAGGACTTGTTCTAGTGTGGTTACTCCCAATTTGGCCCATGAGTTCAGCGAGAGCCAAGGTGATACCGCTTTCAGGGCCGTTAGCGGAGAATGAGGATGATATTTGTGAGGTGTGGTTTGTTTTTGGCGTACCATGTCCCAGTGATGCAGGGTTAGTGAGGTGGTTGGGAAAGTTGTTACGTCTTTAGGGCGTAGTGGCTTAGGTGTCCATAGCGTATTTACTAAGGATATGGCAGTGAATTGATCAGCCTCCATATCGACCCATTGATATACCCCTTTGGGTGTATGTAATTTCAGTGCTGTTTCTAGGACGGCCGCTTTATAATATGTATGTATGTCAGGCAGGCCTACTCCCCCCTCTGTTTGGTGGTTCTGGAGGAAGCGTTGGGATATTCTGGGTCTGTGAGCGTCCCAGACGTAAGAGGACAACACCTTTTGAAGTGATTTAAAAAACATAGGCGTGGCCCGTAGGTGTAAGAGACGGAAAACGTATAGTATTTTGGGAAGGAGGACCATTTTTACTGTGTTGATCCTGCCCAGCCAAGTTAGCTTAACTCGTTTCCACCGTAGGCATTCAGATTTGCATAGGTTTAGGAGTGGTTTATAATTGTATCGGAATAATTGCTCAGTTGTGGGCGCGATTTTGACTCCCAGATATGTGACATAGTCTGACCTCCAGTCTAAGTTATAAGTGTTATTGAGTCTCTGAGTAAGATGTTTAGTAAGGCCTATGGGTAGTGCTTGAGTTTTTGTTTGGTTCAATTTATAGTATGTCAGATTGCCATAGTGTTTCAGGAGTGACATCAGGGTGGGCAGAGATGTGGGTACTTCGCTTAACGTTAAAAGAATATCGTCCGCGAACATGGACAACTTATGTTCCGACCTGCCCACCGTTATGCCTTTAATTTCAGATTGTCGTCTAATTATATGTGCCAGCGGTTCCAAAGATAGAACAAATAGGAGCGGGGACAAAGGGCACCCTTGGCGTGTGCCGTTGGTTATTTTGAACGGGGTGGAAAGGAAGCCTGCATTGGAAACCCGAGCTGTTGGGGCGTTGTACAATGCCATAATGCCTGAAATTATAGGTGTGGTAAAGCCAAACGCCTGTAAGACCTGTTGCATGTAGTCCCAGTTAAGCCTGTCAAAGGCCTTCTCTGCATCTAATGCTAAGAGAAGGCCTGTGCTCCCACTGGTATGTGCGTGGGACAAGATATTCAAGATTTTTCTGGTATTGTCCGAGCCTTGTCTTGTTTTGACAAAGCCTGACTGGTCGTTGTGTATTAATGTGGGGAGGATGGCAGACATCCTGTTGGCTAGGAGTTTGGCATACAGTTTGACATCTACATTCAGTAGAGATATAGGTCTAAAGTTCTGGCATTGCGTTTGAGGTTTGCCTGGTTTTGGGAGAGTGGAGATGTGGGCTGTTAGCATTTCTGGGGGCAAGGTTCCTTGTGAATAGCAGTTGTTAAAGAGTGTGGATAGGTGTGGCGATAGAATCGGGGCAAAGGTTTGGTAGTACAAGTTGGTATAGCCATCTGGGCCCGGTGCTTTATGTTTTGGGAGCTGCTTAATTGTACGGTCTATTTCTTGGGTGGTAAATGGTGCAGCGAGAGAAGCTATGTTTTCTGGGGATAGTTTGGGTAAATTGGTTTGTGCTAGAAAATTGAGGATGTCCTGTGTGGATGGTGGTGTAATCGTGGGGTCTTCCCTGAGGTTGTAGAGTTTGCTATAGTAGCTTGCAAAAGCATCAACTATGTTTTGGGGATTTGTGAGTTTCTGATTTGTTGCTGTGACGATGTACGCTATTCTGGAGTGGGCTGTGCGTGCTTTAAGTCGTGCAGCTAATAGCGCACCCGCTTTGTTCCCTTGTGAGAAAAAATTATGTTTATAGCGTTGAAGCATGTAGGTAGTTTTGGCTTGTTCCAGGGTTTTGAGTTTGGTATGTAGTATAGAGAGTTCGTGGCGTAATGTTTGCGTGGGATGCGCTTTATTTTTGTGTGTGAGGTCTGTAATCTGGGTAATTAAGGTAGAGTAGTCTTTAAGTCTTTGTTTTTTAGCGTGACTACCCGCTCTAATCAGGAGACCCCGAATTACTGCCTTGTGCGCCAGCCAAACCGTAGTCATGTCCATATCTGGGGTCAGATTCGTCTTGAAGTATTCGTTGAGGTCTACCTTGAGTTGGTCTACAATTTTCGGGTCTCTCAACAGGGAGTCATTCATTCTCCATGACCCTTTGCCCACTGCAGAGCATTGTTCCTTCAAAGTGAGGGTAATTGGGGCATGGTCTGACCAGGTTATAAGACCTATATTTGTCTCCTGAACTGCGTGCATTAGCGTTGTTGGGATTAAGAATCTATCGATTCTGGTATATGTGTTGTGTGCTAGGGAATGAAAGGTATAATCCCTTTCTAGCGGATGGAGGACTCTCCAGGGGTCTAGAAAGTTGTGTTGAAGAATGTGATTACAGAGTGACGACGCCGTTTTGTGTGATTTACGTGCTGATGCGCTGGGTAGCTTAATAGTGGATGAGGAGTCCAGAAAACTGTCCAGGAGGAAATTAGTATCGCCCCCTATGACAGTAGTTCCGAATCTGTTTGCGTTCGCTAGGGCAAAGATTTTGTCCATAAATTCAACCTGATTAGTATGTGGGCCATAAATATTAATAAGCGTGTATGGGTCATTGTTTATATAACATTGGAGTAGCAAGTATCTGCCATTTTTATCACCCGTTTTCTTAATTAATGAGAAGGCTACCCCTTTTCCTATCAAAATAGACACACCTCGTTTCTTTTTCTTGTAACATGAATGGAAATCGTGGGGGAATGCGCTGGAGCAGAATTTGGGACGTGCGCCCCATTTAAAATGGGTCTCTTGGTAGAAGGCGATTTGGGCTTTGTGTTTTTTTGCTTCTTCAAGCGCCAGTCTACGCTTATGTGGCGAGTTTAGGCCTTTCGTGTTCAGAGATAGAATCGTGAGTGTCATGGTGATGATATGGGAGCAGTTGCTGTGTCGGGCAGTGGTGGGAGCAAGCTCCCCTTCTGGGGGGTTGTAGCACCTGTATTAGAGTGTCCTGCATGGATATTATGCAGATGCAGATGTGGCACAGGATATGTGCTGTCCAAAGTGCGGAGGACCTTGGATATTAACGTATTATGTGGTTGAAGTGTTTTTTTGACACTTTGTATCATTTGTTTGGGGGGGGGGAGTAGGAAGAAGGGTAGCAGAAACACATAGAGTGTTGAAACAAATAGGTACAGAGAACTATGTACAAAAAACCGCCGATCATGTTGCCCTCGGGCGTGGGCGGTAACGAAAAGGCTCTGTTGAGCCTAGTGGGGTGACGAGAGTTGAGAAGTCTAACAACCCTGGTGTGTGCGATAATTAGGGGTAACTTTAATTTTGTTTGTGGTTCTTTACACTGATATGATCACTTATCCGCTCCCTTATATGGTCACAGTCTAGTGGGGAGAGTGTTACATGGACTGTCAGGACATCAAACGTGCCTAGTGGGGCGTGGAGCTGTAGGGTGAAAGAATTAGGGGGCGGAGCACAATGCATATACACCTTAAAACATACACTATATTCCCATGAAACACAGAGCTCGTAGGAGGACCTCGCCTCCCCATGTCCAGTGCGTCATCGCCACGTCTGGGCCCCGGTCGGGGGCCCCGGCGTGGCAACAAGGCACAACGCATATCCACATTAAAACAGACAATACATCTCTGTGAAACCTAGAGACCATAGAGATATCTCTCCCCATCACATTTAGCACATCACCGCATTGCTCGGGCCCAGTTTGAGGACCCGGCATGGCAGCAGAGCTCAGCCACAACGGCTGCACATGAGATGGTGATAGACACAACATAGGGGAAACGTCCAACCAGTACACAGTGTGATGCGAAGCTGTAGGGCAGAGGGTGCAGGGGTGGAACACAGTGTGTATACGCATTAAAATATATAATATATCCCAGTGAGACATAGAGATTGTAAGGGGATCGCTCCCTGTCCCACCCAGTGCGTCGCCGCCATGGCCGGGCCCAAGTTGGGGGCCCCGGCATGGCAGCAAGGCTTAGCCTCAGCGGTTGGTCGTTAAGTTGTAATAGGTATAACACAAGGAGAATGCATAGCCGGTACACAATGTAATGTGGAGCTATAGGAAGGCAGAACGTGTAGGGGTGGGACATATTGTATGCACTAACTGAGATAAACAGTACCCATCAGCAAAACATATGAACACAAGGAGGTCCCTCCCCCCACTCCCAATGCGTCACTGCCATGACTAGGCCCAGGTCAAGGGCCCAGGCATGGCAGCAAGGCTCAACCACAGCGGCTGTGTAATAATCAGTAAAAAATACAGCTTATGGAATACTTATAACTGGTACTCAGTGTAATGCAGAGCTGTAGGGCGGAAAGAGGGTGTACAGTCCCTGACCCATACAGAGAAGGCTGTTGGGCTAGTGTGCTCAATTGTAGTAAAAGGTATAGAGTCTGTTCATTTCACTTATCTGCAGCCACCATGTTCCAGTCTGACGTTATTTTTCTCGGGGACCTTGATCTTTGCGATTTCGCTGGGACAGTTGGTTCGGGAAGTTGCGATAAATTGATGTCCCATTCTTTCAGAAGCTTCATTCCTTCCTCCATTGTAGTGATGTGATGGTCTGCACCGTTGCGGCGGATGGTTAAGCGTGTTGGAAATCCCCACCTGTAAAGGACGTTGGCGTCTCTCAGGGATTTAGTGATGCTTGCCAGTTCTTTTCGTTTCAGCAGGGTTGCGGCCGAGAGATCAGTGAAGAGGTGAACGCTTGCAAATTCTTCCGGTAGTGCCTTCGTGATCCTTGCGGCTCTCATTACTCTATCTTTGCTGGTATAGTAATGGAGTTTTGCAATGGTATCTCTTGGGACTGAAGCCGGAAGAGATTTAGGTTTTGGCAGGCGGTGTATACGATCAATTAGGCACTCCTGCTGTGTCAAGTCGGGGACCAATGCTTGGAATAGGCGTGCAGCGTAGGAGGGAAGGTCCTGGGGTAGAACCTCTTCGGGAATACCGCGGAGGCGAATATTGCTGCGCCTGTCCCTTGTTCGTGAGGGAGTCCAATTTGGCTCCTAGTTCTGTATAGGCAGCTGCCAACGTGTTATGAGCAGAGATGATTTCCTCTGTCTTGTCTTCAAGATGCGCCGTCCTGTCTCCGAGCGCTTGGATTTCCGTTTTGATGTCTCGCGACATTTTCATCATGTCAGCTTGGAGAGATGCTTTCAAGGTTTGCAGCATTTTGTGGATGGAAAGGTCGGTTGCAGGTGTTGCTGCCGGTTCCGAGATGGAGGTAAGATCGCTGCGGTCCGAGTATGCGGAGGGTGAGTACTGCGCGCCGGCGCCATCTTGGGCCTGTGCGCGTGGTGGCGTCAGTGCCGAAACTTGTAATGCAGGCTGTTTGTGTTTCGGTCTTTTGGCTGATCTTGATGCCATGTTGTACCCGGGCACTTCAGTGTGTCGGTGTGAAGTTTTGGGGTACCCACTGCTTGTCTAATTGCTGTGCAGGGTCGGTGTCTCACGGAGCTAGACTGTCATGCGACTTTCTCGGTGAGCTGTCAGGCCACGCCCCCTATTATTAATCTTTTTATGTCTTGCATTAACCACACAGTGAATATTTTTTTTTTTTTAATATTTTAAAGGTATTTAATATATCTTTAATATTTAGCATTGAAACATTCAGGAGCTCATAGTTAGGACACATACATTATCCCAAAATCAATAAATCAATCGGCATAAATGAGTGCAGTCAGTGTAAAGATTTGCCCTCTCCGTGACCTTTTTTTTTTTTTTTTAGAAAGGTCTAAGCATCACTCTTTATCCATCCAATATAATAATAATTGCATTGGAAAACGGGCAGAGTGTGAAATGATTCCGTTATGTATTTTTTTTTTAATATAATTTATTTGCCATTTGTTGGCTGTGACTAGTTATTATTGCTGTATAGAGCAAGCTTTCAGATTCCATGCTAATAATCTAGCTATTGATTGTAAACATTGTGGAATGGCTGAAGGCCGGCTCGGTGTGCTTAATAAAGTGTGAAAAATAACAATGAAAAAAATTCAAAAGCTTCTTTGATGGGATAAGCTCTTTGTGCGCACAGATCAGATCAAATCAGATCAGATCAAATATTCCAAAACCTTCATGGAATCAACTGATTGTAATTAAGGGTTGGTCATGCTGCTTGGATGTACTATAGAACCACAAATTAGGCAAGTCCTTATCTAGATATATATTTATATATTGGTTGATACAATTCAAAGTGCTCTTTAGCGGTCTACCATTGGACAACGGATAGAAGGAAACGTTCTGCCTATTCGGTCTTTTGTCTAACTCTAAACAACGCAAACACTGCTTCTTTGTGCTTGGGACAGATATTCAGATAAACAGTTGGAGAGAGTATAAACTTAAGTATATTGACTAAACCAGGGGACCTAATGGAAAGGTTAGAGATAAGCTCTGATGGGATGGGGTCTCTCAAAGAGCTCTATCTTTAAAGGAGAACTGTTACTTCTCAGGAGATCACACCTTTGAATAAAACATTAAAAATCACCCGTGGCATTTAACCTTCTTTTATGTGATGTCCTGTTTTACTTTAAATTGATCATAAATATTTAGTTAATGACATCATTTGGTTGTATAAGGAGAGGTATTAGCAGTAGAAAGAGGGAAGTGCTCATGCCATTATATAGAACACTCGGGAGACCTCACTTGGAGTATTGTACGCAGTACTGGAGACCGTATCTCCAGAAGGATATTGATACTTTAGAGAGAGTTCAGAGAAGGGCTACTAAACTGGTTCATGGATTGCAGGATAAAACTTACCAGGAAAGGTTAAAGGATCGTAACATGTATAGCTTGGAGGAAAGAGGAGACAGGGGGAGTATGATAGAAACATTTAAATACATAAAGGGAATCAACACAGTAAAGGAGGAGACTATATTTAAAAGAGGAAAAGCTACCACAACAAGAGGACATAGTCTTAAATTACAGGGACAAAGGTTTAAAAATAATATCAGGAAGTATTACTTTACTGAGAGGGTAGTGGACACGTGGAATAGCCTTCCAGCTGAAGTGGTAGAGGTAAACACAGTGAAGGAGTTTAAGCATGCATTAGATATGCACAAGACTAACCTCGCTATAAGATAAGACCAAGGACTATTGAAAGTATTTAGAAAATTGGGCAGACTAGATCGGCCGAATGGTTCTTCTCTGCCGTCACATTCTATGTTTCTATGTTTCTTTTTTTATTCTTTATTTTCGTTTTGGTACATCAAATCACATTTTCATATATTCGTGACAAAGATCTTTCTGTGAGACATATGCACCTTTTGGGTCCCACGTCGCTTCAGACGGGTTTCTCTGTTGCGTAGTCGTCGGGTGAAGCAGTCCCAGGGTGGCTAGGAGAGGAGATGCTTCCTCCACTGAGGTCAATACGTGGGTAGTTCCCTCATGGGGTACTTCTAGGGTCCTGTTGGCGCCCCATCTGTAGGCGATACCTGCTGATCGGAGTTGTGTAGTAAGTGGTCCGTAGGTTTTGCGCCATAAGAGGGTGGCTTTCGAGAGGTCCTGAAAAAACGTCAGTGAAGAGTCTTCAAACTTTAGTGGTGTCTTGTCTTTCAGGCTTGCCATTATGTGGAGCTTATCTTGCACTGAGACGCATCTGAGAATGACGTCTCTGGCTGCTTTGTTCTTCATGTGGGGCGATCCCGGCAGGCGGTATATGCCATCTATGTTTATTTTCTTGACCACTGTGTGTGGAAGCACAGTGTTAAGCAGGCGCCTGATATATTGTGGCAGTTCTTCGGTTGTTATTGTCATGGGGATGCTCCGGATTTTGATGTGTGAGCGTCGTTGTCGGTCTTCAATGGTGGACATTTTAATTGATAGGTAAGTTTGCTGGTGTTGTAATTGTTTAATGGCTTCTCCCATCTTGTTCATGTGAGTGTGAACCGACACCACCTCATTCTCTGTGGTGCTCACTCTTTCTGTGACTTTGTTTAATTCTGTCTTGAGGACAGCTGAATCTGCTGCTAGGAGTTTGTGGATGTCTGCCAACAGGATTTTCAGGTCCCTTTTAGTGGTAGGGAAAATAAATAGTGCAGCGCACACAGACTACAAAATACAAAAAACAAAGAAGGCTACTAAAATGCCTAACTGAGTATAAATATGGGGATTTGGTTCCACCATATGGCCATATGTTGTTAAGCCCACCACTACTTTCAAAGTACCCCATTATTGGTGGGTCCTACACTACAATGTGGGAGACAAATAAATAGTAATAGTTTTATAAATAAAACCGTGTTAAATACTAGTAAGAGCATAGTGAGTATACAAACATAAGTGATGAAAGCAATTAAAAACAGTGTTAAAACTAAATAATTAGTCCAGGCCCCCCCAGCTTCAGAGTCTCCTTTAGAGGTGGCCACAGGTGTGTATATTAAGGAGGAGTTTATCATTAGTCAAGTCACTTTTATTATTTTTTCCAGTGAGCACAGTCATCTGCATTAGTGAGTATACTCATTTTCAGCACTAACACATTAATTATTTTATTTTTAGTTTTTAATTGCTTTCATCACTTATGTTTGTATACTCACTATGCTCTTACTAGTATTTAACACTGTTTTATTTATAACACTATTACTATTTATTTGTAATAGTGCCCCCTATCCTTTCTCTCCTTTTAGTGGTAGGGGCTGAATCGTCCTCCATCTCCAATAGTGGTGACTGCATTGTTTGTGGGTTTCTGGGTGAGGCAGGTCTGGGCTGTGGTAGAGACTGAGCCCTGTCCTGCTGTGTTACAGGAGGGTTTCTCCCGGTGTGTCTTGGCTCTGTGGTGCCAGAGTGTGTGGCTGTTCAGGCAGCTGCATTGGAGAGTGCCCCTGGAGGTTGGATCCCTGCCCTGCTGCCCTGGGTGCCATACCTGGTTGGTGCCTGTGGGGGCTCCCTGGACGGTCTGGGCACTGCTGGGTATGGGGGGGCACCTGAATATGCTCCGGTGTTACTGCCGTGGAAACCGGCCGGGTTTGGGCGGGCTTTTGGAACATGGCCCCTATATCTCCGTCTCTGGTACCTTGGTGTCTTTGGGAGCGGCGTCCCATGGCCGTGGTGTGCTCCGGTATGTCAGGGATGTCCAGCTGGTATGTCTCGCCAGGTGTCCGCATAGGATTTCCTCGAGGCCCAGGCTTGAAGGTGCGTGGTAGGCCCCGATCTTGTGTTTCCGTTTCTGTAGCTTCTGCGGTTGGAAGAACGGCATGGAAAGGTGTAGTGTTTTGTGCGTCTAGGCGGGTATTGTTGCTGGATGGTTGCAGGAATGCGGGGATTTTCGTGGATTTAGTCCGTTTGGTCTGGGAGCTGTGAGAGATGGCGTCCATTCGTGTTGAGTTACAAGCTCCGCCCCCAAATATCTCTGTGTTTCTATTATCTTCCAGATCAGACTAAGCACAACAAATGAGGAGGGAAAATAGATGCATTGTTTTATTTCTCCTCTTCTTTTACTTTATCCCACCTCACAAATATTTTTTTAAATGTATGGAATAATTAAACATAATATTGAAAATCCAGGGAAGTGACAGTTTCTCCAAGGTGAGGAGTAGATCTAAGCTGTTTTGTTAAATTCAAGTAATTGTTCTTTGTATCTTAAAGGGGAACTGTCACTTCCAGAGATCTGTAATCATCCGATATATTAAGTAAATGTTTATCCTGGAACTGGGGACCCTTTTTTGGCTCGCTAGCAATCATTGATATAAAAGTTGCACTTTTTTGCCTGTTATTTGGAGGAAGAAAAACTGAAACAATGTTTCTGCTCTCATCATCACTTGCATTTTGTGCCCCGGCTTTGCCTGGACTGGGTTGTGATGTCAGTTTGCTAAATCGTTTATATATTTTAAAAGAAAACAGAGCATTACATGTAAAAGCGGTTACCACAATTTCTAGATGATTTTTAATCTTTTACTTTATGGTGTAATTCCCAGAGAAGTTAAAAAAAGTACAAAGAAAATAACAAAATTAGTTAGCACTATAAAATAAGACTCAGAATCGAACACAAACAAATATCCTCTTTCAATTACTTTACGCTAAAATCCATCTAACCACATCACAAAACCCGTATGAGTTTTTCTTTATCGATCAAATTTTAGTTATAATTATCTGAACGTTTTCTCTTCTAGCCAGAATTAAATGGCTTCCGTCAGATCCTCAAATCATATCCGAAGGCCTCTATGCAATTGCTGTAGTTTTAAGTTTCTCCAGAATTGCCTACATTTTACCAGCTAATGAAAGCTTTGGACCTCTGCAGATATCACTTGGCCGAACTGTCAAAGACATCTTCAAGTTTATGGTTATATTTATCATGGTATTTGTGGCCTTCATGATTGGAATGTTTAACCTGTATGCTTACTATCTTGGAGCCAAACAAAATGATGCCTTTACCACGTAAGTAGCAGCAATGTATTATAATTCATTTTCCCTATGTGTTTTTGTCTTACATAATCATATGCATGTATACCTTTTCCATATCAATAAATCAGCCAGTCTGTCAATAAGCACATATCGGGACACTAGGTTGAGTTACAAATATGATGCCTGCATGTGCTGTACTTACTAGTCATTATGGCTGTACTTCAAATAATGCCTTCACGGTCCTTACAAATACCTACAGACCTGCTATTTGACCATTTTTATTTATTTATTTTTGTCACACCTACTACATGTATTTTAGTTTTTATACCAACATTTAAGACCCTGTGTGAAGTACTGCAGGATAATGAATACTGTATACTGTCTAAATCTTTTACAACTGTACAATAAATAGTGCAAGTTAATATAAATTTAAAATTAACAAAAGTATTTTTTTTTGTAGTCCTATAAGACTGTCTATAGTTTTGTCAGTATCAGTGCCATGAGCTTGTGATTGTAAGACTGTGGACTGTCTGAAGGCTTAATTGTGGTATATGTGATTATTTATGCAAAGTAATAGAATGTTAAAATTAGTAGTGTAACAATATATTGTGCCACATTTGTCCATCTGTCTAATCTAATCTATTTTAAGATTTCCTTGAGCACTTGAGGCAAAATAAGAAACTGTTTCCCTTTTCTGTTGTAGACGGTCACATTACCATAACTGATCAAGAGCTTTGATGTCTATTTACAGAGTTGAAGAAAGCTTTAAGACTTTATTCTGGGCTATATTTGGACTATCTGAAGTGAAATCAGTTGTGATTAATTATGGACACAAGTTTATTGAAAATATTGGCTATGTCCTGTATGGGGTTTACAATGTTACCATGGTCATTGTCCTCTTAAACATGCTTATTGCGATGATCAACAGCTCCTACCAAGAGATTGAGGTAAATATATATGTATACAGTTATTTAACAATCACAATTACAATCAATATATAGACTTATTAATAATAATTAAGCAGATCACTTAATATCAGGACACGGCAGGGTCAATGGACTAATATTCGAGTTAAATCCTCCTCGTGGATGAACTAGCTAGTAGCTTACAGATCTGATTGTAGAACTTGCTCAAAGCCAAGAGTTTGATTCACACAAGGTTTAAGCTCACTTTTCATAATTTTGAGGCAAATATATTGAGCAGGGCAATTAACCACCTGTATCTCACTACACTGTAAAATGAGGGAAAATCTCAGTGTATCTTTCCTATTAAAACATTAATTTCCAGAAATTAAACTATTAAGATGCAAGATAATGTATCTTGGACGTAAAAACCCAAGGGCAGAGTACAGAATGTTTGATAGAGTCCTAACCTCAACATCTGAGGAAAGGGATTTAGGGGTAATTATTTCAGATGACTTAAAGGTAGGAAGACAATGGAGCAGCAGGCAATGCTAGCAGAATGCTTGGTTGTATAGGGAGAGGTATTAGCAGTAGAAGGAAGGAAGTGCTCATGCCATTGTACAGAACACTCGTGAGACCTCATTTGGAGTATTGTACGCAGTACTGGAGGCAGTGGCGCATCCAGGGGGGGAGGTGGGACAACGGGGCAATGGCCCCTCTCGCGAAAATAGTGCTGGCCGAGGCTCTCCCCTGACGACCCATGCAGGGCTGGCGCTATCCAAGCGCCAGCCCTATTGTTTGCCCTCACAGATCGGAGGGGAGATCAGTGATCTCCCACCCCGGCCCACAGGCACATTGCTGGCAGCCGGCAGGGGAGGGAGAGAGAGAACCCAGGGGTGCTCTTACCTGCAGCACCGCCAGGTTCTCCACTCACGAGCATGGAGCTTTGCCACGGTTACCATGACTACGCTCCGTTCTCGCGAGAGTGAACTCTACCCTGAGCTGCAGGGTAGAGTTCACTCTCACCACTAGAACCACCAGGGACTGGAAAGAAAGCAATGTCTCCCCCTCCCTCAGCAAAGGTAAGAAGGGAGGGGGGACATTAACTATATATTTTTTAATTATTTACTAATTTTTTTAAAAATCTTTAATCTGCCCCCCTATTGCCTCACACAAACTATAACCGCTTACACTCCACCACACACGGCCCCCCCTTACACACACAGCCCCCTTACACACACAGCCCCCCTTACACACACAGCCCCCCTTACACACACAGCCCCCCTTACACACACTGCCTGTTCCAGGAGATATAAATAACACTGCCCCTCATACACACACTGCCCCCCATACACACACTGCCCTCTTATACACACACTGTGCCACGCACACACAAAAACACTGCTCTCAATACACACACTGCACCCTTTACACACGAAAACACTGCTCCCAATATATACATTGCTACCCCATACATACACTGCACTCCTCTCACACACGCACTGCCCACCCCTCTCACACACGCACTGCCCACCCCATGCACACACACTGCCCCTTCATACACATAGTGCAACCCTCACACACACTGCACCCCTCACACACATACACACTAATGCCCCTATCCCGGATGAGCCAGGGTAAGTTATCAAACTGTTTTTGAAACAGTTTGACTACTTACTCTGGGAGGGCGCGACAGCACTCCTGGCACCAAAACCACTGCAGAGAGCTGTAGTGGTTATTGTGCCTGGATTGTTTCTTTAAATGATCTGCCAGTACCCCTCCCGAGATTAGCTTCTGGATCCGCCACTGACTGGAGGCCGTATCTCCAGAAAGATATTGATACTTTAGAGAGAGTTCAGAGAAGGGCTACTAAACTGATTCATGGATTGCAGGATAAAACTTACCAGGAAAGGTTAAAGGATCTTAACATGTATAGCTTGGAGGAAAGACGAGACAGGGGGGATATGATAGAAACATTTAAATACATAAAGGGAATCAACATAGTAAAGGAGGAGACTATATTTAAAAGAAGAAAAACTACCCCAACAAGAGGACATAGTCTTAAATTAGAGGGGCAAAGGTTTAAAAATAATATCAGGAAATATTACTTTACTGAGAGGGTAGTGGATGCATGGAATAGCCTTCCAGCTGAAGTGGTAGAGGTAAACAAAGTGAAGGAGTTTAAGCATGCATGGGATAGGCATGCGGCTATCCCAGCTATACGGTAAGGCCAGGGACTAATGAGAGTATTTAGAAAATTGGGCAGACTTGATGGGCCGAATGGTTCGTATCTGCCGTCACATTCTATGTTTCTATGTTTCCATGTATTGCATATTCATATACAGTTGTGCTCAAACGTTTACATACACTGGCAGAAATTGTGAAATTTTGGCATTGATTTTGAAAATATGACTGATCTTGAAAAGATAATTATTATATTGAAGGATAGTGATCATATAAAGTTATTTATTATCACATAGTTGTTTGGCTCCTTTTTAAAATCATAATGATAACATAAATCACCCAAATGGCCCTGATCAAAAGTTTACATACCCTTAAATGTTTGGCCTTGTTGCAGACACACAAGGTGACACACACAGGTTGAAATGGCAATTAAAGGTTCATTTCCCACACCTGTGGCTTTTTTAATTGCCGTTAGTGTCTGTGTATAAATAGTCAATAAGTTTCGTAGCTCTCACATGGATTCACTGAGCAGGCTAGATACTGAGCCAAGGGGAGCAGAAAATAACTGTCAAAAGACATGCGTAACAAGGTCATGGAACTTTATAAAGAGAGGAAAAGGATATAAAAAGTTATACAAAACATTGAAAATCCATTCAGCACTGTTAAATCACTTATTTAGAAGTGGAAAATTTGGGGATCTCTTGATACCAAGCCAAGGTCAGGTAGACCAAGAAAGATTTAAGCCACAACTGCCAGAAGAATTGTTCGCGATACAAAGAAAAACCCACATGTAACCTCAGGAGAAATACAGGCTGCTTTGGAAAAAGATGATGTGGTTGTTTCAAGGAGCACAATACGACGATACGTGAACCTAAATGAGCTGCATGGTCCAGTTGCCAGAAAGAAGCCTTTACTGCACCAATGCCCCAAAAAAGCCTGGTTACAATATGCCCGGCAACACCTTGACACGCCTCTCAGCTTCTGGCATACTGTAATATGGAGTGATGAAACCAAAATAGAGATTTCTGGTCAGAACCATAAGCGCTATATTTAGAGCAGGGTCAACAAGGCCTGTAGTGAAAAGAATACCATCCCCACTGTGAAGCATGGTGGTGGCTCACTGATGTTTTGGGGACGTGTGAGCTCTAGAGGCACGGGGAAACTTGTGAAAATTCTTGGCAAGATGAATGCAGCATGTTATCAGAAAATAGTAGCAGACAATTTGCATTCTTCTGCACAAAGGGTGCACATGGGATGCACTTGGACTTTCCAGCATGACAATGACCCTAAGCACAAGGTCAAGTTGAATCTCCAGTGATTACAGCAGAAAAAGGGGAAGGTTCTGGAGTGGCCATCACAGTTTAAAGACACATTACTGTCAGTATTATTGCTGTGAAGCTCTGCTATTTACACAGACACACCAACAATATAGAGAAAAGAGGGACATTAGGATTGAAAAGAGGGACTGTCACTCCTAAGTAAGGGCTCTTGGGAGAAATGTTAAAATGTTTTTGCAAAACTTTAGCAAAATTTTGAAATTCACTAACAATTCACACTTTAGCGAATAGCCCCGAAGAAATGGATTGTCAGAAATTAAGGAGGAAATTTTAAATTTCAAGCCAGAAAAGCTGACGTGGAAACATTGGTGAGTTGGAGAATTGTTTCCGATTAAGCTAAAATGTGAAATTTCATGGTCAGTTCCTGACAATTCACAGCTTAGTAAATATCCTTGACAGATACCTTTGCATTGTTCAGAAATGCTGTACTTTGCCAGAACTACGGTTCAGCTACTTCAAGCTGCCAAAACAGTTTTTTGTTTTTTGTTTTTACAAGAAAGTAATAGGCTCAGTGAAGCTTGATACATCCAATTAATCTGACATTTTTTAGATTACTGAATAATCTCCAGGATTGTGAATCACACCATCTTTAGACATGAAAACATGATGGAGTCATTCATCAATCTTTTCTCCTTCCCTTTAACACAATGCTTGTATCCTGCTCTTAAAATAACTTTATATGTTTAATATATAAGAGGGGCCTGTATTGGTGGATGGATTAAATATACTAATATGTAAGAAAAAAAATCCCAGTCTTTAATTTACAATATACATTTACATGTTTTAAATGAGTTTTGAAAATGCAGATAAGACATGATGGGCACCAACTAATTTGACATTAAATAAAAACAGAATCACTTTTACATTATTAAATATATCTTTTAATGTTAGTTAACATATTGACAGTATTGTTTGAAGCTGAATTCACAAAAATTAACTCTTCAGCCCAATTATTTTAAAACCTAACTTATTCCTTAAAGGCCCAGCACCGTCTGGATGTAAATGCCTTCTATTTAGAGAAACCGTTCAAGCACCATAAGCACTACAGCATGCTCTAATGGTTACTGTGCCATTGACATCCACCTAGGGTAAGTAGTCAAACCATTTGCAAAGGGTTTGAGAATTTACATGGGGTCTGCCTGACTACCGCTGCCAGTTCCTCTCCGGCCAGAAGCTCTGTCTGTCAGTACAGAGCTTCAGTAACTGTGTGAGAGTGCTTTGCTCACCTTCTCAGACAGTGAGCCGGTCCTGCATTGCAGGGCTTCACTCAGTTTAGCTAATGGAAGCTCCATGCAGGAGCTTCCAACTCCACAGGAGGCTGAGGTGGGCATATGGCGAATCCCAGGTAGGTTGTCAAATTGTTTGCACAAGGCTTGATTACATACCTTGGGAGGGTGCCAGGGCACTCCTAGAACCATCACCACTTCAATGTGCTGAAGTGGTTATGGTTTCTTTAAATTGAGGCAGGGTTATTCACCAGACTAAATTGAAGCCAGCTATATCCGAATAACAAAATATGGGCCTAAGTGGAAAACTGGATTACTTTGTGACAAAGAATCTCCCCTGTCGGCACGGGCACATGGGCATCGCGGTGGGGCCCCCATGCTTGTGGGACCCCCGGCAAAATTCCCAGCGTGCCCATGTGGAAAGACAGCCCTGGCGGTAATTGTTGCAGAAGTTCTGTATGTCCTCAATTTTTCTCTATCGGATGCCATAAGACAAAAGTCTTTAGAAGTCTTTAGAATTTAGCGTCTTGATGCAGGAATATATATATATATATATATATTTTTTTTTTTATAGAAGCAAGCAGAGGCACACTAATCTAATAATAAAAGGATCAAACTAATTTTTTTTTTTTTATTAGAACAGGCCTCTACAGATTTAGCTACTGTGGCATCCATCTATTTTCGTACTGTTATGCTTTTATGTTATTTTTTTAATGCATTTCAAATGTTACTGTGTTATGTTGAGTTTTCTGAGTGGACAGCACACATTTGGGAGTTACAAAGGATGCCTTAAAGGGATATTATCACTCATACTGGTGTATTCACCAGCTATAGTGTAAGTCACAGTTTTATAAATAGACTGCAGTATTATTGCATTTATTGTGTTTTTTCTTCATATGTGGCGCACGGTGGAAGAACGCATCTTATTTGAAATTTACGTATTTCTTTCCTAGTATGGATGAGTCACTGTTTGAGCACAGATTTGTTTTGATTTCTGTGTCCACATATTGGCTGCTGCATTTTTGGATCCTGTCTAAATATTGCTATTTGGATTTTAATTTGCAAAAAGGTTAATGACTAAACCCCAAATTTACTTTCACATTTTAATACAAATAG
The DNA here is from genome assembly GCF_036172605.1 of Pelobates fuscus. Lineage (NCBI taxonomy): Eukaryota > Metazoa > Chordata > Amphibia > Anura > Pelobatidae > Pelobates > Pelobates fuscus. Next base: position 451,742,221 of record NC_086317.1, read on the forward strand.
ATTTGAAGATTGTTTTTTTCCAGTTCAGCTTTTTTAACCTAAATATAAAACCATGCTCGACCCAATTTTTCAGTGAGTAATGAGTAACTGAGTAAATTTTTTAGATGAAAAAAGCTGAATAGTCACATTTCTGGTTCTAATTACATTTTCTTTTTTTTGTTGGGTCCCACAAATGGACTTTATATTACGGGCATATTTCAATATGTAAATAACTCTGGAAAGGTGTAATCAAATATAAAAGCAGTAGTTTATCCTGATTTATTTTTTTTACTAATGTTTGACTGATACGGCTATGCATAACCGTCCATGTCAATGCCAGCAGGGGGAGTGCCTGTAATGACAGGTACTCCCCCTGCTGTCTGAAAAAAAAAAAAAAAACATGTTAAAACAGTGTAAAAATAAGATTATATATACTTAGATCATATATATATATATATTTATTATATATATGATCTAAGTATATATATACACATATACACATAAATATACATACACTGTCTACGTGTATTTTAATATTAATATATACATAATTATATATATATATATATATTAATATCAAAATACACGTACAATGATATTGATTAAATATATATATATATATATATATATATAATTTTCATTATATATATATATATATATATTTATATATAATAAAAAATAAATAAATATTTTAAAAATAAAATTAAAAAATAATAAAAAATAAATAGATAAAAAATATATAAACAAGCGTAATTTCGTTCTAACTGTATTTTAAAATTTATATATATATATATTGATATCAAAATACATGTAGAACAAAATAATATATATATCTATATACATAAGTATATACGTATATATCACTATATATATATATATATATATATATATACCTATATATAAATAAAAATAATAAAAACATTATATACAAATATATATATACATATATATATATATATATATATATATATATATATATGTGAAACATGGGGGGGATGGTTGCACTCACCTAAACATGCTTAAATGGGGTGCTGCTGGGGGCCATATTATACAATAAATACACAAGATCCAGCGCACTCTCCTATCTACTAAACAGCAACTTCAATGTTGACAGATTTTATTCGTTTGTAAAAGTTTTTTTTAAAAACACCTAATCTAGGCAAAAAAAATGGGGATTTAGTTACATTATATGATCATACATTGCATAAGCCTGCCACAACGTCAATGTACCCCATCTTTGGCAGGTCCTACTCTCACAGTCTAATGTCTGCTCTTATGAGATTAACCACTTACTTGGGAAAAAATTCCATCTGAGGCTCTCTGCAGTACAAGGCTAAATAGGGACCTGAGATGAGGCACCTGTAACAGGGAGGGGTATATATACATATATATAATAATTCTACGTATATATTTATTTCATAATTTTACATAATTAGGTCATTTTATTAATTACAATTTGCAGGACCTGCCTGACAACCCAGTCCGAAAGTTCAGGGAATTAAATTTTCTAGCACTATATTTAACCCTGTAACTTTCCAAGACTCCAAAAAACCTGTACATGGGGGGTACTGTTTTACCCGGAAGACTTCGCTGAATACAAATATTAGTGTTTCAAAACAGTAAAATATATTACGACGACGATATCATCAGTGACAGTGACATTTTTTGCATTTTTCACACACAAATGGCACTTACACTGACGATATAATTGTTGTGATACGTTTTACTGTTTTGAAACACTAATATTTGTGTTCAGCGAAGTCTCCTGAGTATAACAGTACCCCTCATGTACAGGTTTTATGCTGTTTTCAAAAGTTACAGAGTCAAATATAAGGTTTGCGTTTCAGTTTTTTACATTAAAATTCGCCAGGTTGCCTTTGAGACCGTATGATAGCCCAGGAATGAAAATTATCCCTATTATGGCATACCATTTGCAATAGTAGACAGCCCAGGGTATTGCAAATAGGTCATGTTCAGTTTTTTTTAGTAGCCACTTAGTCACAAACACTGGTCAAAATTTGCGTTCAAATTAGTTTTTTGCATTTTCAAATATTAACACTAACTTTGGCCAGTGTTTGTGACCAAGTGGCTACTAAAAAAGACTGGACATACTCCATTTGCAATACCTTGGGTTGTCTACTTTTGCAAATGGTATGCCATCATGGGGGTAATTCTTATTCCTTGGCTACCATATGGTCTCAAAGGCAACGTAACCAATCTGGCGAATTTCAATGTGAAAAAACTGAAATATGTAACACGCTATATTTGACCCTGTAACTTCCCAAAACACCATAAAACCTAGGGGGTACTGCTTTACACGTGCGACATCGCTGAATACAAATATGTGTATTGTATTGCAGTAAAAGCAAACAGTATTTTGCCATTCACAGTTAAAATGTCACGTAGAACTAAAACAATTAAAAAAAATCTTATTTTCTCCCATTTTTTAATATTTTTTTCATATTAAATTATGTTCCATACCTAAATATTTGATGTTAAATGAAAGCCCTGTTTCCCCTGAATAAAATGATATATAATAAGTGTGGGTGCATTTAATATGAAAGAGGTGAATTACGGTTGGACAGACATATAGCGCAAATGCCAGGTTTTGTTTACGTTTTTATTTTTATCACAACTTGTACATTTGGCTGCGGTCTTAACCCCTTAATGACGAGTGACGGACAAGGTCCGTCACTCAGGGGATTGCCTTAACGACGAGTGATGGACCTCGTCCGTCACCCGTTAAAATTAACCCCAGATCGCCGCAATCGCGGCGATCGTGGGGTTAATGGTGCTCCGGTCTGCCTCTGTATTAGAGGCAGACCGGGAGCACCGGATCGGGCTGTCCCAGCACATGTGCCCGCTCTGACAGCATGTCAGAGCGAGCACATGTGCTGTGTATACTTACCATCCGCCTCCCTTCACTTCCGGGTTCACTGTGAAGTGCAGGGAGACGGATCATCAGTGATCCTGCCCCCTGTTGAAAAAAAAATAAAGTTAAATTAAAATCCCACCCCCCTTTACCCATTTTAATAAAAAATAACCCCTTCCCTGCCAATTGATCACTGACTACAGTGATTAATTGGCAGGGATTACATTTTACTATGATCTGAGGGTTAATTCTTAATTCTGAGGGTTAATTCTTTTTTTTTAACCCTTAAAAAGGGTTAAAATTAAGGGGTTACATTTATTTTATTAATTAATTGAAATATTTTAAAATGATAAATTTAGCTAGCTGGGGAGGGTGGAAGTTAGTGGGGAATTGGGGGATTTAGTGTTAGGCTAACTAGGGGTTAACGTTAAAAAAAGTTTTAAAATAAGCTTTGAAAAGTTAAAAAATTAAGTTAAAAAAAGTTTTAATAACGTTTAAGTAAAAAATAAAAACAAAATAAACCCTTTACCCAGTCCAAATAAAAATTAACCCCTTCCCTGCCAGTCGATCACTGCCTACAGTGATCAAAATACAGATCACAGTATTATACTGTGATCTAATTTTTTTAACCCCTGACGATTAACTTTTATTTATTTTTTAACCCTCAGGGGTTACATTTATTTAATTAACTAATTTATATATTGTATAATTAAATATTTTGCTAGCTGGGGTGGGTGGGAAAATGGGGAATTTACTGTTAGTGCTGCTTACTGCTAGTTAGGGGCTAACGGTAAAAAAAAAAAAAGCTTAGAAAAATGTTAAATCTGTAAAAAAAAGTTTTACGAAAGTTTAGGAAACTTAAAAAAAATTAATAAGCAAAACAAAAGTTTAAAAAATAGTTTTAAAAAGTAAAAAAAGTTTTAAAAAGTTAAAAAATACATTTAATAACGCTCATTACCACTACACCTGGTACAAGCTAGCGGAAAAATGATCCCACGCTAAGGTTCAAAATATGCCTTTTGAAATACCCTGGGATGTCTTCTTTAAGAAATGGTATGGCTTAATGGGGTATTTGGATTATATAGCCTGGTAAAATACTCTAAAATGGGACATGGGCACAGCGTAAAAATTGAAAGTTTGAAAAAAAAAGGAATGGCTGTGTCCCAAATGTGCCCCTCCGATGTCCACATATACCTGGCAAAGGTACATACAGGGGTATTTTTGTACTCAGCAGACATAGCTGAGCAACATATGAAGTATTATACAGTGGTAGTACACATAAGGTTATAAATAACATAAGGGCAAAATATACTGTGCAAACTCACTTTGTGTGTCAAAAAGGCAGAAAAAAACGCTTATTACCACTACACTTGGTACACGCTAGCGGAAAAATGATCCCATGCTAAGGTTCAAAATATGCCTTTTGAAATACCCTAGGGTGTCTACTTTAAGAAATGGTAGGCCTTTGTGGGGTAGTTTGAATTTAAAACCTGCAAAGATGCTTGGAAATAGCACATAGGCCCAGCGTCAAAATTCAAAGTTCGGTAAAAACTGATATGGCTTGGTCTCCTATATGGCACGAAATAGTGCCAAAGACATTCATTGGGGGTGTCTTTTTACTCAGAAGACTTAGCTGAGCATAATTTGGGGGTTTTGAACTTAGTGCACATATGAAATATACAAAATGCCCAGCAAAAATGCAATCCGTATGTAAAAAAAATGCCCAAAATAATTTTGAATTTTTTACCACATACTTTGGCATATATTGGTGGAAAAATGGGGGCATGCTAAGGCACAATATGCACCTTATGAGATACCCTGGAGTGTCTACTTTTACAAATGGTAGGCCTTTGTGGGGTTTTTATGAACAGTCAAACTACTATAATACCCCAAATGGAAGCATAGGCTCATTAAATCCGTCTCTCAAAATCCGACTGTGAATACTGAAAAGGACAGGTCTCCTATATGGCACTGTAGCTTCACAAAATAGTACCAAAATAGTACCAATAGTACCAAAGACATACAACGGGGGTGTAATTTTGTAACTGAATGTAACTGAATACAAAATAAAACTTTGTACAGGAATAGCACACACCAACTTTACAAAATACACATGAGAAGTTCTTTGTTATAAGTTTGTGTGCCAAAACCCCCCAAAAATACAATTTTACTCCAATATTTAAAGGTTGGCAGTGAAATGGCTACGTAGAAAGTGTCAAAACAACCTTAGGTAAATTGCCTGTGGTACTTTATCTAAATATATACTTTTGTGTGGCAATTTTGTTTTCTTTTATGGCTATTAAGCTTACAAGATAAACATACCAAATTCTAAAATCGCTCCACATTAAAAGTTTATTTTACTCCTTGTGCTTTGTGACCTGTAACTACCAAAAAAAACTTAAAATCCCAGACACATTATATATTCTGTAAATCAGAACAACTAAATTAATTCATTTTTAATTACTTTCCTTAACCTGCACTAATTGTGCACACATTATTATTGCAAAAACTGTAAAAAAAATCTAACTTTTTCATTTTATTTGCATTTTTCTGTATTTTTTATAATAAATAAGCATTTATGTATATATATATGCGGAGAGTGCGCTGGATCTTGTGTATTGTTTATTGTATAATATGGCCCCCAGCAGCACCCCATTTAAGCATGTTCAGGTGAGTGCAACCACCCCCCCATGTTCCATATATATATATGTATATATATATATATATATATATATATATATGTTACATCAAATTAAAGCCCTTTCTGTCCTTTAAAAAACGGTATATAATATGCGTCGGTGAAATAAATTAGTAAAATGCAAATTGCAGTTGAACGCAAACAGCAAAAAATGCAAAAAATGTCATTAAGTGAAAGACAAGCTTCTGAAGCTCAGGTTTACGACTTGTTATTTGAGGCTCCTAAATTCTGACACACTAGTAATCTTTATTGCCTATTCCTATAATTTTCTTGTCAAATTTTTCATTATTTGTTCATTCGATTTTTATTTCAAATACTGCAGGAACAAGTTTCTTTTTTATAACTACGTAAAAAATATGTTTTGTTTTGTCATATGTATACAAAAAATTCTAAGTTCTGCTAAACTTGCTTTAGTTTTTTTAAGTAGCAGATTGTACTTTATAAGGGCTTGACCAAGCAGAAAATTACTCATCCTTCACTGAGCAGCAATCCGGAGGAATCCATATTGCTTGGCAAAAACAGCCATGTTGATTATGTAGTTGGACTGTGTCATGATGTGTACTGAGAGCCTTGCATTCTAAAGTGAAATGTTGCACTGGGGATGCATTAATAAACATCACTGCTCTTGCATCTTTTGTATTTTACCATTATATTGAGTTTAGCATTTTAATTAAAGATTATATGAGGAGACAACAAAAATATTCATTATTTTTGTGATATGGATTGATGATATCACCAAGTCAGAGTGATAAAGCATTTCCACGGAAGCATTACTTATTTTTGAGCCTTGATTAAAAACATGGCATCGTTCTGACAATTAATTTATCAGGGCAAGATGAGTCCACTGTGTGATCCAGCCTTTGAACAACTAATTGAGATTATACAAACTCTGATACTCTGCTGATTAGCAGTGCCAATAAAGAGTTTTGGAAGGGCTGGCTTGACTAAAAGCTGATATAATGGATTTGACAAAATGAGCCTCGTCACGTGTTCTTGGAAGGGCCTACTGGCCAGCCTCTTACCAAAAGACTATGGGCCCTTTAAAAAAACATGTGAACAGACTTGGTACTTGGGATTTTAAATTTGGTTCGGGAACTGAACAGCCGCACGAACCGGAGACCACCCTGGAGCCTGTTAAGCCTAATTGCTACTTTGTAGCAATTTCTACCGCAGTGTTCTAAGTGTTTGTCGGGGTGGCCGCAATTCCTATGGAGGACCACGAGGTGGTGGCCATCTTGTTCCCATGAACACAGGCAGCGGTGTTTGGGCATGAATCTCATGGAACTGAAAACGGACACAGAAACTCCCAAACACCGTTGGACTTCCAGCATCACCTGCGTTCGGTTCTACAACACTTAAAAGGCGCTGTTCGGTGGAAATGTTCCCATGAACAAGGGGATCAAGCTCTAGGGTAAGACTATTGACTCTGTTCGGTAGTTTGCTAATTTTCTTTACTACCGAACTAGACCGACTGCAAGTCGGTCAAAGTATGACTTCCAGAAAATTCCTGAACCACTGAACTGATCTGGGTGATTTTTGGATATGTTGGTCACCAAGATCAGAGATTTAAGGGGATGTAACGGTGGGGATTTTGAGTGTTTTACGGTATTTTTCTATTTTTTTTTGTTCCTGGAGATAATTGAGTTTAATACAGTGCTGACTCAATTATCTCCCAGGCATAGGGGGGATTAACCTATTTTCTATGGGAGTGTCCTGGACCTGAGAGCCAATGTGATCGTGTATATGTTTTTACTGTAGTCTACTCTCAGGTCCATGGGGGGAGTGCCCCTTGCATGGGGACTTGCATATAAGCCATTAAACAAATTCGTTTTACCCCACATGAAGTCTAGACTCATGTTTGGGGGATTGGAGAGCTATATTCACTCTGGGGATTGCTATAATCACTATACTCCATTGATCACAACAATTGCTCCTGTAAGAGCAGCCTGCTTTGCTTTCTGGACTAGGAGGCATCTACCCACTGGAAGCTGGTTCCTGGTCTTGGGTCCAGGGTGGGTGAAGGACAGTGAGACCCCAACCAAGCTACGGTGGTTATGGTGTTCCTCTGCTCACAAGTACTAGGAAGCAGCGATTGACGGAGGTACCCAGTCAAGGTGCCAGGCGGTCTGTCACAATGGATTTGATATAGACTCAGAAGACAGTTCGGAAAAGACTGGGAACTTGGATTAGAGCTTGGCTGGTTTGATGTAGAACCAGGAAGCATTTGGTAGTATTACCTAGACTGGATTGAGGTGATTGGGGTTCAAGGATAGCACTGAGAAAATGACTAAACTTAATTAGACATTCCATGGGTTTAATCTTGACTAACCCTTTTTCTGAGGGTCAAACAGTTAAATTTTCCAGATGTTTGCTGCGAAGTTGTTTAATGCCTCCACACCCCCATCCACTTGCCTTCTCATGGTGTACAAAATTACTAAATATAATACACAGAACAAAATAATTTAAACCTAAATGTATCAAAAATAACAAAAAAAAATTCCCACAGTAATCTGTGTAGAGCCTTCTCTTTAAACACCACATTCTTGCCATTTCATGATGCGTAAATGTATATTCTCTAAAAAGGAATCAATTATCCACCAATAATAATACCAATCTGTTCACTTTGAGCATTATGTTCACACATCCTAATGGAAAGTGTTAGAATGTTGAAAGCGGAAACAAGTGATCTATGTGTGATAAATCACCTGTGTTTCAATTGCTACTTCTCACTGTTGCTTTCAGACTCATTGACAAATAAATCAGGGCTTTTCACACGTTGGGGGATGATTTACAAGTCAGCAGAAAATACAGCGTAATGGATAAAATGAATTATGCTTGTAATTCAGAAATAAACTCCATGTAACTTAATAAAAGTTCTCCCCACGAGATACATGTGCATACTGGTATCTAGCACCTCTGGCTTAGTTATATCTCTGGCAGACATCTAGAAAACTTGCGTCAAACACAGCTACATCAATATACCTTGTGTGAAAAAGGTAAGAGCAAAGGAAAACTCTCAACCAAATCCTATTTGACTGCTATGTATATAACTCTGAGCCTCATTCTACCTCATTTCTGGGTGTTCAATTCAGGTTACTGCCATGTTTGACACCAATAGTCAATGTCACTTATGGTTATTAGTCTGCAAAGATAAAACTATTTTTAAATATTAGAGAAAAATTCCAGACCCCATAACCACTACAGGCTATGGTAGCGGTTAATGTGCCAGAATTGCTCTGGTGCTGTTCCATGGTAAGTAGGTAAACTATTGTAGCATGGTGTGACAACTTACCTGGGTCCTGTCAGTCTCCCACAATCACAGCCCCCGCTTCTGTAAACAAAGTTTGAAATTATGTGATGTGTGCAATACGGGTGTTTTAAGGCTGTTGGAGGTTGATTTGTGTCACTTGTAACATAAATATAGACCCAGGTATCAGCATCCCATATTGTTGGATATGATCAACAGTACCAGGTGAGTAGATTTGAATTTGGTGATTGCTACATTAATAAAGAAGTAAATATACATAGTTGCACTGTAGGTATTTATGTACTTTTCTTTTTTGCCGGTTTCCTTTGGTGTTCTTGAAGACAGGTAGAGAACCTTTAGTACTTCTTGGACCTGATAGTTGCATTCCAAGGCTCAGCGTTGAGACATCCACTGTGCTGCAAGCAGATATAATGGGGGACGTCTCCCAGCCATAGATATGGTCTGACAAAATTCCACCATAAGCTTATGGCGTAGCAAATGTACCTACATCTAATGATCTGTGGCATCACAATAACTAAACCCTAATGCCATACCTGTCTATTATATATTAAATAGGTATGGGTAAATGTAAAAAAATAATTACCAGAGATTATAATAATATGGATATTATTAATACTATTATTATTTATGTTTTACTTGCTTGTTGCAAGCACCAGTTGGGTGTCAAGTTCTCTTAGAACAAGTAAATAGGACAGAACATGTTCCAAACACCATCACGGTGCTTCCATCCCAGGGTAGACTCAGCCCATTACACCAGTAGAATAAATAATTAGGACTGGGAGCATAAGTATGGTTCAACCAGATTTATCAATCTTAAGAAAGGCTTTTTTAGAGCCGAAACATTGCATGTTGCTTTTTAGTAAATATGCCTAGACCATCCTTATGCGCCCGATCCTAATTCTTCATTGTTCTCTTGGAACCGTCATCTTGTTCCATGGTACAGTGACACAGAACAACAAGATTGCAGAGACGTCACATTTTCCAAGAATGAATTCCTGGAACAGATAAAACTAGTTTAATTCTCTTTATTAATTGGAAAATATAGATATGAAATTGTTAGTGAGCTGTAAGTCATCAATTGCTGTGCATTTCTCCCATGCTTCTTCAAATCATCTTCAAATTGTTTGTGAAATGATATTTCATGATTGAGAAAAATTATTTAGTTGTGGACATAGAACATATATATAGAACAGGAATATTTAATATGCTGAAAGCGAAAAAAGTCAAATATGTTACAAAAAATATGCAAATATTAAATAAGTATATTAAATGAGATTCAGAAAGAAAACATCATGTATATAGCCTTCACAATTCCATGTCTTCTGCGGTTCATTCAGAATTCGTAGAAATCTTGTATTTTATCTGGAATTATTTATTTACTGTTTCCAAGGAAAATTACTTCTTTGTGGTAGTCAGAATTCACAGTGTTGAAGCTTGGATTAGCGATCAGCCTTAAGAAATTGGCAGGTTTTCTTTTTTAATGTCTGTGCCATCATCTATAGTTAGGAGATGTATTATAACGGGTTCACCTTTCCTGCCCCACACAATGTCTTGGAGACAAATTATTACTAACAAATCCGTGCTAGTGTATTAAACTCCAGTGTTTTGCGTGTAGGAAAATTGTCCTATTCTGTTATGAAACAAGGATAAGCAATTGCATTACAATATCTTCATAAAAGGGTAGCAAGAAAAGTCACTCAAAGTTTTATTTAATTAAAAAAAAATAAGCACAATTTACAAATCCAAAAAGCAGAGTAATTATTAAAGTGTAAATGTTTTTCAGAAAAGTAAATGTAAATATAACATACCAATCCCAATCGTAGATTCAGTGTCTATCGACAGAGGTCAAGAAGAAGACCTAATCCAAATTGTTTTTACGTAAGATCCCTTATATAGACTAGTAATTCATGGATGCTAATACATTTCAATGTGTAAGAAAATATTTTGGCTTCTTACAAGGCATTTCTGATTCTCAGACACATGGAGAAGATACTTGGAGTTGATTGACCTTGTATTCACTAAACTAACTGCAAATGTTTACATACGTCATAAGAACAAGTCGGCGAAAGTGTTTGTCTTACATAGAAAGGAAAATCACAGACAACTAATACAATTTTAGTTCAAATTAATCATTTTATAGCCGAGTTGACCATTTTATACCTAAATGCCCATAACAGTATGTTAGATCACTACGGTCATGATGCAATTAAAAGGACCGTAAAATGATTTTAATATGGATGTATGAGTCAAATCATATGCTTGATTCAGACCTGGAAACCTTGTTATCAGTGTCCGAAATTCTCTTTAGTACCTGGCTAAGCTCCTTGTATGATGACATTCCAAGCTTGTGTATTAAAGGGACATTATAGGCACCCAGGCCACTACATCAAATTGAAGTGGTCTGGGTGCACTATCCCTGCCCCTCTTAGTCTTGCAATGTAAAACTTCACAGGTTTTGAGAAACTGCACTGTTTAAATTACGTACTAAGACTGCCTTTAGGGGCTGTCTACCAGACAAGCACTAGAAGCACTTCCTGTGCAGTTTCTTCTCACCCTGAGGAGTTGTGACTTAGGACATTTTTTTAACCAGGGTGTAAAATAACAGCTGTTTAGTTGAATGTAACAATTTACATCCACTGATTTCGAATAGGTGCTTATTTTTTGTGTTTAAGTGTAGACAAGTCACTGCACTTTTGCTATAGTTGATTGGTAAGTTAATTCCCCATTCATTTGAGTTAAGGTGATCAATTAAATTGATTAGGTGTTCTTTTGTACCCTTCCATATGAAGGAAATTTCATCTATGTAGTGATGTTAGGTCACCAGGTTCTCCATCCAGTCATGTCCCTAGTGGACAAAATTATGTTCTAATAAGCCATAAAGAGATTGGCATACCTGAGTGCGAACCTGGTGCCCATTGCCATCCCAAGTCTTCAAAACTGAAGGTAGAATTTTCAATTAAACCAAAAAAAGTTGTTTAAAATAATTAACATGATGCCCTCCATGTTGTAGTCTATTTGTTCATCCTTAAAGACACCTGATTTCAAGAAGAACCTAGTAGCCTCACACCATTTATTGTGTCTAATGATGGTGTATAATGAGCTAACATCTGCTTTTACCAAGAATTAATCTCTATCCCATTTAATATCAGTCAGATATTGTAAGATATTTAATGTGTCTTTTAGGTCATTTGGGCTTGATTGAACTATTGGTTGGTTACAATTATCTATATATTGTGATATCTTACAGGAGATTGGATCTATTCCCAATATTATTGGTCTACCTGTTTTTTGTGTGATTTTTTTTTGGTAAATGGTAGAACACTGGGATTTTATATATTGCAAAACGTACATTTAAGTACTCATATTCTTGTTTGTTTAATATTCCACTTATTTTTTCTTTATCTTGGAAAGTGGTGAATGTTATTTGTATATCTGTAGATGGATTTGTTTTAAGTTCTTTCTATGTTTCTTTATCCTCCAACAGTCTCATAGCTTCCTGCATATAGTTTTCTACCTTCATTAGCATTATGCGCCCACCCTTATCAGCTGGCTTGATAACTAGGATTTGACATCATGTAATTCTCTAAGGGCTTTTTGTTCATCTATTTTTTTTATTCATCTGGTATTTGTTAATTCTTTATTTTTTCCATTACTGTTTTTTTTCAAATGTGATAATTTCACCTGAGATACAGTTGGTTGGAAAGAATGTTGATGAATTTTTTAACATTCAGTTAACATTTTATGTTTCACCTGAATTTCTTTGTATTGGATTCTTTAGAAAATACTTTTTAATGCATAGTTATCATTTCAGTTTGCTCAAGTCAACATACAGGGGCTCGGCTCTTGACACTACTTACCTCGGCAAACACAAGATTTAGAGTTCTCTCAACTCTTGCATTTGATATTCTGCCTCCCGGTTGGCACTTTGCTGCTGGTATACTGAGCCGTTACTTATAGAAAATGAATACACATGAGAGCTGCCTCCACCTTAGGCACTTACCCTAATCAAGACGATAGGTGCCCTTACAAATAAGGCTGTATCTGTCTCTCTCTAGCCCACATGCCCTTCCCTTCCCCTTCCCTTCCCTCCCCGTATCCTTTATAGTTTCTTATTAAAATTGTTCATAGTGATCCATACAAATGCTTTATGTATACCCATGACATAACAAATTACCATTTTTTCTGTATACCCTGTATAACCTGTGATACAGAATGCACATTGTGAACTTGAAAATTGCATAATAATAAAAAAATAAAAAAGACGATAGGTGCCCTTGAAGGCACGTAATAGGACAATTACCTTTAAACAGACAGCTAGAGATATTTGCTGCATAGTGAGTAGACTAATTGTTTTGATAGAAGATTAGGTGCCCATGAAGGCACAGCCAGGAACTACCGAATCACTATCAGCTCCATTAGACAGCTCTCCACCATTTGGTTTAATACTATTTGGACTTTTCTCTGTTGCGCCAGTATAATTAGCTATCCATACCTCTGGACATACCTCTGGACCTCAGGCTGTTTATCTATTTAATGACAATTTGTTATTCCTCAGCAGAAGCAACTAAAAGACAAATACATTGCCACCTCTATAAACAGTCTGGCTGCCTGCCAGCACAAGGGAACTTTAGCTAACTAGAGCACAGTTGTATATATAACTTTCTCTTCCCCCCCTTTCACATTATGGTTTATGAAATCACTAGTTTTTCACGATAGCACTTTTCTTTCATTGTATGACAACAAACTTTCTCCCTTTTTTAATGTATGAAATAAATGACACTTTTTATATGTTTTAAGGCCGTAAGGCCTGTATTTGTGGGAGGAGTTAAGCGTTCCATATAAACGCTACTCCCCCCCTTCCTACCTGCCGTACGCACGCTGTTCACTCTCAGTGACAGCCGAACTTCCGGTCTTCGATCAAGCACTCCCGGTCCTCGCCTCTTCCGGTCCGGCTTCCTCTCCGTTCCCCCGCTCCTCCGCCAAGGTATTCGGCAAATAGCCGCGCTCGGGCTATTTGCTGTTTCGACGCTTTCCAGCAACCGTGAGTCTTCTCATTCCGGTCCCCTCCACATCGCTGTGGTCATGGGGGACCGGAACTCGCATATCTGACCGTCCAGGGTGCACACAGAATACTACTGAGCCTGCAGGGGACAAGTTCTGCTTCCTGTCAGATCCCTGTGTATCTCTGGTCTCCATTGCTTTGATAACCAGTCTGAGGAAAGTGTCCCCTGCTGGGTAGAAAGAGTTATTCATTAATCCAGCCTGCTCCCAGGCATTGGTTCTGCATTTCCTGTTGTAGAAGTGAAGCTCAGCCCATTCTGCTGTTAACCCTTTCACTGCCAGCAAGTGAGAAAAACTTTATTTTAGCATCAAACTAACTGATTGACTGATCAGATGCCCACATAAATAAAATCAGATACAGAAATATATGTATTTATTCATATACTGGAATCCTGCCCATTTACAATCTGATTTTCCCTTCCCTGTGTTGAAATCTTACAATAGCAATCAGCTTAAGTGATTTCCCTATCTGGTTAAATTACATGCGTGTCGATCAAGTAATACACGCATTTACTAAGCTACGTATTTAACTTAAATAATACAGTTAACTGCTGTATTTCACTTGTTTCTCTATCTACCATTATGGTGGTTCTAGTGAACAGCTGGTTACCTATTGCAGCATTTGGTTGGGACAACAGTCTTGTCAACTTAATCTATGCTAAAAGGTTGGGTTGTATTTTATGAATTTCGTTGCTAAATAAATCTTACCGGGGTCCACCACGCTCCCCTCACGCTAGCACCTAGGCGGTCACTTTCAATCACCCGTCTGGGGGGTCGGGATCCTACACCCCCCCCCCCCCCTCACCCCTTCACGGACTCATTAATTTCCGGTCCAAACGTTAATCTTGCTATGGTTATTTATATTAATCCACTTGGGTTAGGACTCATGTTGTTATAGAGGCTATGCTTTTCTACGGAGAGGGTAAAGGAAGGGATGCCAGTAATTTCATTATATCATGCACGACATATTGGCTACGTATATTTTCACTCCTACTTTCCATCATGTTTTTCATATATCAGCGCAATATTTCTAAATTGGAGATTTTGAGCATACTTTCCATTATGTTTTAATGCATCAGTGCAAAGTCATAGTTTATTCGGCTGGTATCTCCGCCTAGTGGTTTGATGGTATTTGCTGTTTTATTCTGTATAATGTGTAGCTTCTCTGCCGTCCTGTTTTCAGGTTGTTAATGGTGTTTCTACTATTGGTGCATCCCATGTAATACCACTAAATGCCTGACGCTATGCATGTACTATTTTATTGGGTCAAGTTAATCTAACTAACTAAACACTGTGTATATGTTGGATTTGTTTTATCTCCCAGTTTACGCTTACACTTACGCATCTCCTGTTATACATGCATCGAATTACCTCAGGTTCAGGCGTAACCGCCATTTGACATTCCCCGCTGATTTCTATTAATGTTGCATACTGTCATTTGTTACCATTAGTCACTAGGTCGCTATTATCACCTATTTCTATCAGGTACAATTTTGTTTCATCCACACTTCAAACAACCGCCTCGACAAGGCCACGTTGTTACACGATGAGGTATCGAACCGACAATCACTGTTACTATTTGTTTCATTTTGTCATCTGCTAGCAGTAGACAATAACTGGTTCACTATTGCCGCCTGTTTCTATCTGGTATAAATGTGTTCGTTCACATTTCCTACAATTGTTACACAATTGGCCTTTGTTAAACGATTATCGCCTGTTTCTATCAGGTTTAGTTTCATTGTGTTTCCTAACAACTGCCTCTACCAGGCCACGTTGTTACATGTTTGGGGTACGGGGGCTTGATTCCTGCCTTGCCTCGTCAGGCCACGGCTCCACTCCACAACTCTTCATTCGTACTCACTACCCGTAACAATCGTTTTGTTACTCACTACCTTGCTAATTTCACCCTCCTCTCTCCGTCAGCTGCCACGACGTTTTCTTGGCACAACGCCTTCATTTCATCTCCTTTCAGGTTTATATGGTAACCATCATGAGAATCTTCAGCACCCTCGGGGTCTATCGATACTGCACTATCAGCTATATCTCCATAGTACTTCACTATACTGCACATTATTTTCCTTCCCTCGACTTCAGTTCCTTCTTCTTTCTTCCTCCTTTCTCTCCCTTCGTTTCCTCTGTCTCTATCTGGGAATGTCCGGGTATCTATCATTTACTACAACTTGGGTTTCCAAGCACGTTACGTTACCCCCTTATCAAGCCCCCGTCTAGGGTCAGAGAACTGGCTATCTAGGGTTAGGAGCTGGCCTTAGCTGTACACCGTAGCTGGTCCCGCGAGGCCAACTCCCCAATCTCAACACAGAGATTTCGCCCCTCGGCCCAAATCATAGTTAGTGCCTCGCATTCACCCACCTATCGGGTTTATAGTTAGGGCCTCACCTGTCACGGCCACACGTTTTGGATCTTTACTGTCACCGAGAGGCCACCACCCCGCCACCACGCTAGTGGCTCGAGCCCCACGCCCAAATCATAGGTAGAGCCTCTCACCAGCCGCTTGGCTACTAGCAGGGCCTCACTTGTCACGGGGTAGTGAGCTTTTCGCTTCGGCACTAGTTAGCCAGCCAGTTCTATTTTACTTAACCATATTGTTGTTGTTTGAGTTCATTGTTGTTGTCATGTTCTTTTTCAGGATGTCCTACATACGCAACATCAGACGAGGGATTGCAGCATTTTCGTGTCTATCAGGGCCGACTATCCATGAGTCGCTCAGTCTCGTACCTCACCCAACTCACATCTCTCAGGCATAAGCTGCATTTTGGCATCCCCTTCCGGTCACTCGGCTGTTGGGGCTCGACACAAGTTATCATCTAGAACTTTATTCGTTTGCTCTAAGATACATATAACAGAATCGTGACATTCTTCCAAGAAGCAGTGGAGCTGGACTTCCACAGGCATACTGATCACCCTGTAGTCTTTTCTACATTTTTGCCACCTTTTATTCAAACCTTCATACGTACATGATCGCACTATTCCGAACTGACATACACGTTTCTGACAAGCCTTTCAAACCATACCCCATTTTTTACACAAGATATCAAAGATAATTGGTTATCGCTTCACAGTAACGTACGTACACAGATGGGAATACCGGGCAGTATCAGACTCCCTAAACAGCATTCGCGCCACACAACCAGGTCTTAAATCTATGTGCCTGCAACCATACAAGGGTTCGGGAACCCTACAACTCCACGATCACAACTAATCAGACAGATAAGTCATGTCTCCCCAAGGAAACTTTAAGAAGGTACAAACACTACACCGCGTCACGTCAACGTTCGAACCAGACAATCGAGACACTTAACCACTAATCACTCCCTATCTACTTCTAAATACGATTCTACGTTCACATTCCGTCATTAGAGTAAGTAGGACCACTAGCTGCTATTTTCACATCCATTCTATAAGAACGACATCCAGTAGCAGTACGCCGGAACAAACATTAGAGGCACTAGGAATCGGCTATATATTATACAGGAACATTCCCAACACAGGAGTAGCAAGACATGGATTTTATATAGTGCTATAAGTGTGTTTTCTGGCATTTCCTTTTGCCCTCTTTTTCAGGCCTACCCTCTACGTCGGTTCCGGCACACCACACCGACTTAATTCCAATCACAAGGTACTTCACTATACGATATTAACCGACCACAAGTTTTAAGGCCGTAAGGCCTGTATTTGTGGGAGGAGTTAAGCGTTCCATATAAACGCTACTCCCCCCCTTCCTACCTGCCGTACGCACGCTGTTCACCCCACCCACCTCTCCCTCTTATACAATTCATTCAGGGGGGCCCTCTTTTTCAGGCCTACCCTCTACGTCGGTTCCGGCACACCACACCGACTTAATTCCAATCACAAGGTACTTCACTATACGATATTAACCGACCACAAATATATATTATGTGGGCTAATCTCGAATTTAGCAAAATAAGAACATGTTCAACTTGTGAAAAAATCTTTTGAAAGGCTTTGGTTTTTTTTTTTTTTTTCAATAAGCAATGTTTTATTTTGTGTATGTTTCATGTTGTGTGGGTCACATAAGACACCTACATGAGTGCGTTACCTGCTACATCCTATTTTACTTTAAACAAGCCTCTTCTTCAACACTTTTCAACACATTTTTTGTAAAACTGATGACAAAATTCTATGGTCGAGACAATTTTATTTTCTTTGTCTAAATGCTCAATTGTATTCTCTCATGTATAATTCTGTCTTCTTCTCTTTCTTTATTTTAGGATGACGCCGACGTAGAGTGGAAATTTGCCAGGGCCAAACTTTGGTTTTCTTACTTTGAAGAAGGGAGGACTTTACCTGTACCTTTCAATTTGGTTCCAAGCCCTAAATCTTTCATTAACATCGCTCTAAAAACAAAAGCTTTTCTGTACAAATTATTTTCACGCAATACTAAAGGTTTGCAAGAAGATTCGGAGATGAATAAGGTACATTTCAAGAATATTATTTACCGTTATGATAACAACAGTTTAACGTTTTAAATTCGTTTTTTGCAACCTTGGCATTTGAACTGTTGCGGGATTACACTTCCTGCAATTCTATTTTTGTGAATAGGAACTTTAGCCCAATATAAATTTGAACCAAAGGCTGGCTGTACATTTTAGGATATCCTGCAGGTGTTTATCTTATGGGCAATGCAAAATATAATTTTTTTTAATTGTAACGTTCCACAACCAAACACTGTGAAGTCTAGCTTCTCTAAGTATGTCCTATGCAGGATAATGATGAACTGTATACAGTGTAGTTACATAACAGAAATAGGGAAATAAGGTAAGTGCACCAGGTGTACAATGTTTGTAACGTGTGTGTATTTGTTACTTAACAAATGTACTTAGTACATTATACAATGTTTATAGGCTTTCTTTATTCTTACGTTAGTTTAAATTCATGTAGATAGAAGGTATAGCAAGTGGAATAATTATGCCCATATACACATGAATATAGTGGGATATAAGATTCCTGCGGTGGAATGCGTACAATCTAAGTCGGAATTGGAGGTATAAAGGTGGACTAAGACAAGGTACAGATTATAACAGTTCTGAGACAGTGATATGAATATACCAATTGACATAACTTGATTCCTGATTCCTCAGGTGTCTGGTTATTAAGAATGCCAGCTGCTTTCCCCTTAATGTTGCTCATCCGAGCTGCATCCTGGGAAGGCTGACTCTTTTGTCTGACAGCTGCTGTGCATTATGTGTGAAGGATAAAGGATAAGCATGATGGAGCACCATACCCCCTGTCTTTTATTGCAAAGACCCAGTACCAGATCCTTGGTGGAGAGACTTGTCAGAAGACAGAGCCCTTCCTTTCAGGACCTTGCACAGCCATCCTACATTAGGGGTAGGAGAGGAGGAGATAAGGCAAAAGAGGTGGAGAGGCATATGCCATATATTCTCCTGCACTTTCCTATTTTCCAGGAATGATGAGGGGTTAATTCAGCGAGTGTGCATGTCCTAAGTGGTGTATCTGTGAATATCTGGAAGGGTGTTTATCTCTTTTGTGTGTCAAGGAGTATAACTATGTGCGACTTGTGTCTGGGGACTTACATCTGTGTTTGTATGCATGGGAGTATTTAAGAGTCCATATCTGTGGCCCCCATGGGAGAAGACAACTTGGACAGTGGCCACAATTGAACTGTGATTGGGAATGCTTGGTAAATGCATAAAGTTGGCTAAAGGGAGACGATCCCTTCCTAGGGTTCTCAATATTATGGTTAATTATTTTCTTTACTTAACACATATGTGTTTGTGAGGTTTGAAAAATAAGATTAAATAAAAAAAAAACATGCTGCTGTATTTAGCATTCTCCTGGAAATTAAAACCTCCAGCTTTGCCCCCAGCCAATCATTGTTAAAGTTCTGCCCTTTAAAGGAACACTATAGTGTTAGGTGTACAAAGCTGTATTCTTAACAACATAGTGTCCCTCTGCCACTGTGGCAACCCCCGGCGAGTGTAGGGTTAAAGAACCTTTAACACCTACTTGATTCCACTGTCAGTGGTCCGATGGGCCTCAGCTCATTGTACGTAGAAGAGACATAATCTAGCCTCAGGCACATTGAACATAAATCCTATGGAAAGGAGTAAGAAATGATTTATGACCTTCAGTATGAAACAGTTGGCATTGTTCTAAATGTTCCATGTTTTAATTTCACATTATTGTTGTTTTCTTTGCAACACATTTCGCTCATGGTTCGACATGCTACAATGGTCCTAATTGCACAGCTTCTCTCTCTAATCCATTGAACGTGTAATCACCGATGGCCGAAAAGAGACAAGCAACTTTTCCTTTATGAATGAAGTCTGATCACTATGAAGCCGTCCAGTTGCCTTTATTTTGTCTGCTGCACTGCTATGATATATATAATTAAAATCAGAAACATTTGTGTGTTTTTTTTTGCATATACAGTATATTCACATTTTAACCAATTGGTTCTGCAGAGGATCAGATAGGATATAGAACTGTCCTTGATCACCACTCTGTCCGTCGCATGTGTTTGGGTTACTCAGAAAGCTGTGATAATGCTTAGCGGAATTAAATTGGATCATTAGTGATCATTGAAACACAATGCATCAAATGTTACTCTGTGGAAAAATTACCAGTTAAACAAGCAGAGTTGGGATTGCTTATACAGACACTCAGAGCAGCATAACCAATACAATGCAGTGACTATACTGTCAACAGTTACTGGGCCCCAGTTATTTGACAAACCTTTTTAGGAGGGTCTAAAAGCCTCTTCTGGCACTTCCTATGAAATAGCAAAGTAAAATGTTGCTATTTCCATCAGAGGCTCTCAGAACGATCAGCCTCACAATGCTTTCCTATGAGAATGCATTGGATTGGCTGAGATCATTGATCTTGATGATCTCAGCCAATGTTTGTTTTTTTTTTTCTTTCTGCCGGTGGGGTCCTAAATGGCCACCAGGTCACTATAACATTAGGAATACACATCTGTATTCCTCTTGCTCTGCCTGCTGTCTGTCACCAGCGTGCAGTGTGCCGACAACAGACGTAAAATAATTCCAGCGTTCCAAACTGGCACACAATTGCAAATAACTTTGGATGTGATGTGTTTCAATCAGAAACACTGCACATCCAGACTCCTACCACCATCACCACTTCGAAAAAGCAGAAGTGGTTGTGGTGGTTGTAGTAACCCTTTAATAATGCATAATTTATGCTTCCACATTATCAATGTCAATTTTGTTAAATCTGTTTAGCTGAGAGTACTGGAGGTGGGTTAACCAAGCATCCTCAGCCTATCAGTGCTGTCCAAGATAGACACAATTTGTATTGATAATGCAGAAGTGTACATTCCCCATTATCAATACAGCCAAGGAAGGAAAGTCCCAGGTTATATGAAACCACTTTCAAGGTTTTGAAAAAGAACCAGCAGATTGTACCCAGAGACTATAAGTAACATAACCATAGAGCTGTAGTGGTTATATTGTTTCAAGTACCATTTTATCCCTCTTAGTTAACGTATTCCACATGTCTGTGTAGCTAAACGGGTCATAAAACCCCTAGAAAAATTATAAAATATAAGGGATTATTATGAAAATACAAAGAAAGGGAAAACAGCATTAACAAAAACAATTAAAATTAATTGTAACCCAAGGTGGCTCTAGTCACATCTTGGCCTGAATGTTGCCATTTGTATTTCATTTTGCTGCTATTTTGTCGTTAGCGCATTAACCCCTTAGTGTTAGACTGGCTTGCTCATGCCTGATTATTTTTGTTGAAATTTGTCGGGTAAGTGAAGAGTTAATAAACCACATACAGTTAATACAAGAAACATGATATTTTCCTAATCTTAGAAAATTTTAATTAATATATTATCCCGTGCCTGCATTTGATCACAAAGAGCCCTTAGCATTGCCGTACAAAAGTATATATTTAAATATTGAAATACTTGCGGCTTATCTGAAGCACAGCACAAATTGCTTTCTGTACTTAATATGTGAACTTGTTGGTTGTAGGTATTTATATTCAGTGCTCCTCATTATTTGCATATTTTCCTCTTTTCAATCCTGCATTGCAAAACTTGCATGTGACAGCTGTTTGAGAGGTGATTATGATTAGTCTTCAGTGATGCGAGAACAAAAGTGTTTCATAACTCAGTAAATTAAACAACAAAGGATTCCGATAGTGTTTGGCAGACACAATAAATAGATCTCCATTCATACAAGCTGTTTCAGTAGCCAGATTATATTGCATATTATTTAACGATTCAGCAAGACTTAGCAAAATCTGGAGACATTCTGCACAAAATAATTTTCAGTCCTGCCATATCATATAATTATTACAATTCACGTAAAGAATGATTGGCGAATTATCGGTTACATTCATTTTAAATATTTACATTTGTAATAAATATTTGAGCTGCAAGTACTTATTTTTAAGAACATTCAGAACATTTTTTATTGGTTCAGTCTTAGAACCATAATCACTTTGCATTACTGCAAAGTGTATGGTGCTTTAAGAACCATGAATCCGCTCTGATGTGACTAGCTTATCGAAGAAGCAGTTTGTTAAAATGTAGACAAACCTTGCTGCTACATTTGGGAGGGAGGGAGGGGAGACAAGAGGTTCACCTTGCAGGATCTGTAAAATATGCACAGAACTGACATTCGTCATGTGTGCCGGGGGTACAACTATCCCCCATCACACAACTGAAATAACTCAGCATGTGCAGCGTTTTAAGCTGAAATACTGCACATACATACTCCTACCACCATGACTGCTTCAAAAAGCAGACGTTGTCATCGTTGTTGGAGTAACCCTTTAACGGTATCCTGTACCCTCGATTTCCTGCAAGTTATGTACCTTTTTGCTATCTATACACGTTTCCATTTCCTTATCCTACTCTCCTATTATATGATTAGTGCATTGAGATACAATCTTCAGCAGAGTCTGGGAAAAAGACTTCCAGAAGATTGCATTTGGGTAGGGCTGAGATTGTTCCCCATCTTTTTTGGGGGGGGGGAGGGGGAGGATGATAATATATACATTGGTGGACACTTTTTAGCAACACAAGGGTCCCAAAAGTTTCCCATTCATCTTTAAAGTACAGAAATGCTGAAGACCTGCCCAGTACACTGCTCAGCATTTTGGCTCTACATGGGTTAAAACAAAGCACATTTTCTTGCAAAAAAAAAATGATTTGTAGTACATATGGGCTTTTTTTTTTTTTTTTTAAAGTGGCCAACCGATAGTTCTCCAGCTGTTGTGGCATAATATCTCTTCCAATGTATCATGGGAGATGTAGTTTTGCAGCTGCAGGAGACCTACATGATGACTCTTCCTGTTTTAAAGTCATAAGACTTGGAATGTATTCATTGCAAAAAGCACTGAGAAAATATCTTACTTAGATAGATGACATTCCATTAAATGTTACGCAAATCCATTGCTTTAAAAGGAGCAGGATACACGAACTGCAGTGTACGGAATATGTGATGTTACTATGTACTGTGGTCTTATGTGTATTGCCAGCAAATACATATCTATTAAAAAATAAATAATAAAGCCCAGTAACGCGTGTTTACTATTTAAATGTAATATATTTGGTTATTACATATGGTCTACTCCTGCCACCAAGTGGTCAAACTAGGGATGTCTTTTTCTCAAATAATGAAATATTGCTGGAACAAGCTCTGCTGTAAATGGGGGGAACGGAGTCCAAGAGTTAGGTCTATTCTATGTAATGTGATTCTCCATGGTTTGATGTATGACTGACTGTATGTTCATTTTTGAAATTTGTGAAGACTTGAATACTTGGTAACTCATAATTTATCTGTTGTGCTTTTTTTTTTTTTTTTTTCTAAAATCTAACTCCAATAACATCTAGATCTCTTTATTTCCTGATTTAAACTGTCAGGAATTTATTTACTAATTTTTAAGCTTTTGCTAAAGTTCAGAATTGAGCCTTGATAGAATGCTCAAACTAGTCTTCTTATTCATCATTGTAAAGGGACACTCTGGTTACCAGAGCCGCTACAGCTTAATTTAGTGGTTCTGGTGTCTATAGCCTGAATCTGCAGGCTTTTTAATTTAAACATTTATATTCTGGCTATATACACCTCTAGTGGCTGTCACTCAGATGGCCACTAGAGGTGCTTCCAGTGACATTGCTGCACAGTGTGTAACGCTGGCGTTCAGCGTCTCCACGATCTGCATGTAGGTGCTGAACGTTTCCCCTAGAAATTATTCAATGCACCTCTATAATTAGATACTGGATGGCGCAATCTGATGTTTTGCCACACACGTGCAGTAACCTTCCAATGCTTTCCTAAGGGAAAGCTTTGGATTGGCTGAGATTATCAAGTTTGATGACATCAGCCATGGAGGTGGAGTCAGGCGGGGCCACCCATGGCGAGACCAATGCAGTGGAAGAGTATAGGTGGATAAATTCACATTTAATCTCTGGAGAGAGTGGGGCCAGGAACCTAAATTATTAGTTTAACACTATAGTGTCAGGAATACATGTTTGTATTCATGACACCCGCGGCGTACATACCGCGTTCGCAGGGGTCGCAGCTGCAACCGGGCCCGGTACCCCAGGGGGTCCGGTCGCCCTGCGGACCCCTGCACCTGGGTACCAGGCCTGCTGCCACATTTTGCAGCCCCAGCCCTTCCGCATATAGAGGGGTCCATCGGGTGGCCCATGCTGTTAGGGCCACCCGATGGACATGGATTGTAAGGGGGCCCGGTCTGCGCTGGGCACTTTAACAGCGCGACCGGGCCCCTGTGATTACATCAGAGCTGGGAGGAAGTGACTACACGTCACTCCTCCCAGCTATCAGAGCCCGCGCGGGAGGAAGGATGAGGAGGGAGTCAGAGTGGGAACTGTGACTCCCATCAGGATGAGCCCCCACTGGACCCCAGGGAAAGTAACAAGGTAGGAAACATTTTCCATATGTCTGTATGTGTGTGTGTCTGTGTCTCTGTATGTGTCTCTCTGTATATGTGTGTGTGTCTGTGTCTCTGTATTTGTCTATGTCTCTGTATGTGTGTGTGTCTCTGTATGTGCATGTGTGTCTCTGTATGTGTGTGTGTGTCTCTGTATGTGTGTGTGTCTGTGTCTCTGTATGTGTGTGTGTCTGTGTCTCTCTGTATATGTCTGTGTCTCTGTGTATTTATGTGTGTCTGTGTCTCTCTGTATGTGTGTCTGTGTCTCTTTGTGTGAGTGTCTGTGTCTCTCTGTGTGTGAGTGTCTGTGTCTCTGTATGTGTCTGTGTCTCTGTATGTGTGTCTGTGTCTCTGTATGTATGTGTGTGTCTGTCTCTGTATGTGTGTGTGTGTGTGTGCCTCTGTATGTATGTGTGTCTGTCACTGTATGTGTGTCTGTCTCTGTATGTGTGTGTGTGTCTGTCTCTGTATTTGTGTGTGTGTCTGTGTCTCTCTGTATGTGTGTCTGTGTCTCTGTATGTGTGTCTGTGTGTCTCTGTATGTGTGTCTGTGTCTCTGTGTGTGTGTCTGTGTCTCTGTGTGTGTGTCTGTGTCTCTGTATGTGTGTCTGTGTCTCTGTATGTGTGTCTGTGTGTCTCTGTATGTGTGTCTGTGTGTCTCTGTATGTGTGTCTGTGTGTCTCTGTATGTGTGTCTGTGTGTCTCTGTATGTGTGTGTCTGTGTCTCTTTATTTGTGTGTCTGTGTCTCTGTATGTGTGTGTCTGTGTCTCTGTATGTGTGTGTCTGTGTCTCTGTATTTGTGTCTGTGTCTCTCTGTATGTGTGTGTGTCTCTGTATGTGTGTGTGTCTCGGTATGCAGTGGCGTACACACAATCCATGGGGCCCCGTATGTATGTGTTT